>NC_059171.1:78465755-79078255 GCF_019923935.1 Bubalus bubalis | reverse complement strand
GACAATCTCAGTAATTTATAACATAGTGAACCTTCAACTTTACCACATTTCAAAATAGCTATTTTCAATTATGCAAAAAAAAATCAGCCCAACTTTGGAGAGTAGGAAATGTAAAACTTTCTGTACTTTTTCTTTAAATCAACCAGAGTTAATCAGTGTTTTTTTCTATGTCTTTCCCACTCTGGAAGAACCATGGTGCCTTTTCTGTAGGCAGAGGGGAACCCCAGCTCCCAACCCCGAAACTTGGCCTCCTGGGGTCTCACAGTGCAAGGGCGCATTCTGGAGTTCACACAGATGGTTCTTTTACTTATGTCTCTTATAAATCACAGACAGGAGTCAGATGGGATGTGTTAAGAAAAATGTTTTGTTATCCAGCTGAAAAATGGCATTGCTAACAATGACAGATGAAACCAAAATAAGCTAATAATACAGTGTTAGAATTATGGTTCCTAATGTAACATTGTAGAAGGAAGACTTACGTACCAATGATTCTTCTCCACAGTACAGAATTGTACTGTGCAAGTATTTTAAGTAAATCACGTAACTCTTCAGTTCTGCTCCCTTCCTCCTGAAGTGGTTTGCTCTTTAAAGAAAGGTGTCTTGCTGTAGTTGTTGGTGTGACTGTCTCTCCTCTGTTAGAGTAAGCTGTGTTGATACAGGGAGCTCCTGGTATTTCTGGCACTTAGCAGGATATTAGATATTCCGTCGGTATTTCCTCAGTGAATTGATTTAAAGTTAGCTGAGGTTGATTCTAATGGTGCGTTGCTTTCATTTCTTTTTTAATTGTCCTTCTTGTCATTGGTGATCTAGTGCTTTCTTAAGTTGGCTGTGATAATATATTGATGAAGGGAAAGCTCACAGATTTGGCATGAACTGATTGACAGTGGCTTAACCAGGATAGAAGGTTATTTCTCTTTGTGCCAGGCAGTCAGTGTTCCTCATCACCAGGGCGCCAGGCCCCTTGAATCTTGCCACCCATCCATCATCCGTAGATGCCACCTGGTAGCCTAGGGTGAGAGGTTTGTTAAGAAGCAATGACAGTTTCTCCTAAACTTAGAGAATTTTAACATCCATTTGTAAGAGACTGTAAGGTATCGTTTTAGAGGTTAAGGGACCTTAGTAGTATTCTTAATGATACTCAATTCTTGAGAGTTTGGGGATGAGGACAAGAGGGATACTGTATGATAATCTGCATTACAGTTATATTTTAAAGTTGATTTTGGTTTGCTTTTTTGCCTGAGCTTTAAATCTGAGAGGAATGATGTCCACAAAGTATTAATTAGTTAAAGCAACAGACAAGGTCTAAATCTTCTCAGAAGTAGTGCCAAAGGAGAAACAAATTTATCCTTGACATGAGAATTCATTTATAATAAGCTTAACGGCTTCCCTCATAGCTCAGTTGGTAAAGAATCCGCCTGCAATGCAGGAGACCCCGGTTTGCTCCCTTGGGTCGGGAAGAACCCCTGGAGAAGGGAAAGGCTACCCACTCCAGTGTTCTGGCCTGGAGAATTCCACGGACTATACAGTCCACGGGGATGCAAAGAGTTGGATACGACTGAGCGACTTTCACTTTCACTTTCACTAAATATGTGTGATTAAGGTTTTTCCAGCCTTGGGCCTCCCGAAGCTGGCCCTGGCCTTCCCCGCCCCCATGCATCAGCCTTCCCCTATCATCTTTTCCTGAGTACTGCTTTGCATCCAGAGCACCTCTTGAGTCTGCTGTCCACTCACCCACCTGCCTGTGTCCCCGGTTCTTCCCCATTCCGCTCGCGGCAGCATTAGGTCACACCTGCCTCTGCTCAAGACCACGGCTGGTCAGGCACGGAGACCAGACTCTCACCAGACAGCAGGGGCAGCCGTGGTATTCCCAGAGGAGAGGAAGCTGCCCATAGGGTTCTAGGCCTTAGCGCCGCCTCTACCTCTCAGCACCGCTGTTGTCAGGAGGGGCTAGCGGGCCCATGTTACACGCAGGCGTCACCTGAGGTCGACAGGCAGTAAGTCACAGCCCTTAAGATCCACCAGGCATTCAGATCCATCCTTCTGCAAAGCCGAAATTCCAGGGCAGAACTCTGCATAAAGCAAGTCCCTGACAAGGGAAACAGGGAAGAAAATGCTCTGTGGTGTTAGTTTATCTTTTATGTGCTTATTTTGCCACTTCCCATAGTGATTAGCTCCGAAATCCTTGGAATGCTAAGTTCCTGTCTTGTTAGGAGGCAGCAAGAGAGGGAAGAACTTGGGTGGACACTTTCCCCTTGTTTATATCTGAGAAGATAAGAAAGGGAAGTTATAAGCAAAGTGATTAGAAGAATGGCAAGCCAAGAGTTATGTGAATTTGCTGATTAGTAAAACCAGTAAACAGTGTGTTATGGGAGCTGAGCAAGGATTTTGTAAGGATGTGCTAAACATCGTCATCACCATCATCGTCATAGAATAATAAAAGGATATGAGATCTGAGACCAGGACTTAGCAAGGAGTTCGCTGGTTTAGGTTCTAACTAGTAGAGTGTGAAATAGGGGATTAAAATGTTTGGATATGCAGTCAACCACATAAATTCTGACTTGTTTTCTGTGGTTTTGTTTGTAGTACCTGCTCACTTATAGTTAAGGGCGAAGTCATCCTTGTTTTATTTTTTTATATTTTATATTAATTTTATTTTTTTAATGTAAAAGATACTTGTATTTCACTTTTGTCCATGATCCTTTTATATCTTCTATGTCTCCTGATCATCTTTTATGTCCAGAGGCTTTGCTTCATCTTACTAGCGTGATTGCCACCTAGTGGCCAAAAAGCCTGGCTCACTTATATCCAAAGTATCAATAAGTAGAAACGTTGTTGTTGCTCAGTCGTGTCAGACTTTTTGTGACCCTATGGGACTGCATCTGGCTCCTCTGTCCTTCACTGTCTCCCAGAGTTTGCTCAGATTCATATGCATTGAGTCTGTGATGCCATCCCATCATCTCATCCTCTGTCGTCCCCTTCTCCTTTAGCCTTCAAGTCTTTCCCGTGAGAAGGAGCCATTCTCTCACCTGTTTTCTCGGTCAGAATGCCGTGAGGCACTTGTTATTAATGGTTGGTTTTGTAGCCTGATCTAAAGAAAATCACTGGGACTTCCAACATGTCCTCACATTCAGTTTTTTGACCTTAGGCCAATCACTTAATTTCTCTTTTTGTTTTGCTTTCTGTGTGAAACTTAGATTTTAAACATTGACTAATGTTTGTTTTTAAGGATCATCAGATTTTAGGATTAATCTAAGGTAATTTAAGCATCCCTGGTATAACTCAAATCTTTTTCTAATCAGGCCAGCCTACTTTCTATACAAATATAGCATTACCCAGCTGGAATTGAGGTTTATAAGGCTAACTTTCAAAGAGTGTTCAAAAAACTGCAGTTTATTTACACATTGTAAAAGAGGCAATATTTTAGAGGGTTTGTAATAGTTAAGGGTTACAAAAACATTTTCTACCTAAACCAACTTGTCTCAATGTTTTCTGCACACATTTAGAAAATTACTTGTCCCAAGTGTTCCATGACTATGCCAGTCATTTGGAGCTTTAATATATGTATTTCCTTCTTGAATAATGTGTGGAAGGATAAATAAACTTCTTTTATGTTCTTGCAACAATGTCATTATATGTACTGATTTGGTGTATCATTTGTTAATTCACTTCTTTCTGTATTTCAGGAAAGATGTTGGTTTGAAGCGGTTTTTCCCTAGGAGTTTACTGGATTCAGTCAAGGTAATTAGCATCGTCTTTATCATAATCAGATGACCGTGTTAGGCAGATACCTCCCCTGTGCCACGTGCTCGTCCCTCTTACCTGTAAAAGTCTGAATATAAGAAGCTGACCGTTACTCTAGTCATATTCATGGGAAGTAGACTTTTAAAGCTGGGGCTTTCTCCCAGAAAACCGTGGTTTTGTGTCTTGATTGTGTGTGCACTCAGTACAAAACCAGGAGCATTGTGTTCACAGTGGTGAATGCATCACCTCAATCTTCACAGTCTCAGGTTCAGCTCAGAGAAGTAAAGCAGCAGCACATGAAGAGCCGCAGGCGCTGCTGTGTGCGCGCTTGTGTGCGTGCTCGCTTGCGTACACGTGCACTCTGAAGGTCTGTCTTCTCTTGACTGGGGGACGCTCCTTCCTGTTAGTAACTTCTTGCAGAGTGCCAGCTCCTGCCTCTGTTTGCAGCTCCCACCGCAGGGGAGGGGAGATCGGGGATGTGATGTGTGGCTCCCCAGCCCTTCCAGAACACGGTCGAGTGCGTTGTGAGAATAGAGCTTTGTGTCAAGTCCGAGTCCAGCTCAGAGGAGCTCTGCCATTTCCTAGCCTCATGGTTTGGAACCTGGTTTCTTATTTCCACAACAAAGGAAATAGGGTAGGTAGGATTGCTGTGGCTTTTTAGCACATCGGTGTGTGTGTGTGCATATGTGTGTGTGTGTTAGTCGCTCAGTTGTGTCTGACTTTGTGACCCCATGGACTGTAGCCCCCCAGGCTCCTCTGTCCATGGGATTTCCCAGGCGCCAATACTAGAGTGGGTTGCCATTTCCTCCTCCAGGGAGTCTTCCCGACCCAAGGGTCACACACACATAACACAAGCACCTGTCTCAGTCTAATTTATAAGCTGTGGAACTGCGGCTGTGCTGCTGTGACTTTGTGTCACAGAGGTCACGTTCCACACTGGAGCAGCCGTGTGGACACCATCCCGTCCACTGACGCCCAAGCACAGTGGTTCAGTAGCTGGCTCTGGAGCTGGCCTGCATTGGTGAAGGTTCTGACCTGACACCTTGAGTCGTGTGGGGCTCAGTTTGATCTGTAGCTTGAGGCCCTAGCATGGGCACAGAAGCTTGCCCTGTGCACCCGTCTGCCCTTTGCTGGGTGGACTGGAGGGGGGGCGCTCACGAATGTCAGACACTGTTCTTCAGGGTGTCTGCCCCGTCACTGGACAGAATCTCGCGTGGCCCAGTGCAGCCTTAGAAAGCAGGAAGGGGTGTGAAGGTGGCTGGGTCACGTTGGTAGGCCCTCCAGTGGCCGTGTGTGCATCCCGGGGCGGCCTCAGAATCGTGCCGAGTCTGGTCAGAGCTGTGTGCAGGGAAGCAGTTACCCCAAGAGGCATGGCTGCTGGCATTTGGGAGTTCAAGAAGTTATCCTGCTTTTAAAATGGGTCCTCATACTCAAAATAGGCCACCCCAGGTACCGGCCTCAGGTGCTGCAATATACGTGTAGCTGAGGTGAGAGACCCCCATGACGCACCTTCTTGTTTCTTCCAGACTAACCTATAGAATGGCCTGATCAGTTAATATTTGATTCTCCAAGAGCCACTTTGTCTTCTGTGCCTTTCCCCTTCATATCTGGATTTCTAGAAGATCCTTTGTAGTTAATGCTGACCCTGAAGTGTCAAAAGTTTACCTTATATTTGATGGAACGAGGCCTGGCGTGCTGCGATTCATGGGGTTGCAACGAGTCAGACACGACTGAGCGACTGAACTGAAAGCTATGATTGATTGATTGATGGCAAATAGGATTGGGGTGTATGTGCCTGATTATTAAGAATAATTTATAAGATATTTAAAACTTCTCTCTCTTTGATCTTAGTGCCAGAGGCACGTTTTTAAAAACACCGGACCAGTAAAACTAAGTCAGTCGCAACATGAGGGAACTGTCTACGAAATTATAATTATTACTCTTCACAAGTATCAGGGAGCCGTGGCAGCCGCAGGGGCGGGGGTGTGCGTAAGTGTGGCGTGGGATCCTGGAGCAGCGGGGCGCCGTGGGCAGGCGGGAGCGTCTCAGTGAGGCCTCCTGCGGCGCCGCCTTCCTATCTGACAGCTGCATCAGTGTCGTGTGAGCTGTTTACCTCAGGGCGTGGGGTGGGGTGGTCGATGGGGGTTCTGCACTGTCTTTACAGCTCTTCTGTAAATCCAAAATTATGTCACAAATAAAAGAGCCAGATTTCAGCTTATTTGAGTATAATTCACAGTAGAAATCTCATTTCAGGATTAGAAATGTTACGAGAGCCACAGTTAAGTATCTGTACTTCAGAGTAATAGAGTGATTTCCTAGGCCCCTCCCAGGAGCACTTAAGTTACTCATCATTCCCGTACCAGTGGTGAGCACTGAAGTACCCGGCTCAGCACTCACTCAGCCTCTGAGTCCTGGCCTCTGCACGGAGAGTGCCCCCCTGGTCTGGACCCCTGTAAGGAGGCTGGAAAGGAGGCATGCTTTAGACACATGCGCATGCACACACACGCACATGGAGGCTGGAAAGGAGGCATTCTTCAGACATACACACGCACGCACACACACACATGGAAGCTGGAAAGGAGGCATGCTTTAGTGACCCACACGTACACACACTGGAATATGATCAGCTGTAAAAAGAAGGAAATCTTGCCATTTGCAATAACATGGATGGTCCTTGAGGATGTTGTACTCAGTGAAGTCAGATGGAGAAAGACAAATACTGTGTAACCTCACTTATATGAAAAGAAAAAGAAAAAACATCAAGCTTCTAGATACAGAGAACAGGTGGTGGGACATGGGGGGAGTGCGATGGGTGCCGGGGTCACCAGGTGCAGACTTGCAGCTATGACTGAGTCCCGAGGATGTGATGTAAAGCACGCTGACCAGTTATTAGCACTGTGTCGCGTACTTCAGAGGTGCTGGGAAGCAGGTCTTAAAAGTGCTCATCACAAGAAAAAAAAAAATGCGTAACAGTGTGAGATGGTGTGTTCACCAGACATTGTGGCAGTCGGTTCACAGTGCTGATGTGTGCAAGTACTGAAGCTAATACAGCCTTGTATGTCAGTTACAACTCAATTTAGAAAAACACACTTGACACGCGCTTGTTAACAGACCTACAGTTGGCATCTGGGAGAGGGGGAGATAACGTAACTCCTCGATTCCTGTTTCTTAGTGTATTTTTCTTTTCTGGCATATTTTCTTTAGGATTATATTAACCTTTTCATCCAGGAGGCCCTCAGAGGCCATTGTTCTACTAAGAGCAGCATCTGATAAATGTTAGGTTGACTTACACAGGATTATTTCTGTTGTTCAGAAGGCTGAATAGCAACAATTTCTGATGCTTCTTCCCAGTCGTACTGCCTTCTCTCTGTATATGGACTGGTTGAAAACCAACTAGCTGTCATTGATAGATGCCTTGTTTCAAACACAGAGAGGATATTGAAACACTGTAAATAGGGAGGTATATTTATTAGTATCAAGAGATTCTAGGGAGTCAGTTTTCGTAAAACTTTTTCCTCACTGAGAAAGAAGGAAAGAACTGATGTTTGCTAAGACATCCTTCTTAGAAATGAATCTGGGGCTCCTCTCAGACAGCAAGCATTTTCTAGTTCTCGCCCAGCACTGGTGCTGTATGTGAGATCTCTTGGTCCTCTTGGGTGGCCTCACTGAAGCAGAGACCCCGAGAAAGCTTAGGTACTCATTCCTGACCAGGCGCCCCTCTTGGCTGGCGTAAAGCCCTGTGTCCCAGGAAGCTAGCCCCAAGCCGGTACGCTAGCTTCTGCAGCTGCTGCTCGTCACTGTGCCTTCCTGCACCTTAGCCTGGTGGCGTACATGCACAGCGAGCCAAAGCAAAAACTGAGATGGGCATTCAATAAACGTGACGTGTTTCCCCCAGATTCAGCTGGATGAGACAGATCCGTAAAACTATAGCTTAGACTGTCTGCTAACACTGCATGGTTACTACTTTCAAACATCTTTGCTCAGTTACTCGGAAGTTTTCCAGCAGGTTCAGTGATCAGGTGTGCTGTTAGTTGACCCCATGCATGTCCTGTGGCTGAGGGTTTTGGAAAAGAGGACAAGCCATCGACTGGCCTCTGTTTGGTGCGAAGCAGATGACTTCACCCCTGCTCGCCGGGGGCAGCGCACAGCCCTTTGTGTCTCTGATATGGGGACACTGCAGCGGAAGTGGCGAGGGGGCGGAACCGGAGAGGTTGCGCACCTCGAGGGGCGTCGGGGTGCAGAGCCAATCAGCACAGTCTCGTTGGCCCGGCCAGGGTGGAGGGAGGTTCTCTTGGCGGCCCATCAGGTTTCAGGTGTCATGGAGATCTAGGTGGGTGAGTGTGATCCTCCAGAGGAGAGTCGGAGACTGTTTGCACAGCCTCGAGTTAGAACGGTGGTTGGACGCCATCTCAGCTATGGTGAGAGCAGCCCTTTGCAGGCCCTGGGTTCGTGGCCAGAGCTTGGATGGGTCTTCCCCAAAATGCGCTCCCTGGATTTTTTTTTGCAGAGCGTCCACGACTGACCACTCACATTCTAGGCAACATCTGAGATTCAGTCCTTGCTGCCCTGGAACTCACTATGCTTCTCCTTGGTTTAGCCACTGTGGCCTCTTCAGATTGCCTGGGATCCCACCACTGGCTCGCCTGTCCGAGCCCTGGCCCTGGCTACAGCCAGCTGTCGGCCTCCTGTGCAGGCTTCCACCCACGCAGCTTTCCCGCGGCCGCTTTACCTGTGGGAGCACCTCGGCCCCATGTGCCCGGGACAGACATGCCGACCCACCCTGCCTCCCTCATGCGTGGTGTGTGTGCCCCCCGCGTGAGGCCCGCCTCCTGTGCGCTCCTGTGACTGTGTCTCCACCACGCCGGGCTGTCTTACTTTCACGTGTGTGTGTGTGGGGTCCTCTGCACACTTCCACACGGAGCCTCCTCATTGCTGGGTCTTCACCTAGTTCTTTCATTATTCCCAAAGGATAATCTCTCAAAGGCTGTAGTTGTAAGGTATTTGATTTCTGTTATCAGACTGCTTCAGAAAGGACGTGTCAACTGCCTGGGAAGTGTGGGGTGTGTGAGGGCTGTCATCCCCCTCCTCTGCCGACCGCAGGAACCCCCGATTCCGACGAGCCAGAGCTGAACTGTATACTTTAAAATAGTCGAAAGTGAACTGTTAGTCAGTCAGTCATGTCCGACTCTTTGCAATCCCATGGACTGAAGCCCACCAGACTCCTCTGACCATGGGATTCTTCAGGCAAGAATAGTGGAGTGGGTTGCCATTTTCTTCTCCAGGAGATCTTCCCGACCCAGGGATTGAACCTGGATCTCCTGCGTTGCAGGCAGATTTTTTTTAACCATCTGAGCCACCAGATGGTATATTATATGTTGTGTGTATTTTACTATAATTATTTTTTAAAAAAGAAACAGACTCTGATACATAATGATGTTTGGTGAATGCAGGTGGTATTACGTGGTGCTGGGGAAGAGATGTTCCTGGGTGTTGGGGGTTACTGCCGTGGTCTTCACTTACTGTTGACTCTGAAAAGATGTTTGTGATTTTATCACACAGGCCAAAACACTAAGAAAATTGATCCAACAAACATTTAGACAGTTTGCCAACCTTAACAGAGAAGAAAGTATTTTGAAGTTCTTTGAGATCCTCTCCCCAGTGTACAGATTTGATAAAGAATGCTTCAAGTGTGCCCTTGGTGTAAGTATGGGGACTTGTAGTAGGGGACTCGGAATCTCTTTGTCTTTTCCATGAATACCTCAGTTTCTGATTGGAATCTAATTTGTCCCGTGTTTAACAGGAGAATATTTTACCACTGTACAGTGGGAGAACAACACAAAAAGAAAATGTGTCAACGTGAGACTGAAACAATCCTTTTTTAATAGCTTGCCTGTGTTCATATTTAGATTTATTTTAATCCCATCCCAGCGATTTGTTGATTAACTGTTCTCTCAGGGCTAGTTTACCTACGCAGATAATCTTCCCAGAGAAACTGTTGGCTTGAGGCTCACTGGCATGAGCTCAGGCCGCGCAGGCGCTGCTGCACCACGGGGTTGTGCGTGCGTGTGCACACGCTCAGCCGTGTCCGACGCTGTGTGCCTGGGCTGTAGCCCACCAGGCTCCTCTGTCCGTGGGACTCTCCAGACAAGAATCCTGGAGCTCCGGGGGATCTTCCCAACCCAGGGATCGCACCTGAGTCTCTTTGCGTCTCCTGCAGTGGCAGGCAGGTTCTCCACCACCAGTGCCACCAGGAAAGCCTGGCGTTGGACACATTTTGTATTATTTGATGACATAGATGAGTAGAAGCTTGTCTGGCCCCTGCTTTGGTCCTTTAATGTTTCAGTGGTTCTTCATCTAAAATACCTCTTTTTCCTCCTGGTGCCTTTGCCGTCACCTGTTTCACCTTCAAGTCAAGCTGGATTATTTCAGTAGAGCTGGCGATTGGCCCCGAGGAAGGAATCAGTTACCTCACAGACAAGGGCTGCAATGTAAGTGTGCTTCGGCTCGGCAGGAAGGGGCTGGCACTTGTGGTGTCCCGAGAGGAGGCGGCCCTGAGCAGGCCGCGAGTCTCGGGTAAATGCGTGGGATTTGGCCCTGCAGACTGACGGCTGTCATGAAATGCTTGAGGGTGGGGACTGATGGGCACATTGTGTCTGCATGAGAAGAAAAGCCCATTCCTCTTGGGAAATGAGCTGGTGGTGTGTCCGTGTGGGAAGGGTCCTTCAGATGCCCGCTGTCTCCCCAGCACCAAAACCCTCAGAAGAACCCCAGAACAGGTCAGAGACATTCCTTGCTCATGGTGTGTTGGGAGTGGGCATGGGTCCCTCTCTCTGAGAGAAGCAGGGCAGAATGTGCCCTGAGACTGAGACTGTCACCCGGAGAGTCAGGTCAGGGGCTCCCTCCCTCCTCCTCTGCGTGTCTTCGCGCTGGGGCACGGCGCCCCCTCGTCCAGCCCCTGAAGGTGGAGCACCCCTCTGCCTCCAGGAGCACAGAGGGCAGACACACCCCTGACAGTGAGGTGAGCAGGCGGCCCTGGCAGGTCCATGCCAGCTCCTCAGAGTGAGAAAGGCCCCCTCCTCCTGGGCGAGGTGGACAGTCAGGCTCCCCAGACACCCTGTCAGCGGGGTGGGGTGGGGACCACGGAGATTACATGGGATAGTGCACGAGTGTCTGGCGTCTGTGGTCAAGTGTTTGCCTTTTCTTCCCAAAGCCTACACACCTGGCCGACTTCAACCAAGTGCAGACCATCCAGTATTCAAACAGTGAAGACAAGGACAGGAAAGGGACGCTGCAGCTGAAGATCGCAGGGGCGCCCGAGGTAAGGGGGATAAAGGAGATAGCCTCTGCTCATGCTGTGTCTATTCAGTCCTGTCCGACTCTGCAACCCTATGGCCCGTAGCCCGCCAGGCTCCTCTGTCGATGGGATTCTCCAGGCAGGAATACTGGAGTGGGTTGCCGTATCCTGAAACAATCATTATTTCTAAACTAGCCCTTTATTGAAAGGATTGTTTCAGGATACAGATGAAGTTTTTATGGATCATCAGAATCTCAGCTCTCTCTTACGTAATGAGCATCACATAACAGATGTGTGTGTGTGTGCTCAGTTGCTCAGTCACGTCTGACTCTTTGCAACCCCATGGATTGTAGCCCGCCAGGCTTCTCTGTCCATGGTGATTCTCCAGGCAAGGATACTGGAGTGAGCTGTCATTTCCTCCTTAAGGGGATCTTCCCAAGGGCTCAAATTTGTGTTTCCTTCTTGGCAGGCAGATTCTTTACTGCTGAGCCTCCTAGGAAGCCCTGCATAACAAATTGTTGTTGTTTGGTTGCTAAGTTGTGTCCAACTCTTTGTGACCCCATGGGCTGCAGCATGCCAGGCTTCTCTCTCCTTCACTGTCTCGCAGAGTTTGCTTGAATCCATGTCCATTGAGTTGGTGATGCCATCCAACCATCTCATCCGCTGCTGCCCTCTTCTTTTTTTGCCTTAATTTTTCCCAGCATCAGGGTCTTTTCCAGTGAGTCAGTTCTTCACATCAGGTGGCCAAAGTGTTGGAGCTTCAGCATCAGTCCTTCCAATGAATATTCAGGGTTGATTTTCTTTAGAACTCACTGATTGATTTGATCTCCTTGCTGTCCAAGGGACTCTTAAGAGTCTGTTCCAGCACCATCGTTCAAACGCATCGATTCACTTAAAAACTAATGTAGTCTTTCTGTAGAAAAACTAGAATATTATCATGAATTACCAAGAAAATCAACCTCTTAAAAGTATATAAATTCTGTAAACTGTGCTACTGTCTTATTTTCTGGACGGTGTTATATGTGATGTTCACTGTGGGGGTGTGGGAGCAGCGCACGCAGGGTTGCTTCTGCATGGAGCCCATTTGGGGCGCTGCCGTGGCCCCACCCTCACCCCTGGGCTCCGTGCTGCTGCCACCCCTGCTGGGGCAGGTTTGTTCTCAAGGCTTCTCTCATCTCATTCTTGCTCTTCCTGCTTTGGAATCCTGGCATTTCTGAGGCTCCGGGCAGTACATTTGATTCTCAGAATTATACCAGTGATGCCATGAAATATTGAAACCTTCACATTTCCTGAAAAATCTCTCAGTAATTTCCTGTCTGCACCATGATTTTCAGGCTGTCCTCCTTTCTGCTTGCTGCCCTCAAACAATACTTAGGATGACGCAGGCAAGCTGAGTTGTTCCTTTAGAAGGAAGTTATGAAGACTATGTGAGTTAGGACATAATTGTGTTCGAAAGTAAAAATACCACTCTGATTATCTCCTGGATAACATTTAATGACAGGTCTTTTAGGAAATGTATCATAATTGTGTGTTTTGCCTTGAAAAAAGTGATTTCTAAGCTCTTAGGTAGAGCATGCTCTGCATGCTCAAAATAATGAAATTCCACTAATTTTCTTTAAGGTAAGAAAAATTATGATGGATGGTTGATAAAAGTCTACTCTACACTTGTCTAGTTTCTAAAAGAAGCCATAATTGAGCTTACTAATTTTCTAAATTCTTAATTAGAGTATGCCTAAGGGGCCAGACCTTCTGTAGGAAACATTTTTTTCCCCCACCTCTTTGTTCTAGAAAGTGACTCTAAGCGATTTAAGTGTCTTTTTCTTTTTTGTCTGGCTTTGCCTTCTGTCACATATTCTAGGAATAAGATCCTTAAATACCACGCTCCCTCCTCACTGAGACCTGATGACAGATCTCGTCTCACTCCCACTCTCCTCTGGGCTCAAGGGCGTCTCAATCTGATGTCACGGCACAGCTGGCCCTCTGAGGAGCGGCAGGAACAATGACCGCTCTCTCTGGCTCTTCTCCCCTGTGCAGCCCCTGACGGTCACGGCCCCGTCGCTGACCATCGCCGAGAACATGGCCGACCTGATCGACGGGTACTGCCGCCTGGTGCACGGGGCCACGCAGTCCTTCATCATCCGGCCCCAGAAAGGTGAGCTGCCCCTGCCCCAGCCTCCTCCGCGCCGCCGCCGGGCTCGCCCGCAGCCCGAGCCTTCCTTCAGGCCACTCTGAACGTGAAGAGCGAACAAATAATTCAGCCCAGCAAATCTGTATTCCTGCTTTTCTAGGGCAGCGACTCTGCTCACAGCCTATGAGCTGGGTTTGGACAGAGCTTAAAGGACACATGGTTTGTGTTCAGACCCTTTTGATTTGAGCGACAGCCTTAAAGTATTGTCTCAGTTACCATTAGTGTTTTTTAAATAAACTTTTGGGATTATGTTCAAGGGATTTTTTTTTTAAGTCCCTATAACTCATATAGATAAAGTCTCCTATTTTTTTGTTAAAGCTCTCAAAAGCTTAGAGCAGTCAGAGAACAAACTCAGTCTGAAGCATGATGTGTTGAATCCTCGGAACGGGGCTGGGTCTCTGCAGCCTTTTGCAAAGGGTTAAGACACAGTGTTTCTGAGGGTTTGGATTTCTGAAACAAAGCAAGAAAAAACCAGGCTTTGGAATTACATTGACCGATGGGTTCACATCATGAGTGCATGCCATCTGCTAAGTACTTAGCTTCCTGCGCCTCAGTTCTGTCCAGGAAGGCGAGAAGAGTGGTACTTGCTTCTGTGGTCTCTGCGGGAAGCAGGGTGGGAATGGCCTCCCGTTGGAGGCGGCTCAGGGCACCCACAGTGTCACAGACTTCAGAGATGCTGCTCGTCCCCATGTGATCGTGACACACTGGATGAGCCTTGGCTTGGGGACTTCTCGTCCCTAAGGAGGAGCAGCACCTGCTTTGTAGCATGGGAGGTGGGTCCGGGTGCACAGTTGCCCCCATCAGGCTGCCGCTCCGGGCAGGCAGACGCAAGATCCTTGCCAGCATTTCCCCACCCCGTGGGAAGGACGATCAGAGGAGGAGTCGGGGAGACATGAGGGATGCAGATGAGGCCCCACACTCCCGGTGTAGACACTGCAGAGTCCTGCTGCCCAGCGGTCCAGTTCTCTGTGCTGACAGCAGGTGGAGGGCGTGGGGGTGGGGGATGAAGCAGAGGCATCGCTGGGATCTTTGTTTAAACCTTTGTTAGTGTCAGGATGTCATACTAAAGCCATCAGCCAAAAGGCCAGTAAGTGCATGAATTCCAGGACATGAATAATCTGGCAGAACTGTTTTTTTCCACCATGATCAAACCAATAAAATCTATTTATTTATTTTCCCCCTAAAATGGAGTGTGTGTTATGATAGCATTTTTAAATGTGAAATACAGTAGTGAAGTTGCTTTTAGAAATATCTAAAGGCTCCTTTCATTAAAAATTTTTGCATTCTTGAGCTCTAGAGTTTTCATTTTGTGCTTCATTTAAATGAAGGTATATACCTTGCAAGCATTGCTTAAATGTTTTGGAAAAGTTGCTTCACATAAAGATAGTATTCTGTTAAAAATGTTAAATGTACTATAGCACCTGTCTTGTTTTTGGTAAATAATTGTTTTATTTCACCCTAATTTATCAAAATATTGTTCATCAATTTGTTGGTATATGAAAAAATAACATTCAGACATTAGGCGTTAAATGTTTGAAGCTTTAACATCTTCTTGGGTTGGTTTTTAGTTGACTTTTTTCCCCTGTTGGAAGAAACATTTTGATATCAAATCTCATGAAATGAGACACATTAAATTCTTCATTCATATGAAGACAGCATAAATGAAATCGCTTCTCATAAAAACGTAGTGGGTCCGAGGCTTTTATCAATTTTATGTGGTCTTTATAGATTATTAAGCCTGATAATTTACTTTATTCTAAATCACAGCATATGTGCTTGTGACTATTTTATAATAGATTCCTAAAGTTATATTGCCTAATTGAAATAATATTTAAAGTCAAATGTTTTTAATGGATTATAATTAGAAATATGTGGACAGGAGCATATGTACACTTTCTAATTTAGTTTCTTAAAATTTCAAATAAGTGTAAAATATGTTTCTACAACTCTAATGCACCATTTTCCTGGTACACGCTTTAAGGAACAGTTGCATACATACCCGTCTGTTCTCTCTAGGTTATGAGCTGCTTCATGGTAAGCAACATGCATGTGTTTGTGAGGGTAACAGTTCCAAGTGACGTCTCAGTTCTACACGTGGGCGCTCCTGTGCCCAGGTGTACTTTGTTAGCTCTGTGATCCATCATAATTGCTTCAATTTAGAAAGTGCTTTTATAGGTGGTATCACTGGGGCAGAAAACTGTAAGAGTCAGAAGCCACGTGCCCGAACCAGCTTCCACCAGAGTTGCTTTGTGACCCCGGACCTTCTTGTGGAGCCTTACCTAACTTTTCCTATAATTTAGAGAAAACTCAGTGGCAGTTTTTCAATTTTTAGTTAAATTCTCCTCAGAGGAAAGAATTGTGCAAATTAGGGTCATAATTTCACATTACCAAGACAAGAGTAACCCTTTTCCCAGGGAGTCAGGGGACTGGTGGGACGGCTTTACCACCAGGCTAATCCAGATGAGAGAGGTTAAACCAGGGACTCCGTGCTTCCTGGTTCACTAAGGACGGCTGGGGAGCGCGTCTCCCCAGCCCCTGAGCAAGTCCTGAGCTCCCCTGTGATGCCCCGGCCGGAGCCCAGCCATCATGGCCGGGGGTCAGCCCCTTGTGTAGGGGCCCCAGCACCTCCCCCAGCTGCGTCCCTGGGCCTCCTCAGGCTCTGAGGCTGCTGGCCCCTCGGCTGCCCGGGACCCATGTTCCTCTGGCAGCTACAGAGCCGGTGTCCTTTGAATTTCTGTGTTCTCTGTTTAGGTTTTGGAGTAGCCAAACCTATGCAGGGTGTTCAGTCTTTGTAAAGAATGTTGGCTTTGATTATGAAAAATTCTTTCTTCTCTAACATCTCCTGGGAAGACAGCTTTCTTCTGTTTATCCCTTAGCCTGGTTTTGAGAGGCAGTGCCTTTCCTGTAGTCTGCACCTGCAGACAGCATGTTTGTCATAAACACTGAAAATAAAGCTGTGATAACCCATCACAGGCATGTAACAACTCCGTTTAAAGGATTATTGCTAAAATTCTGGGATAGGACTCGTCTTCTTTCTCTGATTTCTACATACAGTCTTTTCCAAAGGAGCCTCATCTCTCTCTTTTCATTTTTTTCCACAGAAGGTGAACGGGCTTTGCCATCGATACCAAAGTAAGTACTGCTCTGTGTGCCTTGTTACTCCGTTGCATTAGAGACTGAAAGTCTCCGAGCTTTATTTTACATTTGCCTGAGTAATGAAATTTCTACATGTATGATTAGGAAATCAGAAAGCAAGTATTTCCAGAAAGAAATCAGTTGTAAATCATCTAAAGTATTTAGGTTTTTTGTTGTTGTTGTTGTTTTAATTCATTAATTTTTTATTGAAGGATAATTGCTTTACAAGTATTTAGGTTTAGTCAGAAGTGTAAAGTGAATCTTCCCTTGAAGTTCAGTAAGAAGCTCAAGAATAGTAGTGATAACAGGAGAGGGGTCTGTTGTTAGATGGTTACTGCAGCAACGGCAGTCTGCACAGAGACCTGAAAGTCAGTACCATTCTGGCTGTTTTACAAGTGAGTAAATTAAAGATATGCAACTTACGTTAATTTTAAAATGTGTTTGTGTCACGGATTACATAGTAGATACTTCAATCTGTAAAAGTGAAGAAGGCCCGAGCTTCTCTGTCCCCAGCCAGCGTGCTAGGGATTGGGGGGCATGTGAGAGGCAGCACGCTCAGTCAGGTATGCAGCTGGGTGCCAAGAGCTCAGAGGGAGGGACTTGAGGACACACCCCTGGTGCTGCACAGGAGCTAAGGGAGCAGAGCCTGGGCGCCTCTGACCTGTCACTCCCTCTCCTCCACTGCCAGCCCCTCCCTTTCTGCTTCCGAACTGTCAGGCCCATGCACTTCACCTACCCACTGCCCTCCCTGGTTGTTAGCTGTTAGCACCTGTCTGGGCTCTACTAGCAGACTCCTGTGTCAGGGTTCCCTGGACCACCTCGTGCAGGGATTCTCTAGAAGGAATGCCCAGGACTCGGCACATAAAGGCTCTCATGGTTGCGATGCATGACAGCCCAGGGAGAGCGCGACGGCGTGGCGTTCAGAGGGGCCGGGCAGCCCCGGGGGTCCTCTGTCAGGGGCGCAGGCAGGACACGTGGAGAGTGGTCTCCCAGGGAAGCTTGTGAGAGACTCGGCGCCCCGCCTTTATGTGGGCCTGGTCCCGTGTGCACCCTGTGCTTGGCGTGTGCCCAGATTCCAGTCTCCCAAACGGAAGGCAAGAGCTCAGCATGGGCCATATGATTTGCACCATTGGTCTCAGGACAGGGAGCTGTCCTGATCAGTAGGGATGGTGGCAGCCCTCCTTGACACCAGCCAGGGGCTAGCCTCAGAGGACAGCACCTCAGACCCCTGGCTCCCATCCTCTGCACGCCTTTGCCGGTCTTCTCTGTAGCATCGGGAGGGAGCTTTCCTCTCAAAGTCCTGTGTGGGTGCTGCTGCTCTTAGATAAATGCCCACATCCTTCAGCCGTCTGGGGAGAGGCTGTGGGGCCTCTCCAGCCTTGCTTCTGCTCCCGCGCTCAGGCTTCAGCCACACTGAACGCCCTTCGGCTCCTGGAGGCCACGTCCTTCCTTCAGCAGGGCCCTGCTCAGGTCTCACCCTGCATCACTTCATCTGAAAACCCCCCATCACCCCAGTCCCGGAAGCAGCCCTGTGTTTTTCCGTAACTTATCTGGAGTAACAGTCACCTCTCTGCTGCTCTCACTCTTGGGCTTCACTGATGGCCGGGGTCAGGGGGCCTGTAGACCTGACACAGGACAGTATGTGGCACCCAGTAGGCACACAGTAGCTGAGCAGGCAAGTGGTGGGGTGGGTGAGACCATCTCTCTCAGCTTTTAGGCATTGTTTCACAAACCCAACAACATTTAATAGATATGTATTAATGTTATGAATTAATGGATATTAACTAATTAAAATTATTAATGTTTATTATAAAATCAGGCAAGGAATTCGTGCTCATAATATCTTCAGTTGTAGAAAGTCTTTGAGAGATGACTTTGTGGATTAAATGCACAGGAATCGTAAATATAGACGTAAAAGTGAGGAATAAGGGAGTAGGTTAGAAGTGCTAACAGATACTAGAAAGGAGCAGAATTTCCACAAATCACAGAGCAGCAGACGTGTTGTTACCACTGATCAGAGAGGTGTTTGTGAGCAGGTTGATTCAGAAAAGTGCCCCAGCCCACAGCAGAGGACGACCCGGCATGCTGTCTGCGGGACAGAGGCAGAGGACCGTGGCCTGTGTATTAGGAACGTGTACCTGTGACCTCCCGATAAATGCAGTTGAGAGGGAGTTACGATCAGTCAGGTGGCTGCAGTGGAAGAGGAGCTGGTGGTTTGTTAGAACACGCTGGTTGAACTTTTATTATAGACATACCATTTCAGACGTGTAGCAAATTCAGTAAAAGAACTGATGTGTATGGCTTTGTGCTGTAAACCTTCCCCGGTCACTCAGTTGGTAAAGAATCCACCTGCAATACAGAAGACCCAGGTTCAATCCCTGGGTCAGGAAGATCCCCTGGAGAAGGGAATGGCTACCCACTCCAGTATTCTTGCCTGGAGAACCCCATGGACAGTGGAGTCTGGTGGGCTACTGTCCATGGTGTCACAGTGAGACATGACTGAGCAACTAACACTTCCTAGAGGTTGTGCAGTTGCACATTGAATATTTCTAGTTCTCAGAAGGGATATATTAAGCTCCAAGATTTCCAATATAATTTCTGTTTACTAAGGAAAATTCCTGTTCAGTATTTCTAGAGTAAATATTTATGTATTAGAAAAAAAGCTTTCTTTTATAAAAAGAGCAAAATAATTTTGACACCTGAAGACTGTAGGGTTCCTTTTTCCTCTCTGTTTTATGCTTTTTCAAAAAGTTTGAATTGAACTATACTTGGATTTTTTTTTTTTAATGTGCTTAAAACCTTTGACCAAAATATTATTTTATGTGGATGTGTGTGTAAAACACTACCATTGTTGAGCCATTTCACGAAACGAGTAAGCAGATGTGTTAACCTTGCCTGTGTCAGTCTGTAAATAATGACAGTATGTGTCACCGTCCTGCCTGCTCTTGGTCACGCTCTAAACGGCGGCAAGGCCAGTGCCGTGTCCAGAGGACTCCTCAGTCGCGGGCGTCTGCCCTTGGCAGCCCAGCATCTAAAGTGATTCAGGCCCTGTGCACTACACTCAGTAGTGTTGTGCTTCAGCGCTCCTTCCCTTGTCGGTCTGCACTTCTGGTCTTTAAAACGTTAAAGCAGGCTTTAAGGACCTCGGGTGGTAGAATCTGGTATTTCACAAAGTCCCCCTCTGGACTGTGCCGTCTCCCTGGGACGTCCTGGTTCTGGGCAGCTGGCGTGTGTGTGAATGCCAGCAGCGTGGTCTGGAGAGTGGGGCGCTCACGCTTTGCACCTCTGTTCCAGGCTGGCCAACAGCGAGAAGCAGGGCGTGCGCACCCATGCGGTCTCTGTGTCAGGTAAGAGGCCGCGCGGGCGGCAGGGGGGAGCCCACAGCGGTGGGAGGGGGCCCCATGTGTCGGACCTCTGCTCATTCTTATGAGGATTACGTCTTTCTAGGCTACCTTATGAACGTTAAAGATTAAAGTTATTTAATTTTTAAAACTTAAAAATAACTTTAAAATTTGTATAATATTACAGTAGTAGATTACTCACAAATTACTTAGAATTCCAAGTTATGTTTCAGTTTTAATGCCACGTTAATTATAGAGTGAAAATGTTTGCTTTCGAAGCTGCCATTATAATTTATGCTTGCAGTTCAGAAATTAACATAATATGCTTTGTATATTTATTATTTTTTGAAGTTCAAGAGATGTGGAATATTTTTAAACAGCTTTTTTGTTAACAATTAACATCAAATGGTGTTTGAATATAGCTTTTTAAAAAATATAGTTAAGATATTGACATAAGCATTATCTTAACTATTTACTGGTGTGATGAGCATGGTGTGCTTTCTCTGATATGTTTCTCAAAATACATGTGCCTTTTCCCCCCCATTTAAAAATGTAGAAAATAGAGGAAAGGTGGGAAAAAGCATCTTCTATGGACCCAGGTTTGGCATCTTAAAATACATATGCTAAACATGCGTATATATACATGTATATATACACATGTATATCCATATGCACACTTATATAGTATGTTCTCATCTATGTCACATTTCTAAAATAACAGATTCCTAAAACTCTACTGTCTGACAGTCTGACTTAGAAGAAGTCTAATTCTTGTTAGTTTAATTTACCTTGAGTGAATTTTTACCTAAAATTTGGTTTTGTGCATTTGCCTAGTTGATGACTGAATTATTTGTTAATGTTCCAGTGTACAAATATAATTGCTTATTCTTTTTATCATCCATAAACATCCCACAACCCCCTTCTCAAGAAATACTTCTGTTGGTATTCATGCTTTCGTGCTTAGCAGAGGTCCTGTAGTGAGGAACCTCGTGGGGCAGGTGTGGGGGGAGCCCTGCGGCTCAGGAGTCAGCCCCTTCCTGATGTGGGGAGAGGCCTGTTCAGTGCCGGAGCTTGTGCTGCCGGGCGGTGCCAGACGCCAGCAGCCTCCCCTCAGCCCAGGTGACGCGGGGGGGCTGAGTAGCTTGGCATCTCCAGTCTGTGGCGGCGCAGGAGATTTGGCAGGCAGGGAGCAGGCCCTTCAGGGTTGTGATCTAGTTGGAGAGAGAGGCCACCGCCCGCCCCAGTGGCCTGGTGGCGGAGGACTTGTCAGTATCAGAGGGTGTTTTGTGCCGTGCTCCACAGAAGAGGAGCTACCCAGCCAGCGCTGAGTCATTCCTAAGCGCTCCAGTCCTCCCCTGCTGGACTGGAAGTGAGCCTGGGTGGCCAGCTGAGAGGCACCGGTGGTCCTCACCGACCTGGGCGCCCCCGTGCTCTGCAGGCGCTCCGTGCGATGCTGAGCTGACATACCCTGCCAAGCTCATCGCAATTCCGGGTTGCGACGAAACACGACAGGCCTCACGGAAGCTTCGGGTCTCGTTTCTTCCATTTCCTCATGTCCTCAGCGTTTTTCCACAGCTGCCCGTTAAGACACTGTGGGTGTCACCTCTCCCAGCACCCCCGTCCTGATCTGCCTTCAGTGTCCTCCCCGGGCACCCTGGGCTGGAGTTCACGCTGTAGCCCCTTCTCTACAGCAGCTCTCGGGGTGCTCCCACCTTTATTGAATGTAGGTAGGCGATTCCCTTGGCAGAATCTTTCCTCAGCTCGGCCCCGAGGCTTCCCAACGTCTCTGCACAGCCTGCCCCCGTCCTCCATACGGGTCTTCACACAGTTCTGTTGAGCGTCTGGCCCCTCTGCCCGCCTCCTTCCCCCTGTAGTTCTGCTCAGACTGCTCCACCGGCCAGCACAGCCTTTTCATCATCACATGTCAAAATCTTTCCATTCTTCAGAGTCAGTGATGCTGTTCCACACCTGGCCACCACTTTGGTGGTTCACGGAACCACCAAACCTTCATTCACAGGCCACAAAGAACATTCCATGTCCCATGAATACTTAGTGACTGGACGTACCTCTTAGATTCCTGTTACTCCTTCGTCACCCCGCTCATGACTTGCTCCCTTCCATGGAGTTGGACTCACAGCATGCAAAGACTCTTGAACACGCCATCCCAGCAGTATGGCTGGCCAAGAGCTGTGCCTTGCACTTAGCTCTTAAGCTGTTAAGGTGACACCTAGATGACCAGGACTTCTGCCAAACCTCACGATTCTTTTTTATCTGGTAGCCTGGAAACCACGCAGGTGTGCTGTGGTTAACCTCAGCCACCCGCAGACTCAGTGGAGCGCCACACCGGTTCCCCATGCCATAAGCCGATCTGTCTCCAGGATGGTGGGGTGGTGGCTGAGGCTCAGCCTGACTGTGGCCAGCAGTCGTGACCTGCTTTTCTGTCATAGTCTATCCTGTCCCACCCCAGCAAACCCTGCAAGGTGGCTATTAGTCCAGTCTTAGAAATTCCATCATCAGGTGCTGCTCAGTGCCTGCTCTGTGCTAGGCATTGTTCCAGATGCTGGGGTACACTGGTGGACAGAGCAAGGTTGCTCCCGTGCGGAGCTGATGTTCTGTGCAGGAGACAGAGACGCTGAATGAAAATCAAGCAGGCAGATGGAGAGTGAGGGTAGGGGTCCAGGGACGTCCCTCTGAGCAGTTGACTGAATACAGTGAGACTTGGGGCCTGCAGACACTGTGGGACAGTGAGCGCCAGGCCCTGCAGCGGGAGCTTGGCAAACTCAGCACCAGCCAGAGAGCTGAGAGGCCAGGGCAGGGCAGGTGAGAGCATACCCAGCAGAGAGGTGACAGCTCTCTCCTTATTAGGTACTCAAGGTGCTGTGCATAGCATTAGACATTACCTTGTTAATCCCTTTGACGACCTCCCAAGGTCTTTATCGTCTCCCCATTTCACAGACAGGAGGAAAGAAATTCAGAGAGGGCTTGTTCAGTGTCACACAGCTTGAAAACGATGGAGCAAGGACTGAACTCAGGTCATTATTGCCCTCTAGGTTATGTTGCCTTTCAGTAACAATTTAAGGGAGATGACCCCAAGTACAGATGAAGAATCAGCTGGGAAGATGGAGAAAGTGGGACTTGCCTGATCCCCCTATTTTTTATACAGTCACAACTGAGAAGCTCTTCCCTAGTCTTTAAGGCTGGCTTCAGATGCCACCCCCTCCTGAAGCCCCCTCCCTGCCTACTCCAGGACCCTCCTTCCTCAGAGTTGTCTCGCCTGCCATACATGCCACTATTGTGGATAATTTTTAAATAGATACAAGCTTAGAAACCTTCTTATCCCCTAGACCACAACTCCATCATAGACAAAGACATGTTCTATTTGTCGTTACTGTCTGGGACAGAGTGCTCAGGGATTGTTTTTAGGTGAATCAGCTGCCTGAGCAAGGTGCAGAGATTGGTGCTAGGGCTTGGAGGACTGCGCTTTGGTGGGGGGACAGAGGGAGAAAGGCAGGGACCCTCAGAGTGGATAGTGGCCTCAAGAGCCGCTGGGCTTGCAGACTCCCCAAATGCTGGTCACGATGAACCCTTCTGCACGCACCCCTAGGCAGTTTGGGGCAAGGGGTCTGGAGGCCAGCCAGTGGGAAGGCTGAAGTCTGGATGTCAGCAAACAGTCCCCAGCTCATGATCATGGGTTCCAGGCCCTCCTGCGTATCTCTTTGTGAGGAAGTAGAGTTTCAGACCATTCTCAGTAGGGTCCAGTTTCAGTCCATGTTGAATATATGCAGTCTTGTTTCTGAGATCTGGAGTTTCTAACGTAAGTTTGAGATGAGCCAGTTTACAGTCCATGTCCAGTATAGGCAGTCTCGTCTCTAAGATCTAGAGTTTCGCTCTAATGTAAGCATGAGATGAGCTGGTTTATAGACATAGTCCCCAGAATAGAGCATTTCCCTGGGCACCTTCTCTGAGGACCTAGAGTCAACTTTTCTAGCCTATGTGTATGATTTTAGGAACCGTGTCTCTTCTGGAGCGCAGTTAGCAGTACGTGGAGAGGCCTTCGTTTGTCCTAAAGGGGTCTGTGTGTGTCAGAGGGGCACCTGGAGTGGGTGGGGGGTTGAGCAACATTTGTGTGGATGAAGATTCCCCGGAATGCAGGTGCTTCGTTCACTGAACGAAGCTGAATTTTAAATATTCCAAAGGTACAAACTTTGGTTTTCGGTTGGTTTTTGTGTTTCAAGGTTCTGTTTGTCTGTTTTAAATAACCAGGCCTCTAGTGAAGCAGTGGGACCTTAAGTGTAACAGAAATGCTGATGACCTGTGACAACCACTTCACTGTGCCCGTGGCTCCTGTCGCATGTCTGGGTTGTGGTAACGGGGCTGGAGATCAGGAGACCGTGTTCTCTCTTCTGTGTCTATCACCACAACCAAGGCCATGACCTTTTCCTTTTGTTAGAAATGTTTGGTTTGATTGTCTCTGCTGAGCCCTTGGTGGTGAACACGTGTATCACTCTGTAGTGATACTTGGCGATGGGATGTTTATTATAAATTAAAAAAAAATTTTTTTTTTTTTGCTTTGTAACCGATTCTTCTGGTTTAGTTGTTAACCTTGCAGCATCATTCCAGCTATTTAAAATTACATATAGTGACTGAAAATTATCCTAAACTAAAAGTTGACAAAATAAATGTCATTTGCATTAAGCTGCTTCGTTACAAATTCTAAAGCAGCTCCTTAATATATGTAGAAGTAGTTTGTGAAGTTCTGTAAAATATTAGGTGGTATATGGGTTGTTGTTCAGCCGCTAAGTCATGTCTGACTCTTTGCGACCCCATGAACTGCAGCACGCCTGGCTTCCCTGCCCTCCACCGTCTCCCAGAGTTTGTTCAAATTCATGTCCATTGAGTCAGTGATGCTATCTATAATAATTGCGTTTTTTTCTTCTTTTTTCTCATGGTCTCTGAAGCACCAAGCCTGCAATTCATTCACTGCACTGCCACTGCTTTGTAAATACAAGTAGTTACTTACCTGTGAGTGAGGCTCAGAGATTATGCACACTCGCAAGCATTGTCTTGTTTAAGCCTCAGGACAGTCTTCCTCCTTTTCCCACTTTACAGGTGAGCTAGGGTGGTGAGGTGTGGCTCACGTAGCTAGCCAAAGCAGAGAGCCTGGTGGAAACTCAGATCTGGGCTCTGAAACCCACTGTCTTCTCATCACATTACACCGAGATGTTGGAAGGCAGGAGGTGTCGGTGTGAGAAGGGAGGAGTATTTTCCTGGAAGAGTCTGAGTCCGATTTCAGGGTGGTTTTTCTTCTATTTATCAGGAATAGCAATAGCATAGTGTTGACTCATTTCTGACTGTTCTGTTGGAATCCAAATATCTGCCCTACCTTCCAAGTTTGAATGAGTTTTTTTCGTCTGGTTTACAGCCTAGTTTCACTTTTGGTAACTGATTTAGAAGGTAGTCTCCATCTATACTGAAAGCTTGATTTTAAGTGAAAGCTTTCAGGAATTGTTTAAGTGCCCTAATTTAGAGTACTGTCGCCTAGTACAGGGGTCCCCAAGCCCCCGGACTGCGGACCAGTCCCGGTCCTTGGGTCCTCAGCTTGTTAGGAACCAGGAAAAGGTGAGCCGCAGGCAAGGGAGCCAGGCTTCACCTTCTGCCCCGCTTCACTCAAATGACCGCCTGTTGTCACCCCCTCCCTTTGAGTCATAGAAATACCGTCTCCCTTAAATCTAGTTCTTGTCCAAAAAAGTTGGAGATTGCTGGCCTATTACCTGTGAGGCTAATTTTTGTAAATTATGTGTCTTATGACATAATTTAATCAAACTAATGCAACTGATGGTTTTTATGTGCACTGGTGGCTTACCTGGTAAAGAATCCGCCTGCAGTGAGGGAGACCTGGGTTCAGTTCCTGGGTTGGGAGGATCCCCTGGAGAAGGGAATGGCTACCCACTCCAGTATTCTGTCCTGGAGACTTCCACGGACAGAAGTCCACAGGGTCACAAAGAGTTGGACATGACTGAGCAACTTTCATTCACCCACTTATGTGGTAAGTATTGGGGGTTTGACATATTCACAGTACTTGTCTTACTGGAAATGCTTCTGATTCCGACAATCATAACTAGAGTCCTGCGGTCAGTGTGGGGTTAGGAGAGATGTTTAGAGGTCTCTGGCTGGGTGGGGGCAGGGTGACTGATTGTGTTGTACCTGAATGAGGAAGTCGTGATTGGCAGAATACCTTTGCCCCCCGCCCCGTGCTGTCTCCTTCCTCCCAGGACCCCTCCTCGCACCATTGTTACAGCGTCTGGACTCCCTTTGCCTCTCTTGAGATTGGAGGCTGCTGCCTGATTGCGGCCCTCTCCTCTCTGGCTTCTGCAGGAGTCCCATGGGTTCTGAACTACCCACAGCGTGTGTTGTAGGCTAATGCCCTGAAGAAGCACCCAGAGCCAGGCTGGCTTCCCGCTCCTTAGCTGCAGGCTGGAGATGGGCAGACACATGTAGGACCCCCAGCGGGGACACTTTCAGATGAAAAAGAATCCGAATGAGATCGGAGCAGTCATGAGTGCAACAGAAATTTACAGAGGATATTTACTCGGGTAAACTTGCAGGCCACAGATCTGCCCTCAGGCCCTGTGGACGCAGTCTCCAGAGTAGAGTGTGCCTGCTGCTCCTTGTTGGCCCCTCTCAGTGAGGGGCTGTGTGCTGCCTCTTCCTCAAGAGCACTCGGACCTGTGTGTTCCAAGCTCTGGCCTGGAGGAAAGCGTCCCTCACGGTGGCCAGGGTTTGGGAGTATTTGGCTGATGAGCCATCTTATTCTCCTTGCTCCTGAGAAATCTGTATGCAGGTCAAGAAGCAACAGTTAGAACTGGACATGGAATAACAGACAGCTTCCAAATCGGGAAAGGAGTACGTCAAGCCTGTATATTGTCACCCTGCTTATTTAACTTATATGCAGAGTACATCATGCGAAATGCCAGGCTGGATGAAGCACAAGCTGGAATCAAGATTGCCAGGAGAAATATCAATAACCTCAGATACCCAGATGACACCACCCTTATGGCAAAAAGCAAAGAACTAAAGAGCCTCTTGATGGTAGTGAAAGAGGAGAGTGAAAAGTTGCATTAAAACTCAATATTCGGAAAACTAAGATCATGGCATCCGGTCCCATCACCTCATGGCAAATAGATGGGGAAACAATTGAAACAGTGACAGACTTTATTTCGGGGAGCTCCAAAATCACTGCATATGGTGACTGCAGCCATAAAATTAAAAGACGCTTCCTCCTTGGAAGAAAAGCTATGACCATCCTAAGTAGCATATTAAAAAACAGAGACATTACTTTACCAACAAAGGTCCATCTAGTCAAGGCTATGGTTTTTCCAGTAGTCATGTATGGATGTGAAAGTTGGACTATAAAGAAAGCTGAGCACCAAAGAATTGATGCTTTTGAACTGTAGTGTCGGAGAAGACTTTTGAGAGTCCCTTGGACTGCAAGGAGAGCCAACCAGTCCATCCTAAAGGAGATCAGTCCTGAATATTCATTGGAAGGACTGATGCTGAAGCTGAAACTCCAGTGCTTTGGCCACCTGATGGTGAAGAGCTGACTCATTGGAAGATATCCTGATACTGGGAAAGATTGAAGGCGGGAGGAGAAGGGGACAACAGAGGATGAGATGGATGGATGGCATCACCGATGCGATGGACGTGAGTTTGAGCAAGCTCCGGGAGTTGGTGATGGACAGGGAATCCTGGCCGGCTGCAATCCATGGGGTTGCAAAGAGTCAGACACGGCTAAGCGACTGAACTGAACTGAATGAATAAACTTTGATAATCTTAAAATTTATTATTATTAATACAAGAAGCCCAAGTATCATCGTATTAAATATAAAAACAGATATTGTCCAAAGACCCAATTTTGGGGATTGGTTGTTTTTTATTTTATTTTATTTTTTTTTTCATTCATAGAGAAAAATTTTAAAGGAAGGCTTGAAACTTTTAAAATATAAATTCCGGAATTTGACCTCATGGCTTTCTAGTCATGTGTCATGGATGCATAATAATTGTGGAATTTATTAAAAATCAAACTGCATTATATAAGATAAAATGTATATATTTTTACATGCAAGGGATCATGTGAATGAATGGATATTGTGCTTTTGAATTTTTAGCTTTTTAACTCTTTATCCTGGGAATTTCCAAATATAATACAGAAGTAGAGAGAGTAGAACTAGGTAGTGAATCTCCAGATACTCATCACCCAGATTCAGTAACTAAAATCCAGTCACTTCATCCCTGCCTCCAGCCTCTTATTCCTCATTGATTGTCTTCCCTCATAGCTCAGTTGGTAAAGAGTCTGCCTGCAACGCAGGAGACCTGGATTCGATCCCTGGGTCGGGAAGATCCCCTGGAGAAGGAAATGGCAACCTACTCCAATATTCTTGCCTGGAGAGTCCCATGGACAGAGGAGCCTAACAGACTATAGTCCATGGACTCGCAAAGACTCGGACACAACTTAGAGACTAAACCACCGCCCCCGATTGTCTTAAAGCACCTCTAAGGCATAGTCATCTGTAAGTGTTTCTAGAAGATGAAGACTTTTTAAAAGCAGTTTTATTATACTGTAAGAAAGCTAACAGTAATTCCTTAATGCCAACTGTCCAGTCCGTGTTGCGATTCCTTGGTTTTAAGGCATTGTCCCACTTGGTGTCGTCCAGGCGGGGGTCAGACCAGCGGTGCTGGGTGAGCTTGGCTGTGTGCTCCTCCAGTCTCTGTGCACTGTCTGTATTTATCTGTGGAGGAAATCACGTCCCTCACACTGCGCCCCACGCCCTGAGTCTGGCCGATTGCAGTTCTGTGACGCTGTGCTGAGCAGGTCGCTCTCTGACCCCTGTATTCCTGAATTTCCTGTACTCTGGTCGTTAAGGTTGAGAGGAGTTTGGTCAGGGAGTTGGGTATGGGCTGAGGGAGGCAGGTGGGCAGATCTCAAGGACTCACGTTGTTGAGATCACAACACACCCTGCGGAAATGTGACCAAATTGTTCCCATTTTTCTCATTTCCGCTCCTAACGTGGACTGATGGCAGCAAGCTGCCGCCATCCTCATCCTGACCCTGCCCTCCCCGGGCCCACCCCTGGAGTCCTCACCTTTGTTGACGGGAGCCTGTGGAGCCGCGTCTTCTCCGTCACGTGGCGTTGCCCGTGCCTATCAGAGGGCTGGGCCGCCCTTGTACTGACCCCACTGCCACGTGTCCGCTGCCGCCCTCGCCGCATTGCAGCTGCCATGTCTCCAGCTCCAGGAGGGCTGGCGTGCGTCTAGTTCATCCAGCAAGTGCCTGATGCCTGACAGAGAGTTGGCTTTCAAGAGAGTTTTCAGTACATGAATGACAGTGAATGAGGAGCGGATGCTGGTAGACGGAGGGCTTCGGAGCCTTGTGTTCAGATACCCTGGCTCCAGTTTTTTATGTGAAAGCAGTTTATTTGAGGTGTACACTTAAGGTCTGTGTCTTTGCTGATGGTTTGGGGGAAAGTGCTGGTAAAGCTCTTTTACAAATCAAGAGCTGCTAGTTCTCCACACTGTTCTCTTTGAGGTTGAACGTTAGCTGCTCACGAGAGCCTGTGTCCGTCGGTCTTTGTTGCTTGTGCCGTTGTGTGTCAGCTTTATTCTTCGTAAAGGCATCTGTACCTTTGCTCGCTCCGCTGGCTTTGGATCTGGCCGACCTCTTCATGTCTCGCTGAAAGTTTCAGTATCTAGTGCTACTCTTTCCTAAGACGGAAAACTGCATTTTAAAATATTAATATGTCTCTCAAGTCAATTATATTAAGAAATCAAGTGTACCAGTAGTCACATAAAAGCATTGCAACTTTGTACTTGTCTTTATAGCTATGCTTTACAATGTAACATAAGTTTTCTCTGGTATTGAAATAATGTGTTTCTGTTTTTCTCTTCCCTTCTCCTGCCTCTGTATAAGGAGTCAGTCACTGCCATCCTAAGGTTAAGAAGGCTAGGCGCTTCCTCCCCTTGGTCTTCTGTGCCCACGAACCTTCTTCTGCGGGTACTGCACTCAGCTTTTGCACAGGCTCTCCTCTTAACCGCAGCTGATCACAGCGGCCAGGCGGCAGCCTAACGATGCTTGTAGATGGTGCCTGCCCCGGGGTCAGTGCAGTGCTGCCCGGCAGGGGCTGTGGGCTGGGGTTCAAGGTGACTGTCTGTGGGCCGTCCTGATAGAAGACTCTGTTTGCCTGTTCACTGGTGTTTAAATGCATGACAGGGCGAGGAGTCTTCTTCCTGTGTGATCTCAGTGTTTTCCCAAAGGGGCCGGCAGGTACCACACCTTTGCCTCGTGGGTATCCTAACACGGCATGTGAGTGATGGAGGAGGATGGTCCCAGTGAGCCCCGGGGTCTCCTCACCTGCTTCGTGGGCAGATACTCAGGGATGCTGCAGAGGACGGGCAGCCAGGGCCCCGGGAGCGTTATCTAGGAGAGGGAGATGGTGAGGGTGTAGCAACCAGGACGGTCCTTCTGCAGACGCTGTGTAGATGTGAGTGGAAGTGCATCGGCAGAGCCCCAGGAGGAGCGGCGGGAGCCCCGGGGCTCCCTGCGGAGGCCTTCTGAGGGCTGTTCCCTGCGCACCCACTAATGACCCGTGATTCCCATCTCTGTCCAAGAGGATGCATATTCCTTTGAGGATAGTAGACTTGTCTTTAACATTTAACGGTGAGAAGCAATCAAATTAGCTTTGCTTAATGCGGCAGAAATGCACCTAAACTGCTGTTTTCCTGGGGTAATGTGAGGAGGCTTCACACTCGCACTAATGCCCTCAAGTCAAGTAAACACGCTGACTCCTCCATCCTGCCGTCTTTCTTTTACCTTCTGAATTAGACTGGGGTGGGGCTGGTTTTTGTGTTTTCCTTACACTTTGATTTGCTTGTCATTTTAATAGTGTTTTCCCTTCTCTCCCCCTCCCTTCCTCTTTCTCCTCCCCTCCCCTTTCCCTTCCTCTCCCTTTCTTTGCATGCCACCCGGATCCACAGATGAAATTAGTGGGGACGGTAATATTTATTTTCACGTTTGTGTTACTAATGTGAGATGATTATTTATGGATATAAATACCACTCAGTTTTTAATGAAAGGCAAAATGTGGCTTAGATCCAACAGAGCATGTGTGAAACCAGTGATGGTGTGAACCGGTGATCTCTTTAGAGTTGCTCAGGGCTTCAACCGAAGAAGGGTCACTGTCGGCTTCTTTACCACGTCTCACTGGTAAACTTGAGTTGTGCATGTTCATAGAGAATTTTAGGGATCTCATTATTAGAACTAGAGGTAAAGGGAAATTGTCAAAACTGTTTGATTCCTCAGTAAATGGGAGAGGGTCACACACTTTGCCACATTCGTGTGTATAGTTGGGAGTGGCGTGGCAGGAAGGAAAGGAGGAAAAGTGATTTCTAAGAGTCACAGAGACTGAAGCAACTGCGGAACTGTCTGCAGCGGTTGTTTTTCAGGCAGCCGAGGACACCGCTCCATAAACTGGAAAGTTAAAAGTCGCGTGCAGTGTCTTGTTTTCATTTCCCTTGTGTGCTGCCTGCATGAAGCTTTGTACTCTTTTATAATAAGGAGTGAGATTTTATAAACTAAAATTAAGGGAGACTACACTTTTCCTCACTATTCAATGAGAAAAATGCTTTGACTGAAGCTTCCGTCTGTGCTCCTGCCTGTCGGGTTGGTGACGTGATCCTTATGAGCAAAGTGCTTGCAGCGAAAGGGCTGAGGTACGTGTGATGGGGAGGGTGTCTGCCTCCCGGGCCTTGCAGCCGGAAGCTCTGCGCTCTGTGTCCCGGCTGATTGCTTGGTGGTGGCTGGCTGGAAGCTCCTCCGTGGAGGGTTCCCTGTGTGTCTGCCCTTTATCTGTGTGACTGGCGAGTCCCCCAGCAGGGATTCCGAGTGTAGCTAGGTGTTGTCTTCACTGGTGAGCAGAGGGGTGAGAGACTGACTGTCCAGGGCTGCTGGATGGGTGGCAGGGCCCAGGCTCCAGCCTCGCCAGCTCGCCAGTTGGGTGACGTGCAGCAAAGCACTTGCCCCCTGGAGTCTTCATGTGTAGAAGGCCTCGGAGGTGGTTTGAGGATTACTGTGAAAACATACAAATTTAAACAGATGAGTACAAGCAAGTGGTTATTACCACGTTGTTTATCTAAAGAAAACTTTTTGGTGCATTTTCCCCACATTTGGATTTCCCAGTACTATGAATCAGGGTGAGTATTATCCTTATTTTACAGGTGAATCTGCTGAGCCCTAAGGGTTTAATCCCTGAGTCTAAGGCAGGGATCCACAAACTAAGGCCCAAAGTCCAATTATAGCCCACCCCTGTTTCTGTATTGCTCCTTGAGCTAAAAAGGATTATTATGAATTTTTTTATTATGTATTTTTAAATGGCTGAGAGGAAAATCAAAGAATGTGGCATCAAAACTATGTGAAATTCAGATTTCCGTGTCCATCAGTAAGTTTCACTGGAACACAGTTATACCTTCAGTCATGACCAGTCTGCTCACCCCTGCAATTTAAGCGGCAGAGTTAAGTGGTTGCAGTGGAGACTGTGAGCAGCAAGTCTAAAATACCTACTCTCTGACCTTGTACAGAAAAAGTGTGCCGACCCTGGTGCAGGTGACAGAGCTGGTTAACGTCACAGAGCAAAGCAGCACCCTTCCTGGCTTCCTGAAGGCCCTCCTCCCCCGGCCCCCACCCCCTCCGCCTGCTGTCCGTGTGGCCTCCCAAGGCTGACCGCAGGTTCGCCTGTCCAGGTGGTGTGAGGAGCTGTGATCGCTCAGTCGCACTGCACTGCTGGGCAGTGGCGTCCCCCTGCACGTGCTGCTCTGGGGGTGGTGCGTCCTCAGGCCCCCCGAGGGCAACAGGCCCGGCCAGTGTAGGTGGGGGCAGACTCGCACCGCCCGCCCCCTTCCCCACCAGGGGACTGAGGGCACCCGGGAGGTTGGTGGGCTGCAGATCCTGGTCCAGTTCTGATATTTACAGCCAAGTGTCCGCTGCCCCCTCCCTCCTGCTCTCCAGACTGGCCCTTCCCAGGGACTCCAGAGGCATCAGGCCTTTGGGTGACAGAGCAGAACCCGTGTGCGTGTCCAGGTTTCTGGAGCGACTTTACTAGGTCTCACTCACCATCTTTGAGAATGAGAACTTGATACTTTTCTCTCCTCATTTCAGTTGTCAGTTTCTGTCCTTTTAACATGTCTTCCCATCATTTTTATTTTACCACATACTGTGAAACCAAACACTGTAAATTACAGTGTTATCCAGGGTTTCAGAGGTCACCATTTTTCAAAGTATTTATTTTGAAATATTCAACTCATGGTCTGAAAAACCTTTCGGATTACAGTGTTACCCATGGTTTCAGAGGCCTCCATTTTTCAGAGTGTTCATTTTGAAATATTCAACTCATGGTCTGAAATTGTCTCCCAAGTACACAGACCCACAAAAGCCTACCTGGGCACAGCCCTGGAGCAAAGCTGGAGCCACATCGGGGGTGAAGTCCCCAAGCACACTTAGGAGAGCGTGCTGAGGTCTCAAGACGCAGGGGGTCTGGTCTCACAAGACGAAGCCCCCAGAAACGCGGAAGGTGACAAAGAGCAGAGCTCAGAACACAGTGGCCCGGGCGCCCTCCTACAGGGCCCCTCCAGTGCCTCTGGGGGCCTCGGGTTCCAGCCTGGGAAACAGGATGATGAGAGCGGGACCCACCATGTACGATTTTCCCGAGGTTAAGCAGTGGTGTGTGTATTGTTTGTGATGGTGTCTGGCAGGTGCCCAGGTCTCCGTTAGCCGTGGCCACCATGATTAAGTGGAGCACACACAGCTCTTCCCTTCATTTGTGCCGAGATCTTTCAACCTGCCTCCTTTTCCCTTATGTTTTCCTCCTACCATATTTGGGAGCCAGATGGTTTCAGAGTGGACTCCAGTTGTTCAGGGACCGTTGAGTATGTAAAAGTGCCTCTCATATCAGTGTTGTACTAGCCCATCATCCTAAAAACCAGGAAAGAAAAATGGAAAGTAGAACAGTTCCATATCAAGAGTTCTTGGGGAAATCCACCAAGTATCTCACTTGAAAAGCCTTACGTAGAAGGTCACGGTAAACCTTCGTAGGTGCGTGTGCCTTCACCAGTGTTGGCCCTGCCCCGTGAGAACCAGCCTGAGAAGAACACAGCAGCGAGAGCTCCCTGTTCACCTGGTGTCACAGTATCCACACCCACATTCATCACGAGTGATGCCCGGGTGTTTTGGATAATCCCCAGAGCTTTTTTTGTAGCATTCACATCGCACCAAGACACAAAAACTGCAGACTCTTTCTTGTGATGGTGTAAACGAAAGTGTATGCAGCTTGTTTTTTTCCCAAATCAGTTTTGTGTGCCAGCCTGATGTATGAGCCTTCTTCTTCTTTCTCCCTGAGAACAGTTCAGAGGTTGTCTCTTTGCTGAGGGTTTTATAAAAAGAGGCAGTCCTGGGAGCCGCTGCAGCCCCACCCAGAGGGCTCCTGCCAGTGAGGCCTCAGAAGCAGAGGGCACCAAGGAGATCGCAGCCCTCAGTCACCTGTTGTCTTCAGGGCCCACTGCAGCTTGATGTGTGTCTCTGTGATCCTCATGACAACCCCCGCAGGTGGACGTGTTCTCATCGGACACGTGAGGGCACCCCTGAAGCACAGACTGGGCTGTGGGTGCCCGCGTGCAGCTCTGCCTGGCCTGTCCCCCCTGCCTCAGGCTCGCGGCCCCCCTTGTGTGCCTGGAGTGCATGCCTTGTTTCTGTTCAGTGAGCGCTCACCCAGCGCCTCCCCAGTGCCGGCTCTTGTTTGCAGGCTGAGAACAGGACAGTGGATGAGCTGCAGCAGGGCCCGCTGCCCGGGGGCTCCACTCCCAAGAGCCAGAGGACCAGCGGAGAGCTGGTAGTGACGGGCCCTGAGCAGAGCACGTCGGGCAGCGCGATTGAGAGTGGCTGGGGGCCAGGAGGGGTCTCTGAGCAGGTGGCAGACACTGTTCTTTAAGGGAAATGAAGGACAGGCCGACAGGGGCCCCGGCGGCCCTGGGAAGCCCACTGAGTCCTGGGCCCCTGACATCTTAGTGGAGCCGAGAGCCCAGGGCAGGGGCTGATGATGACTCCAGGGCAGCTCTGGTAACAGGGCGGCTGGGGGAGGGAGGCACAGCCAGAGTTCTGGGCAGTTTTGCAGCAGATTCCAGCCTCCTCAGGGTCAGCTAATGTGTTTTGCCTCCAAGGGGGGTGGGTGTGTGGTGTATGTGAAAGAGGACCGTGGGGGTGGGTCTCTGGGTGCAGGAGATCAAGTCGCCACGTTGCCGACAGTGTGGACGTTTGAGGTCCGCCTGTGTGGCCTTAGCCTGACACGGTCCCCCACTTAGTCCCTCTTCCTCACCCCAGCCTTGGCGGCACACTCTGTCCCCAAATTTCATTTCACAGTTTCCGCCCAGCCACCTTACACAAAAGCAAGACTGCGGACCTAGAAACCACCACCACTCCTGGTATCCACTGAGAACAGGATGTCCTGAGAACAGGATAGGAGAGAGAAATGTAGGAATGTAAGGTGTGGGATAGATTAAATAATTTTTTTCTTTAATCCTGAAAGTAGTAATATTTATAAACACGTAAGAATAACATAAATTATCCACCTGTCATACAGGGCTTAGGAATAGGTCACATTTGCCAAATACCTAAAGGAATGCCTGTTTATGGACTTTATGTTCTGTCAGTTGAATTTGTTGTTACTTGAATTACTTTTAATGATGATGACCAATTGAGAAATGAATTCTTCGAACTACTTTTACATTTGATCTCAGTTGTTAGCATAGCAGTATGCAGAACAGTTGATGTTCTAGTGACTATAAACAGTATATAGTCTCTATTGTCTTTGGTTTCTATAATTTTAATATCTGAATGAAGTGATAATGACAGCACAGAAGAGAGGCCTTTTAATTCTTTAGAACTTATAGCCTCCTCTCCTGGCCCAGCAGCTTAAACCCTGTGCACAGAGCTACTCAAGGTTTTCCTCTTTCCAGTACGAGAAAAACAGAGAAGACCCGAGTGATTTTCCAGTGTAATTATTATCCAAGTGAGTGCGTGTTTTCCTCAAAAGGAGTTTTCCCGCCATTAATATGGAGATGGGTCGTTAAGTTCCTGCATTACGGAGAGGAATTGGTGGAAGCATTGGAACTTACACCAGAGAAGAACTCGATTTCTATGCTATTCTGATTTTATTATTTTTGACACATCTTTTACCCTTTTGACATGAATAGACACTGTTCAGATATCTGAGTGAAAAGTTACAAGAGCAATTCCTGGGTTGCTTTCACCCTGAACAGATAAAGTAAGGTATCTCAAACGTCCACATGCCATTTTGTTTTCTGAAGAACATGGAGAATATGCTGTGAGGTCTGGTTGCGAATGAAGTCTGAGCTGTGCTTGGAGAAGCCCCAGCAGACGGCGGTGGGGCTCTACGCCTGTGCTGGGTGTAGGGAGGCGGGCTTCACAGTCAGCCCAGCCGCTTGGTGCGTTTGAGTCGTGCACACAGTCGTTTCCTGTCTTCTGTTTTCCACAAGGGTTTTCTGTGTCAGTCTGTGTGCTCTCTGAGGAACAAGTCTGTGTATTATGACATGGTGGACCATGATGTCACCTTTATTTCCATAAATGACTCATGTGTGCACAAAAATTGAGTCATAGTGTTGTAAGAATATGTCAGCATAGCAGGGGATGCAGGCAGATCATTTTGCCTTCTCAAATTAGTTCAAGGCCAGGGGGTCGGAGATTTAACCTCTTCCAACATACATGTTTCCTGTCCTACAGAAACGGACGATTATGCCGAGATCATAGATGAAGAGGACACTTACACCATGCCCTCCAGTGAGTAGCTTTTGGTTTTGCTCCTGTTCAAATTTGACAGAGTTTTAAATATCTTGTGTTTAAATGTTTTAGATGTTTATTGTCCTTTTAATAGCTTATTGAGTTCGTAGTAGAAATACTCTCTGCAGCCTTCCGTGCCCACTGCCAGGTCAGAAGCCTGAAACTCAAATATCTATCGTAAGTCAGTTCAGTTATGGGGATTTTGTAATCTTGTCTTCTTGCTCTGTGATAATATATAACCTTTAATGATTAAAGCATTTCCTGTCTGTAGGAAATTAGTATTTAAACACACACACACACATACAGTTCTTTGAATGCACACCTTTTAATGAATCACATTTCCCCTCTGAGGTTTCATTTCTTATTGCCCTTGACTAAGCAATTACAAAGAGCTTCCTGCGTCCAGTCCTTCCAGCTTGGGGTGGGAGGTGTGGGGAGAGCAGGATTCCTCGCCGCCCCTCGCCCCCGCAGCAGCCCGGCAGTGTCGCCTCTGCTTCTCTGCCGTGCGGCAAGCTGGTGAGGAGGGCCTGGGAACCCCAGCTCTCCAGGTGGGGTGTATATAGTCCCAGCTCTGGAAAATTTCAAGGGCGTGTCTCAATTAAAAAAAAAAGTTAACCCTACCTGTAAAAGAGGCCTGACTAGGAGTCCTCCTTAAGCCTTCGAGGCCTAATAATTCAGCATCTAATATCCTGGTTTTAGTAAAGCTCTGTGTGTTTGTAAAATGTTTCAGGTGCTTTACCCTGTTGTATAAATATTTTGAAAGTTGTTCTCAATAGATTTCCTACACATGTTGAGATATACCAAAATAGAGAGAAATAGCCCAGTCCAACTCAACCCTGTGGGTATCCTGTGGGGAAAAAGGTGGGGGTGGGGGAGCTGAACTTCTTTCTAAGGGCTCCTGGGTTGGTGATTTGAAACGGAGGCAAGAGTTGAGACTTAAATGGGTTTACTGTGACTCACGGTAGCAATTTGGAGAAATGTTTAAATTTTGGTTTCAAGGTTTGGTTAGCCACTTAGTCTTTTGTACATTCTTGCAGACTATCCAAATTTTAATTAGTATATTATTCATAGTTGAGTAGTAGATGTCCAACATGCTTTTATCTAAACCCCAGAAAAATGGGTTATCGTATAAGGAGTTTGTGGGATAGAAATGCAAAGCACTGTGTATCACATTGCGTTAGCTTGAGGATATTGTGTTGTCACTTGTGTTTGGTCCTCTTTTTTGACTCATGTTAGTAGTCAAAATATTTGACAAAGTAAATATTGAAATGTACTCTCCGAGTTTGTTGTTGTTAACCTGATTGCTATTAGTTATTTCTAAGCAAGGTCTTCACTTTTTTTCTCTCTTAATTGCTATACAGAAAGCTATGGAATAGATGAAGGTAACAGGATTCCTTTAAAATAACTGCATTTGCTTGCAATTGCAACCCATGGAATGATACGGGATGTCTCAGTTTCCAGTTAACTTTTATTTTTAAACTTTTTCATTGGTTTACTCATGCTGTTAAATCAATGGAACTACCAGCTAAAGTGATTTTAAAGAGGAAAATGACCATCTAAAATTTGGGTTGAATTTTCCATGTGATTTCTAATTTGACAAATTAGAAGAAATCAAAATACCAAGCAGGTCATTGGATTAGAATCATCTCCTAGGTTCCAAGTGGGTAGTTTCTTTCCATGTGCCTACAAATAATTGGATTTGTATAAATCATGACAATTGATTACATTAATTTGAGGCTGATGCTGTCAAAAGTATAAAATACTCGTAATCTATTATGTGATACATTCAACCTTGTTCCCAAATTTTCTGACTTAAAGCTGGTCCTAGAAGCTACCTCTTTAAACTCGTTTAGCTCCGTGAATAATATAGATAGGATTATAATGAAGTGGAACACTCTTAAACTTTTAAAAAACAAACTTACTCATGCCACAATTTTTTCCCTCCATGTCTACAGATTTTAGTTACTTGTGAAATAATTGCTTTAAATAACCAGTTTTTAGACTTCATATATTAATACCTGAACTAATAGTATATATTAATCAAACATATATAAACTTAAAGTTGGAGCAATTATTTAGCAGACTATTGAATTAATCAACTGAATCAGACATTCAAAAATATGTAAAAAAAAACCCTACCTTGTATAAAACGCATCGTTTTGATAATTTAAGCAGTGCCGTAACAGTTACATAAATTCCTTTTAAAATACTCGTTTAAGAGAATTCCACTCTGTTTAAAGCATTTTCATAGAATGATGTGCCACCAGTGAAATTCTTACTCATCGATGGTGATGAAATGTGTCCCATGTTTTCTGCACTGGGGATGTTGCACTGAAGTGTCTTCTGGTGTGTGGATCGTGTTTTGCAGCCAGGGACTACGAGATTCAGAGAGAAAGAATAGAACTCGGCCGGTGCATCGGAGAGGGCCAGTTTGGAGATGTGCACCAGGGCACCTACACGAGCCCGGTAGGTCCTGTCGGGTGGCCCCCCACCGTGCCTGTGCCGCCTCCTGCATGGCCTGCTCCTGTCTATCCTCATGAGGCCCTGCTTCTTCAGGGTATTTGCCATTGTTCTCTGCAAGGCTTATCATATACGTCAATTCACTTGCTATGTTCAGAAACCCAAACTGGCAAAATTAGCTCCTGAGAGCTGGGTCTGTCTTTTATTCGTGCTAATCTTTCATTCAGCCTCTGTCATCAGTAACAGTTCTATAGCCCTCTGCCCACATGGTGCCCCGGAAATCTCAGGCTTAGCATCCATCTGAAGCCATGCATCTTTAGAGGGCAGTGCTTCGTTTGCATTTCTTTACTGTCTTAAGAAAGCACCATGTTCAATATTTGAATGTGAATTGACAGGAGTGACTGATTTATGGTCTTACAAAAGTTTCTGTTGTTATTCAGTTCTCTTGTAAAAATGGGCATTTTGTATCATTTCTGAAATATATCAGTCAGCCTTAGGTTCACACAGAGGTAGAAGTCATGGTGCTGGTCCTAGAAGTTTGCCGTCTCAAATTCAGAGCAGTGTGGTATGTCACTGGAGACTGTCAGAAGGCTCCAAGCTCAGGCGTTCAGCAGACAGACCTCTGTGCCAGCCGGCTGCTCTCCTCTGGGGGCCTGGCCACCGCTCCCTCCAGAGTGGTCCTGCCACATGGGCACACCTCCCTCAGGGTCGGAGAGGGACTGCAGTCCCCTGAGTCTGTGTTACAGTCTTGTGGCCATTTATGTCACTCTTGCTTGAGAGCATGTCCTAGAATCACAGTGTGCAGTTAGCATGAAATCTAAAACAAATTAATGCAATTGAGGGTACTTTTAAGATACGCAAAAAAAAAGATGCACCCTGGTCATGACTTGTAAGTGAGCCTTTCCATTTAAAAGAATAATATTCAAAGTGTTTGTTAATTCCACAAATATTTATTGAACACATACTATGAATCAGGTTGCTGTTCTAATGAGGTGGTTTTTTTTTTTTTTTTTTTTTTTTTTGGGTGAACAGGGCACCTGAAATAAGAGAAATAGATGGTTCTGGAAGGGACCACCCAAAGCCAAGGATAGGATAAACACATACATTTCCAGTTAAAATCTTCCCTGGTGTTTTTTGAATTGATTTGCGTGAAGTGACCTCCTATTTCTTGCTTTTCTTTTGAACTTGGATGAGGAAGCTCAGCTTCTTTGGCTCCCAGGGTGACGTGTTTTCTAGGTTTCTCACCACCCCCTGCACCTTGGCGTGTTGCCCCTCTCCCTGACCTCTCGGTGTGGAGGGGCTGGGGGGTGCCGTCTTCACACCTTTTTCTCCCTGTGGGGTTTGTCTAGCCCGTGCTTCCAACACTGTCTGAACTGTGGCTGCCTCCAGGACCCCTCCCTGCCCCACCCAGTGCTGATGCCCACTCCCCAGTGTGACTCGCTGTCCCAACCACATCTCAAGACCGTCACATTCAGAGCTGGGCTTCTGGTCAGCTTCAGAGACCCCAGCTTGCCCTCTCCTGCCCAGCCTGGCATCCTCTCCCCCGTTACCCCCCAGCCCTCCACATCCACACCTCCGCTCACCTCCCTGGAGCGTTCCTTCCTGGCCAAGGTCAGCAGGGCCCTCCTCTGCCCAGACCCTGCCCCGGGATGGGGAGCTCTCACTCAGGGTAGAAGCCACAGGGCCGCCCCCGCCCCTCCAGCAGGTCTTTGCTCTCGTCCCCTCTCCGCTGTCTTTCCAGGAGCTTACCTTCTAACCTCTGCGACGTCTCAGCACCTCGTTCACGGTGTCTGTCCGCATCCTCCGCTGGGATATCAGCTGGTGGTGCACTGGGTTGCCGGCCCTTGTTCTGGTGCAGCCTGAGCCCCTGCAGGAGTCCCGGAGGCACCATGGGTGGTGGGTGGGTGTTTGTGGGACACGAGTAACCTGCAGCGTTTCACTTGCATGTCTGCTTTCTGGGGATTTTCTACAGAGGATTTTAAGTGTTCCTCCCACTGTTAAGATTTTATAGTTCTGATTCTGTCTGATCCAGAATCCACAGAGTTGCGGAATAAACCGCCTTTCCTGAACGTGCCCACTGATTAACACAGAGACCTCTTGTTCCATGTGTCCCCATCACAGGAGAATCCAGCTTTGGCAGTTGCAATTAAAACATGTAAAAACTGTACTTCGGACAGTGTGAGAGAGAAGTTCCTTCAAGAAGCCTGTAAGTTTCTAGACATTTCTGTGAGACTCCATTTTGACTTTCTGTCTGTGAAATCCAAACAGTCTCTGAAGAAGTAAGAAAAACAATGTTTTTGACTTTTATGAGGCAGCTACATTTATTCTGTTGCCATGCAGTTCATACCTGTATTTGCTGAGGCTCATGGGTACAGAGTTCTCCAGGGCGGCTGTCACATTTGGGGTGTGAAGGCAGATTGACTAACTGCCCCTTCATCCCCTGGCACTTTGTACCATAACTATCTCCACTCTGGGCTTGGGCGGACGTAGTGATGCCCACAGGTCCAGGAGTTGGGCGGTGAGCAGGACAGACACAGTCCCTACAGGATGGAACCCGAGGATGAGCAGGGAGCAGGGCCCAGACCATCCTGAGGGCCCGCTGTAGAGTCAGGTCCTCTCCTGAGGACAGCCCTGCGGAAAGCAGGCCCTGGTCCTGCCTGTGTGCACATGTTGGCTCCTTCCTGCCTGCCTCTGGCTGGGTCCTTCATCCTGCTTCCACTGGGCTTGTTCCTCCCGACCAGCAGAGTTGAAGGGTCTCTCGTTCAGAGGCTTTGTCACGGGAGCCTGGTCTTTCCCTTCCCAAGTGTCCATAATTAAATACACGATGCCTCTCTCTCCCTCTAGACTGTAAGTCCCAGTGGGGAGAGGGGCCGTGTTTGTTTTGCTCACGGCTCAGCCCCAGAGCCAACACAGGGCTTAACTCACAGAAGGTGGTTGTAGCTTTTGGTTGCATGAATGAATCTTGGTGTCTTTCATCACATGTACATGGAATTTCAATAAATATTTACCACCCAGCAGCCCAATAAGTGATAAGTGGTGGAATAAACCAGATGGTCACTTCATGAGTCAAGTCAGAGGAAGTCCTGATCCCGTTCTTTGGTCCTTGACTGGAGTATGAGGCAGGGCCTGGCGATGACTTCCGTCTCAGCAAGTGCGCTTCTTCAGGGCGCCGAGGCTGAGGAAACATAGGCTGTGTGTCAGCCAGCAGCACCTAACGGCCTGTGTGCTTTCCTTTGGTGGTAAAGTGCATTATATATTTTCAAAAATGCACGTTTTAGAAAATTGCTTACCTTTCTCTAAAATTTTTGCGAGTAGGTATTGTGATTTGGAATCATTATTACAAAAATCAATTTTAGCATTTTGTAAGTAGTCAGGTCAAACCAACCTTGTTCTTTTTGAAAGGCTGTAATTTCAGAGAAACATGCTACAGGCAGTATACCTAAAATCCTGTAGGGCTTTGACAGGCTCTACATGTAAGTGTGGCAGTATGGCCTAGATTAGGGGTCATTAAACTCTTTCTATAAAGCACCACGTACCAAATATCCTGGGCTCTGCAGGCCAGGTGGTCCCTGTCGCTGCTGCTCAGCTCTGCTGTCAGAGTGTGGAAGAGCCACAAACAACTCAAAAAGGAGCGAGCAAGACTGTTGGCAGTGACTCTGGTTTGTGGAAGCCAGCAGCCACCCTGGCCCGCACTCCTGGCCCTGGGTGATGAGTCAGACTGCTGTGCCTGGCAGGCTTCAGTCCTGCGGATAGTTTCCTGGTGGCCGAGGTCTCCTCTTAGCCCTGCTCTGTGCAGTGTTCTTAATGATTACCCCAAAGAAATAGAAAAGCTTGTTAACTATATGTTAAAGGTAACACGAAACTGAAAGTGATGGTAAGTCAATTGAAAATAAGAGTAAATATGCGGGGTTCCTGAATGTCTGTCCCAGGCCATCACACTACACTGAACTGATGAGCTGTGCTGACGAGATGGCTGTCAGCGGTACATTTTGGATTTTGCACCAGGTATTGATGTGTGTGGTGTTTTTTGTTTGTTTCTTTGTTTTAAACTAACAGGTCCTATTTTGGGGATGTGTGGAAAAAATTGAGGGGAGAATACCTTAAGGGTTTGAGTTCTCTTAAGTGAGGGTATGGTCAGTCTGCAAGAAGAGCCAGTGTGGTCCTTGGTGCGATGGTAGGATATACAGTCTTCCATATCTACAAGTTTTACATCCACAGATTCAACCAACTGTGGGTTGAAAATATTGAGAAGAATTCCAGAAAGTCCCAAAAAGCAAAACTTGACTTTGCTATGCTCTGGCATCTGTATACACGGTGTTTACGTTGTATTAGGTGTTACAGGAGACAAAGTGTATGGAGGCTGTGCACAGGCTACATGCAAATACTCCGCTGTTTTTAGAAGCGCTTGAGCGTCCTCAGATTTTGCTTGCCCTCCGGGGGTCCTGGGACCCATCCCCTGTGGATATGGAGGGTCAGCTGTGTGCTGTCCAGAGTGAAAGCAGAGAGGCCTTTCTTCCCCAGATGGACCCGGCACTGAGCTGCAGTCCACACTGGGCTCCGTACTAGAGTGGGTATGATGAGACATTTTCTCCTGCTTTGTTGCTCGTGTCCTTGCTTGGCAGCATAAAAGTCGACCCTGAATTGGTCCCCAAAATTAAAAAAAATTTTTTTTTCATTTCAGTAGTCTGTGAAATCCAGGTGCTTTGGGGGGACCACTGCACTAGGTTGCCTGTCAAGTTGCTTCCAGGTTTGAGGTTCTATAGTTCTAGGAATGTTGTCCTGCGTCTCAGTCATTCTAGCGTACTGTGCAGGTGACTTCCTTAACCTGATGTTAGAAATGTGTACATGCTTAAAAATAGGTCCCCACATCTAGGTATGTTTACCTGTGCAGGGCCCTCTTGGTCATCCTAGGCTCAGCAAAGCAGTCACACTCACATGACGGCCACAGGCCATGTCTGGCGTCAGACTTTCTGAGAGGAGTTCAGGCCTGGAAGCCACATGCTCGCATTTCCCCACAGGGAAGTCCTCACAGTGGTCCAGGAACTGCTTACTTAGCCCTGATAGTGCTGGGAGGTGATGCGGCCACAGCGGTGGATGCCAGAGCCTCTCGGGTCAAGGAGAAATCCTCTCAAAGCCACCGGCATAGACTCTGGGGCCCTGCAGGGGACGCCCAGCAGCACTCACACTCAGGAAAGCGCCTGCTGCCCCACCAGCAATTTACCCATCAGGTGGTTTTACCATGAAGGATATTTCTTAGAGAATGAATCACACATTCCAGCTCGGTCAGCTTTCCAGAGGAAAACCTGGAAAGTTAGCCTCAGGTCAGATTTGTCCCTGGAAAAGAAGAGGAGGTTTTCTCAGCCAGTGAAAAGCATTGAGTCCTAACCAATGGACCCCCAGGGAACTCCCGTTAGCCCCGAGTCTTAACTGAACTCATCTTCAGGAAACTGAAAGATCTTCAAAACAATGACGGTGGACACCTGTTTCTCCCCAGTAACGATGCGTCAGTTTGACCACCCTCACATTGTGAAGCTGATTGGAGTCATAACAGAGAACCCGGTCTGGATCATCATGGAGCTGTGCACACTCGGAGAGGTACCCGCCCCCCCACCTGCTGCACCTGCACCTGCAAGGGAGTGCGTGACATACACTCTCACAGTATATAAGAGTGTCTGTATGTGTGCATATACTAGTGCACACTCGGAGAGGTACCTGCCCCCCATCCACTGCGCCTGCACCCGCAGGGAAGTGTGTGACGTACACTCTCATAGTATACATAGGAGAGTGTGTATATGTGTGCATATACATATTATAGTAGTATAGTGTAGTCACTTAGTTGTGTCCGACTCTTTGTGACCCTGTGGACTATAGCCCACCAGGCTCCTGTGTCCATGGGATCCTCTAGGCAAGAATACTGGAGTAGATTGCCATTTCTTTTTTCCAGGGGATCTTCCCGACCCAGGGGTTGAACCCGGGTCTCCCGCGTCGCAGGCAGACGCTTTACCCTCTGAGCCACCGGCTCAGAGGGTAAAGCGTCTGCCTGCGACGCGGGAGACCCGGGTTCGATTCCTGGGTCGGGAAGATCCCCTGGAGAAGGAAATGGCAATCCAGCACTCTTGCCTGGAAAATCCTATGGATGGAGGAGCCTGATAGGCTACAGACCATGGGGTCGCCAAGAGTCAGACACAACTGAACGACTTCATTTTCACTTTCACTGTAGTAGTATAGCGCCCTCATTAAATTCCCAAGTCCCCCAGCTCAGTGCAGGCAGCAGGGCCTTCCCACCCCAAAGCTTTGTCAGGACAGGAAGCGGCAGGTGACCAAGTGGTTCTCTTTATTCCCTCTCTCTTGCTGTTGCCTAAAGAACACACCCACTGATTTGAGTGTGGAAAAAACAATGTTAGTGGAGTTTGGGTAAATGAGTGCTGAATTTAGGTAAATCAGAACTACTGCTTCATCTTTGGGGGAATTCACTTTGCAGTGTCTTTCAGACCAACTAACGTGAGTCCCGGTTTTTGTTTTTTTTTTAACTTTACAATACTGTATTGGTTTTGCCAAATATCGAAATGAATCCGCCACGGGTATACATGTGTTCCCCATCCTGAACCCTCCTCCCTCCTCCCTCCCCATACCATCCCTCTGGGTCGTCCCAGTGCACCAGCCCCAAGCATCCAGTATCGTGCATCGAACCTGGACTGGCGACTCGTTCCCTATATGATATTATACGTATTTCAATGCCATTCTCCCAAATCATCCCACCCTCTCCCTCTCCCACAGAGTCCAAAAGACTGTTCTATACATCAGTGTCTCTTTTGCTGTCTCCTGTATAGGGTTATTGTTACCATCTTTCTAAATCCGGTTTCTTAAAACGTAGCAGAGCGTGGGCAGACGTCCTTATTTGACTCCTCCGGGAGGCAGACGCTCCCTAGTCGGTGTATCACCACCCCCTGGACGCGGGGCCCCACCCAGGCCGCTGAGTCACAGATGGGCGGGCCGGCTGGGCCCCGCCCTCTGTCCGTCTCCAGGCGGCTCCCTGGGCCCTGCTTGGGGTAAACCTTCCAGATGTCTGCACGTGACATTGGTGCTGAAATCTACTAGTTTAACCGTCTAACACATTGTGCACATTACTTGTTTCTGGACACCGGGCAGTTTTGCTTTTAGTGAGAATTGGGGTTTTAGTTTCCGGGAATCAGAGATGGCCTGGGCCCGTCGTCCTCTCATGATGGTGTCGGCCCTGCCTTCTGGGAACAGGGCGCTGCTGGTGGCCCCCCTGATCTCCTCCCCAGCTCTGATGACAGCTCTGTGAGGCTCTAAGAAGAAACTGTGGCTAACATTAGATGGTCTAAAAGACACTGCAAAATGAAGTCCCCCAAAGGTGAAACAATGGTTCTGATTTACCTAAATTCAGCATTCATATACCCAAACCTCTCTAACATTGCTTCTTTCACTCTCAAATCACTGGGCATGTTCTTTAGGCAACAGCAAGAGAGGGGAAAAAAATAACCACTTGGTCACCTGCCACTTCCAGTCCTGACAAAGCTTTCTGGTGATGGAAATATCTTAAGGCCACTAGGATTTCTCTTCTTCCTTTCCTACACCTTTCCAAATAAAATGGAGTGTTTACATAGTAAAATTTTTTTTTCACATTATTTTTCTGCTTTTTTTTTTGGAGAATTGGCTAATTCTTCTGGCTTAGATCATTAATAATGCTAGAAGGAAATGGCAACCCACTCCAGTATTCTTGCCTGGAAAATCCCATGGACGGAGGAACCTGGTTGGCTACTGTCCATGGGGTCGCAAAGAGTCAGACACAACTGAGCGACTTCACTTCACTTCACTTTATGTGTAGGGAGATTGTGTAGGATTGGAGTTCATCTGCCTTCTTTGCTATATTAGCATTTAGCCGAATTAGTCCTGATGGTCATAGTATGCACCCATAGGCCTAGTGCTTAAACACCTGTAAACACGTAACCATTTTACCCTTCTTCACCCAAGATTCCCTGGCGGCGAAGGGGGCACTTCTTGCCTACCTTTTGTCTTCATCCCCTTGTGCTCAGGTCGGCCTGGGGCATGGGATGTTCTGGGGAGGTGGGCTGACCGTGGTTGTGTAGGAGGCTTGTTTTGTAACTAGATTTTTTTTTTGTTCTCTGGCTCTCATTATCTGGTGGTATTTTATACCACAGCTTTATTCATTCCCTGGAACCATCTTTCTGTATTTTTCCAGAAATGTGTCTGTAATCATGAGGACTCTAATTTTTGCAATTGGATCTCAAATGAAGAATAATTAGGCATGATTTCTGAGATGATGTGTCTCTTTCATTATGCCTGTTTTTTGGGGGTTTTTTTCTCTTTTAGGATAGAATTGAAGGCATTCTCATAAAAATGCATTTGGACCTTTCCAGATCATTGTTGAATGTAGCTCTTCTGCTATTGATTTTTAGTCTCTGACACTAATTATTTTTCTTGTTCCTTTTGGTCATTGTTGAAAAAGCTGCGGTCGTTTCTGCAAGTAAGGAAATACAGTTTGGATCTAGCGTCTTTGATCCTATATGCCTATCAGCTTAGTACAGCCCTTGCGTATCTGGAGAGTAAAAGATTTGTACACAGGTGAGACCAGTCATGAAGCTGATGAGCTGCCTCTGAGTCGGGGGGTGGGCGGAAGGAGGTTCTTACGGTGCCTGAGGCCCTTTGCCCCTCTTGACCCCTACACAGACGGCGCTGAAGGCCCTGCTGTGTAGTGCCGTGGCATGGGACTCATGCAGTTGAGGGGTTTTCCTCACATGGAGTTTGAAGCAGATCACTGGTTCCTTCCACAAATACTGTTGACAGCCTCTATGTGGCACTGTGGACCTAAAACATATTGTCATGGAACTTTCTAGGACACCATAGCGTCATGAGTAACATCTGTTGGCCTTGTGCAGAATTTCTGTTCTTAATCTGGGTCTCTCATTTGAGTACAAGTGAAAGCCCTTACAGTTCATTTGCCTAGTATTTTGTGTTGCAAGTGTTCTGAAGATCATTTTAATTGTATTTAATGAGATTTGTTAGTAACAGTAGGGTTACACACCCTGCCCTGTACTGTCCATCAGTTATTGCAGTGGGCAGTGTGATTGTATGAAAAGTAGAAAGTGGTTTCATTATTTGAGAATTTTCTTTGCCATTATTCACGATCCTAATCACCATATTATTGAGTGAGTAAATATCTGCCAAAAGGAATATATTTGAAGTAAAACAATAAAAGCACCTCTCTTTTTCAATGTATAATAAAGTTCCTGTTTGTATTATATATAAGCTGTCTTTCAGAGTACCTATATGTCTTTATATAATGTAGATCAATTTGTGGGGTTTTCCCCTCATATTAAAATTTATTGTTCCACATTCTTCCTTATCAGGGACATTGCTGCTCGGAACGTTCTGGTGTCCTCAAATGATTGCGTAAAATTAGGAGACTTTGGATTATCCCGATATATGGAAGATAGTACTTACTACAAAGGTAAGAAACCAGAGCGACAAGTAGGAAGTATGTTCAGTGATTTTTAGCTCTTAAAAAAAGTACCTTTTAATGTGCTCGGCTGAGCTTTGACGTAGGTGTGTAGTCAGGTCCGTGGAGCAAGGACAGCCTTTGCGGTGAAGTTGCTAGAGCAATTGGTCATCCCTGGGGAAGAAACGGCCCGCAACCTACACTCACTCTACATTAACTCAGACCCATCATAGACTAGTTACAAGACCTAAGACTGTGAGACTTTTAGGAAGAAAAATAGAGGCAAATATTTTGAATCTAGGGCCAGGCGAAGAGTCCCTGGATTTGACACCAAAAACATGCATAAAAGGGAAAAAATAATAACTTGTTCCTCATCAGAAGTTAAAACCTTTTGTTCTGCAAAAGACCTGGGCAGATGGATGGAAAGACCACCAGTTACAGAGTGGGAGGAGATGTTTGCTAACCACATCCCCAACAAAAGACTGTTATCTGGGCTACAGAAAGAACGCTCAAAACTCACAGGTGAAAAGGGAAAGAACACAGGTAGAAAAGGGGCAAAAGATATGAAGAGAGATTCCTCTGCAGGCTATTCGGGTGGCACAGGGCACGTTACCCCTGGGGAAGTGCAGAGTGAGCCACTGGGGGTGTTGGGCACACCTGTCGGGGTGGCCATGGTCATAGTAGTGGTAACACGGAATGCTGGCGGACATGGAGAAGGCAAGGTGAGTTACTTGTGAATTGTTTGTGAGGGTGTTAAATGTCAAATGATACAACCACTCTGGAAAAGAGTTTTGCAGATTCTTAAAAAACTGAACATGCACTCCATATGACCTAGAAAGAGACACCCAGCCATCTCACCCAGAGAAAGGAAAGCCCACATTTACAAAAAACTGGTGTTTGTTCATTGCAGCTTTATCTCTAGTTGCTGACAGCTGGGATCAACTCAGATGTCCAGCTCCCGACCCTCTGCCTGGTGGACACAGCTTGCTACCTCCCAGCGGAGGGGCGGGCTCCCTGGCTCAGTGAACACAGTTCCTCCCGACCTTCGTACAGAGCTCCAATCTACTGACTCTAGAGACTTCCATCCTTTAGTTTTTGAGCTGAAATTTAGCTGATGTGATTTTTTTTCTTTAATTTTGCCAATCTCAGAATCAGATTGACTTGGTTCTTCAAGTTATTATTAATTTTCATATTCTTAGTACTTGAGCTAAGGTTTGGACTGTTAAGTCTGTTGGCTGTGAGCTCTTGGCTGCATCCTGCCCTGCTCCCCACCTCCCCACATCACCCTAGTGACCAGCATTGAAAGCAAGGGAAAAGTGGTTCTCCCAAAGACCCCATAGTGGAAATCTCAGCTGGCTCTAACTGTGAGGTCCCTAAGCAGATAACAGGGAGGTTTTACTTTCTAAAATTAATCTTCCAGCTTCCAAAGGAAAATTGCCTATTAAATGGATGGCTCCTGAGTCAATCAATTTTCGACGTTTTACCTCAGCTAGTGACGTGTGGATGTTTGGTGAGTATTTGAGAACTTCTGTGGTTAAAATTACAGTTCGTATGTTCTACGGAATAAACTTCGCGCTGTCTGGTCAGAGTCGGAAGTTGGTCTGCCTTTCCTTGCCCGACCCCCGCTGTCACACGCTGTCCTCACCCATCTAACGCGGGCCTCTTCCTCCCTCATGGGGGTAAGCTCTTTGCTCCCTTCCCTCCTCTCTGCAGCCTTCTGTGTGGCGTTACTTTTATGTGAGTGATGTAAACGGTTGACCTGCCCGTCGGGTGACGTGATGGTCCCCAAATCCAGCGTGTCTGAGACTGACTGCTTTTCACCTCTCTCTGGAGTCTGACCTCCTTCCCAGCTTGTCTCAAGGCTTGAAAGCTTGTCCCTTTGCGTCCTGTAGCGCTGCTGCTCCGATGTACCCCCTGCCAGCTCCGGTGGTCCCTGCCGCCCCCCTCCTGCCCTCTGTGTCCCTGCAGAGCCCCCAGGCATGCGTGCGTGTGGCTGACGTTCATCCTGCAGCGCGTCTTCCCTCTTCCCACCCTCATTTTTAAATGACTCACGTTTTTGGTGTGGATGATGCTCCGTCTCCGCCCTACTTTCCAGACACCTCATCCTGACATCCTTTCCTCCCATTGAAACTGGTTCTGACCTTCAGGGTCACCTGACTGTTCCCTTTCCACGTGTGCGGCAGGTGTGCCACCCCGACGTGGGCTCCCTTTCTCCACTCTCCCTGCGCCTCCTCTCTCAGTCACAACACTCCCACGTCGATCCTGTGCGTGGTCCTCTGTGCGTATTTCCTCTGCTGGATTTCAGACAGCTTCCCAGGAGATGATCTGTTAAGTTTATGCATCTTCTTTTTCCTGTAAATAAAAACAACTTTATGTTCCTCAAGTATGTGTTCTCATTTTTTTCTTCTGCTTCCTTGCTGTTGCCTTTCAACAACCATTTAGTGCCTTAACCCATATTAGGTGAAAGAAGGAATTCAGTCAGGCAGGAGACGGTGCCCTGAGATTGGAGAAGGGGCTGCAGTCTAGTTGGCTTCAGATCCTAAGACCTCACTGTCTGCTTTGTGACCCATGGAGCAGGTTGCTTAACGTCTCAAGGGAATTCCTCATTTCAGGGCCTAAGATGCCTATTTGTTTTTGTTTTTGTTTTTCTTCACATTTCTGGAACTAGGATTTGTGACGCATCAGTGGCACCTCACAGTTGGTGTCATTTGGGGTGTTTTATGTGGTTACTCGCATGCACGTGTGTAGACTTGGTTTTGTTCATATCAGTGCTACTTTCTTGTCTGAATGAGTTTAAAAGAGCTCTTTGGTAAGAGTAAAGTAATTCTAAGAGGTAACAAAGGATCCCATTATAATTTAGTTGGCAGCATATTCCCTCCTTTTCTGGTAATATAATAATGCATCTTAAAATCCATAGCATCTTAGATTTCATAAAAAACAGTTTTTAAAAAGATGTAAGGTGTGAGGATTAAGGATGATGTAAATTTCAAGGAAGGGTTCCAGACACACATTGAAATCTCAAGAGATGATACCCGGTGTTGTCATTAGTAGTGATATTGTCATATTTACTGGTGAGAAAAAAAACAGAAGTAAGGCAGTTCTTTTGAGGGGGGCGGTCATACACTTCAAAATCGTTGGCTTTTGGCTGATTTCAGATCTAATTCACATTGACGTGAAGTTGTGCCTTCCTGTCTGAGGCACACACCAGCTTAGGTGCTGAAGATGCCGAAAGACAGTCACAGCCCCTCTGCCCCTGCCCTGGCACCAGGTGTACAGGGCACGCTTGTAGTGGGGCAGACGGGAGCTTCCAGGGTTGGGGGTGGCGGGCAGGGCAAGGAACTCACAAAGGCACCTGCAAGAGGAGAGCTATGACGAAGAAGATGAGCGGTGTTGAATCTCGAGAGTTCAGCACCAGCAGAAGCTCCAAGGGGTGTGTTCTCGGGCACATCTGCCTGGCCAGTGCGCCAAGTGATGGGGCCTTGAGAGGAATCTGAGAGTCTGAATACGTTAAGACTTGAACTATAGGGTTTTCTCTGTGAGGCCTCGGGTCAGCTGCTGTGGTTGTGAGCAGGTTGGACTAAAATGGAGGGGAATCTAAAATGCATTCAGCCTCTTTAAATTGGTTCACTGAGGTGTGCTGTGAAATACCGCTGTAGCTGGGGGGCGGTGTGTTTTCTAGTGTAGATTTTTTTAGAGATAAACCTCTTACAAATGATGGTTTTTTCCTTGATAATACTGTTTCATTATTCCCGTCCTACTAAACTAATAATGTTCCTGTTTCTGTTTGATAGCAGAGCTAACTGAACGCTGCTTTACTTGGCCCGTGTGCCAGCTCTGAAGTCACTCCTGAAACGTGGGAACTGCCCTCCTCCTGCTAAGTTCACGGCTGTGTTTTTGCTCCTGCCCCGCAGGTGTGTGTATGTGGGAAATCCTGATGCATGGGGTGAAGCCCTTTCAAGGCGTGAAGAACAATGACGTGATCGGGCGCATCGAGAATGGGGAGAGACTGCCCATGCCTCCCAACTGCCCTCCCACTCTCTACAGCCTCATGACCAAGTGCTGGGCGTACGACCCCAGCCGGCGGCCCCGCTTCACTGAGCTCAAAGCTCAGCTCAGGTAGGAGTGGGGTGGGGGTCCGGGCTGGGGCAGGGGTGGGGGCAGGCCTTGGCTGCCTCTCCCTGGCAGATCCTCTTCTCAGTACATCTTGGGCAAGCATGATTACATTACTGATTTGTGTTTATTTACACCTCGTTAGTCTTAAGGACGTGTCTTAGAGTCTTTCTAAAGTTGAGAAGGTGATCAGATCTCCCTGGCCTGACTGCTCGGCACCGCTCCTGGGTCCTTCCTGACCTGGTCCCCGCTCAGCTCTTCATCTCTCTGCACACACTCCGCCTTCCGCTCCAGCAGCACCCAGCCCCTGACCGCCTGGATCTCCCGCACTGTTCTCTGCCTTTCTTTCCACCCCCCTGCACCCCTGTTGCCCCTGGGGTGCCCCTCTTCAGTCTTCACAGCCCAACTCAGGTGTCGCCTCCCTAATCCCACCCACCCCCAAAAGAGACAGGCCTACCCGTGTGGTGTCCTCTCAGAGCTTGTGTTATCTACCGTAGCTCAGACGCCCACCTTGCCCGCTCCGGGGCTGCCTCCTGCGGCCCCTGCTCTGTGCCAGGCGCCACTAGACCCAAGCCTACAGCAGCCCCGTCCCCGGGGGGAGCACACGGCGCTCCTCAGCGTGCTGAGTGTCGGGAGGGGCTGTGCAGAGCTGACCGTCCACTGGGCGGCCTTCGTGCAGCTTACGCATTCCTGTAGCCCCGAAGCAGAGCTTAGGACCAGTACCTCATCCGTGTTCAGGAAGCAGTTGTTGAATTAAGTCTAGATTGAGGCTTAATACTTGAGTCAGCAGGACACTTTAATATAACACATAAGCCAGCCAGCCAGTACCATGGTTTAATGTGCCAAATCACCTGCCTCCTATTTGGGGTACTCCCTGATCTTAGCTAAGTTTCTTTATTTGCTGTATTTCAGTCTTTTTTCACAAAACTCACTGAATGTCAGGGTGCAGAATCCCGGGCAGCTCCTGTAGCCCGCCCTCACCACCAGGGCTTGAACCCTCCAGCCTGGCTCAGTACAGGCGGCTCAACACAGAAAATGATTCCAGGAGGGAGCAGCAGGGCCTGGGTGCGAGGTGGGAGCCAGTTGTCCAGTCAGCAGCTGTTGTGCTGTGTCTCCTCGTTCTAGGCTAGGCTCTGTGGGTCCAGAGGGAGCATGCACAGTCCTGACCCCGGATCTTGAAGTCCGGCGGAGGAGGCGGGTGTTGATGTCCTTGGCCGCACCGTGACTCCCGCGACGCCCACCTCCGTCCTGCTGCAGGGCCTCTCTGTGATGGCACCTCAGGTCTCTTGAGACAGCTTTCTCCAGGCTGAAAGTCTCCATACGGTTCAGCTATATGCACTGCCAGTGTTGGGGCCCACTTTCAAACATGCTTTATTTCATGGTTTGCTCCTACATGTGTTTGGTTCCTTGTTGACCTTTCCTTGGAGTTTGACAGTTTCTGTCCCTGAACCTCTCCACTTTGATGCCAGACTCTGCGGCACATCCTTCCCCGTCATTCGGGGTATCGACCAACTTCTCCTCATCCCCTCAGCCCCTTCAGGGTTCATTGTCTTAACCCCCTGTGGCTTTGCTCCCAGCTGCATCTGCCATTGGCTTCTGTTCTACCTTTTCTCACTGGCCCCAGGCCTGGGCTCCCCGCTGCAGGACACTGTGTATCCTGGAACACAGCTGCTGTGGGTCCTCCTGCATGGCTCTTGCCCATGCCTTCTGTGGGTCATGGTGGGGCCTTTGTCTCCACCAGCATCGGGAAGCCATCAGTAATTCCCCGCCTGCCTGCGCACACCAGCTGACCAGCTAGGGAATCCTCACCTCCGTGTCTGCAGACCTACTCCCCTCGCCCTGCACGCCTCACCCGTCAGTCTTACCCGAGCTCCCTGCTCAGGACAGCTTTCAGTGGGTTCTTGCCACGCCGTCAGGTAGAGGCTTGCAGAGTAGCAGTTGGGGCTCCTCGAGTCTCGGCCGATGCCCTCCTGCCCTTTCTCACACCGTGGCCATGCTAACCCGCACCTCCGCCTGGAAGGCACCCACCCGCACCTGCCGAGATGGGCCCTGGTATCCTCCTCGGCTTCCTCCCTGCTCTGCCCGCAGGCTGCCCGGAGTTCTGGCTGCTTCTGGCCATGCTCGCCCTGCGCAGCCCCAGGCGGCCGTGGCCCGGTCCAGTCAGCTGCCCCAACACTGGGCACCACGTGGCTGGGCCAGTGCTGGTCACTGGGCAGGAGGACCAGACACTTTTCCTGCCCTCGAGGAGCTCACAGTCTAGTACGTCTCATCCCCTACTAGACTGAAGCTCCTTGAGGACAGGGATCGTCATACTCACCTTGGTGTCGCCCGACCCCCAGGCCAGGCTCTGGGACCCAGTGAGGACCACACAGCCGCCGAGCCCATGCTCGGCACACAGCAGTGCTGACGTGGCCGGAGGATGGCATGAAGGTGGGGTAGCTCCCCAGAGCGTCCAGGGTGAGGGTTTAGGGCGAAGCGCAAGTATTTTATATGCACCACACGCACGTGTATAAAAACATCAGGTCCCAGTTTATAGATGTTTTCTTGTGACCAGGTAGCACGGATCCTTGAGTATTAGTTTATCCTGTTTGTTTTGTATTAGTCAGAAATGAAACAACTTTGTATTTGGAACATGTAGAATATGGCTACCAAATAAGCCAAATAAAATACAACTTTGTAACATAATAGCTTGCCTGGATAGCTATATGTAACAATGAATCACAAAAAAATAGAATCTTTTAGTAATTTTTCTGGAAGTTTTATTATATGCAAGATTCAAAGAAAATAATAAATTTTGGGTGATGCTTATCCCAGGTCACTTAAAAATGTTTCCCAATCCCATTCTTCTTGTCTGCTGTAAGAGAAACACTGCAGACAGACTCAGGTTCTCATGGGCTCGTCTCCTCTGGAATAGGACCGCCGCTTGTTTTCACTGTGTCCTAAGTTAAGAACAGTAGCTCTCAGAGACTCTTGTTGGCAGAGGGGACCTACTGGGATGGGTCAGCTCTGACCGAAAGGCCGGTCTTCCTCCTGTCCTGGGTCCTTGTTTGTAAATGTGCCTCACTGAGGAGAATGAGATCCAACTCTCAGCAGCCTGTTGGCAAGTGTAAGAAATCCCTCAGTAGGAAATTTCTCATAGTGTATGCCCTAGCATTTCGTACTGTGTTCCTGACAAGTTATAAGAGTGCACTGAGTATTCTTTGAGTGAAGGAATCATTTAGTCCCTTGCTGGTTCAGTTCATCATGTGGCGGATACTGTGCCAAGGAGACCACATAAACCACGGGTGTATTTTCCCATTTGGAGGTTATGTTCAAAGTTAGCATTGTGAGCAGCGCTCTGTGTGACTAAGACATCTGTGCTTCCTTATAGGAAGAGATTGTCAGCTTTATTGCAGGAAAGCATTTAACGCGCGGCTTCTTAAATCCCTTTTCAACAAATGAATGCAATAAATAAAGTTATCCATTTAAATTTTGTACCTTAATTTTTGTTATTTAAAAAATTTTTTGTTGACATGCAAAGATGCGAACTTACAGACATGCCAAGAAGTAAACTTACTGAATTTTCATAAATTGGGCACAGTAACCAGAACAAGAAAACAGCACTGCCCACACCCCAGAAACCCACTAGAGACCTCTTTCCAACTAGCGCCCCCTCCGAGGGTAGCCGCTCGCTGTCGGTCGGTTCTGCCTGTTTTGAGCGTTACGTAAATGCTGTCATTCAGTGTGTACTTGTTTGTTTATGACTTATTTTTGCACAAGACTTAGTTTGAGATCACCGTGTTATTCAGCTGATTGTACCTCATTCTCGTTGCTGTATGTGCACCAATTATGACTCTACCATAGTTTCTCTCTTCTACTACTTTGCGTCTTGGAGCTTTGAGACACAGACAGCATCAAGACTGCTGCTGTGTGGACATAGCAGACGTGTCTTTGGGGAGCACATGTGCACAAGTGCCTGGTGGGTGCATGTTCACGCATCCGCGTGCGTGCAGGCTGTGGCTTTATGTACCGACAGCGCCTGTTTGTCTAAGTGGATGCGCCTGTGCAGCATCCCCGGCAGTGATGAAACCTCCTGTTGCTCCAGCCATGGTTTCTTTGAACCTTTGGGAATTGATCCTTGTTTCTAAGCACGTCACTTTCACATGTGAAGGGTAGGTTAAACAAACAAATATAAGTGGTATATAAACAATTTACCTGATCTTTTCGATCCTAACGAACACTGCCCTAGTAAGTGTCTGCCGAGAAGGCTCCCCAGTCCCTGGGCGCTTCAGGAAGCCCGGTGAACCGCCACTGTGTTCACTGGGAGCAGGTCTCCATCCTCTGCAGGCACCTGTAGAATCACAGCGTTGAAAACCAGCGTGGGCTGAGTGCCATGAACTCGCACACAGCACTTCATCTGAGCCCTCATGGCCCTTGGAGGTGTGGATGATGTTGTCATCAGTTTACAAGTGGGGAAATGGAAACAGGCCAGGTGGCTGACCGACCGCGGCTCACGACCTGGGATTCAAGGCAAGTCCACCTGAGTCCGGGGCACAGGCTGTCAACTGTCACGCTCTGCACTTTGATCTGAGACCCAGCTAAAGTCAGTAAGCTCCCTGGCTATGATTATTACTGGTGGGCAAACTCTTAACACTGTTTAGTTTAAAAGGAAAAAGAAGAAAGAAAAACACTGTTACATGGAATGCCTGCAGCTGGTTTTCTTAAATTTGCTTGAGTGTCAGGCAGAGAAAGTCCCGCAGAACAAAGGCAGTGTCTCTGGCTTAGGCACAGGCCCCCAGGGACTTGGAAGGCTCTGGCTTAGGCACAGGCCCCCAGGGACTTGGAAGGGTGGCATAGTTCCCGTGGGCCGTCACTGCTGCGCTGCTGCGCCCTGCGTGTGCTGCGCTTGGCCGCTGTGGCCTCTGTGGTCCCCAGGTGCGTGGGGGCAGTGCTCTCCGCCTCCGTGAGGGTGAGTCTCTGGGGGCCCTGTGGCAGCTGGAGGCAGCCGCCCGGTGTGCGTCAGCCGGGGCCTGCGCTTGCCTGCTGGGTCCTCATCCCGTGTCCGCAACGCATAGCCTTGTCTTCAGCTTGGGTCTGGGGCAGTGCTGGCTGCTGTGTGTTGTTGCTATAACTTGATATTGTCGTGTTTGCTTCTTAACTTTATCATACAAAACTGGCCTTCGAGAAATCTATTTGACCTGGAGGAGGGCATGCCAACCCATTCCAGTATTCTTGCCTAGAGAATCCCCGTAGACAGAGGATCCTGGGGGGCTACAGTCCATGGGGTCACAAAGAGTCGGACACAACTGAAGCGACTGAGCACACATGCATGGCCTTGGGCGAGTGACTTAGACTCCCTGGAAGAGTGGAATCAGGAGTCCAACTCTACTCCAGAACTAAATAAAGTCATCTAAAATGCATTTAGTTTTCATGCTTGTGGTGGGCACACATACTTGGTAAGTAATAGTAAAAACAAAGCTCCATCTGAACATCCACAGGGGACCTGAAAGTCTTGGGCACAGAAAATGATCAGTTGCTGTTTTAAAAAACGCTAATTATTCACATTTAAAAGTGGTAGCTATTGTTGTCCAGATACCAAAATGCAAGGCACATCTTTTTGACATTTTGTAGATGTCTTATGGACATCTTCTACAGGCGTAATTTTTTTTAAAATCCTTTCTGATTCTTCATTTATTCTAAAACGTGAACTCTACATTAAAAACTCTAGGTTTGACTATAACATGAGATTACTTGTGCTTCTTCGGTGTATTTTTCAGGTGGTTTTGTATCTGCTCCCAAAATTCCTCTCAAAGGTGGTGTCTGAATTCCCTCTTAGTCATCATATCAGCATCTTCCTTCTCGTTGCCATCTTGCTGGTCCCGGTCTTATCTAGATGAGTAGCCTGTTTTTCAATTATTCCTGTATTTACAGTGTAAAGTGTCTGGGGCCTTAGCCTTCCCAGTAATAAAAAATAAATAGTAAATATAAACTTAATAGGAACTTAATGTACAATTTAAACTGTTTTCCATGAAAAATTAATCCTACCTGTCCTTCCATGTGGGGACCCCACAACCTGATGTTCAGACCTTTACAGGTGTGGCTTTGCTTTACCTTCAGCTCCGCAGCTTGGTTCTGCGTGAAGTAAACAAATTTCTGGGGAGATTTGAACTTAAATTTCATAAAAGTTAACCCTTTGTATTTACGTGGCTTCACAGACCATTTACCTTGCTGATCTCACAATAATTCTCAAGGATGAGATACCGTTGCCCTTTTCACTCAAGGCTCAAAACACCCTGTGACTTGCCTGGATCATGCAGCCAACACAGGATGGGTGCAAGACCCAAGCCCTCTTCTCCCCAGCCCAGGACCAGTGTCCTGGTCTCTACCCCGGGGTGGCCCCTACCCACTAGGGGGGTTGCTGGCTGCCCCGCCCCTGCACTCCTCCTCACTCTGTTGGCTTCCCCGCCTTGTCTTGTTTGTAAGAGAACTTTGGATGAAGCTCCCCACGCAGCTGGAATCCACATGTTTACCAGTTACCATCTGAAGGCCGCCCCCGGCGCCCACAGCGAAATCCTCACACTCTCTGGGCAGCTGCCGTCACTCCTGCCTTCACCCATGTTTCTGGCACAGTCTCTTCTCTCTGTTCCTAATTCCCTTTCCCCGAATGTCGTCTTCAGGGTTCTCCCTGAAAACGTGGAGAAAGAATGGAGCAGACATGGACATCTGCCCTCCCGTCTGGACAGTGGAGGACCAGTGGCTGCAGGTTAAGGGGGCGGGCAGGTGAGGTGGGTGCAGGGGCTCCGAGACCAATGGGAGCAGCGCTGGCTCCGTGTGGGTCCCGGGTCCCCGGGCACCTCACCTAGACTGGAGGACGCAGCAGCCCCTGGAGCACCCAGTCCGTTCTCGGTGAAGGGGGCTGGTGCTGCAAAGCCACGGGCTTACCTTCTGCACCTCTTCCTTAATGCGGCCCCCCCCCCCCCCGCCCCCGCAAACTTGCAATTTAGAAATACCATTTGTGTCAGACTTTAGTGATTGCTCTAAGTATTACACTGTACATCTTTTAACTTTTCACCATCTTGTTGTTCAGTCGTGTCCGACTCTTTGTGACCCCGTGGACTGCAGCACGCCAGGTTTCCCTGCCCTTTGCCATCTCCTGGAGCTTGCTCAAACTCTTGTCCGTTGGTTGGTGATGTCTACTTAGACTTAATCTCTGTATTTCACTTGAAATTACTGCCTCAATCCTTTCTGCTCTAGATGTCATATATATTCATATATGTTAGTAATCTCATAGGATTCCACTTTGTGTTTTAAATAGCATTTTAAGGAAAGTAAGGCGGAAATCGAGTGAAGAGGAACTAAAAAGCCTCTTGATGAAAGTGAAAGAGGAGAGTGAAAAAGTTGGCTTAAAGCTCAACATTCAGAAAACGAAGATCATGGCATCTGGTCCCATTACTTCATGGGAAATAGATTGGGAAACAGTGGAAACAGTGTCAGACTTTATTTTTCTGGGCTCCAAAATCACTGCAGATGGTGACTGCAGCCATGAAATTAAAAGACGCTTACTCCTTGGAAGGAAAGTTATGACCAACCTAGATAGCATATTCAAAAGCAGAGACATTACTTTGCCAACAAAGGTCCATCTAGTCAAGGCTATGGTTTTTCCTATGGTCATGTATGGATGTGAGAGTTGGACTGTGAAGAAAGCTGAGCGCTGAGGAATTGATGCTTTTGAACTGTCGTATTGATGCTTTTGAACTGTGGTGTTGGAGAAGACTCTTGAGAGTCCCTTGGACTGCAGGGAGATCCAACCAGTCCATCCTAAAGGAGATCAGTCCTGGGTGTTCACTGGAAGCACTGATGCTAAAGCTGAAACTCCAATACTTTGGCCACCTCATGCGAAGAGTTGACTCATTGGGGGCAGGAGGAGAAGGGGATGACAGAGGATAAGATGGCTGGATGGCATCACGGACTCGATGGACGTGAGTTTGAATGAACTCTGGGAGTTGGTGATGGAGAGGAAGGCCTGGCGTGCTGCAATTCATGGGGTCGCAAAGAGTCGGACACGACTGAGTGACTGAACTGAACAGAAGGGGGAAATCTTAACATTTAACTCCAAACAGTGCTCTTTGTTCTTCCCTAAAGACCTTTCTTGAATTATCTATCAAAGAACTTCTTTAGCATTTCTTGTGGTGTGAACCTGTTGGTTAATTTGGGGCGGTGGTGTTTTTTTTTTAATCTGAAAATGAATTGAGCTTCATTTCACTGTATACAGAGCTCTAAACCGATGGCATTTTTCCTTTTTTTTTTTCCTTTCAGCACCTTAAAGCTTTCTTTCACTATCTTCCAAGGAGAAGTCACTGGTCTTTCAAATTATTCTTCAACTTATGTCATGTGTCATTTTTTTTCTGGCTGCTTCCATAATCTGCTCTTTATTTTTGGTTTTCACCAGTTTATAACTAGGATGTGCTTGGGTATGGTTTATTCACTGTATTTGGGCTTCACTGAACCTCTTGAGTCTGTAAATGTGTCATTTCTTCAGCTGTTTTTTTCTGCTCCATTTTCTCTCTACTTTTAAAACTCTCATTCTGTGTATGTTAAATCTTTTGATAGCGGTCCTTCAACAGAGTCCAGAGACTCTGTTCTTTCTCTCTTTTCCCCCAGTCTCCCTCAGACCGGATAAGTTTTGTTGATATATTTATCCTTAGTCTCCCTGACTCTCCTCTCATCTCCATCCTACTGATCATCCAGTCCCATGGAGATTTTATTTCAGATATTCTGGTTTTCATTATGAAATTCTCATTTGACTCTTTTTTATAGTTTCTATTTCTCTGTTGACATTTCCTATCTTTTCATTAACTATGAACGAATTTTCCTATATGTCCTTGAAAATAACAGCTCTTTGAAGTCCTGGCTTGCTATTTCCAATTTCTGAGTCACCATTGGAGTCAGCTTCCTTTAGATTTCTTTTCCTCTTGGACTGGGTTACATTTTAGTGTGTGTTTGTGTATCACGTGGTTTTAGATTATGCCCCGGACTTGTGGCTGATAAGTTGTGGCAACTCCGGATTCAGTGTCATTCCTCTGAAGACAGGTTGGTTAGCAGGCAGCTAACTAGGCAGGTCTCAATTGCAAGCTTGCTCCGTTCTATGAGCTGCAGTCTCAATTCCGCTGAGTTCAGTCTCAGCTGGGCCGCCTGGAGCCTGCCCTATATGTGCATGGTACAGGGGTCAGCAAGTGATTCAGGCAGAATTTATACTCAGAATGTGAAGTACCCCCTCCCTGGCTCTCTTCTTCCTGGCATTCCCCCCTCATTTTCCACCGGCTGTGGCGACCCAAGCTCAGTCCTTTGGTTCTTCAAACCACTAGGGTGGCTGCCGGCTCTTTGGCCAGTGGCCATCATCGTGGGACCTCACCCGGTGCCATTCTTTCCTCCTAGCGTCCCTCCCCCCCAGACCTGACTGCTCAGTGCTGTCTCAGGTCCTAGTTGTTGTCTAGGTTCTCTCTTCTGACCTAGTCTCTGCAAGAGGAGGGTCACGTAGGAGCTTCTCCAACTTGCCCAAAATACCAGAGAGGTTACCATTTTAAAGTAAGATTCTAGTAGAAATAACTTTTAAAAATTTTGAGACGTGTGACATGGTAGCCAAGCAGAAGTGGGTAACTTCCTGAAGTTTGAGACACACAGTAAGTAGAGCAAAATGCAGATTTTGTGTTCGTGAAACGAGATGCTGGGTCTGCTGTGTGTGTTGGTAAGAGAAGGAGAGGAGAACCCCGTGCTGCAGAGGTTGCTGTGGCTGCAGACACCGTGCCACCATCCCAGCCTTGTCTCAGGCCTCCAGACTTGTTTTCTGCAAAGATCCCCGGGCGGGGGTGGGGGGAGTGCCTGTTGAAAGGTCAATTCCATTCCTTTGTGGTGAGGCAGTGTTGAGTAATTATAAGAGATCATGTTTCAAAACTGGTATTCCCATGAACTTGCTAAAACAAGCCATTTCCCTCTTGGCTTCCCCCCCCCCCCCCCTTCGGTTTCTTGGTGCTCTTTCTCTGGGTATTTTCCAGATTAGCCTAAGTAGCTATGAATCCAGACTGATTTTCTATCCAAAGCAAATTTTGTGATGTCATCAGAAAATCATTATGTTTAGGTGATCCAAGTCCGATCTTTTTTTTTTTTTTTTTTTAAAGTTATTTAAGCATAGAAGAAATGTGGTTTCAAAGGAAAGAATAGCAGTGTAATCGCTATCAGGAAGAACACTGCAGAAATGAAATAGATTAAAAAAAAAAACCCAAGGCATGTAAAAGTACAGAACTAGATAGCATTTATTGAAATGCCCTACTGGCTTCCTTCCCCTGCTTTATCTCTCCATCCTAACAGTGAATGGGATGGGCAGTGTCATTGTTCTTTATGTACGAGGACACAAGTTGAGATGCCCTGGGTGCCTGTGGTTACCCAGCTCCCAGCTCTGTCCTTTCTGCTGGGATGGTGGGAGCAGCTGGTCCCCCCTCAGGACCGGTCACCCCGTCCACTCGAAAGCTCGCGCTGGAGATTTGCTTTAGTATCTCCGCTTCGTGGTGGGAACGAAGAAGCTGTCAGACCTCTTTCTTGCTCTCCATGAAGATACCTTAGACGTGAAGTCACATCCTGGGAAAGCGCTCCACGGCAGCTTGCGGAGCCTGGGAGGCCAGGCTCACAGAGGTGCTGCCGCCGGAGTCAGAGCTTTCACAGGCTCACGTCCTTTTACTCTGAGCCGGCGATGGGTTTGACTTTTTTTCCTAAACTGAGGAAAGTAAAAACAAAACTCACGTTAAATAGTTTTTTCCCTCTCTTCCCAGTTCTCTTCTAGATAAGGCTCGTGGATAAAACAAAGAATGATTACCACATGCTCTAATGTTTGTTAAATGAGAAGTCTTACTATCTTCTATTGCTTTATCTCTCGGTGGGTTTGAGACTTAGAAACCACCGTCCCAGGAAGAACCATGCGGGCTCATTGCCAGTTCACATTAGGCAGCTAAAAGCTCTCAAATGGAATGTATTGCTACTAAAAATATTTGTAGTTTGGGAAAATATGTTTAAATTTGACCTCCTTGACACTCTGCGCATTCCAGTTTTTTTGCTCTGGGTTCCGCAGCGACTGTAAAGAGAAAAGCTCAGAAATGTCTTCATGGGCACTCTTACTCCATCTATGGAAGAGTCTTTCCCTTGTAAAACCAAATTATTTATGAGTTATTTATATTCTGAGCTGCTCTAAGCAACAAATTACTTCTTCTCAGAAACATTTTGACGTTATCTTGGTTATGAGGCTGCCTGGTTACCCTGCGTTTGTGTCCAGTGTAGCAGGTGGTGAAGGATTGAGAAGGAGGACTCAGAAGGGAGTCAGTGGGTCAGAGAAGAGGGGCACCGTGAGTGTGGGTGCAAGGGTCGGGGTAGGGGGGGCCCGAGGGGTCTCCCGACGGCAAGGGCCTCCCGCGATACATTTGGAGGTGTTTGTGGGGGGCAGTCACCTTCAGGTCAGGGTGACCCAGTTCTGAAGACAGACGTAGAGTGCCTTCATGGGGGCTGTTTGAAGTAGAGTTGCCATTGCCTTTAAAAATATGTCACACTTGGCCTTCTCACAGCTTGCCTTATTTTAACAATTTGAGGAAGTTAGAAATAAGGACGGTTTGGTTTGCTTTTGTTTTTTGCTTCATTTTTTTGTTTTGATTTTTGGGACTTTCAGTTGTTTAAAACTACAAAAATTTTGGAAATTCTGATTTGGAGTCTGTTACTTATTTTGAGGGTCAAGTGATTGAGAGCAGGGTGCTCGTGATCGGAGCGGGCACTCTCTCAGGCCGGTGGACCCCTGCTCCCGTTGGCCTGCCCGTGTCCCCTGTGAGGCGTAGGCCTGAGGCGCGCCGTCTTCCTCGGTGGCCCACGCGCACGCTCGCCTGTGCTGGCTTCAGTGCCCGCCGTCCTGTCGTCACTGCAGCAGTGTGATCCAGGCTCTGTGCTCATTCTGGGCGCGTGGGAACGGGGAGTTCTCAGTGCAGCAGGGGCCACAGCCTCTCAGACAGGCATACACGGTGCATTTTGACCCGTGAATCATGGGATCATAGCCAGGTCCCCACGGTGCTGGCTCTCGGGCACAGCGGCCTCGAGGGTGCCACCGGTCCTGCCCTGTCGTTTAAAAGTTTAGTGTTGTTTTCTCAGCCACGATGGTCTACATGGAGTGGGAAGGAAACCGAAATCATATTTTGAAGAGGGGGTGGGCTCTTCTGACTAAATTTCGCTTTTCTCTAAGTGCTGATGTGGTCATTGAGGAAAACATTCCCTTCCCTTTAAAAAAAAAAAAACCTCCCATGTGTAGTGAGGGCTTGCTGACTCAGGGCGGTCGGGAGATGGATTGTGCATCTTCTCCTGCTATAGCTGCGTGAGAAGCAGCCTGCCCTCACCTCCGGCAGGGCAGCCGGAGCGTCTTCTGCAAACAGGCGAGCGATTCCCAGATTAGAAGGGGAGGCTCTGGGGCAGCTCACCTCACCCTCTCACGGACGCCTCCCTGGGAGGCTGGGGCTGAAGCAGCCTCCGTATGCAGCTGCGGGGTGGCGGGTGGGGGCCGCTGTCTGCGCCCGGAGGACCGAGGTCCCTGCCGCCCGGGGCCGGGGTGGCGGGGTTGGGGTGGGGGACCGGCGCCTGGGCTCCGAGCCCTGAGCTGCCTGGCGGGTGAGCAGCCGCGAGACCGGTGCTGAGCTGTGTGTGTGAAGGCAGCAGGAATTTCAGAAGAGTTTCCTTTCTTCCTGACGAGACGAAGTGCTGGTTAAAGTGAAAGCTGGCAGGAAGGTCGTCCGGGCCGTTTGGGGCGTGTCTCCTACAGCGCTGATGTGGTGCCCCCGTGGGGCTTGCTCGGGGAAGCAGTCCCGCTGAAGGGAGCCGGGCGTCTAGACCGTCCATCCTGGCTCCGCTCTGGTTTTTCAGCTTCTCCCTTCCCAGCCAGCTGTCCTTCCTTACCTGGGCTGTGGCTGTAAGCGGACCTGCCCTTTGCATCCAGGCTTCTCTGGAGTCCTTCTGGGAAGCTGGAAACCCGATCCTCTCTCCCTTTCTCATTGGGGCTCCTGGCGGCAGGGCGGGTCCCGAGTGTTCCAGCTCCTGGCAGCAGCTCCCTCACACCCTGTGTTGTCTCCCCAGCACAATCCTGGAGGAAGAGAAGGTCCAGCAAGAAGAGCGCATGAGGATGGAGTCCAGAAGGCAGGTCACCGCGTCCTGGGACTCTGGAGGGTCCGACGAAGCGCCACCCAAGGTAGCGAGGCCCCCACCCCACCTTGGCATTCCTCCTGCTGACTCTTGAGGGTTTGGTGTAGGCAGCTGCGTGCTATCTGTGGAGAAAACCAAACAGCAGGTTATTCTAAGAGTCAGCACTGCAACTTTGGTTTCTTATTTGCTTCTCTGAGTACCACCCTCCTGTGCACTCATTTTCCTAATCTGTGCTACAGCCTCCAGCTGTTTGAAGCCACGGATGGTTGGATTAGATGTGACCTCCCAGCTCCCTGACCACCCGCCCCCCCGCCCCCCGCCCTCATCATCAGGCTGAAGTGAGCATGCCTGGCTCGGGGGTTTCTCTTTGCAGAAGTTGGGGACCTAAGCCGTAAATGCATCGCAGTTTGCTTTGCTTTGCTTTGAGAGGAGTCTGCTTCCACCTGACCTTGTCCCTTGGGGTTTGGTTTTCTTCTGCTGAGAACCTGGAGCACATTTTCTGCCCTTTTCTCGCCTGTGGCCAGCAGCTGGGTTGTCTGTGGAGCAGGCAGCGCGTTGCATCCGCTTGTTGAGGTTGGTTAGCAGCATCCCGGCCCTGTCCTCCATCCTCCCGGCCTGCAGCCGGTGGCCAGGCCTTCGCGCTGCACAGCCGTGCTGGGGCTGGGAGGCCCTCGATCATTCCCCTCAGGTCAGGATTCTTTGTCCTCCTTTTGCCGTGGACAGGATGGTGTTTTCACACACCAGCTTGTTTGCAGAGAATAATCCAGCTCAGATCATTTTCTGGACAGAATACATAAAAGGCTTTTTTGCAGTTAATGGCGAACTGCTATTTGACATTTGATGAGCTAAAAATATATTAAAAGAACTCTGACAGTTCATTCCCTTTTTGAAAAGTGTTCAGAAATCTGTTTTAACACAATGTGCTAGTAAATATTGTACCTATTTTTTTTTCTTGGTCATTGTTTTAAACTGTGTAACAGGAAATATTATTACACATTTACAGTGAATGCAGGTTATTGACCAAGTTCTTCAGAACTTTAGAGGTGAAGGGTTCTGTAGTCTGGCTTCCTCCACCAGTGGGAGAACTGAGGCCCGGGGAAGGAGGGCCACATGCTTTATTCTGAGGGGTCCCTCTGAGCCAGTTAGTGACGAGACCAGAACATTTCTCTGTCTCTCCTCATTTAGCAACAACAGGTACCCACCAGAAAGCTATAAACCCCAGCTCCTGCGGCCTCCACAGGCCTTCTGCATGTATAGAGGTTTGCCTGTTTTCTCAGCCATAGCTGTGGAATGGTTCAGCACTGGAGAGCCTCGGAATTCATTTCTCAGGCCCGGAAATCAAGTGGATCTACTCACAAGTGGCTCAGATGACCGAGCAGGTTCCCTGCTTGTTCCCGGCCTCACTCTCTTCATCTGTGAAGTGGGGGTACTAGTGTTCCCGCCTCTTAGGGGTGTCGTGACGACCAGATGAGATTGTGTGTTCTCAGCACGTGTTTTGGTTCCGGAAGTGTGAGGAACTCTGTGTGGATGGTGATGAGCACAAACAATACAGCAGTCCCCGAAAACTCACAGAATTGAAGAACCTTTTCCACCTAAACGTGATTTTGTATCTCAATCTCTGTGATTTTTAATAATTTTCACGTGACTTGAGTTTTGAAAGCTCGGCTAGTAAATAAGTTCTTGGGCAGAGGTGGAGGCAGTTGGGCTTCCTTGTATTACAGAATAAAGGTGAAGCCAGCTTAAAATTTTAAATAGCTTCACATTTCTTTCTTTAGGACATTTTCAAAGTGTATATTTTGAGGCTATTTTCTGTAATCAGAAATTGTTCTAGCCTTTAACATGGGTCAGCAGACTGCCCCACTGCCTGTTTTCTGTTGATGAAAATTTATTCTATTGTGTGGACTTACCCCTTCCCTTGCGTTTGTTCATGACTGGGTCCCCCTACACAGTGAACCTAAGTGGTCCAGTTACTGTGTGGCTCAAAAAGATTAAAAAACTACTCTATGGGAATTCCCTGGCAATCCAGTGGTTAGGACCTGGCGTGTTCAATCCCTGGTCAGAGAACTAAGATCCCACAAGCTTTCTTCCAGTCATGAGTTGTCTTTTCACTTTCTTAACCTTGTTATTTATAATGCAAAAGTTTTTAATTCTGACCAAGTTCAATTTATCTTTTTTTCATTTGTTGACTAGCTTTTGGTGTCCGTTGCCTAACCCGGGGTCACAAAGGGCTTCCCTTGTGGCTCAGTTGGTAAAGAATCCACCTGCAACACAGGAGACCTGGGTTCACTTCCTGGGTTGGGAAGATCCCCTGGAGAAGGGAAAGGCTACTCACTCCAGTATTCTGGCCTGGAGATTCCATGGACTGTTTAGTCCATGGGGTCACAAAGAGTCGGACGTGATTAGCGACTTTCACTTCACTTTAGGGTCACTAAGATTTACTCCTGAGCCTTCTTCTTTGAAGAGTTTTATCGTTTTAGCTCTTAGGTTTAGAGATATGATCCATTAGAATGGATTTCTGTGTATGTTGTGTAGACAGGATCCAGCTTCATTTTCACATGTGGTATCCTGATGTCCAGCATTATTTGTTGAGAAGACTGCTACCCCCAGTGAAATGTCTTCACACCCTATATCATTCTTTTCAACTAAGCTCTTATAGAAAATTGTTCTTCTCTGTTCTTTTTAACAAAAGGCAGATTCACCAAAACAATCAAAACACTATTCATATGATGCTCTGTTGATCTGTCCACAGCCCAGCAGACCTGGTTATCCCAGTCCAAGGTCCAGTGAAGGATTCTATCCCAGCCCACAGCACATGGTGCAGACCAATCACTACCAGGTATGCGTCCACTCCAGGTGCAGGATGCGTTCTTTTGTTCTTCACGTTCAGAGTGGGGAAGTACTCTATACATACTGATATTGATAATGGACGTGTGTATCTTTGTCATCAAATAGATGAACAGTTCTCTGCCAAGCGCCAGGTTTCCTCACCTTGATAAGACAGTGATAAGGCATTTCCTGCAGGCCTTTTTGCCTTGATCCTTTGCCATTTGATCCTTTCACGTGGTTAGGAGTTATATAGAAAAACTGCCTTAGATGGTTTGATATCTCTTTGTTGTGAAAATTCCTAAAAGTTCTCTGGCAGTAATATATCCCTTCTGACTGAAACATAGTAACTGATAATAGCATTTCATGTTTAGTAAAATATTTTTTGATTAAAATATTCAAATAAACTGTGAGAGCTGTCTATATAAGTTATTTAAAAGTTTACTGAGTGTCATCAGTATGGAATTTTGGTATAAATCAGCGCCTAGAGATCTTCACTGAAGGGTGTGTTGATGTTTGGAAATGCAGACTTGACTACACTTTATCTCATTAAAAAGTTGCTGACAGTCCTGCCATCCAGAAGCAGCCTGATGAGTTAGGGAAGCAAAAGGAGAGAGATTCCTTTCTCTCTCCTTTTGACTGAGCGAGAACCGTACAGAGAAGCGCCTTCTGCTTCCCTTCTGCCTTGCCATTTTTCTCCACATCCAACGAAACACTCTTTCTGTGCCTGCGCCGTCGCTGTCAGACTGTGCAGCCGTGTCTCTCCCACCACCTGCCCTGGTTCATGAGAGGACAGTCCTGCGGGGGTCTTGTTTCTTCTTCGCTGGGGGCGTCACGGTGAGCTGGGCAGGAAGGGGCCTATAGAGCGACAGCTTAGCCGTGTTTCTGGCCTCCTATTGCTTCTGCATCCGAGGATGGTCTGCGCTCAGCATTGTAATAAGTGTGCAAAGTAGAGAATGTGTGCTTTCCTAGTGTACATTTGCACTGGCTGTCTAAGCTAACAGATGACCTTTCTTGAGGCCATAGTTGAGAGTCCATTTCCTTGCTTTACTGGCTTTTAGAGGTACCTGCACTTCTGACTCATGACCCCCCTTCTTCCATCATCCAAACCCCAGTATCTCCCTGACCCTTCTTCAGTAGTCACACCCCCTTTTCTTTTCCCTTCTGCTTCCCACTTGCATTTTAGGGACCTGATGATCTCCTTGGGTCCACTGGGATAGTCCAGAGCAACCTCCCTGTCCCAGGAGTCCTGACTTATAATCACGTCTGTGCAATCCCTTTGCCGAGTAAGGTGTTCACAGGTCCCAGGGATCAGGCCTTGGACATCTTTAGGGAGCTGTTTCTCTGCTGCCACACTGTCCTCTGCAGTCTTAGTTACTTCCTGTCACCTGGAAGCCGGACTATGCAGAAGCCACACTGTGTCAGAGTGTGACCTAGCCGCTTCACTCATCCGCAGGTCTCTGGCTACCCTGGCCCACATGGAGTCACAGCCATGGCTGGCAGCATCTACCCAGGTCAGGCATCTCTCTTGGACCAAACAGATTCGTGGAATCACAGACCACAGGAGATATCCATGTGGCAGTCCAGCGTGGAGGTAAATTGGATGTCCTTGGGCTTTTGCCTTGTTAATTGATGAGGCTGTACCCAAGGCACCTTTCATTCTGAATCCTAAGATTTCTCGGTTTAGATGATTCTAAGATCAGATGCTCTCTGGGTCTGTGAATCTTTTTAACTAAAAAATAAAGAGATGCTACTATCATTAGTCCATTCATTTGAAAAAACAGAGCCCTACATGAGGCCAGTGGACAGACAGAGCCTCCAGCTCAGCCGCCCGTGTTAATTTTTACTAAGTTTTCCTGGTGAAACCAAGAACCACTCCTGTAGTGTTAAAAAACACTTCTTTGAATCCAAGAACATCTGTAGCTGTCCGCTGTTCATGTTCTTTCCCTTGGAGTAAACATGCCTTACACTCATAACATGCGTGTGTCACGTTTAACCCTCCTCCCACTGTTTTACTTCCAGATCGTTTCCACTTTTTTTTGCTCTGTTTAATGATGCATTCTTTGCACACATCTTGGATTACTTCTTTAAAATATATCCCTGTAAGAGAACAGTTGTATACCTGTTAAAGTTGTGTCACCCACGTTAACTTGAAGCCCAAGGAAAAGTGGCTCCCACAAGCAGAGCATGAGAGCCTATTTCCCCCACCCTTGCTGTTCTGCTTAACTTTTTTTGGAAAGACATGCAGAGAAAAAGTAAGAGCACCGTACATGGACGCCTGAGAGTGACCCTCCTCACCGCCCCTCCCCCACCCCCAGGACTCCGCGGCGCTGGACCTGCGCGGCCTCGGGCAGGCGCTGCCCACACACCTGATGGAGGAACGGCTGATCCGGCAGCAGCAGGAGATGGAGGAGGACCAGCGCTGGCTGGAGAAGGAGGAGAGGTTTCTGGTAACTGATGCACGTGCGATGCTTCTGCTCCTCGAGCCCCGGGGCACCCGCTGTCCCGCCAGATGTCGGGAGGGTCCATCTTGTCCAGAGCAGGAGCGTTGGCGCCCTCAGACTTGTAGTAGTGGGTTGTTTGCTTTTCCCAACTGACTTTTTCCGGGTAAATTTCTAGGACGTCAGCAGTGGCATTGCGGGCTCAGACATAGAACCGTTTCTGTGGGTTCGCATGGCTGCCACGCTCACACAGAAACGACTCCCGCTGAAGCAGCCGCTTGCACACAAGACACCGCCTCTCGCCACTGCAGGCCGGTGGCTAGACGGGCAGGCCCCGGGCTTGCCTTCCTGGGTCCTCGAGTTCACGGTCTTGAGGGGCACAGCCCTCCGCCCACACGCCTCTGGGGTTCCTGGCAGGAAGCGTGTTCTTGGGACAGCTATTGCCAGCAGCCCCTCAGAAGTCCCTGGGGACAGAGGAGTGGTGACAGCGGTCTCTGTGTGTCACGGGGTCCTCAGTCTCCCAAGCCCTCCCCCATCAGCCCTCCTTCCTGAAGTAGCGGAAGAGAAGGATGGCTGGATGGAGCAGGACTCAGGGAGCCTTCACACAGCCCCACATCCGGGGGTCCAGGGCTGGTCCCCTGGGCCATAAACATCCCCTGGGGCCTCTCGTCACCCTCTGTGCTGAGGGACAGGACACCATCGATGAGGGGGATACAGCCGTGTTCAGGACTCTGGGAGTCCTTCAGGCACAGAAACACTTAAATCAACAGCCAGTTGTATATAAGACAGATAGCCTGTTTGCCCTCATTGATTTGTATTTTAAAAGTGACTGTCACAAACTCTCCAGATTAAGCTGAATGTATTGCAGTACCGGTGTCTGGTCTGTGGTTGCTCCTGGGGGCTGAAGAAGGCCGAGGCTGTGAGCTGCTCTGAGCCGGGGGAGCCGGGGGCACTCTGTGGAGCTGGGTGCATGTGGTGCCCGGGTGCACACAGATTGGGGTTTCAAGGCGGACAGGCCCAGGAGGCGTGCTCAGCCTCTTGAAGAGCTGGTCTGTGGGGAAGCTGGACGCCTAAGCCCAGCTCCACTGTCTGAGTGATGGCAGGTGTCCGGAATCAAGACTGGAGACTCTGTGGGCTGTCAGCTGTTGGGTCTGCTCCTTCTAACTGAGGTAACTTACACACCACAGGCATGCAGATCCTAGGTGTGCAGTTGGATGAGTTGTGATAAATGTGTAAGTCCACATACCCTCCTCTCTGTACGTAGAGCTTTTCTGTCACTCCAGTAGCCTCCAGCTCGTGTTCAAGACACATTAGTGAGCCGTGTAACCTGCGCCACGGGGCTCCAGTCAGTGCCGCGTCCTGCGACAGGCGTGGTGTCCTGGTCCCCTGAACTCATGACAGTTGCGCCATTTGTTCCTGACCCGCATCCCTCCCATACAGCCTCGGAATCTCCTGAGTGCAGCTCTTGCTCGCTAAATCACTGCCTGTTCATTCCGAGTTCCCCTCACTGGCAGCTTGGTGCCTCATTCTCACTGACTGTTGTTTTAGTCACTCAGTCGTGTCCGACTCTTGTGACCCCATGGACTGTAGCCCGCCAGGCTCCTCTCTCTGTGGGATTCTCCAGGTGAGAATACTGGAGCGGGTTGCCTTTTCCTTCAGGGGATCTTCCCGACCCAGGGATCGAACCTGGGTTTCCCGCATTGCAGGCAGATCTTTACCATCTGAGTCATTCTTAGTTACTATTTTTGTATATGAATATGCATTGAGTTTTAGGAAGTTACCTTGTATATAACAATATTTATCACATGAAATCTTTTTGACTGATTTCCTTGGGCTGTCTGAATGTACCATTGTCACTTTTTAAAAACATTTTTTTCCTTCATTTTCAGTTATGTATCTCATATTGCCTGAAGCATCTGTTGCCAACTTTGGTGTTAAAAAAGTCCTTGCCTGCTTTTCTTGCTTTTATTTTTAAAGTTAACGTCTGTAATACAACATTGGCTTTATATTTCAAAAAATAACTTTTAAAAACCTTTTAAAAGGTTTAACATGATGAAGTGTGTGAAGCATTTTGCTTGGTTTTATGCTGGAAATCACATTCCAGAGAGGAGTCCCCAGTAAGTCATGGTTGACATCCTTTTAAGGTCCTGGTTTATCTTGTTCGTGATGTTTCATTAGAGTTTCCTGTTGATCTTCATAAGCAAGAATGGTTTATCATTGTCATTGTTACGGTTTCAAGATCAAAACAGTGTTGGTGCCATGAGACAAGTTGCCTAACCGCCGCCGCATCAGCTCTGGGTCAGGTAGCGGGGTGGGGGCGGGGGAGCCGAGAGCAAGCGAGCCGTCAGCCTGGGTGACTGGTGGATGAGGCACAGCCCCACCGACCGGGGAGCAAGGTGAGGAGGTGGGGGAATGAATGCCACGCCTGGCCCCTCTGCAGTCCTGTCTCCTCCCAGCTGTGTCTCCTGCCCCAGCCGTGGTGATGTTTCTAAAACTCGGCTCTGATCCTGTCCTTCTCTGACTCAGAGTCTGCCGGTGGCCACCACCGGGTGACCGCCCGGGGCCCTCCATCCTTCCTGCCGTCCGGGCCTACCCCCCAGGTCAGCCCCCGATTGTGGCAGAGAGGACGGAGCCCGGGGAGGCGTGCAGGGCCGGCCTAGCAGCTGCAGAGCGTTCTGGGGCAAGGGCACACTGAGCGCGAGAGCCTGGACTCCGGGGTCAGCCGGAGGAGGGCTTAGAGTCCTAGTTGCTGTGACCCACATAACTGCTTACCGCTTTATGCTTTAATGTATTCATCTGTGAAGTAGCTACAATGTCCTCTGTAAAGGGCACTTTTCTGTTGGGTGGAATTGAGGATTAAGCATGTAACCTGTGAACAGTGGAGCGGGGGGAAGTACACCGTTAATCTCTCCAAGGGCTTTTCTCTCTATCAGCCGGGAGGCGGTGCTGCTGAGAGTCTGGACTGTGCACCTCAGCCAGAATACCTGCAGGCCGCTCCCAACCTTTTTTTTTTTTTTTCTAAACCATTATAGACCTGATACTCTAGTGAAATAAAAAGCAGTTACTAGAAAAAAGGAAAATTTTTTAAAGATACAGTAAGTTTTATTATGAGCTCTAAAAGACCTAAAAATTACTATTTAGATTGCTGTAGAAATTTCCGAAGATGTTCGTCCTCTTGCTTCTGTCTCATAACGCCCTGGTACCAACAAGTCTTTTCTGACCCACCCTGGTCCTCGGGCTGTGCTGGGTGCAGAGCTGCCATGCCATTCGGGGGTCAGCTTGCATCCTGGTGGAGGAGTCACCTTCTTCTTTGAAAACTTAACATTGCTTTGTCAGTAGTGATTCCCAGATTCTTTTCTAATAGATCAGAATCAGCAGCTGTTTATCGAAGCATCCAATTTTAGGCCCTACCTCGTTGTGTGAGGTGACTTTTTATCGAGCACTTTGGAGAGTCGCGCATCCCTCAGGTCCCTCCCCCTCTGTTGGCACACATTTGTCAGGGTGGCAGGCTCTTGCCTAGAGCACAGGGCCACGACCTACAGTGGAATCTTGGTGGCATGTCCCCACCTCCTTCTCTGATCTCATGCAGCCTGTGCGGTTTCTCAGATGGCTCCACGGCGGTGGAAGCTGTCCTGCAAACTGGCGGGAGAGAGCCAACAGCCCTGACCGGAGCCTCAGCGTGCTGGGCGGTCCTGCTTTCCTCTTGGGTGCTGCTTTCAAAGAGAGACACTTTGCTCCCTGTTTATTTTGCTTGCTGTGCGCACAGTCATTCTCTAATGCAGGGCTGTGCTGAAGGCAGGGTTTTAACTTTAAAATGAGAACGTTTTGAGTATATAAAAGCCGCTTTGTGTTCTGAGAAAGGAAATGAATGTTGGAGCTGTTTTCCCCCTCGTGGCAGAGTCAGCTAGCGGGAGTGAAAGATAAGCGTCAGGACGGGGTCACAGGGTCCCAGACAGGACTCTGCTCCCACCCAGGACACAGCCCTCCGTGTTTCCTCCATGGTCCAGGTCTGAAGACAGGGTGGTGCACGGGGAGAGGACTTCAAGTTGGAAGCCTTCCTTCAGCACATATTTGCTAAACATCTCATATGTGCCCATATCTGTGCCAGTTCAGTTGTGTCCAACTCTTTGCATCCCCATGGACTGCAGCACCCCAGGCTTCCCTGTCCATCACCAACTCCCAGAGCTTGCTCAGACTGATGTCCATCAAGTCGGTGATGCCATCCAACCATCTCATCCTCTGTCGTCCCCTTCTCCTCCTGCCCTCAATCTTCCCAGCATCAGGGTCTTTTCCAAGGAGTTACTTCTTCACATCAGGTGGCTAAAGTATTGGAGTTTCAGCTTCAACATCAGTCCTTCCAATGAATATTCAGGACTGATTTCCTTTAAGATTGACTGGTTGAATCTCTTTGCAGTCCAAGGGACTCTCAAAAGCATCAATTCGTCAGTGCTCAGGTTTCATTGTAGTTCAACTCTCACATCCATACATGACTACTGGAAAAACCATTTCTGTGCCAGCACTTACTTAATCCTTGTAATAATCATACAGGTGAACTGGATCAGGAGAGGTGAAGCCCCTTGTCCATGGCAGCTTAGCACCTGTGTGGCAAGAAGAAGCAGGCGTTGTGCCACGTAGGGAAGAGGTGGGGGAGTCCCAACAGGTGGCACTTCGCTTGTTGACTGGCTGCGGGTTTTCAGTGAAGTCCAGCGGTGCTGGGGCACAGGGCCTCATGGACAGAGGCAGGTGCGGGACAGAGATGCAGCCTGGTGGCTGACACATTCTGCTTTTCGCAAGTTCAAACCCTGTGGCTCAGTAACTCAGCTGTCAGAAACATGTGCCCAGGAACTGCTCAGGAATTTAGTCAAAGGTTTGTACACAGAGCTGTTCACCCAGAGCCTGTTCACGCAGGTGAAATTTTGAAAACGGCGCAAATGTTCAGCAAACAGCAGGGGAGCCGTTTTATTGTGCTTCACACGTGCGTGGCGGTCTCCGTGCTTTGCCAGCACCGCCGCGCTTAATCTTGACGAGGACTGGGGCGGTGTGCAGCGAGTGGTGTCACCTGCCACCCGTGTTACAGATGAAGAGCTTGAGGCCCAGTTCTCACAGCTCCAGAGCCAGGGGCCTGACCCGAGTCCCACACCCTACGTACATACATTGCTCTGCTTTGGTGGCATTTTCTACTCTGAGGACAATGGAGGTTGAGTACTTTTTTTCCTTTGAGAGTGAATTCGTGCATCAGATGGCTCCTGCCAGCACCCAGGCTGCTTCCACCTTGTTCTGCGTGTGACAACATTCACACTCTGGAATACTATGCAACATTTCCTATGTTTGCCAGTTTCCGCTGTGTGATGTCATATGAAGGCTACGGAATTATATGACATGGTTTCACTTTTGAAAACACATTTAAGTAAAGCGAGAGACCAAGCTCATCTCTCCGTCACCACCTCTAACAGGCGCCTGTGGCTAGTGTCCTCAGCACCCAGCCCTCATCAGGACGTTCTTTCCCTTACAAGAGTCGTTTTTCCTGTGTCGTCTCTGCCAAATACAGGGTTTCTGAAGGAGACGGTGCACTGGCGGAGACCAAGAAATGAGTGGTCAGCCTGGAGAGGGCAAGGGGAACGTACCTTGAGATGGGCTTCGGCCAATGTGTCTGGCACAGAGGGGCAGGTGTCGGTGTGGCCATCTGTGGGCTGCGTGAAACCCACACCGTGGTGGCAGGCTGGGGCCACTGTGCGGCGTTGTTTCCGTGAGGAGGAAGCCCACCAGGCTCCACACCCTCACAGCATGTGGCCTACTGTGTTTAGTCTTCTGTTAGTGACATTTGCCCACTCTTATTAAGTCGAGATTCCTCTGTCTGGTTTCGAATTCTGGGTGCACCATGGGGTGGGGGGTACCTGTCACCGGACCATTTGCTGGTTTGGCAAGACAGCCAAGTAGGAATAAGCCTCCACCTGCCGGGAAGACGTCATCAGTGCCTACTCCCAGGGCGTCATCGGTGCCTACTCCCGGGGCAAGGGTTTCTTGGGAAAGAAAGTGCGCTGCTAGGAAGAGAGGTGAGGCCTACATCTTCTTGTGCCACGTGGGGCGGGGCGCAGGCCGGTTCTGTTAGCTGTGCGCGCGTGCGGAGAAGGGGGCTCTGCTGGGCCCGCTGACTTGCACTTGTCACCCCTGGGCTTTGAGAGTCTTTCTGAAACTCTGTAACTTTCAACTCTTCAAGACGCTTAGTACAGAAGTACATCAGTGGTTTTCAAGCCGAGAATGAAACTGTGGTTTGCTTTTGTTTCTCCAGAAACCTGATGTGCGGCTCTCTCGAGGCAGCATCGACAGGGAGGACGGAGGTCCTCAGGGCCTGGTAAGCAGCTGCCCGCATCCTTGTCAGGACCAGGACCTCTTTGTGTCATGGGGTGTCCACGCTTTTTAGTATTTGTTGTACGGAACACAGTGACTCGTTCCATAACTGAAACCGGCATTCCAGCCAAGGTTATTAAAACATACAGTACACAGAATTTCTCCCCCATCACTAACACAGTCTTTCAGTAGTAAGCTGAAATACTGACATATGTACGCACGTTAACTGTTACTACAAGTTATCCTCTGGCCAAATGTGTATACTCTTGTTTCATGTTTTATAAAAGTTTCCACAGTCACAGAAAATTTGTTCAAGCAGGAAATTTTTCTCCTGGATGTTGTAGGAGAAAATGCCTGAAATTCTCTTTGAAGACCTACTTTCTTATTATTCTAAATACATTTAAAGCCTGCTAGAAATATTCCCTGTTCTTTAGGGGAGAGTAGTTAAAATTATTTTATTAGGATTTCCATCAATGGATATCTGGTTAAAATAAATTAAGAGAAAAATAATAAAAAAAGAAAAAACTTAAATTCCCAGTAAAAAAGGGAAACTGCCACTTGCTGGGTAATGGAATTAAGGAGATAAATTTCCACCCTAATAAGGCTTCTGGGTATATATAAACCACTTCATTTCTAGACACATGCCTGCCTACATACATACACACATATGTGCATACATACGTAAAAACATACATACATGAGACCAGGTTGTCAACCAGCTGGAGAAAGCATAGTTTTCCCTAGTCTGTGCTATAAAATCCAGATCCCCTAAGACCTGGCCCCTGGAAGATGTGGCCGGTCACCAGCATGTGAGGGTTTGGCCTTTCCCATCACACACACGTGTGCACATGCACACACACACGCTGGGCTCTACAAAGTGTTTGGCGTTCAAACACACACACACACACACACACGGTGGGCTCTACGGACAGAATGTTGGGGTTCTTTAGTCCACATGTGCAAAATCACACGGTCCCCCATTTAACATCTCCACACACGGTGCTCCTTCCTTATGTTGAAAAGATGACACACACCTGAAAGCATTTTCCTCTAAGATCAGGAACACGACGAGGATGCTTGCTTTCCTCACACTTATTCAACATAGTATTGGAAGTCCTAGCCACAGCAACCAGACAGGAAAAAGAAATAAAAGGAATTCAGGTCAGTAAAACTGTCACTGTTTGAAGATGACATGATACTATACACAGAAAATCCTAAAAATGCCACCAGAAAGCTATTAGAACTCATCAGTGAATTCAGTAGAGTTACAGGATACAAAATTAACACACAGAAATCTGTTGCATTTCTATACACTAAGAATGAACTATCTGAAAGAGAAATTAGGGAAATAATCCCATTTACCACCACATCAAAAAGAATAAGATACCTAGGGATAAACTTAACGTAAGGAGACAAAAGACGTGTACTTTGAACACTGTAGGATGCTGATGGAAGAAACTGAAGACAGTACAAATGGCTGAAAAGACCCGCTGTGGGTTTGGACTGGAAGAAGTGATGCTGCTAAAACGACCAGTGCAGCCCCTGTCAAGACACTAATGGCGTTGTTAGCAGACCCAGGACAGATACATTTAAAACATGTATGGAAACACAAATGACCCTGAGTAGCCAAAACAGCCTTGGGGAAGAACAGAGCTGAAGGAAGCACCCTTCTTGGCTTCAGACTATACTGCAAAGCTGCAGTAATCAAAACAGTAAGGTCCTTGGCACAAAGGCAGACACGTAGGTCAGTGGAACAGAACAGAGTACCCTGAAATAAAGCCCCACACCGATCAGGCCGTCTTCAGAACGGGGAGTGTCGAGGGACCTGGCGGGAGCCGCTGCAGTCCTGGGTGGGGGGCAGATGTGGCTCTGTGTGCTGTCTCCTGGTCCTTGTGTTTTAAAGAAGTGGGTCTCTGCTCAGTAAAAAGGAAAGCACCTTAAAATACTTGTATTGTAGCCAGTTTATTGTTTTAGAGCAACCAAGGCAAGTCTCTCTTCAAAAGTAGGGTAGGGTTCTGAACATACTTCTTTTCATTCAGTCAGCCTAGGATAGGGGGCTCTGATCGCAGCTGTAGGCACGACAGCCTAGACGAGGGCTGGTTGTCTGTGTGCCTGCCTGGGGTGATCTGGCTTCCTGGCTTGGCCTCTGGCTAGTGCAGAACAGAGGGCGTGTCACCCCAATTCCTTCAGGCGATAGTGACAACATAGATGTCCCAGTGCTGTGAAACCTCTTCTTGTTGCTGTCCCCAATGGCTCCCCTTTTTGTGATGGGGGGTGGGGGGCGGTGCGTCCAGACGCAGACACAGATTTCACACTCCTGTAGGCCAACTGGAGACGTCTGTGGACATAATTTCTTTAAAGAAATTCTGAAATTGTGACCACCCTGACCCCACACCCCCTGGATGTTAGGTGCTCATTAGCCTAACCGCCCGAGGCGGTGCAGGCAGGCCCCTCCCCGTCTCGTTGGCCTTTGAACGCAGTGTTTAGCTCAGGCGTCCTGGGCGGGGCGGCTGTTGCCTTGTGGCGCAGCCTACTGCACTGACCCCCTGTCTTTTTCCCACAGACTGGAAACCAGCACATATATCAGCCTGTGGGCAAACCAGGTAAGTTAAGAAATGGATTGCGCATCACACAGTTTGTGTAATTTGGAGGGAGTGTAGTTTCTTAGCTTTGGAATGCCTCGTGATGTCTCACGCTTCTCCCGCTGCAGACCACAGCATGTGTGATGTTTACCAAATTCAGCCCACGCCTGAAGTACTGGAAAACAGGAGTTACGGCTCTAACGCGCCAGAAACGCCCCACCCCCACCCCTGCAGGGTGCCCTCTCTGAGAACTAGTGCCTGTTGTCATAACTCCGTTTATTTGGGAGTCGTTTCCATCCTTTCCATTAACGGACGTTACTCAATGGGGCTCATTCCTTTACCAGATCCTGCAGCACCACCAAAGAAGCCGCCGCGTCCCGGAGCCCCCGGGCACCTGGGCAGCCTGGCCAGCCTCGGCAGCCCCGGGGACAGTTACAACGAGGGCGTCAAGGTGAGCACCTTTCATCCCAGGTGACGACCCTGCAGTGATGTGCGGTGGGGTGGGCGGGCTCCTCCATCAGCTCAGACCCCGCTCGGAGTCAGGACCAGCCTTACTGGGAACTCTTTTCCTGTGTTCTCTCACGTGATAGTCCAGGGCCTCAGTCAGATCCTATCTCAAGAGTGTTTTCTTATCAGACAGGATGTTTCTTTGAGGTAAAGTGCTAGGTAGGATACCTTCTGATGGTACAGATGAGTTGAGCCAGACACTTGGGGGACGCGAGACCTTGAGCAGGCACAGTGTCTCCAAGTCCGTCCACATGGCTTGGGGCGGGGGTGGGGTGGGGTGTGGGTTTCGATCCTTCCCCGACCGGGACCGCAACTGTGTATGTCCAGCAGCGTGTGCTGGGGCTGCAGCTGCCTGCTGTGTGCCCACTCAAGCGGGGGGGCACTTCCACTCCCCGTTAGGTCAGTTATCTCTCAGAATGTATCTCTAAAATCAAGATGGTGTGTTGACTGGTATTTTTTCCTTCTTCATGGTGCCCAGAAAAAGGTACATGTTAGAACGCAGTAGCTGTGATCAGTCCTGATGAGCTGTGTTTCATTGACAGCCACCATTTATTGAGTGCTAGCTGCTGTGGCAGAGCCTGTCCCGTGTAGTTTAAAGCTCACATCAGCCTCACGGGATCGGTGGTCTTACCGTTTTTCTCAGCTTTCACGTGTGACACCCCGGTTCCCAGAGGTTAACGGGCATTTCAAAGGTACAGCCTCCCTATAGCTGACCCAGCATTTAGCCGCAGACCTGAGTTTCCATCCACATGCTGTGTGCTGCCTCTCCAGGTTCACACCAGAAGCCAAGGGGCTGATTTCCTCATAGAGGCAGGAGAGTCAGAGAGGTTGTCCAGGCAGAGAAAACGTCATGTCCAGGTGCACGTCTGCCTGCAGCCTAGAGGCCGCTCTCTGGGACCACCCTGGCCCCTGCAGGGGCAGCGTGGAGGTTAGCATGGGCCCAGAGGCACCCCTGTCCAAGGACAGGTCACCAGCTCCCAGAAACCAGAGTGCTGGTCCTGGGGACATCCCGGGGCTTGGCTTCCCCAGCTGCCAGGCCTCCGGGCCCATAGCTCCACTAGCAGCACAGAGGAGCAGAAAAGGACAAACCCTTTCCTGATGTGGTTTATTTACATAGATTTTAAAAATGAAGAGAGAAATTGGGTTAGGGAAATTTTTTCATTCTCATAAGCAAAAGAAGAAAATTTCAAAATGGCCTGTATTGCAGTGAAAAATCAACTTTAAAAGTAGATCAGACACCGGCTTAGACCTCTGACCTGTGTTCATTTTTAACATGTGGACTAACATATGAATAAATATAATGGGGAAACACCCTTGTTACAGGGTATATATAGGATATTGAACAAGTAGAAGTCTTTGTGGAAAGAGTGCGCTTATTTAAAATACACTCTGATTGATAAGTGTGAAGTATTTATCTCTATTATCAAATCCAGTCTGAAAGAAGCTCTCTCTCTAATACAGAAACGCTTACCTTTACCTGGTATAACTGGTATTCATCCAAATAATAGCCAGAAACCAGTCTCAGTTTCTGCTTGGTGGCTTTACATTTCGGCTCTGAATCACCAAAGTCTTCCAGGACGACCCCTCCCACCGCGAGTGGTTGGATTACCTGTGTCTCTGTGGGTTGGTGGTGTGTCCTAACCTTCTTCCAGGGGCCTCCAAGTGGTCAAGCTCAAGAAAATAGGCAGCCAGTGTCAGCTGTCTGCAAAGCAAGCTGGTGCTGCGGGAGGGCCCCCGGGAGTGGCCCTGGCGGTGTGATGGCAGCGCTGCCCGCACAAGAGCGAAGGATGAGCACAGAGAGCGAGCTCTGAGCAGGGTGGGCACACCGCCCTCCTCCAGGGCTCCAGCCGTGGTTCCCCGTCGGAGCCCCAGCTGCCACACCTGAGGAAGCCCCCCTCTCCATACTGATTGATGCCCTTTGAGCCAGCTCTCCCGCCACATTCAGCATCTCAGTGCCAACGCTTCTGCTCTCGGAAGTGATGCTGTTACTAACAACTTCCCCCTTTCCCGCGCACACAGCCTGGAGGATTGGACCTCAGAATTTAGGATTCTGCTAAATTTCTATACCAAAGGGTATAGAATTCAGACAATTCTAAAGAAAAGTCAAGAAATCCATATTTCTCTCAGTTAACTTTGTTGGTCGTATTACAGTAGAATAGCTCTAAAGCTATAGAGAAAACATTAAATAAAATTTCTAGGCTTAAAATAAAGGAAGAACCCAGCCATAAGAACTGGTTCAAATGACGGGTATTTTTTGTTCGTTTGTTTTTAAATGAAGCTCCTGGTATCTTTAAATACAGCCCCCAGTCGGGCATCTCTGTCACAGCGGGACGGCTGGGTCGAAGCCCGTTTCCGAGGATGTCGGGTGTTGGGGGTGCTCAGGGACTGAGGGTGTGTCGTTCCTCCTGAACCTCAGGAGTCCAGCGGGCAGTGTTGTGTGAACACAGCATAGATACGCCTCTTTCTTTATAGAAGACCCCCGATTCTGTGGATCCTTGCACGGCTGCCGGATTGTCACGCTCGGGCTTTGCATGTCGTTTTCCTCATTTATTCATGAAAGCAAGCATGGTGCATGGCAGGCCCCTACTGAGTACGCAGGTGCCCTGAACAGACCGCCCGGCGGCTGCGCTTGGCTGGCCTGCGAGCCAAGCGACAGGCGGAAACCTGCTCCTCTTGTTCTGCTCGTGTGTTTTTACGGGGGTTTTGTCTGCTGCCTTTATTAATACTGTTTTTCTTTTTTCCCTTTCTCTGACAAATTCCTTTAACTTGTCCTCACCTTCCGTTCGACAATAGCCATGGAGGGTAAGCACATGGTGTCTGTGTGTCTGTCCAGCTCTCCATCACACCCTGCTCTGCATGCTCATCTGGACCAGGAGGCGGGAAGCCCGGGGAGGACGCATTCGCTTGGTTTGCCCCCAAGGCAGCACGTGTGTTTGCCGCAGAGTGACCACGAGCGTCTGCAGTGGTGGAGCACTCCTTCGCTTTCTGTCCCGGGGCTCAGAGGTGGCTGAGCACTGGCAGCAGGTCCACAAGGGCAAGTGCTGCTGCTGTCCCTCGGTCTCGTCAGGATAGACGCGTGCTGTCCTTTCGTGCCTGGGCGGCCAGTTTGACTTTTTAACGCACTGGCAGTTCCTCCGGGGCCTCAGCGCAGCCTTCAGGGCTTGGGTTGTCTTGGGTAGCACTTGCTGAAGCCTGTGTGCCCATGCCCTGCGGTGGGCACCTTCACACGTGCTCCTTCGTTTCACCCCCATCTCGACTGTGGGTGAGGGAACAGGGGCCCCCACAGAGCAACACCCGCACGGCTCCCGCTGCAGCAGCGCTCAGCACACAGAGCGTGTCCGTTTAAAGGAGACTTGCACTTGTCCACTTGTTATAACCATAAGTCCTCAGAGAGGTGTGGGGTTCCCGGGTTCTTCCTCTTCTGGTGAATGATTTTGGGGGTTTAGGGTAGTGAATCACCTCTCTGAATGAACTGGGGCTTTGAGTGCAATGCGTGCGATTCCCTCTCATTTCCTTTAACTGAGCTCAAAGTTAGAAAAAGTTGTGCCTTAGTCATTTGTCACTTGGATGAACTGCTTTTCATGATCCTCAGACTGAAGTGTGTCCCCTAAGACAAGACCCCTTAAGTGATCCGCTCTGATCTCTCTTAAAGACCCTTCCTAGCCGCGTTGCGGTGATATGTTGCCATCTGCTGGACGAGGGAAGGATAACCGGCTTCTGTATTGGCAGCTTCAGCCCCAGGAGATCAGCCCCCCTCCCACGGCCAACCTGGACCGGTCCAACGACAGGGTGTATGAGAACGTGACGGGCCTGGTGAGAGCGGTCATCGAGATGTCCAGCAAGATCCAGCCTGCCCCGCCGGAGGAGTACGTCCCCATGGTGAAGGTGAGCTGAGCCCCGTCACGCGCACGGCTGCAGTCCCTGCGCCCCTCAGGCCCATCCATCCCGCCGCTTCAGAAGGCCCACGCCGCGCGGTAACCACTGCCGTTCCCGACCTCAGTCCCGGAGCGTCCTGTGCAGAGGAGTCATCAACAGCGGCTGCTGGTTCAGGTGGTCTTGGGTGAGAACAGCGGCAGGAGAACGCCGACAGTCTGGTGCCGCAGTGGCAGGGCAGGCGGTTACGTTTTAAAGGGCCAGACAGGTAACCCGGGGAGACCCTGCTTTCAGCTCTGTAGGGCGTTCACCCAGAAGTGGAAATGCTGGATTGTGTGGTCATTCTGTTCCCGATTTATCTTTTTTGGAGAAATGTCTGTTCAAGTCCTTTGCTCATTTTTTAACAGGATTATTCCTTTTTCTGTAGAGTTCCAGGATTGAACAACCTTTTTAGTGTACCAGTGAGCCATCTCTGGAACAGCTGTTTTTAAACCCCAGTGTGGAATAGCTGCTCGGAAGTCGTGCTGTTTTGTGGGCAGCCCAGTTAATCCATTCTGGCTGAGTTTGTGGCCTACTCCCTTAGCAACTGTAGCCAGCGTTCTTAAGGGTCAACTTGCAGGAGCCACAGGCATTTTTTTTTTCTAAATACTAATAAACTCAACTGTATACAAAAGCAGTCAGGATTTTGTACATAATAAAACTTTTTAGGGTGATTTTATAGAAGCTGCATTTTAAACTGTATGATACTTCTTGTCAGTTGATCAAGTGGTGATAAGCGGCCTGTCCTCACTGGTCTCATCATGCTACGGGCGTAACTCAGCACCTGAGTCCTTACATAGTTGACCCCCTTGGCGTCACACCATTTTTAATTGCACTTGGTCCCTTTAAACCCTGAGTGGCCTCCCCGTGTGCACAGCGGACAAAGCCCCAGGGTCAGCGTGGCCCCCACAGCTGGCGCCACCTGGCATTTGCTCCCACGTGTAGCAGCAGCCACAGCGTTCCCGGCTGCCCCCTGAGGCTGCGGAAAGCACCGGGGAGGGAAGAGAGTCTCTCTGCACACGCAGCCCGCTTTCCCTGCCTGAGCCCCTGTTCCCCGGACAGGACAGCAGTGGGTGTCCAGAGATCTGAATCTGCCTCATAACGAGATCAGGCTCAGGACTGTGGAAAAGAAATACAGAAATTTCCCCCAAAGTAGTGAAAAGGAAATGAAAGTCCTGTCGCTGGAAGGAGACGCCGTCACGGCTGGCATGGAGACGCCGTCACGGCTGGCATGGAGCTGCCTGGTGTGCATCCTAACGCTGGTGTGGTCTCCTGTCTGTTAGGAAGTCGGCCTGGCCCTGAGGACGCTGTTGGCCACAGTGGATGAGACCATTCCTGTCCTGCCCGCCAGCACCCACCGAGAGGTAGGACCTCGTGCAGGGGGCAGCGTGTGGGCCCTGGGGGCTGTGCTGACTGCTCTGCAGGGCGTGGCCTTCCGGCCAGCGCCCCAGTCAGGGACTCTGAGGACCATCCGTCCATCCCGGGGGCCGCGATGGGTGACTGGCGCCCGCGCCCTGAAGAACGGGCCGTCCTGAGGGCGGGTGGGAGCACGGGTGCAGGACTGCGGGCCCCGTGGAGTCCTCGGGAGCACGGACGGAGCAGCAGGCTGGGCGGGAGAGGCCTCCTGCCCATTTCCTCGAGTTCCTCTGTGAGCGATCCTGGATTCCCGCTGAAAGCCGCGATATAAAAACCTGTGACCAGTAAATAAGTAGCGTCTGGGGCCCGCACCTGGCCCTGCTCACTTCCCACGCCTCGCCGGCCCCGTCTCCTGTGTCCACTTGTCTGCTTTCTGTCTGGGGGCCCATGGTCTGTCCTTCAGCCCAGCAGGCCTTGTTTTTGTTTTGTTAGTTTTTTTCTTTACTTTTTATTTTGAAATGATTTCAGACTTATAGAAAGTTTCCAGAACAGCACCAGGAGTTTGCAGTTCCCCCCCGCCCCAGTCTCCCTGTTGGGCCACCTTTGCAGTCTCTGTGTGTCTGCTCGCTGGCGTCTGCCTCTCTGGGGCCCCTTGGGAGGGGCTGTGCTTGTCGCCCCCCTGCTTGTGGTGTTTCCGTTCGCCTTTCCTGATGGCGGGGCTGTTCTCTTACTCGGCACGGTCGCCACGACTGGGGTTTAACACCTACTGGCAGGCTCACATTCCGGCTTCTCCCTCTGGTGGGCAACAGCCCGGGGCTCACGGGGCCCCTGACCCCATCCGGCTTCTCCCTCTGGTGGGCGACAGCCCGGGGCTCGCGGGGCCCTTGACCCCAACGTGTCTGTGTGCTTTTTCTGGGCCAGCTGCTCAGGCGCTTGCTGTCCCCCGCGACGGGACCAGGCTTCAGGGCTCGGGGTCCCCCCTCCCCGCTGCATCCCCTCAGGAGGCCATGTCCCGGGCAGGTGTCGGGATGCACGGGGCAGCTGGGCACGTCCTCTGTACGTGACATCGATTTCCCTGCACAACACCACTTAACATCATTTTGGAAAATGGTTCTGACTGGTTGTCACCGTGTAGTTTTATGTTTCTCTCCAATTAGATTAGCTCTTTTGTCTGCTTTATTAGAACTTTAATTGGTTTTCTACAGTAAGCAAGAATTCTGCACCAGAATGAGGAAACTCCAGGTACCAGAAGTGAGGAAACAGTAGCCTGCCAGGCTCCTCTGTCCATGGGATTCTCTAGGCAAGGATATTGGACTGGGTGGCCATTCCCTTCTCCCAGGGATCTTCCCCACCCAGGGATCGAACCCGGGTCTCCTGCATTGCAGGCAGATTCTTTACTGCCTGAGCGCCCGGGGAGGCCGCACATGACCAGGTCTGACCGCAGCCGTAGCTGCCAGGCCTGCCACAGCCCCGCCCTGTCGCTGGCTCTCCTGTGCACGGCTCCCTGCCTCCTGCTCTCCTGCTTCCTCTCCCGCCTTCCCACCCGTCTACCTGGCCGGGTCCCTCTGGACCCAGTGTTAGCATTTCTCTACTTCTCCTGCCAGGGATCCCGGAGGCCACCCCCCGTCCCCTGCCCCCAGTCCTGACTCCCCGGTGAGACCCCCGGATTTCAGAACCTCCCTCCTTCCAACCTTGCTTGCCCCCCACCCCCACAGCTCTTCTCTGCTGCCCTGAGTGTGACCACCCCAAGGTGCCCCCCAGTGTGTGTTCACAGACACCTTTTCTCCACGGCAGTTCTCCCGACACCTACAGGTCCCGATGTTTCAGAGCCGCCCCTCTGCTGTCAGTGGGCCCCCCGAGCCCTGGGCACCGGCTCTCTGCGGGAGTCTGCCCCTACCGCACGTTCCTCCTGTGGCGTCAGTGGGACCAGTGTGCTCCCACCACCCTGCCCAGCATGAACCACACGTGCACGTGCACACACACGCACGACACGCGCACAGACAGCCTGCTGTCACGTCTCAGGTCAGGCCTTGCTTCTCCATCCTCATGGCCTCGCCCCTCTTCCCTGAGGAACCACAGCTTCTCTCAGCTGCTTATGCTGCCTCCGAGCTCTCCCCACCTCGGTTCAGTCCCTTCACACACCAGCACCCCTTCTGGGTTACGGCATTCCCCTTCCTGAAACCCCTTGAGCCTCCCCCTGCTGCGTTGCGCAGGAGCACAGTGAGTGGGGGGCCGTGAGGCCCTTCACCGTGGACGCCAGCGAGCGGGTGCAGTCCTGGCCAGCTGAGGGGCGCGCCCCCCAAGGCATCTCCGTTGCTCCTCAGAGCTGGGACCTGCTCTTCTCTGGGGTGGTTTCTCTCATCGTCCCTGTGTCCACAGCTCTGGGGGCCTTGTACACAGGAAGTGCTCGCTGACTGTTTAAAGAGCAGGTGGATAGATCACCGCAACCCCCACTTCGCCCTCTGATCTGTTCGGAAGGGTCTGGAGTTGACATCCAAGTGGGGCGGGCCTCCTGACATGCTTGAACCACCTCCCGTGTAGCAGAGGAAAGTCCCACAGCAGGTGCAGTAGAGGTGTGCAGGCCTGGAGGCGGAGACCCGGTTCTGTCTCGTTTCCAGGGAAGAACGAGTCTCTTTCTTAGGAGGCACCTAAGAAGAGCTCCTGAGGCCCCTGAGCACTGGCCACAGGCAGCTCTCCTGAGCCTCTTGTCCTTGCAGATCGAGATGGCCCAGAAGCTGCTGAACTCCGACCTGGGGGAGCTCATCAACAAGATGAAACTGGCCCAGCAGTACGTCATGACCAGCCTGCAGCAGGAGTACAAGAAGCAGATGCTGACGGCCGCACACGCGCTGGCCGTGGACGCCAAGAACCTGCTCGACGTCATCGACCAGGCCAGACTGAAGGCCCTGGGGCAGCCGAGGCCGCACTGAGCACGACCCGCCCTCGCCCCACCCGCCACGAGGCCGCCTGGCCGGCGCAGGCACGCCCAGCGCCAACGTTTTGACTGACGGCTGCTTGGAAATCTCACATAAGTTTAACTGCGTTTTGATTTGGGTTGTTTTTGTTTCGACTCTTTAATCATGGTGTTCAGAAAAGTCTGGGATCCACAGTGCAGCATTTTTCTGAGAGTAAAAGTTGTATGTGAGAAGCTCTTAAAGAACAATGAAGGACAGGCTGTGCTCGTGTCAGGATACGCTTTCGTGGAAATGGCCGAGGCGGCAACGCGCTGATTCCTGAACTGGCTAGACCTCGCTTTGGAAGAAGAGGAGGAAGCGGAGGGTTCCAGGAACCACGGGGCTGAGAAGCCCTTTGCCAACCGCAGACTTGCGATCCAGACTGGAATTTTTGTCGTCAGAACACTCTTCAGTTGCAATATGCTAATACCACTTTACAGAGGAAGAATATAAAAGCTATATTTTGAAGACTTGAGTCATTTCAGAAAAAAAAAAAATACCCTCTCCTCCTTCCTGCCTTTTACTTTCATGTGGGTGTGTGAAACATTTGGTTGGAAACTAGCTGTAGAACACACTAAAAACTTTTGTCTTTTTTCACCAGAATAATGTGCCAGTTTTTTGTAGCAATGTTATTTCTCTCGGAAGCAGAAATGCTTTGTACCAGAGCACCTCCAAACTGCATTGAGAAGAAGTTCTGGAACCATCCCTGTTTTCCATTTTTATATAATTTATAAAGAAAGATTAAAGCCATGTTGACTATTTTACAGCCACTGGAGTTAACTAACCCTTCATCGTGTCTGTCTGCCCAGGAGAGAATCGGGTGAAACAGAGATTTGGTTTCCCTTTGATGTCCAGTTTTACCATCCATTCTGTTAAATAATTTTGAAAAATACACCCTCCCTTTAGTTTGTTGGGGGATATAAATTATTCTCAGGAAGAATATAATGAACTGTACAGTTACTTTGACCTATTAAAAAGGTGTTGCCAGTAAAGTTCTTGGTGTAATATCCTTTCTTTTGGTTCTGTTCCTTCAGATCATTTGAAATTTCTCAGATAACTTGTCAGATCAAGTAATATACAGGCAAGCTCCCAAAAATTATTCATTTCTTTTACTCTCTGTCCTCTTGACAAGTCAGAAACACTACTCAAAAGAATGGCCCGGCCTAAGTTAAGCTTTTCCTCCATCTTCACGGTGAAACGGGAAATCAAGCTCTGCAGGCTTGCCGTGCCTACCACCTGTTTAGCACTGTCAGAAATCTCGCTCTCTCAAGGGGACCGTCAGCATGAGGCTCCAGGCCCAGCCTCATCTCCTGGAGCCTTTGGGCCGCCAGACTGGGGTTTGTAGTGCCGGGGACCCCCGGGGAGAAGGCAGAGCCCAGTGCAGGGACCCGAGGGCCCGGCCAGCAGGTGGACGCAGGTCCCTGGGGTGCAGCAGGTCCCCGGGGCGCGGCCCCTCCCTCTGGGCTGCAGGGCGTCCTCCGCACCTGGAAGAAGGTCAGGGATGTTGCCCGCCCGAGTCTCTCGGGATCTTGAGTCCCCACGTCCTCATCTTTAAGCTGGTGATTGTAAGGTTGAATACAACACACCGGGGTGGTCCTGCCTGCATCTCGGGTTCAGCCGCAGGGCTGTGAGCCCGGCCGCAGCGCTTGTCCTCCGCCTCCTGGCCTGACTGTTCATCCCTCCAGCACCACGAGCTGCAGGTGAGTCTGGAGAGGTCCTGTTGGTCAGAAGGAGATCCATCTTGTTTGTGAGAGTGGGTGGAGACAGACAGTGGATGTGTTGGGCGCCTGCTCAGGGCCCTGAGGTCAGAAGGCCTGTCCTGGGACTCAGCCTCACTGTGCTGCAGGCAACAGCTGCCTGACCAGGCAGTTTGACGCTGGTCCACACTGGGCAGGAGAAGCAGTGAAGGAAGTGAATACGCGCCTGCTCACAACCTCACCTCTTTCTCCAAATGCATGTGTTTTAACGCTATTTTAATTAAAGAGTAATTTAGACGGAGAAAAGGGCACAAATACATTGAGGTTATTGAATTCTTCACAAAGGAGCACGCTGGTGTCACCGACACCGAGACTCAGGGGCAGGACAGCACCCCGAAGTCCCAGGGCCCCCCCCAGCCACTGCCTCTACAGAGCGGTTACAGCCCCCCGTTTTCCTTCTCGACTCTTCTGAGACATAACCGCGCACTGTCAGCCCGCTGAGGGAATAGGTGGAGCGCTGTCTTCAGACGAGCATGTCCAGCCCCCCGGGCAGCCAGTCCCCACACCCCTGAGGCAGCGGCTGGCCAGGTCTCCTGCACCGGAGAGCTGGTCTTGCCCTGCATGTAGCTTCTGGAACTGCTGCTCACACCCTTCGGTCTCTGGCTTTTTTCCTCAGAACCGTGATTTAGGATACTTCTGTCGCTGTTCATCAGGGTTCGTTCTGTTTCTGATGATGCTTCGTGGTCTGACAGCCTTGCAGCTAGTTCACCTGTTCACCTATTGGTGGAGGAGACATCTGAGTTGTTTCAGTTCCCAGTTCTTCTTTTTTTGGCTGCACCACGCGGCATGTGAGGTCCGAGTTCCCCAACCAGGATGGAACACGTGCCCTCTGCGTCGGGAGCGTGGAGTCCTAATCTCTGGACCACCAGGGAAGTCCTGGTCTCTGGTTACTATGAATGAAGCCACCGTGGACGTTTACATACAAACACATGTCTTTTCACTTCTCATGGGCAGACAACTAGGAGTGAAAGTTTTGGAACTTAGGCTAAGTGTGAACTTGATTAAGAACTGCCAGTCTGTTTACCATGTAGAAACCGTTTTCCACCCCAGCCAGATACATGCAAGGCTTCCTGTGTTCCATCTCATTTTAATTTGTGTTCATGTACGATAATGTCAAGCAGTCTCTTCCTATACTTACTGGCCGTTTGTGTATCTTTCCTGGGAAGGATCTGCTCAGATATTTTGCCCTGTTTAAAATCAGGCCATTTGCCATTCTGCCCCTGGGCAGTAGGGATTCACAGGTGTCCTGGGTACACGTACCTGTTAGATTCGTGTTCCCACACATTTTCTCCCAGTCTGGGACATGGCTGTTTACTTTCTTAACTATACCCCAGTGTCATCTTACCCAAAAATTTGGTGAAAGAATTGTTGTCGTTGGAACTATATTGACTTTATAGGTCAGTTTGAGGAGAATTTTGTCTTCAAAAAATGTGAACTTAATATGTCTCTGTTTCTTTAAATCTTTGATTTCAGTAACACTTTGCTATTTTCAGTGTGAATAGAGGTCTTAAATACCTTTCGTTAGTGTATTCCTGTTCTATGTTTCTGATGCTATTGTTTCAAAATGTTCTTATTCTTAACATGGGTGTGCACGTAGTGCTTTCTGTTCTCCCTTTTTTAATTGAAGTATAGTTGATTCACATTGTTTCAGGTGTACAACAAAGTGATTCAGTATATACACACATGTTGTTATTGTTTAGTCACGAAGTTGTGTAGGACTCTTTTTCGACCCCATGGACTGTAGCCTGTCAGGCTTCTCTGTCCATGGGATTTTCCAGGCAAAAATACTGCAGAAGGTTGCCACTTCCTCCTCCAGGGGGACTTTCTGACCCAGGGATCAAAGCCGCGTCTCCTGCATTGGCCGGCAGATTCTTTATCACTATATATGTATTCTTTTTCAGATTCTTTTTCATCACAGGTTACTACAAGATACTGAGTATAACTAAGGTAACAGTGGGTCCTTGTTGTCTTATCTATTCTTATGTATGAGAATCCCAGGGACGGGGGAGCCTGGTGGGCTGCCATCTATGGGGTCGCACAGAGTCAGACATGACTGAAGCGACTTAGCAGCAGCAGCCGCAGTGTGTCTCTATTAACCCCAGACTCCTAACTTATCTCCCCTCTGGTGACCGTAAATTTGTTTTCTAAGTCTGTGAGTCTGTTTCTGCTTTGTAAATAAGTCCATTTGTATCACTTTGGGGGACCCCACATGTAAGTGATGTTACACGGTGTTTGTCCTTCCCTGTCTGACTTAGCTCACTTAAGAGTGATCATCTCTAGGCCCATCCACGTGGCGGCAGGTGGACTTTTCAGTTGTCGGTGGCTCGGCTCACAGATGCGCAGTCACTCACCCTGTATCCTCCGTGGGCCAGCCCTTTGCTGCTGCTGCGTGCCTGCCCCCGCCTGGAATGGTGCTACCCCTCACGGACCAGAGAGCGGGCACCCTCAGAGGAGGCGGGCTCAGCTCAGCCTCTCTATGCGGGGTCCCCTCAGTGCGGCTGACTGCCATGTTCCGAGCCCAGGTCTGACCAGGTTTGTGTATCACCGATGAGGGCTGTACATCTGTTAAAGCTTTTAAATCATACTTGACATTAGTTTGTTATTTTGCTGAATTTGACAATAAAAACAGACAATCGTTTTTTAGGTTCTTTTTCCCCTCTGGGGGAAGGACGGTCTTTCGATTTACCCAAACATTTTTAGGTGTTGACTTCTTTTTAGAAATTCATCTCTCTCTTTTTTTTTTAATTACACAAGTGTATGAGTGGTGCATGTACACTGAAGAAAATGAGAAAATTCGGCCAAATCAAAAAATGTTTAATTGCCTCAAGGTCAAGAACAAAACAAAGATGCCACTTTCATGACTTCGGTCAACCTGGGGCTAGAAGTTCCAGCCAGAGTGGTTGGGCAAGAAAGGAAATAAAAGGCGTCCAGGCTGGAGAGAGGGGAAGCCACTGCTGCTCACAGGTGATGTAGACACAGAATATCCTGAAAGGCCCTCAAGGACTGTTGGAGACAGTAAATTCAGCAAATGGATAACCACACGCGCTGTATCCACGCAGTGGGGTGTTATCAGCCATAGAAAGAGAAGAAGCACAACATGGGTGGACCTAGAACACATCAGGTTGTGAAAGAAGCCAGACAGGAGGCCACAGAGATTCCATGTGATTGTGTGATTTGTAAGGAAGAACGATTTGGGACTCTTCCTATGATTGAGTTAAAGGTACTGATACGGGTCTATTACCCTGGACTGTGGGGTTGGACCCGGTGTAATTCAGGGGCCCTTACGAGAGGGAGGGTTTGTCTACAGAAGGCACAAAGCCAGTGTGACAGTGAAAGCAGGAACTGGAGTGGGGCACCCACAGGCATCCTGGGCGACTCTGGAAGCTGCAAGAGCTGAGCGAATTCTCCCCTGAGCCTCCAGAAGGGGCCCTGCTGGCCTGGCCTGCATTCCCGCAGGACCGAGCGCAGACTGCTGGCTTGCGCTGTCGGAGAAAGCCTGTGGTGGTCTAAGCCAGCAGCACTTGGGGTCTAAGATGCATGGGCTGTTGTTCAGTCACTGAGTTGTGTCTGACTCTGCAACCCCATGGACTGCAGCACACCAGGCTTCCCTTTCCTTCACTATCTCCTGGAGTTTGCTCAGACTCATGTCCATTGAGTTGATGGTGCCATCTAACCATCTCATCCTGTGTTGACCCCTTCTCCTTCTGCCCTCAATCTTTCCCAGCATCAGCGTCTTTTCCAATGAGTATTCAGGGTTGATTTCCTTTAGGATTGACTAGTTTGATCTCCTTGGAGTCCAAGGGACTCTCAAGACTCTACACGTGGACATCACTAGGTGGTCAATATTGAAATCAGATTGATTGTATTCTTTGCGGCCAAAGATGCAGAAGCTCTATACAGTCAGCAAAAACAATATCTGGAGCTGACTGTGACTCATATCATGAGCTCCTAATTGCAAAATTCAGGCTTAAATTGAAAAAAGTAGGGGAAAACACTATACCATTCAGGTATGACCTAAATCAAATCCCTTATGACTGTCCAGTGGAGGTGATGGATAGAGTTGCCCTTGGATGAGTGCAGCCCAGCCCCTCCCTGCTGCACCTTCTCCAGGCCCGGGCCCCAGAGGACCAAACCTCCCCATCCCCAAGCCCTCACCTCCCCAGGGATCCCCTGGGGACACTCATACTCTCAAAAGAGACCTCACTTCCATCCTTCGTCTTCACATCTCGCGCTCAGCTGGAGTCACAGCCCTCCAACAACTCGCCCCGACAAGGGAGGGGGCTCCTGGAAAATCGCCCCTCCCGCAAGAAACCTCATAATGGAAGAATAAGTCAACCTCCCTGGGTCTCAGCCAGGCCACTTCCACTGCCTGGCTTCCTGCTCGGACCCCGGCTTGTCGGTTTCCTAACCTTGGGAAGTAATCTGGAGAAGACGGCTAATGAGTCACTTCCCAGGAAGTTATGAGACGTCTGCTGCCAGAGTGAGTCACCGGAAACGAGGTGGGGGAGTCGGGGGGTGACCCCCAAACGCACACGCGCAGTCACTGCAAACCCAGTGCCAGCTGTGAGGGCATGAGTGGGTCACTGTGAGCGCATGAGCGGTGCCTGTTCCTTCTGCTGTGATGTCTTTCTTTTGCGCTGTCTTCTCTGCTCCTGATGGAACATTTTATTGGAATTCAAAGTTCCAAATCTTTTTTTTTTTTTTTTTAGCTCTTTAAGGTCAAAAATCATTGATTTTTCTGTTTACTTATTCTTCCATTACTTTCAGATATTACTCAGCTACAAAATTCCTACTTGGAATCTTAGTTTTTTGAACTCCATGTCAAGTCTTTCCCAGTCTTGCTCTGAATGACTTCCCAGGACCTTCCCTTCTGGTGGTCCTGAGATGCTGTCGTTCAAGGCTACGGAGACTGCCGCTGCCTCCCTCTCCCCTCTGTCTGCCCCTGCCTGATGGACCTGGCTGCCTGGCTCTGAGGGGTCTTTCTCTAATACAGCCCTCAGGGGCATGTGTCTCGGGGGACAAGGGTCATCTTGGAGCCTGTGGGGCTCCACCCCTGCCCCTGTTGTTGGGGTCCCTTGGGATTGGGGGTGGGTCTGGAGACGGCAGCGTCATATCCAGTGCACACCGCTGAAAGGTGGGGGGCTTCACCTCCTGTGACCCCAGGACAGGTCAGACATGGCCAGACTTAGGTCCCTGTTGCTCCGGGCAAGAGCAAGCCAGGCCTGGCCTTACCAAGACTGTGGACCGGGGACAGCCCCACCCCCAAGCTCACTGGGCCCAGATTCCACTCTCAGGGATGGAAGCTCTGCTTTGCAGCTGCTTGGTCCACATGCAAGCAGGAATGGCCCTGACACTTGCCACATCGGGGTCTTATTAGTAACAGACCCTGAATAAGAAATGATGGGAATCCCTGGCTCCTTGGGCTTGAAGAGACCCGAGCGCTCAGGCTGGTTCACTCAGCATCGTTTTCCCTCACGAAGGTCAGAGAGACTCCAGAGCTGGGCCAAGCTGCTCCCAGCCCCTGGATGGTGCCCTTGCCGGACGTCCTGGGCGTGTGACGGGCGAGGGGCTCCGGGTGCTGGACCCGCCTTCACCTCCGTCACAGCCGCACCTGGAAACCAACTATGGGCACATCACCCTAGAGATAAAAAGGGCCCTCAGGACGCCAAGGGTCAAGTTATGGTCAGTGCCAGGAGGCAGGCACACGAGGCCAAATGCTCCACGACTCTGTCTGCACGCCTGCTCCGCGAGGCCGGACCCGGAGAGCAGAGTAGCGGTTGCGGGGCTGGAGCGGGTGCTGCTGAGCACAGGGTTCCCGTCTGGGACGCTGACAGAGTTCTGGGCCTAGACAGAGTGATGGGAGCACAACGTGATGAGTGTGCTTAATGCCGCTGAACGTGTACTTTGAAGCGGTAGCCTTTACATTATGTGCACTGTGTGTTCCGTGCACTTTACCACAATAAGAAAAAGAGAGCAAGTGCGGGGGACTGAGGCTCATGGTTGCGGGTGTCCCGTAGGGATTCACCAGGGAACCGACCCGTCTGCGTGGCCCAGACTGGGCCCCTTCACTGTCCGCCACCATCTTCGAAGCGCTCGGCACAGCTCTCCCAGCCCTGTCCGGTCCTGTGGATAACGTTGGAGGCAGAAACCTAGCAATTAAATTTCCCAGATGTGGGTCATCGTAACACACAAGTGCCCTCTTCACATCTTGTGTAGGAGACACGGACCACAGTCCCTTCCAGCAGCGATGTGGGAATGGCTCAGAAGCCTGCGTCTCGTGCGTGTGGCTCCCATGCTTCCTGACCCGGGGAGCCTCGTCCAGTGTCTCCAGGGCGTCGTTAGCATGTGTCCCTAAACCTGGATGAACCACAGTCTCCGAGCTGGGGGATAGCACTCTGAAGGCCCCTTCCCGAGGCTCCACTTACCCAGACGCTTCTCCCTGTGAAGAAGGAAGGCCCCTTACCAGCCCAGGTCCACCCCAGGCCTGGACCTGAGCTCAGGAGACCATTCACCACCAGGCCAGGACTGGGGGCCCTGGGATCCAGACTCTGCCGTGTCCGGGTGCTCTGAATCCAGGGTGGTGGTGGAGTGGGGCTGAGGAAGGGGTGACCTGGACTGTTGCCCTGGTGTCCCCAACATGCCCTGAGGGGCATCTCATGAAAGCAAAGCAAAGACATTGATAAGGAGTGTAAATGCCAAAAATGCCTTTGCAGATGTATGTCAGCAATTCTCTTTTTTTCCTAACCTCAGGGCTCATCTCAGTTGGCCTGTCCTTAGGTGGAAAGAGAAGCCCCTTCACAGAGCTGGGACAGTCTGTGATTAAGCTGGAGTATATTCTGGAACTATCCCAGTTTTCAAGATCCACTGAGTAAAACCCACATAAGATGTCTGCACAGTCTCTTTCATCGTGAATGAGCATTAGTCAGTGAGGTAGCTAAAACCAATTTATTAAATCATTTCAAGAACTGCTCTAATTTTGATCAATCCTCATCTCGTTTCATTATCTGCAAGCCTCCTATTTCCCATTTCCAACAGCAAAAAGAAAACACCGCATGTGAGCTGGTAAACTGATTGTTTTCAAGCAGTACATGCCTTTCTCTTTCTTTACATTCATAAGAAAATCTGATCGTGATGTTTGACAAATAAATGGATTTATTTCTGGTTTTTATACTTGATCCTCAATCTCAAAAGCCAAACAAACACGTATCAGTATACACGTTCACACACATTTACCTAAAGAATGCCATGCTTCCTGTCAAGCTCCTTGCCTCATACGTGCCTTATCATGCTAGGTACATGCCACATGGTATTATTATAAATTAAATAACATTAAAGAGCATATTGGGCTTCCCAAGTGGTGCTAGTGGTAAAGAAGCTACTGCCAACGCAGGAGACGTAAGAGACAGAGGTTTGATCCCTGGGCTGGGAGGAAGGCATGGCAACCCACTCCACTCCAGCATTCTAGCACACAAAGAGCATATTGATCCATTTTCTTTCTCCGGAAACACATAAAATAGATACATTAATTATATTAGACCTTTATCAGTTTAATTTTGACTGCTCTTAGTAATCTGTCTTACAAAATGCATTCCTTAATTTCATTCTCAGTGGGTTCTGTAATATTCCCGGAAACATGTATTAGCATTTGAATTGTGAAACGAACGAAGTCACCTTCTGACAGAAGCCTGTCTCTTTGGCCAACAGATCTAACAAGGAGGATGGGCTCTACCAATCAGATTCTATAGCAAATTTTTGCATAAATTGAATACACTAAATCTCCAGCTCTGAGTTTGATAAAAAAATTTATTTAAAGAAGCAATAAAAATTGTTTAATTGAAAAAAAAACATTTTATTGGCAAAAGTGTAAATGAATGAACAGTATTTTATGCCCCTGAAACCTTGAGTTGAACTTGGTGCCTCTAAGAGAAAGAACAGTCATCATCTACCTGGGGCCAGTACTCTTCTGCCTGGGCCATGTCACCTGAATGACTGTCACTTTATAATCAGTGTTGAAGTTACTGGCGTGAGTCACCTAACCTTGTTCTTTTTTCCGGGTATCTCCCTCTGGCTCTTCTAACTCATGTTCAGTTATATATAAAATCTGAGGGCATTCTCTGGCAGTCCAGTGATCAGGACTCTGGGCTTTCACTGCCGAGAGCCCGGGGTTCAGTCCCTGGTCAGGGAACTAAGATCCAGCAAGCCGCATGGTGTGGCCAAAAAACATGGAATCAGTTTATCAGTTTCCCATTTTTAAAAAGCCCCTTGGGGGTTTGAGTCAGTTTTCACGGTGGATCCTCACTCAGTCAGTGCACAGCTCCACACCCGCTGGCGGCCAGCTGAGCCAGCTCCGCTTGGCCCGGAGGCTGCTCGGCCACCCAGGGGCCGGGCCCAGGGGCGATCCTCTCAGTGACCTGGGCGCATGGTGGGGCGGGGCTCAAGCTCCGGGCCGAACCCCACAGCCGCACCTCAGGCCTCTTAGGGCAGCTCTGCTGACATCCTGGTGGCCTAAGCAGGTCACGTGTTTGAGCCTGGCCTCCATGGAGCGAGAAACACGCTGTCCCGTGGGAGAAGGCCCGGGAGTGCTGACTTCAGTCGGTGTCCGGGCCCGCCAGGCCTTTCTTGCAGCCTCTGCTGACAGAGTCGTAAAGGCTCCCGTGAAAGCCAGGTGCTTCCCAGCCCGGAGCTTTCCTTACCCTGAGGGCAGAGCTCATTGAAGGGCCAGCCGGGGACCGTCACGCAGAACTGTCGTGGGGAGGTCGCTACTCGACTTCAGCATGTCACCTGTAAGGGGTCAGGGCCGCCACGCTGCTGAGAGAGTGCTCTCCACTCCCACCACTGACATGGACAGTGTCGGCACTGACCGCTCCAGAAACGAGCCTTGTCTCAGTCGGGCCAGCAGTCCTTCCTGGGTCCTGGAGCTATTCCCAAGGGAAGCCCCATTCGTTGCTTTAAAAGACGTGTTTCCATCAGGAGTGCACTTTTCATGACTAAGAAGTACTCCTCCAAATGTATGATATACTTGTGTTTTGATCGGTTGTGAACTGATAATTGTGATGATCAATAAATCCAGAAGAATTGTGTGTGTTTTTTTAACACTTAGAGCCTCACAGGAACTAAAAAAAATTCAACATTTCAATTAATATACATGTTTGTGTTGTAGAGAAGTATGTCGTAGAGTGAGCCATATGACTCTCAAATGGTAGAGATGATTTCTGTGGGTAACAAAGATGTGGCGGGTCTCAGCGATGAAGAGGTTCCTCGTGTGCTGTTTGTAATGTATTGTGGTGAATGTCAAATCGATATGGTATTCATATCCCATCTGGTTACATTTAAAAGTGATACGACAGTTTTATTTTTAAGTGTCAATATTTACAGTATGCCAGAAATTGTATTATTTGTAGCTATTTAAACTTATGCACTCTTTTAGGTGTCAACTTAATGTGTGAAGGGGATAAAACATATTTTAAATGACTTTAGGGAGTATGTGAACAAAACGGGGGACCAGTGCGTCAGTGAACCTCATGGTCAAGAGGAGACCAGGAGACGGGCTACGGACCCCTCGGCGGGACAGCCCCTCCACGGCTGCTGTCAAGGATCAGATGAAGCCGCTTAGTTCAAGTCTGGCCTGAGGACTGAAGGAGGAGATAAACGGGGTGCCAAGAACAGACCCTGGGGCCAGAGGAAGCTCGCAAGGCCGGGAGGTGAACAACAGAGGCTCGCTCAGCTCTGCTTTCTCAGGAAAGGCAGAACGAGACTCTTCTCCTCAACTCGAGAGCCCAGCAAGAAGGTGGATTGAGTCCCCCCGTCCTCTGGATTGCATCCAGACGTGCCCCAGTTCTGGTCGGCCGGTGTGCATGGCCGTGGAGAGAGGAGGAGGACACAGGGGCCCTCTGGTGGGTGCTGGGGGACGGACCATGACAGAGCGCCCACTGGCATTCCAGGCCCCACAGTAGGAACAAAATCAGTGTCCTCTCGCCACTGACCACACCAGCCCAGGAGGTCCCAATGGGGATGCCATGCTAATCCCACCAGGTTCAGGGTCCATGAGGCTCCACCCATGGCCTCTTCAGAGAAGACAGGCCATCTAACTTCACCAGGATGACCTTCAGGAGACAGAAACCCGAGCAAGGCTTGAAAGTGAAGGTGTTAGTCACTCAGTCGTGTCTGACTCCTTGCAACCCCATGAACTGTCGCCCACTGGGCTCCTCTGTCCATGGGATTCTCCAGGCAACAATACTGGAGTGGGTTGCCATTTCCTTCTCCAGGGGAATTTCCCAACGCAGGGATCGAACCCGGGTCTCCTGCATTGGCAGGCAGATTCTTTACCAATTCTTTACATTGACAAAGAGCCTGGTTCTAGTCAGAAGCAGAGGTGAGGTTCTAGATGTGGGCAGAAGACAATCATGTGGGCCTGTGACTTCCTCCAGCGTGAACACCCAGATTTACCTCTGGGCTCGCTTTTCCTAACTCCCTCAAACCAGGCTAAGAGCAGCATGAGGGCAAGCGGTAAGGACGGTCAGGATGGCCCCACGCAGAGCAGGGTGGAGGGCTGAGGGATGTTCCCGAGGAGGCAGGCCACACCCGGCTGTGTCTTTACCCCCACCAGCAACAGGATGGCGTGTGGAGCTTTTCATGCTTTGAAAAGTGTGGCGGCTGGATGAGGGCAGGCCCGGGGGCCTCGGGGGCCGATGCCAACAGGTAGGCCGGGAGTTCTCTGATGTTGAAGAGCTGACTTCTTCCGTCATACAGATGGGTTGGCCGGTGATGGAGAAAAATGTCTCATATGAAACATTAAGGGAATTCCCTAGTGGTCCAGTGGTTAGAAGTCAGTCACTGCTGGGGCCTTGGATTTGCTCCCTAGTCTGGGAACAGACCACAAGCCGTGCGGTGTGGCCAAAAAAAAAAGAAAGAAAATCTTTATCTACCCCATGAAAACAGCCTCCTGTGTTGCTGTGTCCGACTCTTTGTGACCCCGTGGACTGCAGCACGCCAGGCTTCCCTGTCCTTCACCACCTCCTGGAGTTTGCTCAGACTCATGTCCATCGAGTTGGTGAGGCTATCCAACTTCACTGTACTGTCTTACAAAGTTGTTATTATTTCACCTTCCATGTGAGTCTGGAATCTCCCTGGAATTGAGTTGCGATGCATTTTTCCTTGTGGATCCCTAACTGTCCCAGCGCCGTTTATGAGAAAGCCATGGTCGCCCAGTGCTCCGCAGTGCCCGCTTCCTCATCAGTCAAGCCTGCTCACGTGCGGCTGCTCTCTGCTCTCTGTCTTCTCCCATCCATCTCTGTTGACAGGGCAGTGCCACTCTGTCTTAATCACTACGGCTTCATAGTAAGTCCTGACCTGGGAGAGCAAACCCCACCACCTGGTTCTTCTTCTTAAGAGTGATGCGGCTGTTTTTGCCCTTAGTGTTTCCATACAAATTGCGAAATAAGCTTGTCAAGGCCCGTCCCCTGCCCCCACCCCAACAGCAACAACAGAAACAACCCACTGGGATTGCGGTGAATGTACAGATCAGTTTGGGGACAAGTGACATCTTTACATTAGTGAGTCTAGGAAATGCTGTCTTTCTCTATTTATTTAGGTCTTACTAAATGTCTCAGTAACGTTTTATAGATTTCTGATGTATTTTGCACATCTTTTATTACATGAATTCCTAGATTTTTTGATGTTTCATTCTGCTTACATTTAATTTTAAAAATTGCCCCCAGTACATAGAATTATGGTTAATCTAAAAATACTGACCTTACAGTCAAAAACCTTGGTGAATGAGATAGTTCATCAGTAGATTATTTCGAAGAAACATCACAGTAAATGATAAGAATGAGAGTAGAAAGCTGTTGTTGAGTTAAAAATGCATACTTGTTAGCACTTTATGTGCTTTAATGTTTGCTTAGTGGCTTCTCCCTATAGGAAAAACAGCTTGTATTTGTTTCTTTTGACTCCAGGAAACGCTACAGGTTGCATACACCACATCCGCATTCACCCCCAAGGTCTCGGGAGAACATGCATCAGAAGTTGCAGCAGAATCGAGTCGGTGGCCTGGTGGGGACACGGTGGTCCTCTCCAGACACCTGGGCTGTCCTCAGGCTGGGACCAAGGGAGGCAGGGCCACCCACACCTGGCAGGTGGGACCCGGGCTCCTTCAGAGAGGACCTGGATCTTGCGATATGTTTAAGGGGCGTCAAGTAAGTGTGCCTGCTGGAAGGTGGAGATCAGTGGACATCAGTGGACATCAGCGAAGATCAATGTCCATGTCAAAAATGCAGCAGCTTAAGGAGAGACTGTTCATAAAGCCAAAAGGACTCAACTTGTCTGGGGAAGCAGAATGTGAGCTCACAGAGGGCAGAATGTGATGTGCAAGCCCTCTACCCCGTCCCACTAGGCGCCAGGCCGTTAGACCCCCAGAGCGTGGTGGTGGCAGGTCAGAAACAGGCCCTCACCATGTCACCACGACACCAAGTGGTCACCTCCATGGCCTTCCTGCTGGCTCACCTCCAGGCTCTGTGGGGTGGACAGAGCTGAGGGCTCTGGAAGGCTCCCGTTGCCCAACCCTCTTGTCTCTGGTCAGACAACGAGGCTGTCTTTTGGCCGCTTCCGTTACCCCACTAATAAAGGTGGCAGTCAGGAGAATACAGCCTGCATAGTATACTAAGTAGCCGCGCAACACTTTGGGATGTCACGTATAAAGACATGCCAAACATCACCTGAGTCGCTGAGCAGCTCAGCTACTAACTTAGTTCTTCAGGAGAGCATGGCATCTCCGTGGCGTTTCAGCTCTTTTCAGAGGATCAGCAGTTTGCACTCGATGGGTAATCCCATAAGACACCTGATGTGCCTGTTCAGTATTTCAGTGACAGATGAAGGAAACCAACAAATACACAGGCAGAGCTCTGCCGGTGCACGTATGTTCCTGGTACTTTTTTTTCCCGATAGTCCTTGATGGTAGGGATGGAACTGGCTACTTGAGCAGTGGGGAACGGGGGTTACAGAGAATGGGGGTGACAGGGTTGGCAGTTGACCTACAGCCCCCATCCTTGAACCTGAGGGGGACCACATAGGTGACATGCACACACCTTCCGGGAAAATGACCTTGCTTGGGAGTTTGGCTTGTACTGTAACTCCCCAGAAAGTACTTTCAAACATCTTAGAAACTGTTTTTTTAGAGGTTTAAGTCTGGGACCTGACTTCTCCAGGCAGGAAAGAGACGTTTCTTGCAAGATGCACTGGCATTAATCTAATTCTGTCCTACGGTATCTGTATGTGGTTGCAGGGGTGGGCTTCTAGCACACAAGAGTGTTTGTATTATTAACCTTTTCGCTTTGAGATTATTGTAGGTTCATGTGCAGCTAAGTAAGAAATAAAATGGAGAGATCCCAGGTGCCCTTTACCATCTCCCCAAGGATAACTGCTTGCAAAACTGCCATACAATATCACAGGCAGCATATTACCCTTGACGAGGTCAAGATGCAGAACTTTTCGACCACCAGAAGGGTCCTTCATGGCACCGTTTCATAACCCACCATCTTCCCTACCACCCGTCCCTTTTCAGCTCCTAGCAACCACTAATCTGTTCTTCATTTCTATTATTCTGTCATTTCAGGAGTGGCATATAACAGCAATCATACAACATGTAAGCTTTTGGAATTGGCTTTTTCTCCCTCTGCATAATTCTTGAGAGTCCTCCAAGTGGTTGTGCATCATTTGCTCCTTTTTACTGCTCAAGAGGGTTCCATGGTGTGGACCAACCACAGTTAGTTTAGCCATTCATCCACTGAGGGACATCTGGGTTGTTTCCAGTTTCAGGTTATACAAATAAAGCTGCTATAAATATTCATATTACAGGTTTATGTTGTAAACATGAGTGGTCACGTCTCCGGGAGAAATGCCCAGGAGTTTGACTTGTCGGGTCATGTGGTAGTCGTATGTTTGATTTTTGAGAAACTGCCAGACTGCTTTCCCTGAAGACTCTACCAGTGGACGTTCCCACCAGAAAGCAGGACTGACCCAGTTTCTCCAGGTTCTGCTTAGCTTTGTCGCCGTCACTGTCTTCTAATTCCAGCCATTCTGATAGGTGCATGCTGTTCTCTCCTTGTGGTTTGAATTCCAGTTTTTCTAGTGGTCAGTGATGTTGAGCCTCTTTTCGCGTGACTGTTTGCACGGGCATCGCCTCTGTCGTGAGCGTCTCTCCGTTTCTATAGCCCATGTTCCACGTGGATTGTTTGCTCCTCTACAGTGGAATTTTGAGAGTTCTTTCTATTTCTAGATCCTACCCTTTGTCAGATGTGCGCTGTGCAAATATTTCCTCCTACTCTATAGCTTCTCTTTTTATGCTTTTAACAGAGGCTTTCATAGAGCTTTAATTTTGATGAAGTCTAGGGTATCCACTGTTATTTTTATGGATTGTCCCTAAGAACTGTTTGGCTAGCCATAGAGCCCAAAGATTTTATCTCTCCATTATTTTTAAAGTTTTATAGCTTTATGTTTACATTTAAATCCTTCCTCTTACTTTGAGTGAGTTTTTTCGTGTCAGTGGCATCCTGGCTGCTCTTGCCTCATTACGTGGAGGAGCAGACACACTCCGCAGTAAACTGTGTCTCCTGGACACAGATTAGGTCATAGATTAGGAACCCCAAGCTTCTGGGTTCCAGGGGATGACAGCTGGCAGTGGGTGCTGCAAGGAGGTGGCCCTGCTTGTTTGTGTATTCAGGATTCTTGAATTAGCCTCTGTTGAGTGCATAAATGACAAAAGTGATTTATGTATTCACACTAACTGGTTTCCGTTTAATGTCGGGTTAGTGTGATGAAATTGCTTAGCAGTGTAAGCACATTTTTCCTGAAATGAAAAAATGTGTTTCATTTGTTCCTGAAATGTTTCATTTGTTCATTTCCCCCAAAAATGAAACAAATGTGTTTCACTTGTTCCGGAAATGATAGGATCCAGGGAAATCCCTAGAATCAAAACTCAACACTGCGTTAAAAGCTCTGAGAAGGGCTGCAGCCAGTGCGCCTATTCAGTGTTGTTTAACTCGGTGCTTCCCAGTTTATGTAACCTCCTAACCCCTCATTTATCACATGCAGAACATGTTTTTGGAAACTGTTTTATTTCAGTGCCCACACTTTAGTCTTCAAGAGACAAAGGAACCATGCATTGAGCACCTATGGGCCTGATGACCACAGCAGAAAGCCCGGTGTTTACTGAGTGTCTTTTGCTTCCCTGCGGGGTTACTGCTTCAGATTCAGTGACTCCCATGTGCAGACCTGGGGGATCCCTGGCTGTGACTACAGCCCTGCAGGTCTAGCCAGGCAGAGGGATCCATATAGGATTCAAGTATGTAGGGAGCAGTGAATTACATCAGGGAGAAAGACCGGGCCCCAGAAGACCCGCGAATCCACCCTGTGTGGTCAACACCCAAATGTTGGATGAAGACCTGGAGGAACAGAGATGGGCCTAGAAGCGTTTCACACACAGCTGAGTGGACTGGACTAAGTGGGTTAAGTAAACTCACTCCTCAGGGGAGAGGCAGAAGGCAGAGGGGCCTGGATTTTTTTTCCCGTGGATGGTGAATACTGGCGTACTGGGGAAACAGGAGAAAGAGCTGGGAGGAGGAGCTAGTGGGACACAAGGAGAGAGAAAGCAGCCCGATGCCTGCCACCTGGAGAGGTGGGCGAGGGGGTCCCCTCGTGGGGGAGTGGGAGCGGTGGGCAGGCTTGCGCACTCTCTGCGGAGAAGCGCTCAGGAGACCTGGTCTGGCTGGACTTTCAGAGGAGCCCTTGCAACAAAGTTACCGAACACAAGCGATCAGAGAACCGGAAGGCGGAGCTCAAATGAAGGGAGGCCGCAATTGTAGCAGAGTGGTGAGGCCTAGGAACGCTGAAAATAGTGAGGTGGGAACGGGAAGGGAGCTGGGCGGAACCGAGCAGTAGTAGGCGTGAAGGGTTCCTATCTAGAGTGACAACATTTATGATTATGATTTTTAAATGTCTTTATAGTGGAGAAGGCAATGGCACCCCACTCCAGTACTCTTGCCTGGCAAACCCCATGGACGGAGGAGCCTGGTAGGCTGCAGTCCATGGGGTCGCTAAGAGTCGGAAAGGACTGAGCGACTTCACTTTCACTTTTCACTTTCATGCATTGGAGAAGGAAATGGCAACCCACTCCAGTGTTCTTGCCTGGAGAATCCCAGGGACGGGGGAGCCTGATGGGCTGCTGTCTATGGGGTTGCACAGAGTCGGACACGACTGATGCGACTTAGCAGCAGCAGCAGTGAAATATAGCAAAGGTACAGAAAAGTATATAAAAATAAATGGGCAGCTTAAGAGACTTGCATAATGAGCAGTGCCGTCAGGGGCAGGGCGGCTTCAGCCCACAGCCCCAGGCCTCTGGTGGTCTCAGCACCCCTACCCCTAGAAGGACCCCCGTTCTAACGCTTAGGTAACCACCTTTTCCTCACTTCAGCGTTTTGCTGCTCAATAATGCTTCCCTGAATGATGTAGTTCGATTTGCCTAGTTTTAGAACTTTTATAAATGGACTCATGCAGTATCGTTTCTGGCTTCTTTCACTCAACCTTGGAGAGATTCATCCACGTTGTCCTACTTCGATGAAGGGTGTTCATTTCCATCGCTAGATTCCACCCGGTGAGCAAACATCACCTGTTCTAAGGCTGATGGCACATATGGGTGGTACCCAGTCCCACCCTGGCGTGCCTTCTTACCCAGGCTACCTGGGCTCCTAAACACACATTCAGCTGAGCGAGTAGCTGCCTAGGGTCACCTGTGGATTTGTGTTTCCACAGCATGACGGTCAGATGGAGCGGTGGTCTGGGCCCTTATGAGGATGGGGGTGGTGCACAGGGGATTAGACGGGGAAGAATGGACACCTCTGAGGCTGATGCCATGGGACCCCCTCATTCATATCAATTACTTGGTAAAGATGGAAGTCCTTTTACGTTTCTTTCTGGAGGACAGGTGGATTCTCTTGCATTTATTTAAGAATGTCCTTGAGCATTGCAGAGAGAGAAACAAACCTATTGGACGCTTGCAGGCAGAACTCCCGTTCATCTTTGTACCATCCTAGGCCAGCGAAACACACAGTCACAGGCACTGGGTGTCAGATAATACTTGCTTACCCGAGGAAGAAAGGAGCAGGCAAGTATGTTAAAAAGATGACAAGCAATTTTGGATTGTATTTCACCTTCCGGTTTCTAATCCCTCATCAAGCAGGGGAGAAAGGTGTTGACCTCTGGCTGGCCCACCTGGAAATGGCTCCGAAAAGCAAAAACTGGATGCAGGGGTTTGGCTGGAGGGAGAACGTTTCTGCACGAGGGGGGCGAATACAGAGATGTACGGGGGAGCACGAGGGGGTCCGATAAAGGGTCCCAAGTAAAGGAACAGGGGAGGCCCCGAGGGCTGGAATGAGGAGTTCCAGTTTGATCTGAAAACTGATAGCGGCTAAAATTGACCAAAACCTGAAGCTCTTTACAGGGATCCTCTAGGTAGGTTCTCCACCGGGAGGTGGCGGTGTGGTAGTGTGCTAGGACCCGGGCGCGTTCAAGTTCAAGCTCCGGGTCCGGAGGAACCTTCGCGACATTCACATTTCCTTTATCGCACAAAAGAGCCCAGCTGCGATGCCGGGGCGCCGGGGTGCGGGCGGCACCGCGTCCACACGGGGCCCCAGCTCGCCCGGCGCGGCGGGGGCTCTGAACGGGGAAGGGTCGGCTCGCGCGCGCCGGGGAGGGGAGGGCTGTGTTTTCTTTTCTTTCTTCCCGGTCTCGGAGGCGGGGGTGGGGGGGCAGCGCCGCGCCGCCCGCTCCGCCCAGTCGGAGAAGACGTCGCGCTTCTGAGTGGCTGCAGGGCCGCCCCCCGCTCCCCGGCCCCGCGTGCGCCCCCGCTGCGGGGCCTCGCGCCACCCTCGCCGGCGCCCACCCCGGCCGCCGCGCCCCCCGCCAGCCTCGGCCGCCGCGCGGGCCCCGCCCTCCCGCTCCCGTGCCCCGCCCTCCCGCCCCCGTGCCCCGCCCCCGCCGCGCGGGCCCCGCCCCTCCCGCGCCTCCTCCTCTCCCGCCCCGCCCCCGCCCGCTCCCTCGCCCCGCCCCGCCCCTCCCCCGCCCTCTCCCTCGCCCCTCCCCCTCCCCTCCCCTCCCCTCCCCTCCCCTCCCCCTCCCCCGCCCGCCCGCCCGCCGCCGCCGCCGCCGCCGCCTCCGCCCGCCGCCCCGGCCGCGTCGGGTAAACCTGTTTGGCGGCCGCGCCGGGGCGGATCGTGCGGCCGGCGGCTCCCTCGCGGCTCGCGGCGTCGGGGCCCGTGGCGCGCGCGCGGCCGCCCCTCGGCCCCGGAGCCCCTCGGCGGCGCCACCATGTACTCGGGAGCCGGCCCCGGTGAGTCCGCGCGCTCCTCCCCGCGGCGGTTGGCGGGCCGGGCGCGAGCGCGGCGCGGGCGGGCGGGGGACCGCGGGCCGGGGGATCGGGGGGCCCGGGGGTCGCGGGGGGCTGCCGGCTTCCTCCTTGGGCCCGAGTCGTCGGGGCGCCCCGCGCGGCCTGGGCCCTTTCCGCGCCTCGTCTCCGCTGCGGCCCGGCGGGTTGGGACCGGGCCGGAGCGCGGACTGGGCCGGGCGGCCCGCGTGTAGGCCCGAGGCCCGGGCGCCCGCCTTCCCGGCTTCCTGTGCCCGGCGCCTGGGCCCCTGCACCGCGCAGGGCCGGCGGGGCCGAGGCCGGGGCCGCGCTCGAAGCGCCCGGGGGCGGAGAGGCCCCGGCCGGGGGCGCCGAACTCGGGGTGCGGGCGGCGCGGGGAGGAGCGCGGCCGCTGGGCGCAGACCGAGCCGCGGCGAGCCTGGAGCGCTCTCAGTTTCGTTTTTCTTTTTGCCAGCACTTCTGCGGCCCCTTCTCCGAAGGAAAGTCTGGAAATGCTTAATTTTGGCCACTTCTTGCTGGTAGTTAGGACCGCGGACAGAGAGGGATAGGAAGGCGCCCTAAAACCCTAAACCTGCGCGCGTCTCATTTTCATTCCAGACACACAGGCTCCTTATTCAAGTGTTAATTGCCTTTTACAATTAACTAGAGAAAGGTGAGGAGATGTGCTGATTTCCTTAGCGTATTTTCTCACTAGCCGGCCTCCCTTTCTTTAGAAAAGTTCTGAAAAACTTAGAGCAGTAACACATTTTTTTAAGAACTTTTTTTGGAGGATGCAGAGTAGAAGGGCGATTAACTTTGCTGAGCCAAGAAAATGGTCAAATGTTGTTAAGCTTTTTCCCTTCTCCTGCCGGGCACGTGGCTTCTAAATTTCCCGCTGGCCCTGCCACTTGGACAGGGCATATCCTGTCCCCTTTGTCCACTAGGCTCCAGCGGGCTGCAGGCCCTGCCGGCTCGGTCCTGCCTTTTGTGGGTCTTGGCCCTCCCAAGCCTCCTGCTGCTGGGGCTTTGGCGGGACCCCTTCAGGCTCTTCTGATCCATTTGGATCCCTTAACACTTTCTATTCACAAACAGTGTTGTGCCTTGTGAATACTCACTGTCCTGTTTTCTGATGTCACTTAGTTAGAAAGCTTCTCCAAGGCTGAGCCAGAGCAACTTTTAAATTGCTCTCAGCAATTTGATAGAAGAATGGTTTTAACTGTAATGGTTTTAACTGTAATCTGGAAGGTGACTCAGCCCTGGTGGGGAAAGGCCCAGGGCTCCAGTCACAGTCCTGGGGGCAGACAGACTTGGCTTCTTAGAACCCTGGGTGGGCAGCACCCATCCATGATGTGGCAGGGTAGCCCCCACACCTGGGTGAGTGCGAATCTCCCCGCCCATCCCTCTGAAGGAACCCAGCAAGTCTTAGCCACTACACTGAACATTTTTTCAGATTTTCAATGCAAAAGTTGGAGGCCCAGAAAAAGTGAAGAACCTTGGGGAAGGTCAAGCTTTTGTGTTGTGTCTGACGTTAACTGATCCACTGGACAGCTTGCTAAGTTGCTGGTGGTCATTTTGAAGATGGACAGCAGAGGCACAGAGAGGTGATGAGGCTTTCAAAGGTCAGCCAGCCAGCAGGCAGGACGACGATGTGTGTGATTCCAAGCAGACTCTCCATACACTCCCTTTAGAGAAGTGGCTCTGGGTCTTTTTGACCTTGACCCCCCAAGAAGAAACACCTGTTACATGTAGACTGGACCCAGTGCTCGGGTGTTAGAGTATAATTGAAACATGAGCTTCAGGAAGAACCGCTCGCCAGTGCTGTGTGCTCTGCGCTGGGATATTTTCTTGTCTGTTTTATTTTCCAAAAAGCTTTAGTTCTCTGCATCTCCAGGCTCGTTCCGGGTTCTCCATGGCTCTTGGAAGAATCTTGCTCTGATGTGGGCCTGTGCATCGTGGCTTGGTGGGGAGGGGGCCTCTCATTCACTGTTCGCAGATAAACCTGCTCTGAAATCGGACAGCTTTGGTTGAAAAAATAAATGAGTCTGTAGGATAGTTCTTAGCCAGTGACCGGCAGGATGGGAATGAACCCAAATTTCAGGCTCTACAAGCGTGCTGTAATTATAAGGCTGTGATGCAGTTCAGTTTTATTCTACACACTCAGGCTTTTAATTTTATTTAAGAGGGATATTTGGAATAGAGTCTCTTTGGTGAAACTCTTTTTAATGTATTTCCTAATTTAGAATAATAAAAAGATACTTGAACTGGATTGTAGAAAAAATTACAAATAGTTTTGCTACTTCCCATTTTAATACCCTTATTAAGTGACTAAGTAAATTAACTTAAAAAATAGAGTCTTGTTATGGACTGTGTTATGTCTGTTAGGAAATGCTATTATGTATGTGAATTGGGATCTGGACTCTAAAGTTACGTAGTTACTATTAGTTTTTTGTTTTTGTTTATTTTTTTAATTATTCAAAAGAGTTAGTGGTTTAGGATGGGTGGATTCTCCAGTGACCCTGAACTTTCATAGATGAACAATCCCCCCCCCCCCCCCCCACAAACCGCTTAGCGACCTTAAAAGGAATCTCAGTATTGCCTCCTGAAGGGGGCTTGTTGGTCCGTTTTTTCACTGTGCTCAGACTTTTGTGGGTTACATTCCTCACAGACCTGCTACAGAGTAACTTCTGCCACATGGAAGTCTTGTTGCAAAGTTGTCTGAACAGGATTGTGACTTTAAGAATGGGGGACTCTCACTGTGGTTTCTAGAGTCATTTCACTCCTCCTGCACCCTGCTGCTTCTCTCCCCCAACCCCAGTCATCTCAGAGAAGATCTGGGCCAGTCTCCCAGTAACCCTGCACCTTTGCCGAATAGCAGACGGCGCTTCGCCCTGGGGAGCTGCTGCAGGGCATGGCTGGCTAGCCGTCCAGCTTCCCTTGATGGATCTGTTAAACCTTGAAGAAGGATTTAAAGTTAAGTGTGAAAGGAAAAAAAAAAATGTGAAAGGTTCAGCTCCTAAAACTTATGCAGTTCAGAAGAATATTATTTCCTGTAACTTCAAGTTTGTGTCAGAGTTTTTAAAATGCCAGGAGGGTTTATTCTTTATAATCTGTTACGCAACACTAAGGCAGAGTCCCAGTCTGATAAAATATATTTTTGTTTTGTGAATTGCTATCATGAACACTCAAAATGTATCGCTTGACTTTTAAAACAGTATCTATTGTGAAATAATCTAAGTACACAGAAGTAGAGTGACTGCTATCATATGCTCCCATTTATCCATCACCAGCCTCAGCAAATATCAAGATTTTCCACATTTGCTTCACATCTTCCCTTTCCCCCCTTTTCTCTGTGGAGATAGTCTAAAGTGGATTCCAGCCCTGTGGTTTCACCCTGAATGCTTAAGTACCTTGTCTGAAGGATGGGGGCATTTAAAACTCAATGCTGTTGCCACTTAACAGTCCATAATTAATTTCTCTCATTATCTCAGAAGTGTGTTTACTTCCTGGTTGTTTTGGATCCTGAATTTTATTAAAAGTTCACACATGAATTTGGTTTTACGCCTTTGAGGATCTTTAGAGTCTCCCGCTACCCTCCACCCCACTGACTCGTAAGATCTCTTCTTCAGAGGATGACTTGTAAGATCTCTTCTTCAGAGGGTGTGTATCTTTTCCCCGTTTCCTTTAATTGTTTCTAGAAAGAAGCCAGCTGTTCAAGGTTCCTGGGCTTCCTTGGGGAAGGCTGATGAGACCCAGCCGCTCGTGACTTTAATTCAGACACACTTATCTTCAGCGACATTTTGGGGCTGGCCACTTGGCATCTTCAGCATTCATTGTGGTAGAGCCCACTTTTTACGCGGGGCTGTTTCTGCAGAAGGGCTGTGGGGTGAAGAGGGGAAGCCCTGCCTGTCCCGCAGCTTCGCTCCTCCTCATCCCCAGGAGGGAAGGACCAGCAGGCTGTGTGGGGAGAACCGCACGGCGAGTTTGCTCGCATCGAGATTGAGGTTCTGGGCGGCTGAGGCGGTGCTGGAGGTGGAGGACGGGGTCTTGGGCTCAGGTGGACACGAGTTTGTGGACCGGCCCACTGCCTGGGCTCGGCGAGTGGGACCTGGCGCCCTGGGGAGGGGGGTGCAGCCCGGCGCCCACCTGAAGGCTTTTCTCCACCTCTGCCCGTGAAAGTGAAAGTCTCTCATTATGTCAGGCTCTTTGTGACCCGATGGACTATGCAATCCATGGAATTCTCTAGGCCAGAATCCTGGAGTGGATAGCCTTTCCCTTCTCCAGGGGATGTTCCCAACCCTGGGATTGAACCCAGGTCTCCCATATTGCAGGCGGATTCTTTACTAGCTGAGCCACAGGGAAGCCCCTGAAGACCCAGGAAATTACATTTTGCAGATGTCCCAGCTGCTTGTTTTTTAGAAGGAGCTGGAGACCCATTGGTGCTGGGGGGCGGGGCGGGAGAGGACGTTGAGGTGAACCTGGAGCAGCCCCCACGGAGCACCTTCACTGGGGGTCGGCCCATGCCTGAAACACACCTTGGAGGTCAGCCTCCAGAGAGTGGGGTTGCTGGCCGGGGTGGGTGGGGCTTTGGGTGTGTGTCTAGGTGAGAGTGTGGGTGTGCTAAAGGGGCCTTTATGATGGACCATAAGCAGTTAAGTTTGCCTGTGGTTCCCTGCCTGGCAAAGCTTAAAGGTCTGATTGAATGACAGCCTCGCCTTTCATTGACTATAGTTACGGTTCATATTGCTGAGGCTGCAGCTTAGAATTGGGGCAGAAGGAGGCTTCTATAGGTTGTTACTGGGGACTCCGGTGAATTCGCAGTGAAAATTGTTATGTATCCATCTTTAAGAACCCATAGCAACAAACAAACAGAACCGTGGCCGGGTTAAAACCAGCCACCTTAGGAATCCAGGTACTTTCTACCCGACTCTGCTTCATTGTATCTGAATCCTTCTTGTCTCTCGGAGCCTCCTGCCTCCCAGGCAGTCTCCCAAGGGGCATTGTTTTGGGGGTTTTTCAAGTTACTTCTGGGTGTTTCAGCTCTGAGCTCTAGTTCTTAGAGAGTTGCACATAAAAGGTCAAAATACTGAGGTTCATAGGTCAGAGTCATTTGGGATGTTCTGTCAGCTTTGACTCAAAGTGAAACAGTACAGCCTCTGAGAGTCGGTTCTCGCAATGGCACATTCATGTCAATGGAGGAACTTGAGCCCGGCCGGCCATTCATGTGGTCGAGGGCTGGGTGGGGGCCTTTGTGTGTGAACTGGGAGCGGGGAGGCCCCTGCCCTGGAAACTTGCTAAGCCCCTTCTCAGGCCCCCCAGCTCAGCCTTGCTTTAACTGAGCTTATGCAGGACGTGAAGGTGGCAGGGTGTTTGGCATGACCAGGGTGCTTTGTGGCTGGGGCTCTGGGAGGCGCCTCCCTCTGAGTCTCAGAGTCTGGCTGATGCTCCTGACTCAGCAGCGCCCGTGTTTTCAGGACCCTCGCCGCTGCTCTCGTGGGCCATGGGCCCGTCCATGCAGCGGGCCGAGCAGGGCCAGGGAAAATGGAGGCCTTCTCCCGGCCTTGCAGGCGGTGGCATCATCTGCTTTTTGTAGGAACAAAGGAGCAACAGAGAAGTACAAGTAAGAAGTGGAAAGAAAGCAAAGGAAGACGCTGAGCGGTGAAGAGGACAACTTTGGACAAAACCCAGGCTGTCGGCGCGTCTGCTGGGAGCTTCTGGGAGCTAGGTGTCGTTGTGACGCAAGCCCAGAGCGTGGGTCCAGGTCCGGCCGACCTCACTCGAGTCCTGGCTCCAGGACTGGGCGCATGCTCAGCCTCCCTGGACCTCAGTCTCCTCCTCGTGCAGGGAAAGCGCCTGACGGTGGAGGTGTTCTGGGCGGGGAGAGGACGCGGGAGGTGCCTCCTAGTTATTGCGGTCCTCCCGCCGTGGTCAGTTTATCCTTCGGTCTCTTCTGCACACAGTGGCTTCTCCCACTCTGGTTCCGCCCGGTGACCGCTCCTCTCCGTGACCCTCCTGGCTGACCTCTGGGTCTTTACTTCGCAAGCCCTAAGAGCCACATCACTGATAAACGCCGCAGGTGCCGGGTGGCCACAGCCTCTTTGGAGGCTCAGTACCGGGGAAGTGGAAGGTTAGCCCTGATGCTCGGAGCTCATGTCCCTGGCAGAGTCATTCGGAGCAGACCCAGCTGTGCAGTGAAGCCTCCGCAGACAGGACTGGGCAGTGGATGGGCACGGCCTATGGGGTGACGCTGAGGGAGCCCCAGGCTCTGTCTGCAGGTGGTGAGCTGGGTGAGCCAGGAGACGCCGCTCTGCTTGCAGCCGGCACCAGGGGACATCGCTGGGACCTTTGGTTCCCTCTGCGTGCTGCTGCCCCAACAAGTTGCCGCTTGTTAAATGTGAACGCGTGTGGCTCAGTCCACAAACCTCACGTTAGACTTGGAGGGCATCTCAGGGCCAAGACTGGTAATTACAACTTAGCCTTGAGCTGGAGGCGTCAGAAGCTTTTGTGGGTGAATGGCAGGAGCTCATGTGAGGGGGAATGGAGACGCGAAGCAAGTCGTGCGCGAAAACGGTGGTTGTGAAGTGCGTCTGGGGCCCCTGCCCGGCGCGCTGCGCGGGGCCCTGCCCGGTGCGTCTGGGGCCCCTGCCCGGCGCGCTGCGCGGGGCCCTGCCCGGTGCGTCTGGGGCCCCTGCCCGGTGCGTCTGGGGCCCCTGCCCGGTGCGTCTGGGGCCCTGCCCGGCGCGCTGCGCGGGGCCCTGGGGCACGGTGGCCGGTGCAGCTGCACTGAGAAGGCGTCTTGGAGCAACCTGGGCCAGAAGAAGGGGAGAGACAAAAGTCAGGCTGAGCTCGGAGCCTTTGGGGGGACGTGGAGCCCAGGAGCGGCTGGACAGAGTTTTTTCAGCGATGTCTGTGGGCTGGTGGAGTCAGGGAGGCGGCCCTGAGGGGCTTGCACGGGGATGTTGAGCCGGGGTCAGCTGGAACGTGTGGGGAGGAGCCTGTGTGCCACCCTGCCTGCACCCAGGGGCAGCCCTGTCTCCCCAGGAGTCCTGGTCCCTGTCCTGCCCCTTGGCTCGATACAGACCCCAGGCGTCTCAGGTCATTTCCAGCAGGCCAGAAGATTCCCGTGAGGGAAGGGGGGTCTGTCTTCGTCTCCCCCGCCCCCTCCCGTAACCCCTGGTTGCCAGTGTCCCGCACCACCTGCTCAGTGTCCAGATCTGTTCACAGTTGGTGGAACTGGGATCCAGGTGAGGCCCGCACGTGACTGGCTGACGCGTCTCTTTGGTATCGGCTTCAGGGGAGAGCTTTATTGACGTGGAACTCGTGTTGCTTAGTCGCTCAGTCGTGTCCGACTCTTGTGACCCCAGGGACTGTAGCCTGCCGGGCTCCTCTGTCCATGAGATTTCCCAGGCAAGAATACTGGAGTGGGTTGCCACGTCCTCCTCCAGGGCATCTTCCTGACCAGGGGATTGAACCCGTGTCTCCTGCGTTGGTAGGCAGGTTCTTCACCACTGCGCCGCCTGGGAACCTCAGTGTGAACGCAGTCTGTTTAGCACAGACGGACTCGTGCAGCCGTCACCACAATCTGAGCATGCTTTTGTCTCCTGTCCCCAGAGAAAGGCTGTACGCGTTAGCTGTTGTTCCTCACCCCCCACCCCGGCCCTAAACAGTCACACTCTCGGTCTCTAGTCCTCGCCTCCCTCTTCCCCGGTGCTTGCTGTTGCTGGGGTGAAGACACAGGCTCGTGTGTGGTATCTTGTCTCGCCAATTGGACTTGGCTGATGGGGTCTCCTTGGTGTAATTCAGCGTGTTTGTCCTGTTGAATTTCCTGCAAGTTAGTGGTCAGATCCAAAGGCAGGTTCTACTTTTCTTGGGTTCTGGTGCTTTCTTTTTAGTGTGAATACTACCTGCTGTTGATTGTTAATCATTAGGTTCCATTAATTCATTAGAGTTGGTACAACATTGATGCTCTGTTTCCACAACAAAAACTTCCCCGGCTGGCTGGCCGATCAGGTTGGCTCTGTCTTAAGGCAGAGAAGTGAGCAGCATGAATGAAGGCAGGGCAGCCTGCGGAGAAGAGAGGTGGTCCGGGTAGGCGGGCACTGGGTGTGACGTCAGAGGTTTGGGGGGTGATGCTGTGGGTACCTAAGAGTGAGCTGAGCGTAGGGCTCTTTTGTTCTGTAGGCTCTGGGGTCCCTCTGAGAGCATTTGGCGGTTGTGTTGCAGGAAGGGGGTCTGGCCTGGTGGCGGGGGTCTTCGTCTGGTGGGGTCGTGGTCAGGTTCCCTGTTGGTGGCAGGGCATTGCTGGGCAGGGCAGTGTGTGTCTGGGGCAGGGCGAGGGGTGAAGACCACGTCCCCAGGTGACTGCTGGCCTCTCATTGCTGACCCTAGGGAGGAAGGAGCAGCAGGGGTCAGTTTTCTTTTATAGATATGCTAAATTTAAGGCGATTCTAAGAAATCCGGGATATAAAAATCTGTGGCCTTCACTTTGCATCTTTATATAGCACCCAGTGCTCTGGTGGGGGTCTTGTCTGGATGTCAGCTCCCTTTGCTTGCTGCCCAGGACGTCTTGGTTATCTTTTGTCTCTTTCTGGTGTCTACTGTAGTCTGCTTTCTTTTTACTCAATAAATCCTTATTGCAGTCAACTCTTGATTGTTCAAAAGTTAAACCTGTTGACTTGAAACTTGTGTACGCTCTGAAAACTCTGCCCACAGCCCACCCTGGTGCTTTGCATCTGGAGTGGAGGCTGACCTTGCAGGGATGCTGTCGAGCCGTGTGGAGGAAAGTGGGTCAAGGGGGCCACTTGCCAGTTGATTTGCTTAAGTAGACAGTGGAAGCGGACATCCGCGCAAAGGTAGACATGTAGCTTCTCAGAGGCAGGTGGTGGGTGGTCTTCCCTCCACACCCCAACCTCTCCGCTCGCCTCTGGTGATTAAGCCGGCTCCCGGTGTCTTGAGGGTCTCTGACGCTGAGCCACGCTGACCTGGCAGCCAGTAGAGGCGAGGAAGTCGAGGCTAACCGCCTCCCTCCTGGCTTCCTTAGATCTTGTCCAAAGCTGTGCCCTCAGGGGACAGGCCTGGAAGGCGCCCAGTTAGAAGCTCTGTGGGCACGTGGAGTGGGAGCCTGAGGAGGCACCCACGCCTGGTTTTAGCCCAGTGTCTTCACGTGTAAACCGGGCCCGAGTGCCTCCCTTGCTATGAGGGTGGAGTGCGTTAGGGCCTGTGCGCGCCCAGGGCAGGGCTGGGCAGGGCTGGGCAGGTGTGGGATGCGGGTGGAGCTGTGGTTTCACCAGATATGGGGTCCTGTGATGCAGGGCTGGTGAGCCACCTTCTCTCAGTGACGGGATTCTAGAGGTGCGTTAAGGAAAAGCGCGTGTCTGGGTGAAAATTCTCTGAGAAATAGTGCTGTGAAATAAATAGAAAAGATGGTGAGAAATTTGGTTGTAAAGCTACAGGGGCTCTGGGTGGCATTTTCTTTTTTTTTTTTTTTTTGTCTTTAGAATAAAAAGAACTTGCTTGGCTTTTTAAGGGATTTGAGTCTGATTTCAGCAGGAGGCATCTCACCTGAGATGGTGGCAGTCCTGAATGCTGGAGCATCGTGGCAAGAAAGGGGCTGAGCCCAGTCTGGGCTTATCACAGGAGGAGGGGGCGCCCAGATGGGTTTATCAGCGTCCGCCACGGGGGCAGTGGGTAAGGGTGGTGCCCACCCGGGTGGCCTGCAGGTTGACATCCCTGTGAGACGAGACACACCCCACTGAGCTATCTGATGGTTTCTGGTGTTCCAGCAAGCACTTATTTGAAGACTGGTTTCTATTTTATTTTTGCGTGTTTTTCTGAAGTAAGATATTTTTAAGTCCATGTTGTAGAGTGATGGCTGTTGACGAACTTTGCAGAGTTGCTTTCTGGGGTGGGGGGTGGTGATTCTCAGACTGGTGCCGCAAGGTGCTGGCTTGGCCTCCCTGCTCCAGGCCCCCTGGTCCCCTGCTCTGCACGCTCAGCACAGCTAGGAAGGTCTTCCCTTGCCTTAGCTTGGGGACGGGCCTGCAGCCCTTGTCCTCGGCTCTTTCTGTTACTTGTGTGGTCTGTCCCAAGTGTGTCTGAATGTTAACAAAGGCAGAGAAAAAAGATCATCAGTGTTTCAGAGAGGCCGTGTTTTTCAGGATGTCATAGGCTCTTTTTTTGATTGAGAGGAGACGCACAGAACATGAGCTGTTTTAAAGTGGACAGTTCAGTGACATCTAGTGCATTCAGTGTTAGGCACGCATCGCCTGTATCTAGTTCCAAAGCATTTCCATCACCCCAAAGGGAAACTGCCCATTAAGCAGTCCCTCCCCGTTCCCCACTCCCTCCAGCCCCGGGGACCACCAGGCCTCATTGCCTGTAGATCTGCCTCCGCTGGATATTTCACGTAAGTGGAGTCATGAAGCATGTGACCTTATGCGGCTCTTCCCCGAGCGTTTTCAGGGCTCGTGTCTCAGTGTGTGTCAGCACTTCGTGGCTGACCGGTCTGTTATGTGCTGTATCACAGTTTGTTTACCCGTTCGTCTGTGATCGACGGGCGTTTGGGTGGTTTCTGCCTTCTGGCTGTCGTGGCTACTGCTGCTGTGAACGTTCGCCTACGGCTTGGTGTGTGGCATACGTCTTCATTTCTCCTGGGCGCCTACCAGGAGTGGAATTGCTGGGTTTTACTCTGTGACTTTGAGAGGAACTGACGCACTGTTTCCATGGAGTGGTTTCGGGTTCTCCGCATCCTCACCAACGCCGGTTACTGTCATCACAGCCGTTTAGAAAGTGAAGTTAGTAGTGTAATGTGTCACGTCGGGCATATTTTATTACTTACCAAAGTAGAAAAAAATATTAGATTTAGGTGCATTTTGCCCAGATCTACCTAATAGCTGTAGGGTACATCCATTTCTTTGTGCTAGAGTTTAGAGGATGTTTGGAACCTGGACAACTAGATACAGTAAAGCTTCATAATTTAACAGGGTGGGAGAGAAGGTAAGAGTCCAATATCCAGCTCCAGCCTGTGTGTCTGAAGTCAAAAGTGCTCACCTTCTGGGTACATACTGAGTGCCAGCTGTGTGCTGGGCGTCTTGCCCGGTGCCCAGGGAACAGTGCTGGGTGCAAACCACAGCGCCTCCTGCGTCCCCCCACCCCCAGCTCACTGAGTCAGGAACACAGAGGAGCATCACCCAGTCACCACAGATCCCTGGGGACGGTGGGAGGAGGGCACATTCCAGAGGGAACGTGATGGGCAGCCTGGCCTGTGGAGGGGTGGTGGCAGGAGACGGGGCCGGGGCAGAGGCTGCCCTGAGCACAGAGGTTTTCATCCAGAAGGTTGGGGGCAAGCGTGAGAGACGCACAGCTGCCATGTGTGTTTCCCGGGAGCCCCTGGCTGCTGGTGGAGAACGGGGGAGGGGGCTTGAAGATGCCCAAGACTGGCATGTTGGAGAGGCTCCGAGGGTGGCTGGCGGAGCACGTGGGGGTCAGGAGGCAGGCGGTCTGGGAGATGCCTGATTGCTGTGGGCTTGGCTGGGCGGTGAGGCGGTGCACCAGTAGAGGCAGGCAGATTTAAGTTGAGTCTGCAGGCTTTGAGAAAAAATTTTGTGTATTTTTTTATTGGATTATAATTTTGAGAAAAAGTTTTAAAAGACTTTTTAATAAGGAAGAATTCAAATATTCAGAAGAGTAGAGACCACAGGAGGCCCGTGTCTCGGCACTCCGCCTGGCCGTGTGCTCAGCCTGGCATCAGTCCCGTCCGGCTCCCCTCCCTCGTTACCAGAAGCCTGGTGTTAGTGCATTTGTCGGTATTCATTTACTGAGAGGCAATGTCAGACTTACAGCAAAGGAGCCAGAGGTGCAGAATTCCCACACCAGCGCCCCCCGGTGTTACCCTCTTGTATCGTTTGTTCGAGGGCCGTTACCAAAGTGCGGAAACTAGCATCGGTCCGGTGCTGCGAGCGTGCCTGAAGGTCTTCCTCAGGCTTGGCCGTTAGATGACTGTCCGCTTCCTGGCCAGCCCCTGGGCAGCCTGGGGCTGGCCTCGTTTGCCATCCCAGCCCCGCGCGGCTCTGCGCTTGAGAAGGCTGGAGCCCCTCTCTGCCCTGTCTTTTGTGCCCTCTCCTTGGGCGCTCTCTCAGGCTGCGCTATGTCTTCTCAGCTCACCCCAGCTGTTTTCTGGTGGCTTCCCTTCTGTACCTGCAGGACACTCCAGCCTCTGTTGTGATTTTCCTGCCCCGCTTCTCAGTGGACGTGGGATGTACGTGTACTCACACGCCTGTACATACACATAGCTGTTTCTCTGTGTGTGCATCACAAACTGTGTTCTCACTGGCATTGCTGGTTTCAGTCCGGTGTCTCTGGGTTTACTCTAGCTGTCCTCTTTCCTTATTTACAGCTTCTTCATCAGATAGTTGGGTCTTCATCAGATAGTGAGAAGTCTAGGTCTCATTGCCCCCAGTGTATTTGCTCATTTGTTCGGGCCGAGCAGACATGGAAAGTAGTTTCAGAATTGCTGCCCGCCCCCGGGGAGAGACAAGCTGCTACCTGGAGAACCAGTCTGCGTGTGGCCGCTCACCGTCTGGCTGGGGGCACTCGGTCAGTCCTCCTCCTGAGTTCTCTCTCTGCGCTCATCTAGTAAATGAGAGATTCCGTTTAGGGACTTTCCTGGTGGTCCAGTGGTTAAGACTCCAGGCTTTCACTGCTGAAGGTGTGGGTTCTATCCCTGGTCAGGGGACAAGATCCACAAGCCACACAGTGTGGCCAAAAAGGGAATGAATTGGGCAGACTCAGGGACCCCGCTGCTGCAGGCGCTGCACTTGGAACCATCAGCGTGGTGACTGGGTGCCGGAGGCGGCCGCCGGGAGGGCTGGCCGTCCCCCCGCAGAGGCGGAGGCGCTGCAGGAACAGCGAGGAGCCTGCACGCCGCCCGCTCGCTGGCTCGCGTGGACCCCGAGGGCCGGGGCGGCCTTCCTGGGCCGGGAGCAGCAGCGTGCCCCGGCAGGCCATGCCCCGCCCCGCCCCGGTCTGCCTTGGAGCTTTCTTACTGTTGGGAGGTGACCACAGGCGCTGTTGCCTTTTGGTTCTGTTTTTTTTTTTCAATTATTTTATCTTTTATGATAAAAGGAATACATGCTTATTTCAGAGAATTTAGAAGATACTGAAACAAAAAGAGAAAAAAAATCCACGGGTAACGACCCTTGGAAGAAGTAGTGAATGTGTTTGCTTCCAGACGTTTTTTCCTGTACATACATAGATAGCTGGGGGCAGCCTACACTTAAAATTTTGCGTTTTCCCTTTTCACCTAATACCATGAGCGCTTCTGAGGGCCGTTTACATTTGTTGGGGGGTGTTTACAGTGATGTTTAAAAGATGACAGCAGGCGCTCGTGTGGGGCGGCGGCCTCCAGGGGCAGCCACAGCTTGGTTCCTGTGGCTGTGTGCCCCCCAGCTGTGGGACCATCCTCGCCACCGTCTCCCCTAGGGCGCCGTGCCAGCACTTCCGCAGAGACTTGGCAACGGTCCGGCGGGTCGGGGAGCTCGGGCACTCCGTGGCTGCAGGCCCCTCACCGTCCCGATATGCACTCGGAGCATGCGCTTCTCCTTTACCATCCCCAGTGAAGTGCCGAGGGGCGGCCGGAAGTCCCATCTCTCACCAACTGGAAGCTGCCAGAGGGCAGGACCACGTCTCCTGGCTGCATCCTCAGTGCTGTTGCTGGGAAGGAGGTCATCGCGGTCTATCTGGTGGATGGGTGTGTGTATTGGAGACAGGTGGCTTAGCAGAAACGAAGTACAGGCTCTTAGCCGCGTCTACCCTCTGTGGTTAATTACAGACGCCCCATGTGTAAGGTGGGCTCCGGGACCCCTGTGAGTCCCCCTTGAGTGGGCACTGGACCCCAAGGCTGAGAGCCGCTCCACTCCCCCAGGCCCTCCCCTCCTCAGGGAAGCCCCCCGGGAAGCAAGCAGGGCCCCTGCAGCTGCGTCCCAGTTCGCGGCATCTCGTTACTTCTGGTGCCTGTAAAATGGGGATGATAACTATGTATTCATGTAGAATGATGTATCAGAGAGCCAGCAGAACATTTGTCGACATACTGTATTATATTTTATATATAATATAGAGAGAGATTTAGTTCCAGCAAGTGTTGATTATTCATACTTACTCATAATTATCAACGTCATATGATTGTTTCCTTACGTGTGCTCAATGTGCCCGATTGTTACAGAGATCACATTTAACAGCCGTTTTATTGTGACGGTAAAATGAGTTAACATGCAGAAGTGCCTGCTGGTGCCTGGGATGTGCTCAACGCATGTGACTTCTTATTACCGCGATGATTTTTTTGTTTAGTTGCTAAGTCGTGTCTGATTCTTTGTGACCCCATTGACTGTCACCCGCCAGGCTCCTCTGTCCATGGGGTTTCCCAGGCAGGAATACTGGAGTGGGCTGGTGATGCTGGCGGGTGGAAGAAATGTCGCAGCTTCTTTGACGAACGTGCCCTTCTTAGGGGAATTTGAAAGTGACACTTAGAGATCCGCTTGTGCCAGCGCTGCCTGGGGCTGCTGAGGGCTGCATGAGGTGGGTATGGCTGAGGAGGTGACGGGGGTGGGTGGGGAGGCTCCTCTCTGACCTGGACCCTGGGGGTGGGTAAGTTGGACAGGGCTTGGTCATGGGGGTGCCTGTGCAAAGACATGGACCACCCAGTGCAGACCCCCCAGAGCTCCCCCCCACTGCCCTGGTGAGCCCCACATCGCCGCACGTCCATCAGTCCACGGGATCGTCCGTTATGTTCCAGAAAGACCGCTGGGGGCGAGCTTCGATTTGGAGATTAGAGATTGCAAATCGATACGGATGAGGGGTGTAGCCTGTGTCTCACGAAGTGCCCTCTGTGGCCGGGAGCAGGTGCTCCTGTGCCTCTGCCTGGCTTTCCTGTCCTGGGCCCTAGTTGTTCGCTTGGACATTGTCAAAGTCGTTTCTAAACAAAGCCCAGAAGAAGCAAAGCAGACCCGTTAGTGCTGCAACTCAATAGTGTGTTTTAATTTGAAGCGGACCTCCTTGTGGACGGCGGCTGTGGTGCGCGGAAGGGGAGCGTCTCGGCGTGCCACCAAGCTGTGTGGGGAGCTGGAAACCGACCCTTGCGAGAAGCTCACCCCTTTTTTTAAATAAGCAAGACTGCTTCTACTCTAAGCGTGTTAAAGTTTCACCCAACCTGTGTTTATCTCCCCAAAATATGCTGCACTCCGCAGAAATGGCTGTTCTAACCTGACGCGTGGTGCCCGTGTATCTGGTGCCGGAATGCCGGCTGCTGCCTCACTAGTGGAGGGCTCCCCGCTGCTTGGTCTCGGTTCTTGGGTGGTATTTCTGCCGCTGTTCAGACGGTTGTTTCAGGGTCGTGCAAGGTGGGCCGTGTGCTCGGCGGCCCCCGCCGGGGCCTGCGGCAGCAATGAAGGCCAGCTGTGGGGCCTGGGGACCGGGTGGGTAGCTGGTGGAGGCTGAGCCCTGCTTGGCCGCTCCTGGGCCGCCAGGACCTGAGTGCTGCGTGGTGGCCTGTCACTGTCCACTTTATTGCATTTTTGTTGATTTTAAAAGTGGTTTGTTTTCAGTTTTGGCCAGTTGATACCTGTATCCTTACCACTGAGAGTGCTGTTCACAGCATGATCACAGGACTCAGGAAGCAGTTAATGGTGGACTGTCCTGAAAGCTATGAACGAGCGAATGGTGCTGGCCTGCAGGGAGTGGCCACAGGCCTGTGTGAGGAGGCGCTGTGAGGGTCGCACCTGTGAGGCGGCTTCAGCTGCCAGGTGTGGACTGTGCGGCGCGGGAGGTCAGCCCGGCGAGCGCTGGCTGCAGCAGCTTGGTGGGCATCCTGCCGGCCGAGTGCCGGGCACTCAGGTGCTTTTCGGGTGTGGACTCGACCCTAGTGGGACCTGTTAGCCGCTCCCACCGTTTTAGAGGAGAGGGAACGGAGGCACAAAAGTGCAGGCAGGGCACACGGTGGGAGGCGCCGGCCCCGGATTCGGGTCTGGGCAGCTCCCTGCAGGCCTAGGGCCTTGACCCTGAGGGCCCTGACAGGTGGCGAGGGCCCCGGGGTTGACGAGCACCCGGGAACGCAGCCGCCTGGCTTCGCCGTAATTACGCGGATGTGCAGGACGCTGTAAGGGCATTCCGTGTAGTAGGGCAGACTTCATTACACAGTAAAAGGGGGAAATGGGCTTAGCTTAGGTGGGTCTGCCTTTTCCAGTATTTTGATTAAAGAGCAGTTGGTTGGTTTGGGGGGTGGGGAGTGGGGGCGTGCTGTTTGGATTAGTGGATACCGACTTGTGTTTTGCTTTCTCTGAAACCGTGGATTTCTGACTCTGGGCCTCGGTGCCCTGGTTTGCCCCAGAGGGAATCTCCTTACTGACATCTCAGGCGGTTTCTTTTTTCCTTGCGCTGCCCCTGCTGCTCACCAGTCATTTTCACGTGCTTTGGTGGAGGGTGATGACCAGGATGGGGTGATGGGGGGGGAGGCCTTGTGAAAGCCCAGCTCCTGGATCTCGGCGCCGTTTCCCCCACTTTTTACATCAGAACGAAGAGGACTGTGCCTGGTGAGCCCAGGGTCCCAGGTGCTGCTGCTCAGTTGGCCTGCAAGACGGCCGCCACCCTTGGTGTGTGTCATCTTAACGGGTCGCTGTGCGGAGACCCGGTTCCACCGTGGGGCGTGTGAGTGCAGAAGGTTGGGGGAGAGGGTGTGGGTTGATCTGAGGAACAGGAGGGCAGGCTGTGGCCCTTCTGAGAGTCCACAGGGGCCTTCCCCTCTCCTCTGTGGTCTTGTGACCCATGGGGATCCCGAGCCTGGTGAAGAGCACACTCCAGCCAGTGACCCTCCATCTAGGTGCCCGTTGGGGATGCTGTTTGCTCCCTGAAAGTGGTGAAGAGAACCTGTTTGCTTTGATCTTGTCCTGGTGAAATGTTGTGTATTTTGAAGTGGTTGATGTTTGTCTTTGACTTGCTGCTGCTGCTGCTAAGTCGCTTCAGTCGTGTCCGACTCTGTGCGACCCCATAGACAGCAGCCCACCAGGCTCCGCTGTCCCTGGGATTCTCCAGGCAAGAATACTGGAGTGGGTTGCCATTTCCTTCTCCAATGCATGAAGGTGAAAAGTGAAAGTGAAGTCGCTCAGTCCTGTCCGACTCTAAGCAACCCCATGGACTGCAGCCTACCGGGCTCCTCCGTCCATGGGATTTTCCAGGCAAGAGTACTGGAGTGGGGTGCCTTCTCTGGTCTTTGACTTGAGCACTTGATAAATAGTTATTTAAACTGAAATAACTGGATACATTTGGAAGTAACGTGATGATTTGCCAAACCTCAAAAAAAAAAAAAAAAAAAAAAAATAGAAAAGGCGGACAGGAAGTGTGCACACTGCATGCATTTCTATTACCGGATCTTGAGAGTTCACTGCCCACACAGGCCGGTGCCCACCTTCCCCCTGGCCCAGGCTGTTGGTACTGGGAGAAAGCTAGCAGGGTTCATCCAACGACATTTGTAAGTCGGTTAACCATTGAGGCCTGTCGTGTATCATTCCTTTTCCTCTGGAACAAGCGTGGACGGCGTACTTTGTTTACTGGTGGTTGGTTCTGTGTTTACTCGGGTGACACTTTCTGTGTCCGTTTCCCGTCTTGGTGGGTGGTTTCCCAGAGAAGGGCTGTGGAGTGCTCAGCGCTCACATCAGCAAGGCGCAGCACCAGTGGGGAAGCCGTCTCTGGTCGACGGTGCTGGTGGTGGGAGAGTGCAGCCGCCCCCGCTGGTCAGACCACGCAGCTTCCAGTGCTGCCCTTGTCCGCCTCTGCTGGGAGCCGGATCACACATGGCCTGTCTGCAGTGCCTCCGTCTACTCGGAGTCTCCGCTGTGTCCCTGCCATGTGCTGCCCTTGGCTTTATTCCTGGAGACGTGCAGGGTGGAGCCACCCGGGTGACTAGCCACACCCATAGAACGATCAGTTCAGGCAGTTCTGAAACCTTTTTGTTTCAGGACCCCTTTATATTCTCACCTGCCGGAGCCAAAAGACCCTCTGTTTATGTGGGTTAGAGCCATCGTTACTCTATGAGATATTAAAATCGAGGGCCTTAACTGATGGGCTGTAATGACCAACATTTAATGTATTGTGCTGAGAAGAAATCCGATACGTATTAATATATTTTTATGATAGCCTTGTTTAAAACTAAAAAAAAAGAATGAGGAGTAGTATTGTTTCAGGCTTTTGTAAATCTCCTTTAGTTTAGCTTGATAAAAGCAGCAGTTTGTGGTTTGTGTCTGCTGGGACGTGTTGTTTGGTTGAAGTATATGAAGAAAATCTGGCCTCACGCTGATGTGCGGCTGGAAGGCAGGAGTGTTAGTGGTCTTCACAGGTGGTTTGCCAGCATGCCAGAATGCAACAAGTCATAGTTTCTTAAAAGCTAGTTGTCCTGCAGGGTCCAAAACCGGGCCAGGTGAAGCCGCCTGTAGCCGGTGGCCGTGTGGCGTCCGCTTCGTCACTGGAGGACATCGGATCTCAAACACACGGCCCCCCAGACACAGGGAGGTGCCATGCTCAGGGACATCACATCTCTGCTGCGCTCGCCACAGACCCGTGTTTGGGGGCTTTACGCTCACGGCGGCCAGCACATGTTTTCCACAATTCTAGTTTTTACTTTGAAGTTTGAATTTTATTATTATAGCAAATACTGGCAGCCGTTTTCCTGGAGGGACAGGTCCGGTTTTGAGAAAGCGTCTGCCCAGCTCCCAGCTCCAGTCTCTGAGGAGAAAGGGGTCAGCCCACAGCTCGCCCTGGTGTGGTCACTCTTCCTCGAGATCCTGTTGTTCTTAGGGAACAAGCGTTTCCTGTTTCTCTCTCTCAGAGTGAAAAGGCCCGAGTCAGCACTTCGTGAGGCACCTACTGCTCCTTTAAGCACATCGCCAGGTTAACCGCCTCCCCACGCCTCTCACCGGGAGCGTCTCTGCTGGTGGACCGGTGACAGCCCAGCTGGGGCACTGCAGCTGCCCTGCCAGCAGAGAGGGCGTATGACAGCTCAGAATCGGAGGGACAGAGCTTTAACCCCAGGAAGCCCCTCAGAAGGTCTTACGGACCCCCCAGGAGTGCCCAGGAGCACTCGGGAAGAACTGCTGAGTCAGGAGAACCCCACGTTGCGTGGTCTCAGCCTCCCGAACTGTCTTAATCCCTGAGTGTGTAGAGAGATGTTCCACTTTGATGAAGTGGCTTCACGACTTACAAGCATGTTTTCATAAAACTGCCCAAGAAGTCAGTCTGATTTGGAGTCTGAGTTCTTGTCTGTGTGGCCAGCTGGGACGGCAGCAGGGGTCTGGGGCTGGGACATATCTGGATGGCCTGTTCCGTGGAGCTGGTGTGGGTGGGAGGCCGCAGGAGTGATTGTCTCCGGTGTGGAAGGACACGGGTCGTCCGTTGGTTCTTGGTGAACATGCGTGGCTCTCCCTCAGGTCTCAGAGCTCTTTGTAAAAATAGGCGGCTCCCATGAGCGGTGTCCTTAGTTCTCTGAATTCTGCTTGTGCTTTCTGAGCAGGTGTTTATGAAAGTTGTCTGTTATGAAAGCCCCTGTGTTTGCCGGCAGGTGCTGATGGTTTTTCCGACGCCCTGAGAACGCGTTGCATTTGGGTGTTCATCTGAGAGAGATTGTCCGTCTGGAAGTGCTTCTGTTCCCGGCTGGCATGCAGACTGAGTTTAAAGCGTTTCTGTGGGCCTAGACAAAGACCCTCCCCCTTCCCTGCCACCGATCTGCTTGCTCTTCATCACTGTGTTTAAAAGTAAAGGATACTCATAGGTGCAGACAAGTGCGGTTCGACTCCACTTACACGAGAATAGTCAAGTTCATAGAGTCAGAAAGTACACTGGTAGATGCCGGCTGGGGGAAGATGGGACGTGAGTGTTTGCTGGGGACATAGTTTCGGTTTGGGAAGATGGAAAACTCCAGAGACGCATGAGGGTGAGAGTTGTACCACCACGTGGACGTCCTGGGCGCCACGGCCAGCTGCTGTGCGCTTAGATATGGTTAGAATAGTATGTTTCAAATTATGCGACTTTTAACACAATTAAAAAAATTTTTTTTTAATATGTTTCGCAAAAAAAGAAAAAAATGCTTTTCCATTAAAAAAAGCATGGTGTGTTTCCCCTCCCTCCCCAAGAAGCTGCCCGGAGGTGCCCGGCCAGTGTCCTGGCATGAGGCCCATTGCCTCGCTGCGTCTCACAGTGGCGGTTGCGGGCTTCTGCTCGTGGCTTCTGACCTGCCCCAGGAGAAAATGGGAGTGAATGCTGCGACCTACATCGAGGACGCGTTGTAATTGACTGCTGACCAGTGGACAGCCACTCCGAGTGCTTGGAAATTGTCGGTGAAGAGTTAATGCTGACGTACTGCCTGCCGCCTTGTCACAAGCCTGCCCAGGACAAGGGCAGGAGCCTCGCTCTCTGGGGCTGAGGCCAGCACTGCCCCTCCCCCAGCCACCCTCTGGGCTCCGGGTGGGGGCACCTGCTCTGGCCTGTCCCAGATGCCCAAGAGAGAGTGGACCAGAGCAGAGGGTTCCTGCTCTTCGGGAGCTTGCGATCTTGGGGGCAGATGGGTGAGCAGTCAGCGGGTAAAGGGTACGGGCTCATGGTCGGGAAAGAGCTCCAGACAGCAAGTCCCCGCGGGAGCCGGGAATGGCAGGTGCCCTGCTGGCACAGTCCTGTGGGCCTGTGGTCGGGGCCCTGCTGTGGTCACACTGCCTGCTTGGACAGAACCAAAGGTTGCTGGCTATTTATGGAACTCGGTCTAACCCCTGGAGTGGCGTCAGGACTGGGATGTCGCCCGGACCACCTGGCTGCTGGCTGCCCGCTGCTGGCACAACCTCCCCACCCCTCCTCCCAGCCCGGCACCTCCCCTCCACCACCGCCACCCCTGGACCCGCCCCTCCTGGCCCCCGGTCTCTGTGGTCTCAGTGTTGGTCCCTGCCCCCTTGCCTGTGGATGGAAATTCCTTCTTTTCAGGATCTGCTCAAAGCGGGTTTCCTATGAAACCCTGCCGAAACCATGAAACCTGGTTGGAATGTCCCAGTCTCCTGCACAGCCCACTGGCAGCCGGCTTGTTTCCTAGTGTTTGTCTCCTTCCCTTCATGTCAGCTGTGACTTTGTAGGCCCGTCTCCCCCACGATGTGACTGGCCAGCCTGTCAGGGAGCCCATGATCCTGCTGAGCTGGTCGATGGGGTCTGGAGGGGTCGGTCCCAGGAGGTGGTGCAGGTGGGGCGTGGAGGGAGGCCCAGTGCAGCGCGAGGCGCCAGGTGGACAGGAGGGACAGAGCACTGGACGCGGGCAGACAGACAGGCCTGGTGCTGAATGTGGCTTCGCAATCTGCATCTTGGCCGTGCTGGTCCTGCATGGGGGACCCTCCTTGAGGCCGTAAAGGCACCTGTTGAGGCGTCCAGGCCTTCAGAATGCTCTGCTCTCTGATTCTGCGGGTGACCCTGGAGTCACTCTGGAGCAGTAAACCTCGCTCCTGCTCCTGTCCTGCCCCTTTAGCGTTTAGGATGCCTGGCGTTTTAGGGCTGGTAGATGGTGGGCTGAGAGTGCAGGACCTGCTGGTTTTCCTGGCACCCATGCCTGCCTGGGTAGCTGCGAGCCACTCCGCTTGGTGAGGTTTCTGAGTGACCCTGTGTACCGCCGTCCGTGACCTGCCCTCTGGCTGCGCTGCACCGCGCCCAGCCTGCGGGTAGCCAGCCAGGCCCAAGCCGCTCCTGGGAGAGGGATGGAGGCCGTGTGTTGGGGTTTCCACTGACGACCGTGGGGACGATGATGAGAGGGGCTGCAGCTGTGTGTCCAGGGGTGAGCGGGGCGGGCCCCGGAGGGGGCTGCAGGGAGGCAGGAGGCGGAGTCAGTATTGTGAAAGAAACGGCTGAAAACCTGTGTTCTGACTGGCTATCTCTGTCCTATATGACACGGATATTCAAAAAGACAACAGGCTCATTTTTTCAAGATGCAGCTCGCAGTGCCCCAGGTTAGCACTGTGCTTTCACCTGTGGTTGAAGATCTGAAGAACCTGCCAGAGCTGACGACCCTGCGGTGAGCGTGTCTCCACCAAAAACCCCGGAGCGGGGTGCTGCTCCTCTCCACGGGGCTCAGAGCTCGGTGCCGAGAAAATGCGCATGTGCGTGTGTTATAAAATATATACGACATAACATTTACCATTTTAAAGTGTATCGTTCGGGGCATTAACTGCAGTCAGAGTGTCTGCAAACCGTTGCCTCTCGCCTGGGTCCAGGACGTTCGCATCGCCCCGAGCAGAAGCCCTGTGCCTACGGCCCATTCCGTGGTCCTCCGGCTGCTGGCAGGTGCTCCCCGGCCTTCTGTCTCAGGGTGTGTGCCTGAGTGGCCGTGCCGCAGGAGTGGACCAGCGGAGAGCTGGACTTCGGTATCTGGCTTCCTTCCAGGGTTCATCCAGGTTGTAGCAGGTGTCAGGCTTCATTCCTCCTTATGGCTGAACAGTATTTCACTAGGAATGGACCACCTTTTGTTCTATCCACTCATTTGTTGATGGAGATTTGGTGTTATTTCCAAACGTTACATTTTTAAATCATGCGATACTTAGTTTGCCGTGCCTCTGAGCCTTGCCATCCGTAAGCGTGCATGGCTCCCATCGGGGGCTCACCTTGCGCGGAGCCAGGGGACTGCTGCCACTGGTCCCTGTTTGCTCCCCGGGTGGGGTGGGCAGCTGCAGGTGCCTGCTGGTGGGCCCCCGAGCCCCTCCTCGGGGACTGGGAGCTGTCTGGTCCTTCAGGCTAATTAAAACGCGGCTCATGTTCTTCAGCATTGTTCCTCCGTGTATTGCCAGGGGCAATCATAACCTTATTTTCAGTAAACCTTTCTGGGCTGTAAGGTGCGTGTTTGGTTTTGTATTGTTGCTCGCACCGCTCGTCGTGTGGGATCTTAGTTCCCTGACGAGGGGTCAGACCCACGGCCCCTGCGGCAGAAGCGTGGGGCCTTAAACACTGGGCCGCCAGGCAGTCGCAGCTGTAAGGTTTAAGTCAAACTCCGTGAGCATGACTGAGCTACAAGCACAAGAAAGCAACATATTCTGCCTAATTTGTTTATCATATTGGTCATAGTATATTTCAAGACCTGAAGGCCGGGGGTGTTAACCAGAGTGGGGAGAACAGTGACTTTTGACACTGGGCCGAGGACCTCCGTGGGCCTGGAGGTCTCCCCGGCCCGAGGGCTCCTGGCATGCCCGCTCCCGCTCTGCTTCTGGGCCGGCCGGAGGCCTCTGAGCAGGCTTGCGGCTTCCGCCCCCTCCAGAAAGGTTCCCGTCACTTAGCTTCACCGGCCGCATTGGTCACTCATCCCCCTGCTCACGCCTGCGGGCAGCTAACCCTGAGCCTGGACCGTGTGTGAGGTTGCTGTCGGCTGGTCCCAGGGTTCCCGCTGGCCTGGTGGCTCCAGCACCGCCACGTCATCCCGGGAAGGTCAGGGCAGGCTGTGCCCCTGAGGTGGGCGGGACCCCAGGTGCAGGCCATCAGACCCCCTGCACGGCTCCGTGTGGAGACAGTTTGGCAAGACTGCCCTGAGCAAAGGTCTGCCCCGCGCTAGGACGCGCGGGTCCATTTGTGTGAAATGCCCTCCTAGGTGGAAGGCTGAGGTAGAGCCCATCAGTGGCCCCCAGGGGACAAGGGTAGGCGGGGCGGGAGGAGGCTGCTTGATGGGCGTGTGACTTCTTCTTGGGGTGATGGAAGCGTTCTGGGAATGCGTGGTGATGGTTGCAGAGCATTGTGGATGCACTAAAAGGCCGTAAATTGTACATTTTAAGTGGTTAGGATGGTAAACTTTATGTTGCGTGAATTTTGATGTGGTTAAAAAACAAACCCCACCTTGATCATTTCGTGCATATTCATGACCCCAGATTTCCATATGTGGCCTTGAGCTTGAAAGCACCAGCACACTTGGCCTTGAAGAATGCCTTTTTGATTCCTGACCAACCAAAATGACACTTGGGGTTCCACCGTAAGCTCAGAGGGGTTCACCAGGATGCAGGAGACCCCGACCTTGCCTTGGCCAAGCTGCAGAGGGCACTGGGCGTGCCCGGAGGTCTGGCGTGGATGGGAGAATGCTGTGATTGTGTCATTTCAGGACAGGAGCCAGCACTCCGCACCTGGCACCGTCCACGGTCCAAGCCATGGGCCAGTGTCATTCAGCTTTGTTCAGTCTTCTGAAAAACGCAGAAACATATTTCTAGTGTATTTTAAATTGTGAGTCTCTTTCTCTTATAGAAGAATTGATTAAAGAGACCCAACAGTCCTGTTTGATTTTGAACAAATTTACTCCTAGTTAATTATCCTGACTCAGAAAGACCGTTCATCTCCAGGATGCCACCATTTAGAAGTGAGGTCTCAGATATCTGGTTATGCAGATTGGGGGGGGTTCCGATTTCTGTCATTTGCTGAATTTGCTTTTACGTGTCCCCTCAGGGAGTTGTGTTGGTCCCAAGTGTGGGGATTACAGATGAATTAGTGCTCAGTTGAATTGGATTCAGCTGTGAGTATCAGACACAGGAGCCTTGCTAAAGTGTGCAAGGAAATTTTATTTCTAAAGCTAAAGCTTATTTAGTCTTTTCAGATGCTCTTCTTGGTATAAGGGCATTCTGGGATCTGTTTGGTAATAGCATTGTGGTGCTTGCTCTTCAACATGTGCTTTGTTTTATCAACATTCAAGTAACATTTCTTTTCGAAGTGTTTCGATTATAAGTTAAAACAAACATCGGAGTATTCTTATAATAAAATCTGAGTTGAAACGCTTGGTTTCTAAATCTGTCACTAAGAAAGGAAGTATTCTTTTGCTGCATTACCATGGCAGTGTTGTAGACATGACCCTGTAGGTTACCCAGCCTGAGAATATTTTGATATGTAACAAGAAACCATGTTTTATAGCAAAAAAAAAGATATAAAGAGAGTCTGAAGTTTTTCCTTCGTAATGTTTATTTTTAACCTCTGTTTTACTCTATTAAAAAGATTCGTTTTCATAGTAGAAAGCTCAGTGACAGCAGAAGGGTGTATTATTAGTTGGGGCACATGAAGCCCTAAAGAGACCCCAGCATCACGGCTCCTGCAGGAATCCAAGCCTGTGTGAATTTCCAGGAGCGTGTGGGCTTCCCGCTCTGTCCCAGGGGCCAGGCTCAGTGTGTCTCTACCTGGGGCAGGCGAGGGGCCTGGAGGGGAGGTCCATGGGGTTCCCAGGGATCCACCCACAGCTGACCTCCTGCCTACACACACCTAATCCTCTACTGCCTGCACACACCGTGTGGCTGGGCAGCATATGCCCACGTGCCAGAGAGGAGCAGGCAGCCAGGCCGTGGCAGACAGCCAGCAGACTCTGCCATGGTGAGGGAGCGAGAAGGAAATGAGACTCTACGTGAGCTGGTACATCAGGCCACTCCGGTCCTTCAGCCTGCTCTCTGCCACGTGTTGCCCTGAGTGCTGGGTGTGCCTGGTGCAGGGAGGACTCACGTGGAGCACGCCAGGCCGCGGATGCTGTAGAGGCCGCTTGAGTGGGAGGGGGTGGCGGAGCAGACGGTCCGCTGTTTCTAGCCAGGCGGTCAGCAGTGTCCTCTCTTAAGAAGGTGACAGCTAAACAAAGACCTGAAAGAGTGAGCAAGCCACAGGGATCACTGAGGAGAGAGGGTTTCCAACAGACGTGACAGGTGCAAAGGCCCTGGGGCAGGAGCCTGTGGGGCAAAGAGGGGAGAGGCCAGGCCAGCAACAGGACTGTCCCTCTGGTTGAGGTGGGGCCGCTGGGGGTTCAGCAGCCGCGCTGTTGGCCCTCCAGTCTGCAGCTGCTGCGTGGACATGGAGGGGGCCTGTTAGGACTTGTAGGACCATCTGCCAGGAGATGATGCATGATGGCTGGGACCAGCGTGCCAGCAGCAGGGATGGTGAAGGTGAAGGCGTCTGCACGGTGCAGGTATGAGAGTGGAGGCTTCAGTCGTGGGCCAGGTGTGAGGGGCAGAGACGGGGCACCAGCACTCTGGCCTGGCCTCGCGACTGAGGTGAGGGCGTGGGCTGGGGGTGGGTGTTTGTTAGTCATGCAGGGTTCTGGTGACCCTGCCAAGTGGGTTCAGAGGGCTTGGGGGAGGGTCAGCAGAGGTTCCTGGGGAGGGCAGGGTGGGCAGGTGCCATCAGAGTCCAGGGGGCCCGTCCGAGCAGAGGTGTTGTGAGGGCAGCAGGGGGCTCGGGTTGCGTGGACCGGGGAGGGGTCCGGCGGAGGTCAGAGTGCTGGTGGCCGTGCGGCCACCCACGGTCACGGGGTGCGCTGTGGACGACAGGGGGCTGCGGGGCCGCAGGGGCTAGAGCAGCGGTGGGGAGGCAGAGAGGGGAGCTGGCGGAGAACGCAGGGCTGTCGGGGTGGGGGGCTGCCTGGCTGGAGAGGGAGGCGAGGAACTAGGGGGAGATGAGCACGTGGGGCCAGCTGGTGGGCCGTGGGAGCAGGGAGTAGGTGCCAGAGACTGTTTCTGCCCCTGCCGTCTGTTGAGGCTCACTGAGAACGTCCTGAGCGTCCTTTAGAGGACGTTTCTCTGAGGCACGTCTGTAGGCAGAGGGCTGTCCTCCGTCAATCTTCCTCTTCTGTGGCCGTCCACTTGCCTCATCGCTGGTCTGTGTCTCTCTCCAGTGTCTTGCCTTTTCTCTGTCTTGTTTAAGATGGGAGTGGGCGCAGTGTGAGCTGGTGGGGGCGGGGGCAGGAGGGTCATGGCTCCCAAGAGGAGGAGGGCTGGGGGAGCACACCGACTGTGGCCACTGGTCTGCGGGGTGGGGGTCGGGTGGTCCCGGTGAGCCTCCCCTCCGCCCTGTCTTATTCTGATGGCAGGCAAGGGGCACAGCCTGGGCTGGGGGTGCTGTTGGAGCCTCCTCCTGATGGCAGTTATTCCCTCTGAGGAACCAGGAGCTGGGGGCAGGTTGCGGGGCAGGCGTGGGCCGTGGGTGTGCACAGAGGGGTCCCGGGAGGCTGCCGGTTGCAAGGGGACCTTGGGACCAACCGACACGTGGTTTCTGTGCCCCTGTCCCAGGCCCAGTCAGGCCAGCGTTACACCAGCATCGATCCTGGGCGGCAGGGACCCGCTTTCTGGGAGCTCACTGTGCCCTGGAGACGTCCTTCCTGGGTGCAGCCTCCCGGCCTTGCTTGCCTGGCACAGGGGGCCCTCCTAGCACCAGCTGTCTGTGCCGCCCACTGCTGTCCCGTGTCCCGATCAGGAAGGTGGCCGTCAGAGGACCCCCTCGGCTCCACGTGTGCTTGACGACCTGCACATCCCCACGGGTCTGAGGCGCAGGAGGCGCTGCTTGGAAGTCAGCGCTTGCCCCAGCGTTTGGTGCCGCGGACTCGCTGGGTGGAGTCTGGACCAGGCACAGTGCGGGGCCTGTCTGCTCTGCAAGGCCTTGGCTGTGGGTGGGGTGCGGCGGCTCCTCACCAGGCTCCGGGGGGCCCGGTCCCCAGGGCCAGGACTGTCTGGGGACCTCCCCTCTCACATCTGGCTCCTGGGCTGGAGGGCTGACCTCCGCCGGGCTGCCCACGAGGGGCCTCTCCCCTGGCTCAGGCTGGTTTCCCCGGGCAGTGCGTCAGGAGGAAGTGTCTGGACAGCCAACCTTTCCAGAGTGGGTGGGAGCTGCCTGGACACCCGACCTTTCCAGAGGGGGCGGGAGCTGCCCGGCTGTGGTGACCCGGCTTGTCATCCCGGTGTCGTTTCCGCTTCACTCCTCACAGTTGGCCCAGACACATAGGCTGGGGACATGGACCCCACCTGTACGTGCAGAAGGACTTAGCTGTTTTAAAACAGCTAGTGTGTTGTCCTTCCGAAAACTGCAGGCTTAAGCGGCGGCCTCGCGGTTGGCTGTGTTGTTGGCTATGGCCGTCACATGCCGGGAATTCCTCAGCGATGGGGAGGCGCGCAGCGGGGCCTGGTCCCTGTGCTGAATGGCAGCAGGAACCCCTCGCCCTCCCAGACGGCCCAGCCCCCACAGTCCTGCCTCGCTGCAGGCTGTGTGACTGGGAAATGCAAGGTGCCTGCCTGCCGGGCCCTGGGAGCAGCCCCTGCCGGGCTCAGCGGGGCTCCTCGCAGAGGCTCAGGCTGCGAGCTTCTGCAGCATCCTCACACGAGATGCCCCCTGAAAGCTGAATGAGGGGATGTTGCCCGGATCTTTTAGACCCTGTGGTGTGTGCTGTGGGGGTCTGAGCACGGCTTCTCCGTCACGACGAGGCCAGGTGGCCGCTGTCGCTGAGCAAGACTAATTAATTGAAATACCTTTCAAGTCTGATCATACCTGCTCCTCTTCTGTACCTTACTGGTGGTGCCTGTTTGTGAGTTAACTTCCCCAATCGGCAGGCGCTCACCTGTCGGGATGTAGTGGGTCCCTGCAGGCTTGTTTCCAGCAACGCTGCTGCGTTTTTAGTTCTAACGGCGTCTGTAGATTCCGTCGTGACTTGGTGTTGGTGGCCGTGTCACCTTGTGGGGCAGTTCTGTGTGTGTTTCGGTGACACTGCGTGTTTCGTTGTCTTTCGTTGCCGCACCTCCCAGCTCTGTTCACGTGGCGATTGCGGGCCTCGAGATTTGGCTCTGTCCTCAGAAGAGATGCTTTGCTGTGGGACTGTGTTCAGCAGGCTTTTTATTAGATGATTGTTACCGGGTCCAGGAAGTCCCACATGCTAAGATGGAAGGCGCTTTTGTCTGTTTTGTTTGTTTTTATTTTCTAAATTGTGAGAGGATCTCGTTTTCAAACAAGTAAAAAGTTAAAATAAGCCGTAGAGAGAACGTCTGCATATGTGCCACCCAGTTCATCAAAGTAGCTCTTAAATGGTTCGAAGCGCTGGGGCCGCCTCTGTGTGTGTCAGACGTCTCAGTTGGGGGCTGCTGCCCAGACCTTCTGGGCCGTGTGACCTCAGCACCCCGAAGCTGCTGATTCCCTGGGGAGAGGCAGCCCCGTGGCTGCACAGTTGTGAGTCTCCGTGCTCCTGGCTGACTGGGGTCTTCATCGTCAGCGGGGGTGTGAAGCCTCAGAATCACGCAGTCTTTTCCCTCAAACCCCAGTGCGTCTCCCTTCTAGCTGCGGGGCCCTGATTGTTCACGTCAACCCATCCCATGTATGAAAGGGGGCCAGCAGTGGAGCGCTGTAATGAATTCTTAATTCTGGTTGAGAAAGGGAGTCCAGTCCACTCCACACGTCACATGGCCCGTGTTCAGTGGGCAGCTCGTTCAGACGCGGGTTCGCTCGTCAGCGGGAGTACGGATGTCGTGACAGGTGCTGAGCTATGACTCAGGTCCAGTAGCTCTCACCCGGCCTCGGCACGCCAGGTCCGACAGCGTGCTCCGGTGGCGGCGTGTGTCAGCCTGTGGGACGATAGGCAGCTCGGCCTGCGAAAAGCTCAAGTGCCGGGAAGGACGGACCTGGGCTTGGACACACAGCGTGGGGAGAAACATCCCGAGGGGAGAGGCGACCTGGGTGTGCAGGCGGAGCAGACGTGGAGTGGTGGGAGGTGTGCAGCGAGGGGGCTTGTGAGCCCTGGAGGTCTGTCTGCAGGGCTTCCGGTTCCAGGGGAGGAAGCAAGGAGCGGCTCACGAGAGGGTGAGGAGCAGAGCAGAGAGTCCACGTGCTCTCGGCAGAGAGTGAGGAAGGGCTGGGCCGCGTGGTGGGTAAAGCGACCTAAAAAGGCAGTAGGTTGAAGAGGAAGGAATGTGGAATCACCCCATGTAGAGGTTTCAGTGGTGTTCGGTGTCACGGTTGATTAGAGGGGACTGTTGTGTAACGTCACACCTCTGGGGACCAAGCCAAAATTCTGACCTGCCGAGTTCTGCTGTCTTGGTTCCAAGATACTTCTTTTCGGTGCAGTGACTTCAGAACATCTGGCCATCACCCCTGAAGTCGCCCTCCAGGTAGGGATGGTGGGTCAAACGTGGACCCCTGGAGTTCATCCCTCCCCCTGGTGTGGCCACGTTGGGTGGCTGAGCCGCGTTGTGGGCACTTGGGGCTATCCCTTCTTGTTCTTCTTCCTCCTCCTCCTGTGCTGGACCTCGCAGAACAATTGACTTGGTGGTGCAGCCTGAGCATCCAGGGCCACCCGTCAGTTCCCCAGATGGGCAGGTGACCTGGCACCTTGGTTCTGAGTAACACAGGCATGTGTCAGCAGGCAAGGGGGCGATGCTGACTGGTGGGTGGCAGAAACAGACGTTTACTCTTTTCAAGGCAGGCAAAAGGCTGAGACCTCACTCAGAAGCCCTGTGGGACAGAACTGAAGCTTTTCATTCTTGATGTCATTTTTTCCTTCCTGGTGCTTTTTCTCTTAACATTCATCAGGCCTCACCAGGAGTGCTGAGAGATCGGGTTTTCGTGGCTTTGCATTATCTGGAGGTGTGCGGATGCTCCAAAATTGAAGTTAAGGCTTGATGTCAGGAGGCAGTTCCCAGGGAAGAGGCCCTGGCACAGAAGCTGGTCAGCAGCCAGGCCCTCAGTGGGGATGGGAGGAGGGGCGGGATGGGGACCAGCCCCTTAGCACTGCTGCTCACCTGTGCGTTTGCAGAAAGCAGTGCCACCCGTGGGCCGCCACCTGCCGGCCGTGTTGCCGTCCCAGCGGGCTGAGCACTTCTCTTGGACCCAGCCCCTCCGCGCCCCACCCCGCCCCGTACAGGTCATGCTCCCCAGGGCAGGGCTGTGGCGTGGGGATCCCCCGGTGCCACACGCAGACCTCAGATGATTTAGCCTCTGCGGCTGGAGAAGGGGGATCCCGGCCTGAGTCAGCAGAGCGCTGAGCAGGGAGCAGGCCCGCCCCGGGTGCTGCCGGCCACGTTCGCAGATGGGCAGTACCAGCTTCTGAGAGGCTTTTCTCTCATGTGCCGTTCCAGTATGGGTTCCGTATCTGGGCTGGAAAACCCAGACTGTGACCTTAATCTTGTGTTTCAGATAACATGTGTGCAGGCAGCTTTGGGGCCCGGACGCCCTGGTTCCCACCCTGCCCCGGACAGTGGGTGTCCTTTGGCAGCTCCTCAGGCACTGCTCCCACCTGGGGTCCTGCCAGCCTCCTGGCTGCAGAGTGAGGCAGTGGTGGCCTGTCTTCCAGATGACGGAGCCGGGCACTTGCTGCCTGCCGTGGGCAAGGGGCTCCACCTGCCCGTCTCCCTCTGTCCATCTGTAAAACACAGATGGAAATCTTAACCGGCCTGCCGCAAATCCTGAATTAGGGAAGTTTAGAATCAATGTGGACATCTATCAGATGGGAGTAATGATTGCCTACATCTTGTAATCAGTATTTTTCCAATAATAGATATAATGCACTCATGTACAAAATACAGAGGCGTAAAGACCAATCGTAATATGGCCACTAGGGAATTATCACTGTTAGTATTTTATGATCCTTCCATAAGTTTTGCTGTTCATACCCCTGGGGTGTGTGTATGCATGTGTATGTGTGTGTGTGTGTGTGTGTGTGTAAATAGAGGGCAAATGCAATTTATTACATCAGACACTGTTTTGGAACTTTCTCCCACTTGGGCGTTGTTCCAGGTAACAATCGTAGATGAATGGTGACAGGAAATTACCGTAGTGGTATTTTACGTCATTGTCAATTTTATGATTTTGATTCTATGATAAATGCTCTTAGGTATAGACTTCCCTGGTGGCTCAGAGAGTAAAGCGTCTGCCTGCAATGCGGGAGACCGGGGTTCCATCCCTGGGTTGGGAAGATCCCCTGGAGAAGGAATTATGGCAACCTGCTCCAGAACTCTTGTCTGGGAAATCCCATGGACAGAGGAGGCTGATGGGCTACAGTCGACAGGGTCACAAAGAGTCGGACACGACTGAGTGACTTCACTTTCACTTTCATGAGTATTTTAGAATAAGTACCTAGATGTTGAGTTATTAGATCAAAAGGCACATGATTTCTGAGACAATCCTTCAAAATCACCTAGTTTGGATGACAGTGATTCCCCCCCACCCCAAGTGCTAATAAATGCCAGATGGGCAAAAAATTACAGTTTTGTTTGTTTTCGTGTTTCTTTGACTAAAGGCTGAATATATTTTTCTATGCTTTTTGGCTGCTAGAGTTTTCTGTACACACTGTCCATTCATAGATGCTGCCCATTTTCCAGTTAGTCTTTAATCCTTAGAAATTTAAATTCTGTATCCAGGTTTATGCCTTCCCTGGTGACTCAGTGGTAAAGAACCCACCTGCCAAGCAGGAGACTCAGGTTTGATCCCTGGGTTGGGAAGATCCCCAAGAGTCGGACATGACTCAGCCACTAAGCAACAATCCAGGTTTATGTTTTTAGGTTTGTGAATTTATCATGTCTAAATTTTGTGAGTCTATCCAGTGATTCCCTCATAGCTCAGTTGGTAAAGAGTCTGTCTGCAATGCAGGAGACCCGGGATTGATTCCTGGGTTGGGAAGATCCCCTGGAGAAGGAAATGGCAACGTGCTCCAGTTTTCTCGCCCAGAGAATCCCATGGACAGAGGAGCCCGGCAGGCTACAGCCCGTGGGGTCGCAAGTCTGACATGACTTAGCGAATAAACTACCTACCTACCTATCTAGTGATTCAGTTCAATTCAGTCGCTCAGTCGTGTCCGACTCTTTGCGACCCCATGAATCGCAGCACGCCAGGCCTCCCTGTCCATCACCAACTCCCGGAGTTCACCCAGACCCATGTCCATCGAGTCAGTGATGCCATCCAGCCACCTCATCCTCTGTCGTCCCCTTCTCCTTCTGCCCCAATCCCTCCCAGCATCAGAGTCTTTTCCAATGAGTCAACTCTTCGCATGAGGTGGCCAAAGTACTGGAGTTTCAGCTTCAGCATCATTCCTTCCAAAGAAATCCCAGGGCTGGTCTCCTTCAGAATGGACTGGTTGGATCTCCTTGCAGTCCAAGGGACTCTCAAGAATCTTCTCCAACACCACAGTTCAAAAGCATCAATTCTTCGGCACTCAGCTTTCTTCACAGTCCATACATGACCACTGGAAAAACCATAGCCTTGACTAGACGGACCTTTGTTAGCAAAGTAATGTCTCTGCTTTTGAATATGCTATCTAGGTTGGTCATAACTTTCCTTCCAAGGAGTAAGCGTCTTTTAATTTCATGGCTGCAGTCACCATCTGCAGTGATTTTGGAGCCCCCAAAAATAAAGTCTGACACTGTTTCCACTGTTTCCCCATCTATTTACCATGAAGTGATGGGACCAGATGCCATCATCTTTGTTTTCTGAATGTTGAGTTTTAAGCCAACTTTTTCACTCTCCTCTTTCACCTTCATCAAGAGGCTTTTGAGTTCCTCTTCACTTTCTGCCATAGGGTGGTGTCATCTGCATATCTGAGGTTATTGATATTTCTCCTGGCAATCTTGATTCCAGCTTGTGCTTCTTCCAGCCCAGCGTTTCTCATGATGTACTCTGCATATAAGTTAAATAAGCAGGGTGACAATATACAGCCTTGACGTACTCCTTTTCCTATTTGGAACCAGTCTGTTGTTCCATGTCCAGTTCTAACTGTTGCTTCCTGACCTGCATACAGACTTCTCAAGAGGCAGGTCAGGTGGTCTGGTATTCCCATCTCTTTCAGAATTTTCCACAGTTTATTGTGATCCACACAGTCAAAGGCTTTGGCATAGTCAATAATGCAGCAATAGATGTTTTTCTGTGATTAGAGAAATCGAAAAAATTTCCTGTAGTCAAGCTTGCCTCTTGTGACCTCTGTCTCCCATCCTATAATTATAAAAGGTTATTCAGTTTTAATATATGTCTTCAGATGTTTTTGTTTCACTTACAGATGTCTGTTTACAGTTGGTACCCATTTGGAACTTATTTTTAAAAAAGTGTGGAAGTTTGCCTACGTTTTTTAGCATCCAGGAAGCTGTTCTTGTCCTCCTGTCCACCTCGTGGTCGTGCCACCTCCGCCCGCGCTGATCTGTCCTGGTGGCCTGCTCACGGCCTCTCTGTGTGTCCCTGCCTGCCGTCCTCCTGAGGGGGACCACCCAAGAACAGGGCCGTCAGGGTGTCGGGAGACGCCTGGTGAGGGGGGTGCTGCGCTCGGGAAGGGCCACGAGCACTGTGCATGGCCAGCTCATGCATCTCGTGTGGTTCACACACACCTGCTCTCTCAGGGGGGCCCGAGGCAGCATGCGGTGACAGCAGCAAGACCCGTGTCCAAGACCCGGCTTTGCCTTTCGCCACCCTCTGTCGCCTCATTTCCTGTCTGTGCACCGGGGCTCTGCTCGCCTCTCCCCGTGAGGCCCGGAGGGGACCCAGCGTCTGTGCCTGGGCCCCGCTGTGGCCATGGCTCCTGAGTCACTGCGGGGGCTTCGCGTGATGATATGCACATTGCAGAGAAGTCGCGTGCTCCTCTCGGTGCTGAGAGGTGTTCTGAACTAGGACGGAGTGGTTAGTGCGGAAGGGCAGGAAGCTGAGTTTTCTGAGCTTTCCAAGCTGCTTTACAGGGACGGTTGATTAGGTTCTTGTATGCTGCAGGGGATGAGAAGGATTTAGGTTCTTCAGAGAGAAAGACTTTCCCAAAGCATGAGAGGTGTCACGTGGACTCCTCTGTGGGGGGCTCAGTGGGACTGCTTGGGGTCAGCATGCAGCCTGTGACCTGGAGACGCCTGGTGTCAGAGCGGGTGGCTGTGAGGATGACGTGCCGCGGTGCTTGGTCATCCCTGGCCTGTGGAGGTGAGACAGGCAGGCTGCTGGCCGGAGATGGAATGATAAATCTTCACCCTCGTGAAGGCCTCATGTTTTTGCTCCAAAACACTTGACATCGAGTTATGCATCCATAAAGGCGTCTCTACTCAGAGTTAGTGCTGCTGCTGCGGCTGCTAAGTCGCTTCAGTCGTGTCCGACTCTGTGCGACCGCATAGACGGCAGCCCACCAGGCTCCGCCGTCCCTGGGATTCTCCAGGCAAGAACACTGGAGTGGGTTGCCATTTCCTTCTCCAATGCATGAAAGTGAAAAGTGAGAGTGAAGTCGCTGAGTTGTGTCCGACTCTTCGCGACCCCATGGACTGCAGCCCACCAGGCTCCTCCGCCCATGGGATTTTCCAGGCAAGAGCACTGGAGTGGGGTGCCATTGTATATTTCCCTTTTCACCTGATCATTCGTTTGTTCATTTATTCATTGAACAGTTGCAGCAAGCCAGACGTAGTCTCTGCCCTGGTGATGCCAACATTGGTGGGAGAGGCAGTTACCAATCAGAGGATCACTGAGTGAATGTAAAATCAGAACTAGTCAGCACTGCAGAGAAGTGTGTGGGAGAAAGGCACAGAGACGCCAGTGTTCACGTTTTTGTGGGTTTTTATGTAAAGAGCGTCTAAATGTTCTGACAAGCGCTTGAAAGAGCCGCTCGTCCACGCTACTGTCATAGCGGTCGTTTGGGGGAGCGTTTCCATGGGAGGTAATTTACATTTTACAGGTGTTTCTTTAATCCTTCCTTGTATTTATTAGGGTATTTCTAATGTTGCTGAGTAGTGACAGACGGTGAATCAGAGGGGACAGTTTTAACTTATGAGGGAAAGTTTATTAAAATACTTATTATGAGGGGAAAAACGTTTTCTTCTTACGATCACAGAGGTGGTTTTGGGGACCATTCGTCAAAGAAGACTGTTTTAGATGCTGGTTGGAGTTTCAGGCTAAACCACAAGAGACCACCTAAAACCCACTGCCTCTTGCATTCTCTGAGTCTGCCGCAGACACAGAGGCGGCGGTCGGCGCGGGCACGAGGAGGCTGGCTGCTCGTCCTGTGGGCGCCCCGAGTGCCCGTCTAGCTCGCGGCCCGCGGGACCTGCCCTCACCTGGACGCACCTGCCCGTCTTCGGCTCTCTGCTCAGGCTGCCTGAGGGGCCCTCTCTTTGGGCTTCACCAGGAACCAGGCTGAGACAGGTGGGATTTCCCCTGGGGGAGGAGGAAGTGAAGGGCTTACAGGAACTGTGGCCATGCGAGGCTGACACATTTCCAGAGAACTGCCCTGTGCCCATGCTGGCTGCCTTTCTTGGGGGCTGTCCCCACCCCCTCTCTGGTCTGGGGAGGCCGCCCAGGGGGTCGCCAGGCTCTGCCCAGCTGCCCTTCCTCCTCATCCAGGCAGATGCTGACCAGACCTGCCCGAGGGCGGGAGGAGGAAGTGAAGGTCCTCTGGGGGCGGCCAGGGTTGGGCGGGGGCAGGACCTGTGGGCCTGGGGGTATCAGGGGGAGGCCTGATGGTCATCCTCTCCACCATGTGGTGTCCGTGGAGCCTCTCCTACCCCCCAGGCTGCTGCTGACCATCTGCTCAGAACCCCGGTGGCACCAGACGCTCCTGGTTTCCATGCTGCTGGGGGTGATTCCTCCCTCCAGCGACCGGGGCCTGGTTCCCCCTGCCCCGAGTGTCCCCTTTCCTTCATGCCCCCAGGCCTAGGGGGCACGAGCTACCTCTGAGTCTGGAGGCATCTGGGCCACAGCCTGGATCCCACCCTGCAGGGCACCTGCTGGGTTTCTGTGCTCCCGGTGGGTGCAGACACCCGGGTCTGGGCCTGCAGTCCTGTAGACAGTGTGTGTTTGACTTGCCCTTCAGACAACAGTGTTCTGTCTGCGTTCTCAGAGCTTCATCCTGAGGCCACTTCCACTCACTCCACCAAGAAGGCTGGTACAATGGTGTGACGCGGCTCAGTCAGCTCAGGCGGCCGCAGGAGACTGGCCTGTTTGGGCAGCAGGTGGATTGCCCGGCAGCAGCCGCATGCCCTGGTTTTAGAGGAGAGTGCTGGTCTGACAGCCTCTGCCTTCTGGCCTGTGCCCTCGATGAGGCCCGGTGTGGGGGACGCACAGACCCTGGCGGTGGTCCTGCGTGGCCACTGCCTGACGAGGAACCCTACACATCGCTCATTCCACGCCTCCCTGTCCTCCTTACAGCTATGTCCAGAAGCACAGAGGAGCTGATGTCCACCCCAGCTTGGCCCCAGGCATGGCATGGGAGGACTCAGTAGCTCTGAGCTGCTTTTATCACTTTCTCTTGCCCTCATGGTTTCTGGCTGTGATACCCAATATAATGAGCACAGAATTCTAAAAGGAAGATAGAGGATGCGTGACTTTGAATACTAATGCTTACTTTGAGATTCTGGAAAGAGCTTTACAATGGCTTCCTGGTGTTTAGGTGGCAGCTCTTTAATCCCAGCCCCGCTAAAACACGGGTGCCGGTGGGCTGGGCTTGTGTCCTGGAGGCAGGCCCTGCCTTCCAGCCTCCCCACAAGGCTGTGACCCAAGTGCAAGGAGCACAGAACAGCCAGTGAGTACAGCCCGAAACCTCGGTCCCCTTGCCAGTAGCCGAAGCTGCTTAGTTTAAGAGCCAGGATGTTCATTTGGTTATTGACTCTGTAATTTAGACCTTTCTTAAGGAACATTTCAGTCACCCGGGAGTGAACAGTCAGGCAGATCTTCTTGCTTTTGAAGGTCAGCTAACTCATAATAAGACGAGGCGGCAGGAACAGCATGTGTGAGGGCGGGGCGGTGCAGGCAGCGCTGAGCCTCTTCTGGGAAGCCCTGGTGCCCACCACCTGGTTGGGACTTCTTGTTTCCAGCCTTTCCCTAGACCAGCCCCCAGACCCATCTTGATGTCACGGCCCCAGCACTTGCCCAGAGCCCCTCACAGTCCATGACTCAGAGCAGGGAGGTGGGAGGGGGGCTACTTTCTCTGTGACTCTAAGGTGACTCATGGCTCCAAGTTCTGTGATTTATTTCAAGTCGTGTGTGGTCAGGGATGCTGTTCTCAGCCTGATGGTGTTGGCTGGCCCCTGTTTGTAGCAGCAGACACCCCGTGAAGGCTGGAGTGAGGCTGCTGCGGGCCATCTTCTCCCCATCAGATTCCAGGTCCAGTGCCTGACCTAGTGTAGTTTGCAGTTTTTGGAAAATTCAGTTCCATGGGCTTAAGTACTTGGAAAATGGCAGAAATGAAGAGCTTCTCTGAATGGTTGTGCTTGTCACCCTGCTCACTGGGACGGCCTGATTCCACGCTTCTCACCAGGACGCTTGCCTTGCTCTCGTGGCCCTGGGTGAGCTGCTGTCAGGCCTCATCAGAATGTCTGATTTCCAATTCCCGACTTTGCCGTATGGTAGGCGGCCTGTGTGACGAGCAGAAGCCTGGAGAGCCTGTTGTCATGGCAGCGGGTACATCGTGAGCTCACATCACATCAGGGATGGGTGATCACGGGGCAGCCATGGAGACAGAGGCCCCGTCGGCCCATAGGGCTGTTCCCGGTGGAGGAACGTCAGACCTGCCCACCCTCCACGCCGCCGCAGAAACCGCAGAGGCTTTGTGACGTTAGCAGCCACCAAAACATCCTCTTCTCTGCTCAGAGATGAGGCCACCCTGTCCCCTTAGAGCAGGTGCTTCCCCGGAGTCTGTGGTCAGGAGCCCCTTTGTCAGTCTGGTGACACGTGTGATGAGTCCCTTTCCAGGGTAACGGTTTTTTAAGGCAGAAGCAGGGCACGTAGGATGACAAAGGACACTGGTTGTATCGAAAGGTTTATCAGAACACCAGAAGTGACACTGTAACACGTCACCACGTTTAATAACAGACCCAGCAGCAGGTCGGAGCACACCCCGGCTTTGAAGTAGCACCTGTGACCGCTGCCGTGTGACAGGCCAGCCCTGCGACTTCTGCTCGTCTGGGCGCACAGTCAGACCTCAGCAGGTGGCGGCTGTGATCATGCTGCAAATGCTGACCGAGGGACCTTGGGGAGGACGGACCGCGGCGCACGGCTGCTCTCCCTAAAGGGCTTGAGGTGGCCCGGCCTGGGGCAGAGCGCCCGTGCTCTTCTGGCAACAAGGCTGTGTCCAGGTCCCAGCTTGCCTGTTAGTTAGCTTTCAGCACAATAGGTGATCGAAGTGTTCTTGTATTTTTCTACATCTTCTGTAATAAGTGTGTGTTTTGATAATTAGAGGGAAGACTACAGTACGGGAAGGATTCACCCAGTCCACCCACGTCTGCCATCACGGGCAGAGAAACACGGCGGCTGCCTGAATGGAAATGATGCCGCCCAGGGGCGTCCTGTGCTCTCGTCAGGAAAGGACCCCGCCACCAGTCATCTGAGCCTTTGCAAGGAGGCGGACTTCCTTCTCCCGGAAGGGGGCGGGGGCGGGTCTTAGCTGACTGTGAGGTTGCCCGATCGCTGTGCCCCCCACAGGCTCTCCCTGGGCGGTGGGAAGAGCTCTGCTCCAGCCTATGCTGGTCCATGAAGTCAGTGGGCTCTGGGCAGCTCCTCGGGCCTGTGACCCCGGCCCCCAGCTCCGGGTGGGGGTTGGGACCCGTGAAGCACTCCTGAGGGCTGGGGTGGGTCTGCCAGGAGATGGTGAGGCAGCAGGGGTCCCTCGCCCTGCTCTGGGACCCTCCTCTAAACTCTGCGACAGCCCGGACCCTGGGGACGCGTTTCTGTGGGAGGCCCAGCGTGGTGACAGCCTTGCTCCCGCGGGATCTGGGGAGACCTCTCTGGTCTCTGTGACCCGGTTACTCACACAGGAAGTCGATTACTCACTCACTACACGCTTCCCTTTCACTGATTGAGCTGTGGCTCTAAAAATGGAGGCCTGACACACACACGCTGGACCGTCAGCGGCCTTGCAGCACACTCCGGGTGCCCGCTTTGTCCCTGATGCTGACCCCTGCCCACCGCACTCTGGTCAGGAGTGGACACTGCAGGCTGAGTCACCCACGTGGCGGGGCTGTGTTGGCAGCTTGCCCGCTGTGACAGCTGGTGCTCCTGGACAAGAACAGAGGACTCACCCTCCTGACCCCAAATGTGTGGCCCGTGCGGAGGCGAGCAGATCATTCCAGACCAAACCATCCGACTGGTTGCCGGATGGGAGATGTGCTGTGTGCGCAGCCTGGGGTTGGCGAGGGGCGTGGGCTAGGGTGTCTGCCGGTAGCTTCACAGCGGGGTCAGACCTGCATTTCTCCATGAAGAGTGGAGGAGGTTTGAGAGAGGCTGGGAGCTGGGGACTTGCATGCCCGGCTGGCACGGCAGGGCCCTCTTAGATGGAGATTGGCAGCGGGTGCCCTCTTGGGTGGCCAGAGCCGCGGCCACCTGGCTTAACGCTAGCTCGGTGGTGTCTCCTCCGGGAAGTCTGCCCAGGTGCCTGCTCCTCTCGGGCTGTTCCTTGGGCTCCCGTTTATATGGATGTTTGGTGGTGCCTGCTCCTGGAGCCCTGGACAAGAAGGTCAACCAGAGAGTTTGTGCTCCAGGGGGTGGGGGGCCGTGTCCTCTCCTCATCCGTTCTGTCTGGTCGCGGCCCCCGTTCCTGCTGTGGCCGTGGAGGGCAGACTTCGCAGAGCTCGCCTGGGTGAGGCTGCGCTGGCTTCTCAGCTCCCCCGGGTCAGACGCTGCCCGTGCCCACGCGTCCCTCCTTCGGGATAGGTCGGCTGGCACCCCCTCCACCTCCCGAGCGTTGCTAGTGGATCCTCCTGCCTGTTTGGCAGTTTACACGCGGGACTTTCTGCGCCTCAGAACAATAGACCCATGGTGTCCTCGAGGGCCGAGGCTGTGCGGCTTTCACGTCCCTCGGCGCGAGGGTTTCCTTCCCGAAGGTGCAAACACAGGTCCACACCTGTTCCCTCAGCTCAGGGTTTACCCTGGGAGTTTATATTCCATACACCTCCCCACGAATTGTCTGTGTTTTCGTCACTGAAGGCTCGAGGTGGGTAAGAAGTGCCTTGTGTGTTTTATGCACTTGTTGCTGCTGCATTGCCCCGTTGCTTTTATTAATACAGGTTAGCGCACGCTGGCAGACAGTTCTCCTTGCTTCACGGCTTCTCGCGTCCAGGTGCTGGGTGTTGGGGCTGTAGGAGCGCTAGGCTCAGCCTGAGAGGGGGCGCAGGCCGGCCATGTGGCCGTGGCTGAGCTGTGGGGTGAGGCGGGGGGCAGCCTGGGTGTGCGTGGTGTGGGCACATCGGCTGTGTCACTGTCCGGGCCTCTAATGGCTTCAGGGTTCCGACGTGACCCTTTTACTGCGCAGCTGAGAGGCGAAGTCAGGAACCGCGAATTAGCAGGGACCTACTGTGGAGCACAGGGGCCTGTACTCAGTGCTATATAATGACCTCTGTCCATGGGGATTCTCCAGGCAAGAGCACTGGAGTGGGGACTCCCCTGGACCGGCCGGTGCTGAGGACACAGGCTTGATCCCTGGCCAGGGAAGAGTCCACAGGCCACGGAGCAACGAAGCCTGTGCTGCAGCTTCGTTAGGGAAAAGATTCTGAAAAGGGGTAGATATGTTTTTTTATATGGCCTTTTTTGATGGCTCAGGTGGTAAAGAATCTGCCTGCAATGTGGGAGACCTGGGTTCGATCCCTGGGTTGGGAAGATCCCTGAAGGAGGGCATTGCAACCCATTCCAGTATTCTTTTTTTTTTATCTTAGGTATCTGTTTAATTTTATCTGTGACTGTGCTGGGTCTTGACTGCTATGTGGGCTTTCTCTAGGTGCAGCCAGTGGAGACTGCTTCTCGGTGCAGTGCTCAGGCTTCTCCGTGTGGTGGCCTCCCTTGTTGCAGAGCACAGGCTCTAGGCAGGTGGGCTCAGTGGCTGCAGCGTGGGCTTCGTTGCTCCCTGGCCTGTGGACTCTTCCCTGGCCAGGGATCAAGCCTGTGTCCTCAGCACTGGCCGGTCCAGGGGAGTCCCCACTCCAGTGTTCTTGCCTGGAGAAATGTATATATGTGTGTGTGTGTGTGTGTGTGTGTGTGTGTGTGTATAAAGGACTGAATTGCTGCACTGTATACCTGAAACTTACATGATCTTGTAAATCAACTATACTTCAATTAAAAATAATTTTTTTAATTAAAACTGAAAGTGAATGGTAAGCTGGGACTGCCTTCCCTGTGGGTTGTGCTCCGGTTCCTGAAGTGCCCCGAGGCCAGATTTCTGTGGCTCTGTGGCTGGGCCTTGCCTGGGACACAAAGGTTTAACCTTAACTCCACACTCACAAGGTTCCTCTCACTGGATAGAAGTCCACCTGAGAACGGGGGTCTCGTGCCCGTGGGCACTCAGTGCGGAGGGCGGAGAGTCTGTATCTGTCCCCAGGGAGCTAGTGGGGGCCACTCCTTGGCGTGGTGAGGACCCTCAGTGCGAGGGTCCCGTGACCTGCTGAGTGTGGAGAAGTAGGCACAGTGATTCGCTGGGTGACCCGCACTCAGACGCGCTCCTGGGAGGTGGCACGCGGGCCCTGTTCACCCTGTGCCCTCCGTCTCTGGGTCCTGGCACGCTGTGGCATGTGGGGGCACACAGGCAGCTTGTTGCAGGGATGGGCTGTTGTGAAAGGCTGTGAGTGTGTCATCTGTGAAGTGACACCAGCCCAGTGCAGAGACCGGAAGGTCTCCAGGTGGTTTGACTCAGAGAGATGTAATAACCCTTAGAGTATGTTTGTTTTCTCATAGAAAGAAACCCAAATAGAAAACAAGTAATTTAAGGACTCTCTGAGTTTTTTTTAATGTCAGAAATACAGTAAGAACAGCTTCTATTATTTTTTGTAGAGTGCTTTTGTTTCCTGTGAACGTCAATAGGGACTGAAGTACATGAAATTTTTTTTTTTTATGAGGACTTTTTTGAAGTAAAAGTATTTGAGTGAAAATTAAAGGTATTCTGTTATTGGAAATTTTTTTCATTGTCCCCCCCCCCCCCAAAACCACAGCTTGAATTTTATTAATGGAATTACTGAAAATTTGAGTTGAGATGAAGTTTCTTTTATTTATTTATTTATTAACTGTCGGAGAAGTCAATGGCACCTCACTCCAGTACTCTTGCCTGGAAAATCCCATGGACGGAGGGGCCTGGAAGGCGGCAGTCCATGGGGTCGCTGAGGGTCGGACATGACTGAGCGACTTCACTCTCACTTTTCACTTTCATGCATTGGAGAAGGAAATGGCAACCCACTCCAGTGTTCTTGACTGGAGAATCCCAGGGACGGGGGAGCCTGGTGGGCTGCCATCTATGGGGTTGCACAGAGTCGGACATGACTTAGGTGGCGTAGTAGAAGTAGTAGTAGTATGGCAAGTGGGAGCACTGCTAGACTAAATTAATGGATGTAAGGGTCATGGAGGAGGGACACCACCGTGAAGATCTTGGTCCCTTTAATGACCCTCTGGCCTTGTCTCCTTTGTTAATAATTCACATTGCTCCATCTTTAATCTCTCATCTGTAAAGAAAGAACCAAAATATACATAGCAAGTATGGTAACCAGAGAGGTTTATAATGTGTTTTTTTTTTTTTTTATGATTTTGGTGTATATGCTGCGTTTTTAAGTCATGAGCTGGCTTACTGTTGAGATGCCCCCTTTGTGGGGAGGTGGTCTTGGTCTGTGGTAAAGAAGCGGGTGATGAGCCTTGGCTTCCAGGCTGAGATGGCAGGCGTAGTCGAGTGCCGTGTTGACCCAAGCACAGCTGTGGGAAGCCCCTGGGAGAGGGGCGTCATGGAGGAAGTGGTCCTCGGGACGTGGCATCACGGCATCTGCGTGAGTGTTGGTGTTGGGAAGGCTTGGCTTTGTTGACTCTTGGTGTTGCAAACCCCCTCCTGCGTGACTTTGGTGGTCCGTCGCAGAGGACACTGGTGAGCCTTCTCCGCCTGAGTTGGGCCTCCCCTGGTGTGAGTGCGGGGGTGGATCCGGTGTGTCTGGGCTCCTGTGCGTCAGGCGCTCTCAGACCAGATCCTCAAGCTGCTCGTGGTCCGGCTGGGGAGGCTGAGGGCCAAGGATATTGACAGCACGCGTAGCAGACTCCTCCTGGAAATGGGACTCAGTGAGCTGGACACAGGCGCTGTGGGACTGAGTGAGCTGCTCAGGGTTCGTGGGCAGAGCCGGTGTGTGCAGGGCTCGGAGGCGTGAGCTGGCTCTTGGAGGCGGGGTGGGGGTCTCTTCGCGGCAGGAGGTGAGGCTGAGGCACGAGTGCCTCAGTGTTGGGACTGTGTGCTGGGGGCCAGAGAAGTGTCTGCACAGGGTGAGGGGGGCGCCTGGATGGCATGTCACCACCAGAACGACACGGGAACCCAAGCTGAGGCAGAGAGTGAAGTTGCTCAGTCGTGTCCGACTCTGCAACCCCATGGACTATAGCCTACCAGGTTCCTCCATCTATGGAATTCTCCAGGCAAGAATACCGGAGTGGGTTGCCATTTCCTTCTCCAGGAGATCTTCCCAACAGAGGGATTGAACCGGGTTCTCCTGCATTCTATGCAGGCAGTTTACCGTCTGAGCCGAGGTGGATAGGAAAGGAGGCATTCAAGGGAAAAGCAGATGAAATTGATAAACTCTGTTGAGCAGTCGGACGTGGAAAATGTGTGGGAAGGGTCTTGACAGTGGAGCAGGCCGCAGCTCACTCACTGATGGAGGCTCAGGCCTGGGGAGGGTCTGAACTGCGAGGAGCCTGTCATCCTAAGACGTGAGGAGGGCCGAGTGCGGCATGCGGGAGGAAGGCGTGGTGCAGTGTCGAGGCCGCCAGGGTCGAGGAGCGGCGCGGCTCGGGGGGTGGGGGGGGGCCTCGAGCCTGGTGCTTGGGGGGCTTGAGCGGGAGTGGGGAGAGCTCCAGGAGGAGGCGGCGCTGTGGAGAGGGCGGGAGGGTGTGCCCTTGGGGCTGTGGGCTGGCCCCGGGCGGGAGGCGGCGGGCAGCTGGGCCCTGGGTCACGGGCGTCCTCTTTGTGTTCCAGCGCTCGCACCTCCTGCTCCGCCACCGCCACCCATCCAAGGATATGCCTTCAAGCCTCCACCCAGACCCGACTTCGGGACCTCCGGGAGAACAATCAAGTTACAGGCCAACTTCTTTGAAATGGACATTCCAAAAATTGACATCTATCACTATGAGTTGGATATCAAGCCAGAGAAATGCCCGAGGAGAGTTAACAGGTATTCTGTTTTGTCTGTCTTTTAAGAGGAATCCACCCTTCAGTTCTCAGCGGATCCCTTGGGTCCTCTTTCCCTCAGGGAAGCTTCCATTGTGTTCTTTGCTTTTTAACGTGCTTGTGTTGAGATACAGTGAGTGCACGCTGTCAGTGTGCAGCTCAGTGAGGCTTCACCCCGGAAAGCTGCCCCGTGCCCCAGCCCTCCGCCCCGTACGGCATTCTGGGGTCTGCCCCTGGAGGCGCCCGGCCCCGAGAGAGCCGCCTTCACCCTGCTGCTCTCACTCAGCGGGCTGTGAGCCTGATCTGTGGCTCTGTGTGAGTTAAGACCTTTTTGCTCTTGCTGCAGAGGAGTGTGTAGTGAAGCGATTATTTCATCGTTCATTTACTCGTCCTTCCATTCGGTGCTCTGGCGCTCTGCTGTGATGAATGAAGCTCCCGGGAACATGCTCGTTCAAGCCTTTCTTGTGGACGTGCTTTCGCTTCTCTTGGATGAATACCTGGGGTGGAGTAGGTGGGTCAGAGGTAGTGCAGCTTTCGCTGCGTGGGACGCGATTGCACCGTCTCCCGCGCCCGGCAGCCGTGAGGCTCTGCTGCTCCACCTGCCGCCGTCAGCGCTCAGCTGTTAGTCCTTGTGATTGTTGCTATTCCAGTGAGGGTGTAATGGTTTCTTCAGTTCAGTTTGGTCGCTCAGTCGTGTCCGACTCTTTGCGACCCCACGGACTGCAGCACGCCAGGCCTCCTTGTCCATCACCGACTTATTGTGGTTTAGTTTCCATTTCTTGATAACCAATGAACTGAGCACCTTTTCATGTGTTATTTTTTAGTAAAATATCTGTTGAGGTCTTACCCCTATTTTATGGGTGGTATTTGTCTTGTTACTGATTTGTAGGGCTTTTAACTAGTATATTCTAGGTTTGAGTCTATACTGGAAATATTTTCACCCAGGCTGAGGCTTATTTTCCTTTTCACTTTTTGTTTCCGTTTCTCTCGCTGTTCAGTTGCTAAGCCATGTCCAACCCTTTGCAGCCCCGTGAACTGCAGCAGCGCATCGGGCTCCCCCGTCCTTCACTGTCTCTTAGAGTTTGCTTAGGGATTCGCGCCCACTGAGTCGGGGATGCCATCCAGCCATCTCATCCCCTGTTGCCGCCTTCTCCTCCTGCCCTCAGTCTTTCCTGGCATCAGGGTCTTTCCCAATGAGTTGGCTCTTCTCATCAGGTGGCCAGAGTATCAGAGCTTCAGCATCAGTCCTTCCAATAAATATTCAGGGTTGATTTCCTTTAGGATTGACTGGTTTGGTCTCCTTGCAGTCCAAGGGACTCTCAAGAGTCTTGTACAGAAACAATTTGAGAGCATCAGTTCTTTGGCACTGAGCCTTCTTTATTGTCCAACTCCCACATTCATACATGACTACTGGAAAAATCATTTCTTTGACTATACTAATCATTGACAGCAAAGTGATGTCTCTGCTTTTTAATACACTGTCTAGGTTTGTCATAGCTTTCCTTCCGAGGAGCAAGCCTCTTTTAAGTTCATGGCTGCAGTCACCATCCACAGTGATTTTTGAAGCCCAAGAAAATAAAGTCTGTCACTGCTTCCACTTTTCCCCCTGTCTTATTTGCCATGAAAGGAGGGGACCGGATGCCATGATCTTAAGTTGAGTTTTAAGCCAGCTTTTTCACTGTCCTCTTTCACCCTCAAGAGGCTCTTTAGTTCCTCTTCACTTTCTACCATTAGAGTGGTATCATCTGCATATCTAAGATTGTTTGGTATTTCTCTCAGCAGTCTTGATTCCAGCTTGTGATTCATCTACCCCAGCATTTCACGTAATGTCCTCTGCATATAAGTTAAACAGTGGCAGTATATAGGCTTGTCATACTCCTTTTCCAACTGGTTCCCATTTTGAACCAGTTCCATGTAAGGTCCTAATTGTTGCTTTTTGACTTGCATACAAATCTCTCAGGAGACAAATAAGGTAGTTTGGTATTCCCATCTCTAAAAATTTTCCAGTTTGTTGTGATCCACACAGCCAAAGGCTTTAGAGTAGTCAGTGAAGCAGAAGTAGACATGAGAGGTGTAGTAAACAGGATTCAAACCTGCCCTGGGAGAACCCCAAAGGATTTCCAGTCCATTTATCCTTGTGCAAACCTGCCAGTGATGAATCCTCCCAGCATTTTTTAAAATCTGAAAATATGCTAACTTTCTCCTCATTTTTGAAAGATTTTTGCTGGATGTAGAATTTTAAACCGGCAGTTTCCCCCCAGTACCTTAAATTAGATGTTATTACATTGACTTTTGGGCTTCCCTGGTGGCTCAGATGGTAAGGAATCTGCCTGCAGTGCAGGAAACCTGAGTTTGATCCCTGGGTTGGGAAGATCCCCTGGAGGAGGGCATGGCAACCCACTCTAGTATTCTTGCCTGGAGAAGCCCCATGGACAGAGGAGCCTGGTGGGCTACAGTCCATGGGGTCTCAGAGTCGGACATGACTGAGGGACTAAGCATTGTCTTTTAATCCTCGTTGTTTCTGATGAAATCTCAGGGATTTGTTTTGTTCTGTTTTTTTAATTGTAGTTCCCTAGTGTGTATCTGCCTTCTTCCTCCAAATACTTTCTATTTAATTTTGCTTTTTAGCAATTTGACTGTGACCTACCTAGGTGGAGTTTTCTTTGTATTTTTCCTTCTTGGGATCCTTTAGTTTTTTACATTTGTATGCTTGTGTCTTTCATGTTGTTCAGGTGAAATACTGGCCGTCATTTCTTTAACTAGTTCTCCTGTTCAGTTTCCTGTTCTCCTACCAGGATTGCAGCTCTGTGTATTTTAGACCATGGGATGCTGTAACAGTTCCCCTTCTTTTCTCAGTTTGGGTAACCTTCATTGATCTCTCTTTAACATCACTTTATTCCTCCCCTCCTCTTTTTTGGTAATATCCGGTCTTCTGTGGTAACCATCCAATACATTTGTTTCATTTATATACTGCACTTTTTGGTCCTAGGATTCCCATTTGGTTCTTTTTCATAGTTTACTTTCTCTGCTATTTCTCATCTGTTCATTCTCATCTTTTTTCTTGATGACTTTGAGTGTATTTGTAGTAATAGCATATTTATTATAGTAGCTCGTGTCTGCTAATTACAACATATGGGTCATCTCAGGGGTTGTTTCTATTGGCAGGTTTTCCCTTAGATTGCACGTCACCTCTCTTTGCTTACTCACTTGGATCGTGGATTTTTTGTTCACTGAACATCATGTATTTGCTATTTTCTCTGGTACCCAGCTGCATAGATTCCTACCTCTTCTGCTCCTGTCTCCTCAGGACAAGACGGCTGCTCTCTAACTCCTGTCTCATGTTGTGGTTTGGAAATTACTCCCGGCAGAGTGAACGTGTGTTTTCCTCCCCCAGAAGTCACAGTCCTAAACCGCCTGATTTTCAGGGCCACAAATGGTTCTCACGTTTTCACCAGTTTTGTAGGATGGGAGGATAAATCTTCATACTTTGTCATGGTCAGAAACAGCATTCTGAGTTGCAGTTTGAGAAGTCAGATTGGTTACCTGGTTTGTGCTGGTACCCTAAAAAGTACTCTTGGCTGTAAATTTGTTCCTGATGAGTCTTTGTAAGAGAAAGAATGCTTGGGGGTTGTTTTCCCTTATCTGTAAAACTGAACAGTTGGATGCACTCAATGTGGCCAGTACACATTGGTTCAGACTTTTTAGAAAGTGACTTGGTGTACATGTTAAAATAAAAATAGTACACACCCTTTGACCCACCAATTCTATTTCTGTGTATTTATCCCCAAAAGACATGTCTCCAAAGAAACAACACTTGACAGTTATATGAGGTCCTTTAAATATGTGCTTACTAAGAAATGTGTGTGTGAACAGAATTTTGGGCACGACTGGTTCAGACGGCTTTGTTTGCTAAAGGTCTTCTGGATCTTGAACGTGCCTTACATGCTTTGAGACGCTCTGTGAACGGGCTTGTCTGATTTTGAGTCTCCTTGGGACAGAATCCTGTGAGAATCTGTGATTTGGATATACTCTTAGAGCCGGAACGAAGGCGTGGAAAAGCACGTTTCCTGAGCTTTGGATTGGTGTGGCAGCAGTGGGCTCTTATTATGCCATCAACCACAGTTTACAAGAAACTTTCTTTTATGAAAATAGGCATGACTAAGGTTTTGTCATCTGGCAGCAGAAAAAGGCTGATGGTGATTAAAATGGGATGCTTTTACCTGACTGTACTCCCACAGACCTGTTGTCATTATGACTGCAAGGTTCTGAAGTTGCCCCGTGTCTGGAAATTGCCTTGAGTCAAGCAGGAAGTAGCCCAAATGAGTCTCGAGCTGCATTTTGTGGCCAGGCCAGCCCAGGTGCCGCTAGTGTGCCGTGCGGCTCCCCTGGGTTTAGAGCCACCTGGGAGTTGCTGCCTACTTCCATGTATGTGCCTTCAGCGTTCATTTTGCTGGTAATTCTGATGGACCTTGGCTCAGGTTCAGTCTCAAAATTGTAATCAATCACAATAGCTTGGAAAAATGTCAGAAGTAAAGTTTTTGTATTAGAAGAACCCACGACATGACATAGTCCCTCTCGCCAACCATGCTACCACTGTGAAACCTCCACTGTGCCAGTGGGCTACGGTGGGGGCTGAGGGAGACGCGCCTTGTGTCCCCAGTGGGCAGGAGACGGACAGTGGCAGGGCTGCGCTGAAAGACGGGAGCCCAGAGCGGGAGGGAGTCAGAAGCAGGAGGTCCGTGCCGCGGGCTGTCCCCCAGACTGACGCCGTTCAGGGAGTCCTCAGAATCCCATGTGCTTCCACGCTGCAGTCTGTGTTAAAGCACGTGTCAGTTCTGAGTTCCCGAAACTTGTGCAGTGCACGCAGTAGATAGTTAACATTCAACCCTGAGGCTTCACGCAGCCCTGGGAGGAAAATGCCGACTACACACGTTGTGATGAGTCATCATGAACACTAGCCCCGTGCGCCCTCGTCCCTGGCAGCAGTCAGTCACCGTCCTGAGTGGTGCTGTGGGAGGGGGTCCCTCAGGAGGCTTCCAGTGTCACTGTGGCTGCAGCTGGGCACCGGCAGCAGCCAGTGCCCAGGGCTGGTCCAGGCCGTGCAGGCCTTTCCGCCAGCACCGGAAACCTTGCCAGGAGGTCAGAATTAGCACTTCCGTGCTCAGACGCACAGGATGGGCGGCTTGAAGGAAGAAGGTGTGCTCCTGATCTCTGACTGTCCCTTCCCTCTTACTCCTCTTGAGCTCGGTCAAGTGGCTCCTGAAGAACAAGGAGCAGGAGCTCAGTCTGTGCAGGGGAAGCGTGGGCAGTGCAGCCTGGCCGTGCGGTTTGCAGCCTGCTGCTCATGGGAGGAGATGTGCACCCGTCCAGACTTCTCAGAAGGTGGCTTAGTACCCCATATACCTTTGGCTCACCAATTCCGCTTCTAAGTGTTTATCCCAAAGAGATGTGTACAAGCACATCTAATATTGTCATGGCAAAAAGAGAGGGAAAAGAAATCGTTTCGAATCACCCACTGGGGATGGTTAAATAAACACACCGTGGAACACTGTGAAACCATGGACAGCAGGGAAATGGAGCTTCACAGCATGAATACCACACCTGGAAACGGACAGCCATGTGGTTTGTCAGTATTACGGTACAGTATGTGGTACAGTGGCATTTCTGTCTCTAGACTTGACGCCACTTTGTGTACATAACGACAAGGGAAGGTCTTAAACACACATCCTGGGACAACACCAAGCTCCAGAGCCATGTGTTTAATGTCATGTGTTTAAGAAAACAATACGTTTTTTGTTTTCTTTTTTTTAATGTACCTGTGTATTTATAGAAAATGCATAGGTTTGAAGATAATAAGGTTGCTTCCGAGAAGAGAACTGAAGTAGAGGTGGTCTGGGCAGACTTAGAGCCTTATCCGTATTTGAAATTCACAATGAGAAGGTGTTAATGCAAAAATCTGTGTAATTAGAAATTAACCAAAGAATACATTAAAAGTGTTTAGTGACATATATTTTTATAACTGGGAGTTTGTATAGCTCTCAGTCTTCCTCACCTGTTTCACTCATCAGCCCTGAAGTCACATGTGTGTCTCCTGTCTCGGCGAGTCTTTCTGTTTTGTTAGGTCGGTTCATGCGTGCTCTGTCCTGTCTCTTGCTCCTTCTCTCAGAGGTGAAATGTCTGCATCTGTGGCTCATTTTCTGGGTCCTCAAGTCTCTCCTGAGTTCAGCTTGTCTGTCCCTCCCTGCCTTTATCCTTCGTTATTTCCAAATACACTTTACAGTTTATTAAATCTTGTCAGATAAAAATTAGCCCCTCTGAATTTTTATTGGGATTGAAAGAGTGAATTTGTTTGGGAAATTGAATATTCCTGTCCATGAATATGGTTTGTCCGTTGGTGGTTTTGTTTTTAAATATCTTCCAGTGTTTTCAGCGCCCCAATAAAAGAATCGTGTACGCCCCTCGGAACTAGCTGTCCCCTGTCCCTCGTGCCCTGCACGCTTGACTGTGGTGAAGTCCGCTCTTCATCGTAATAGACTTCATGCTCCCTTTAGGGAGGACCACATTGGTTTGGCTGATTTACTCCAATCCTGGGGGAGAGAGGAGCCATGAAGGGTGGGGCTTTCTCTTATTTTGTTCTGCATCTGTGTTTATAAGTGAGGTTGTCCCATAATTGCCTCGTCGTGTTTAAGAGAAAAGTTGGGGGTTGTGCCCTCTTAATTCTGTTCACAATAAACTTGAATTCGGTTGGGTGATTTGTTCTTTGAATGTGGGTGGAACGTCCCAATAGAGCCATCTGGACCTTGAGTTGATGGCGAAGTCTTGACCAAGAAGGTGGGGTCCTCGAAGCTTGGGGAGCAGTGGTCTGGAGACAGCGTGGAGGAAGGGGCCGCCTTGTCGTGGGTGGCCCAGGGTAGTCTGTGGAGCGGCAGGTGAGATTGCACCCCGGCTGCTGGTCGGGGCAGCGGGGATGGGGGTCAGAGTGGCACCAGCTGTCCTGGAGGCTTCATACCTTCCAGGCTAGGCTCTCTCGGTGGGTGTCAGAGGCTTGGTGCATTCCTCGTGAAGCCAGCGAAGCAGAGGCAGAGGCTTACAGCAAAGCTGAGCTCCGGCGTGCCTCCCCGTCCTCTGCCCTTGACAGAGTCAGGAGGTGGGCGTGCACTGCCGCTGTGCCGGGTGTGCAGAGAGGCTGGTGGGTGGACAGGTAGGCGAAGCAGGGTGAGGTGGGGTCACAGCCCGTTCGGTCCTCAAACCCCACAGCAGAACAGCTGCTTCATGCCCACCGGGTTCCTGCTGCCCGAGGAGCTCACTGCCCCAGAATCTCTGTCGCTTACAACAGCAAACCTCCATGTCAGGTTCAGGGTCTTTGTTCCAGAGCCCAGACTGAAAAGGCAGCAGTACCCAGAGCGTGTTCTGCTGAGGGTCACAGAAGCGCGAAGCCAGGCCGCGCCGGCCACCAGTGTCCGTGGGCTCGGGTGCTCTGTCACAGGGCAGGGCCCTCAGCCTCAGGAGGGGGCGCACTGCCTGCTGGATGCGCATGCACAGTGAGGTCGTGGAAGGAGTTCTCCTGTGTTTGAGCCTCAGGGTGAGTGAGTGTAAACCACCCAAGGGTCTAGTTTGGTTTCTTGTAGAAGGAAGTTGAAAGTCAGGTTATTAAAACAAGCCACAGGGCTTATCAAAATTGCTTAAAAACCATTGTTAAAAGAATGTCATCCTTGTATGCCCTGTCCCTGGTTTTATTGACGTTTTGCTCAAATTCTGTCTTATTTCAGGGAAATAGTGGAACATATGGTTCAGCACTTTAAAACACAGATCTTTGGGGATCGGAAACCAGTGTTTGACGGAAGGAAGAATCTCTACACAGCGATGCCCCTTCCGATCGGGAGGGATAAGGTGAGCTCATGGAGGCGGGTTGGATGGAGCAGTGTGTGAGAGGTCAAGCCTGTTGTCCCTCTCGTCACACGCAGAGTCACTTCCCCCAGGGGCAGAGAGCCCCCAGCGGTCGTGTGCTTCACGGTAGAGTCCACGGACGCCACCTTCTGTGGGCTGTGGTTTGCAGCGGCAGAGGGTGACATCATCTGAGTCCAGAGAGAGAAACTTAGAACATCCCGAAACCATGAAACTTTTAAATGTGAACCACACACGTGCGCGCATGCTCCAGGCCAACCCCAGACAGGAGCCTGCATCATGGGGTGGGTGTGTGAAGACCTAGAGAGAAGTGTGTTCGTGCAGGTGTAGATGGGTGCGATGCTGGCAGCAAAAGCAAGTGGTCACTCGGCTGTAACCAGCGATTTGTCCAAAGTGATACCATGATTCATCAACCTGGGAGTCGAGGTTGAATTAATATGTCACCTCTCCTTATTGTCTTTATCCTTGCTGTGGCTTTATTTAAAAAGCAGTAACCCTTCTGCCTAGCAGCTGCCACTTCTCGGCACATCTTCCAATCACTGGGCTGCCCTGCTTTGATGATAGGTGTTGTTTGTAAGAGAGGAAGACCAAAGACGGCGTGGAAATCATTTTTACATGTAGTGGGGCGGGGGGGAGGGGGAAGAACATCAAAACACAAACAAGTAATTGAACAATTATCCCACTAAGAATGGGATTCCTTTAAGGATTGACCTTAAGGATTCCCTTAAGGAATGACCTATACAGTTAGCCTCTTACCAAAAGAGTCCCTGAGAAGGAAAATAGCTCAGAGCTTAGAGGATCTGAGATCTGAGGCTACTGCCTGTGACTTGCAAGTTCTCTGCAGACAGAACATTGTGGTTTTGCTTTTGCATTTTAATGATAATCTTAAAATGACTAAGCTCCTCTACTGGGCTGGATGGCCAGCAGGGCCGGTTGTTTCAGCTCCCAGCAGCATGGCCAGGAATTGTGGTGCTCTGATAGGAGGCCTCCGTTAGGGCTGAGGCTGGGTGGGGTGGTGATGAGGACCCCTGAGATAACAGCTTGCCTCTCACCAGCCCTGCCTGGTTCTGGGGACCTGATGCCAGCCGGTCAGCTGAGCAGAACCACCTCTTGCAAATGAACATGCTCTCTGCTTTGAAATGGGGCTTCCCTCGTGCTCAGATGGGAAGGAATCTGCCTGCAATGTGGGGGACCCGAATTCTATCCCTGGAGAAGGGAATGGGTGGACCCATGCCAGTCCTCTTGCCTAGAGAATTCCATGCAATACATTCCATTTAAAGTGTATTAGTTATAAAGTTTTGTGTTTAATTTGCACATTTGTTTTTGTTTAAGTTGTATAAGAAAGAAAAGCCTAAGGAGTTTACTCACAGTGCTGTCTGTTCATATTTATAGTTAGGTACTGGGGGGCCTGAGGAATATTTTCCTTCAGAAGGGATGGGGGAGGATGTGTGGTGGTCAGAGCTGAGACACGTTGTTGACGTCGACACGGGCGCCGGGGTGGTAGTGGGTGTGGGCCAAGTGCCTTCCTGTCCCTGAGTAGTGGTGGGGCCTCGGGTGAGCTGTCTCTCCTGCCACCCTGTAAAATGGAAGGTGGTGTGGCAGCCGCCTTCCAGGGTCCTTGTGCCCCTGCCAGTGAGCGAATGCTCCCTGAGACGGCATCTCCACTCTTCGTGTTTCCCCCATAGCCCTGGGGCCTCTGTTAAGTGCTGGTTCTGGTTCCGGATCTGCGGTGTCTACAGCTTTAAGCAGCTCTCCTGGGTGATGCCCACCCAGGGCATGGAGGGGCGTCAGGGTTTAAAGTACTTGGTTACAGCGCCGGGGATAAGCTAAGTATAGCACATACTTAGCAGCTGCTAACAGTGACGGTTGCAGGCCTGAGGGTTCGTCTTAACCGCTGCCCGTGTGGGGTGTCCGGTGCCCACAGCAGCACTTTGGGCATCTCACCAGGTTTTGGTGGGCACTTTGCATGTGTGTGCACGTGTGTCCAAGTCTTTGCGACCCCATGGACTGTAGCCCGCCAGGCTCCTCTGTCCATGGGATTCTCCAGGCAAGAAGACTGGAGTGGGTTGCCGTTTCCTCCTCCAGGGGGTCTTCCTGACCCAGGGATCGAACCCGCGTCTCCTGCGTTGGGAGGCCGATTCTTTACCGTTGAGCCACTTGGTGTCTCCTATCTTGAAGCCCACCCATCTTCATCCTGTCCTCAAGCGGGCTTAGACAACCTGACCACAGCCTCAGGGTCTGGTTTGGGTGGAGTCTCCAGATTCCAAAGCCCTCCTTCCAGTCACCTGTAATATCTGTCACATATTTGCAAGGTGCAGAAATTAATCTCTTCTTCCGTTTGGGAGCTCACGTGAGATGCTGCCCTTTTCTGTTCCCATACGTTCACATCTTGAAGCAGTGTCGTCTTTTTTTTTTTTCCCTTCTATGTGTGCTGTTTTTTCCATACACTACTTTTTTTTTGCATCACAGGCACTCGTGTAGTAAGAGGAAATCCTTTAATGTCCCCAGTTGCCCCTGGGGTGCGGCTGCCTGGGGCATCCACACCATGCCTGGGTCCCGGACCCCTGGCGGGCAGCTGTTGTCCTCCACTCCTCATCTCTCTCGCCAGCCCTCCCTCCTCCGTGCCAACCCCGTGCTGGCTGAAAGCCCCTGCATGCCAGGTCCACCTTCCCTTCTCCGTGCAGGAGACCGAGGAGCTGTCTGGGCTGCTCGCCGTGCAGGTGTTGCTCCTGGCTCGTCTTCAGCAGGGATGCGATGTGAGTTGCGGCCAGGAGCGTGTTCGCTTGTTGCCCGTGGTGCTCCCCCTGCGGGTCTGTGGATGTCTGGGTGAGCAGAGCCCATGGCAAGCAGTGCTCCTGGCCCTCTCTGCTGCTCCCTCCAGCCACACGGCAGCTCCAGGCGGGGCTCTGCTCTGTCACCCCGGTGATGCTCAGACAGGAAGGACCCAGTGTGTGACTTGGCGTCTGTCTGCAGAGGTCGGCCCTTGGGGCCGTCTCCCGTTTTCCAGGCCTGCGGTGGTGCCTCTGCTGACGCTGCCCATGGTGAAAAGGTGGCAGGGGGCATCTTCCTGGTCATGGCTCCCGTGCGCTGGTGTCCCCGTGCGCTGGCGTCTGTGAGGCCGGGGGCCGCCTGCTGTCCTGTGTTATAGACGGCATCCCAGAGGAGCCGCCTGCCTGGTCAGGCTGCAGAGGGCGGCTTCTTGAGGCGTGTCCGACGGAGAATGTCACAGAGCCTGGAGCTTCTTCCTTTCCCTTTTTGCCGGGGACCGAGAGGAGGCTGGTCTGGACTCTACTTGAAAACAGGAGGACCTCTTCCTGAAGGGAAACGCCCCACCAAATCCCCACTTGGTGGGATTATGGAGGCATTTCTGAAGAATGACATTAACAGGCATCTAATTTAGCACCGGTTCCCGAGCACGGCGGGCGTGACGTGCCCTCTGGAGTCAGTGTGTGAAGGGAGCGGGTGTGAGTCCCCGTTGCCTCCTGGCCGCACTCTGCGGCCGCACTCACGCCTCCCCGGCTGCCCCCACAGCCCCCGTCATGACGACTCGGGTTAAGCTGGTGCTCTCTTGACGGCTTTTGCCGGCTATGTGTGCACCCTTAACATGTCCTCTGTCTTGAGACGAATCTGCCTGTCGCTGCCCTCTGTGGCCAGCTTCTGTTGAGTGTTAGGTGTTTGAAATCCATCCGCTGGGAAGAACGGGCTCCTTTCTCACGCTCTGCTGACCCTTGAATGGAGCCCGGGCCGTGTCTGGTTTGGGGCCTGCGTGCGTCCTAGGCATGCAGGGCTCCATACGGTCTGGTTGCTGCTCTGGGGTGTCTGAGGGGGGTAGCAGTATAAGAGGCAGCGCTCCCTGAGGGCGGGGGGTGAGTGGAGGGATAGTGCAGGCGTTGGGGGTGGGGGGGCATGAGAGTGAGAATGAGCCCCCCAGTCATTGGCAGGGCCTTTGACACTGGCCCCCGTCTGCCCTTTCGTGGTGGTGGTTGAAGCTGCTTTCTCTGCCTTCTTGGCCCTGGTGATGCTGGTCCCGTGGCACTTCTGTGCACTGGTGGGCACGGACAGCCCTGCAACAGTGTTGTGGCCTGTTTGCCCGAGGCCGAGCCGGGGGTATGATGTCCCTGCCGTCCACATCCTCCACTGAGTGACTGTGGTCTCCCCGCGTCATACTGGCGACAAGTCTAATCCGACAGAAAGGTTGGAAACGTCCGTCCATCTCGATCATTGTTAGTGTCTTGCTCTGTTTTATCTCGAGTCTGTTCTGAGAAGGCTCATGCTCATGATTTATTCACTGTAAAACCAGCTTATGGACTCAGAGACCCAGGAAACAGGAACCCCCCACCCCAGATCCTCTGCAGTCTTCTCAGTCACACCTGAGAAAGAATAACTGCCCAGGACCCCCAGACAGCTGCCCACACCCGCTTCCTCCATTCCAAGAGCAGCCTTGTTTGTGCCTGCGTCCCGCTTTCCCTGTCCTGGGGTTTCCTCCTCATGGAAGCGCCCAGCCCCCGGCAGTGCTGGCCCCTGGCTCCGGCCACCACTGTGTCTCTGCTCAGGCTTGGGAGGCCGGGGCCTCCGGGTGGGGGGCACGCCTGTCCCTGTGCCCCTGGGTGGAGGACTGGCTGAGTCTCGCTGACCTCAGGGGCTCTGGAAGCCAGCTGGCCCCGGGAGGGGTGAGGAGCCTTCCACACGCAGACCCACCATCCCCAAGCCAGGCCTGAGCTCAGTGTCTCCCACTCTGCCCTGTGGAGGAGCTGAACAGGGCTGAGTGAGGAAACTTGTACAGAAACTGTGCTCCGCTGGCTTGGCCACGGGGAGGCGCCTTTCAGGGCCGTGGAAGCTCCCCATTCTGGCTTCCTCAGAAGAAAGCTTGAGTAGTCATGTGCTCGGGTCCCCTCCCAGGTGGAGCTGGAGGTCACGCTGCCGGGAGAAGGGAAGGACCGCATCTTCAAGGTGTCCATCAAGTGGGTGTCCTGCGTGAGCTTACAGGCGTTACACGATGCACTTTCGGGGCGTCTGCCCAGCGTCCCCTTCGAGACGATCCAGGCCCTGGACGTGGTCATGAGGCATCTGCCGTCCATGAGGTGAGGATCGCCCGTGTGGTGGGGGCCGGAGGAGCAGGAGGGTCTGCTTCCAATGCCTCCGTTTCCTGAGGATGTGAATCTGCTCTTCCAGGATGCTCTGGGCCTGGGGGTCAGGGTGGTGGCACACACGGGTTTATAGGACGAGAGCAGCAGCAGTGCCTGCCAGGAAAACGCACTGGCGGAGTCTCAGTCGGGCACACACCGTCCCACTGGGGAAAGAAGAGCTGCCCAGGACCCCCCAGGAGCTGCCCTCACCCCCTTCCTGTGTCCCAAGACAGGCACACACACTCGCTGACTCCGGACGCATGGTCACTCCACCCGGCACGTGAGCTGGGTCCCGTTTCTTGGTCGCCTGTGCACCCATGTTCCAGCTCTGCACTCAGCTGGCCTGCGCCACGTGGAGGAGCCTTTGAGGATCCTGGGGGTTTCCCACTTTGGCTCTATCCTCTGGTGTTTTTCCCCCACTTATCACCGCATTTGAACCTGCTGGGACACTTGGACGGCTCGTAATTGACCACACAGAGGCTCAAGAGTTGGCAGGTGCCCGTGTGGAAGCTTGGGCTTCTCCTGAGGTCGCCTCTTCCTTCCACATGTGTCCCGCACAGTGCGACCTCAGGAACTGTTTGAATGATTAAGTAAAAGAAGGAACACTTGAAACTGAAATGAACCTCCAAACTGCGCTTTCCCAATCCTGACCAGAACTCTGAGATGTGAGTGTAAGAGGAGGCGCCTTGAAGAGCCGGGTGGGTTTTCACGGGGGGCCCTGCTGTTCTGCAGACAGAGCAGGCTGTCCGTCAAGGCAGGGCTCCCCACCACCCCCAAATGTAGTCTGTCACTGCTTGGAACTGTTGCTGGGGGGAAAGGTAGGTAGGTGAAAGAAAAACAAAAACAACACCTAAGGGTTGTTGCCAAAGTGTCAAATCCATTTTTTAAGTGAGCAGCGGGAATTGCTGTGATTGTTCCCCACCCACTAAATCCCTCTGAATTAATCACCGTTATCTTTATCATCAGGAGGAAAGTCTTTGGGAAAAGTGGAGAAAGAGGCAGGATGAGCACATCTGAGGGGAGGCCGAGAGCGGGCCGCATGTCCTGGGTGGTGGCTGCATCTGCAGGCAGCAGGGTCTTCCCTTGGGGACCCTCAGCCATACCGCAGCTGCTGACCGCTGCCCTGAGAGTGTGGGGGCCTCTAGCTCTGAGCCCCGGCGGGCACTGGCCCTGGGAGGGGTGTGGATCCTTCCATACGTAGACCCATCATCCCCAAGCGAGGTCTGAGTTCAGCGTCTCCCTCTCCACCCTGTGGAGGAGCTGAGCTGAGGGAGCAGGCGTGGCCCGGGGGCTTGGTCTACGAGAGGTCCTTGGCCCTCAACGCCAGACGCCCTGAGGCCCTGGTAGGGCCTGTCCAGCTGGCCGACCGTGGTCACCTGCGCTAGCACCCCTGCCCACCCCCCCCAAGAAAGGTGTGATGTGCTGGCTGCAGATGGGGCGCCGAGGTGGGAGGGTCCTGTGGGAAACGGGAGGCAGGACCAGGCCATGTGCCCTCAGCTCTCGGGGGGACGTTCTCCTGCGTGTCCTCCACATGTTGGCCATCCTCAGGGTGTGTGCCCGCCGGCGCCCCTAGACGAGGCTTCTGTTCCAGGTACACCCCCGTGGGCCGCTCCTTCTTCACGGCATCTGAGGGCTGCTCCAACCCGCTGGGCGGGGGCCGAGAGGTGTGGTTTGGCTTCCATCAGTCCGTCCGGCCTTCTCTCTGGAAGATGATGCTGAATATCGATGGTAAGCAGAGCCCCGGTGCCAGGGTGGGGTTCAGGAGCAGGGCCCCTGGGGCCAGCTCCGCATGCACCTGCTCGTGAGCGAGGGCGGCAGCGCTGAGGCTTGACTGTCAGAGGCTCTGCGGGGCCCCCTCCCCAGACAGTGGCTCGGTGGTGCAGGGCTCCCAGCTGCCCTGGTATTGGATAAACTTCAGCGAGATGGAGGCCAGGAGGTGGTCAGAAACTGCCAGAAAACCCACGGCTTGTGGCTGTAAAGCCCAGTTTTACTCTCAGAGGTGACCTTAACCTCTGCCAGCCCCTAGCGCTGCCCTGGCTAGAGTGGGCAGTGGCAGTCCGTGCCCCAGCACGAGTCCCCACTGCCACAGCCCCGCTTCGAGTCCGCTCCATGGTTAGGGGGCGCGGAGGCCAGGTGCCCTCCTGCCTGGCTGGGGGTTCGGCCGTGGAAGGGGCTGCGCCAGGCAGACCCCGTCACATCTGTGCTCTTCTCTTCCCGCCCACAGTCTCGGCGACAGCGTTCTATAAGGCACAGCCAGTCATTGAGTTTGTTTGTGAAGTCTTGGATTTTAAAAGTATTGAAGAACAACAGAAACCTCTGACAGATTCCCAAAGGGTCAAGTTTACCAAAGAAATCAAAGGTAAGCAGCTGCCTGCCTTAGACCCGAGGGGCACACGGCCGGGGGCCCACATTTCTCCTTGGAGGCAGGGGCAGCCAACGTCAGACTCGCCAACGCGGGGACAGGGTGGCCCGTGATGTCTGAGCGTGGAGCGACCCAGGGCGGCAGCACGACTTAGCAGCGTCTCAGATGTTCCAGAACATTGGCTCCTCTCTATTTGGGGTGTCTGTACGCATCAAGCTTGGTCTCCACTCAAGGAAGTGCAGTCCAGGGCACCGTGGTTGGGCTGGGTCCTCCTGCCCGCCATCTGGTTGCCGCAACGCCCCGGAGCCCGGCCGTCAGCACCTGTCCTTCCCGGGGGTGTACAGAGGCCAGCAGCAGGGCTTTCTGCTAAAAATAGCCCCGCAGGAAGCACAGAAGGCCATGGGCGTGGACGCCACACTCCCAGCGGAGCCCACGTCGTCCACTGTCTCAGCACAGGCCTCGGGCTTCGCCACCCCTGGGCCAGGGTCACCCCTGCGGGTGAGACAGCCAGCCCCGGGCCCTCAGTGTGGGTCTGCGGGTGATGGTGCCCTGAAATCCAATGGTCTGTCAGTGGCGTGTTGTGACAGGCCAGGCCGAGTCTTGATGCTGAAGCCCAGCCGCTCTGTGTCCTCAGGTCTAAAGGTGGAGATAACGCACTGCGGGCAGATGAAGAGGAAGTACCGTGTGTGCAACGTGACCCGGAGGCCGGCCAGCCACCAGACGTGAGTCCCCCCAGACTACCCCTAGCCACCGCACGCGAGTTCCCCCAGGCTTCCCCCAGCCACCGCACACGAGTCCCCCCAGACTCCCCCCAGCTCCCCCCAGCCACCGCACGCGAGTCCCCCCAGGCTTCCCCCAGCCACCACACGCGAGTCCCCCCAGGCTCCCCCCAGCCACCAGACGTAAGTGACCGTCCCTTCAGACTCCCCCCAGCCCCGGCCTCCTCTGTCACTCACAAGTCCAGACTCTGCATGGTGACTTCTGGAAGTGCGCCTTTGGCTTAGTCGATCCATACTTCACATCGTGGGATGAAATTATGAAATTCCTCCTGTTGGAGGCAGGAGCGGGGATGAGATTGGATGTGGTGGGGTGGGTGGGGACTCCCCATCAGTTTTCCTGAATGTCACCAGTGCGACAAGGGCCGTGTAGGCTCACTGTCCAGTCCTCTGCAGTGAGCAGGGGCCGGGCAGGGTGGTGGGCGCGAGTGGACACTGCCTGGGCTCGGCCTCCGCGGGGTGCCCGTCGAGGTAGCAGGCATCCTGGCCACACGGGGGCCCTGCTGTCTAAGCCGTGTGGCCCCCTGCACCCCACCTGGAGGCCTCCTGGGTCTAGTGAGGACTTATTAGTTTATTTTGTGATCATTCCAGGAGAAGCACCTGGTGTGTCGCTGGGCACTGGTTATAGCAGGGCACCCAGGGCCTCGTGCAGCAGGTGGCCAGGGTGAGCCTGTGTCCTGGTCCCCGTGCCCAGCACCCTTGGCCCCAGCCCAGCCTGTGTGGCCGCAGAGGCCTGAGCAGACGCTGCTTATCCCTTTTGCCGTCCTGTCTGGAAGGTCTCAGATTGTCTGGGGCGGGCTCATGGAGCACGCAGCCTGTGAACAACTTTCAGAGTCGGTGCGAGGCGGGCTGGAATGCGCACAGGCCGTTCTTCCTGGCTTTGTCTTTGTCCGGATCCTTTCCAAGTCCCCTAGATGTAGGTGTCTCTTGTGATTACTGCATATCGTGAGTGGGGGGGTATTTTCCCTTTCTGACTCTGGAGATAAAACAAAAGTTTGGGACTCAGTGACCCAGAGGGCATGGTGTGGTTTTGACTGCTTTGGGTGGCCCTCCGTCTCCTCCATCCCTGAGAAAGCAGACCCAGGAAGGCTGCGTGAGCAGGTGCGTGGGGCCCGGGGCGGGCTCCGGGCCTGAGCCGTCTCTCTGCCCTAGGTTCCCGCTGCAGCAGGAGAGCGGGCAGACGGTGGAGTGCACGGTGGCCCAGTACTTCAAGGACAGGCACAAGCTGGTTCTGCGCTACCCCCACCTCCCGTGCTTACAAGTCGGACAGGAGCAGAAACACACCTACCTTCCCCTGGAGGCAAGCCCCCGCCCTCTGTCTCTGTGTGCTGGGCCCAAACTTTGTGACTCCTGGCACTGTGGGACCTCGGGCAGGTTCACAGACGTGGTCCAACCTGTTTTCGCATTAATAAGATGGGTTTGGTAATTCACAGGATTTGTGTGAAGGTCAGGATCATGTGTATGTGTGCCCAGCAGACCCCTGGGACAGGAAGTGTAAAATCCACTACTGGTTTGAAGAATAATTGCCCGGGAAAAGATCAAATACTGAAATGGAGATCCGAGTTCTAACTATTTTCTGTTAGTGTTCTAAATTCTCAGTGCTGGTCCGGTTGCTCAAACATCTGGGTCATGGTTGGGTTTTTCCCATCTGTGTCCAGAAGGTAGACAGCTTCCCTTCCCAGGAAGCTCTGCTTACGCTCCTGTCTGAGGACTGGGCCCACACAGCCGTGCTGAAGCCCCAGGCCCGCCCGCCCTGCGGCTGTGTCGCTTTCCCTGCGCGGTCCCCGGGCTGTCTGTGTACACCGGGTTTCCTTGGGGGGTTCTGCTGTGGACCAGAGGGCCACCTCGGGGCTGCCATTCCTAGTGGATCTCAGGAACGAATCCCCGCCCCCGCCCCACCAGTGTCTGTGCTCAGCCCCAGACCCACCCGCTCCCCAGCCCACTGCTGACCCCAGCTCTCGCGTTTCCTCGCAGGTCTGTAACATAGTGGCGGGACAGAGATGTATAAAAAAGCTGACCGACAATCAGACCTCAACCATGATCAGAGCGACTGCCAGGTCAGCCCCCGATCGGCAGGAAGAGATTAGCAAGCTGGTGAGCGTCCCATCGTTGGTGCTGGCCTCGGGTGGGGACGGGGTCCCCGGGCATGGCACCCTGGTGCTCTGGACAGACGCGGCTTCTGGAAGGAAGCAAAGATCACCCCCCGACTCTGAGCCTCTTCTCTCTTCCCTTTCAAGATGAGAAGTGCCAGTTTCAATACAGATCCATACGTTCGTGAATTTGGAATCATGGTGAAAGACGAGATGACAGACGTGACCGGACGGGTCCTCCAGCCACCCTCCATCCTCTACGGGGGCAGGGTAGGTGGTGCGCTGGGTGGGGCCGCTCTGCGGGTGCTGGGGGTGTGTGCAGAATGCTGACGGTGAAGCAAGAGCGTCCAGCCCCCTTCCCTGCCCCCAGAGGTGCAGACCATGGTCAAGGAAGAGTTCTAACCCCCTTCCCCACTCCCAGAGGCGTCGACCATGGTCAAGGTAGAGTCCTTCCTGCTCCTGTGTGAACCTGTAACAGCTGTTGGGCTTCGTAGAGGACTGGTTTCCTTGACCCTTTAAAGTTTCCTGAGTCCCCCTTTTGCTTTTCTAAAGGTAAGCTTTATTACCCCACCAGACTTTTAAAGCCATCATTCTTTGTGTGAGGGAGACGCGGTCAGTGATAAATTGTCCACAAGTTCCCTGCTGCCTCTCTGCTTTCTAATTGTTGTTTGGGTGGTATTTGGACACAAGTACCTCAGTTTAGTTAGTGCAAATGTTTGACCTCTGGCTCTGGTCAGTATGATCCTGACCCTTGAGCCCCTTAGGGCTCCTGAGAAATTATTCTTTTCTCCTGGGCTTTTCTCCAGCAAGGTGGTGGGTAGGCGGGGGGAGGTGGAGCGCAACTTCAAAGGTCACAACTTTGGGAATTCCCTAGCAGTCCAGTGGTTGGGGTTTAATCCCTGGTCAGGGAATTAAGATCCTACACACTACGCGGCCCCCAAAAAGGAAGAAAAAAGTGAAAGTCATGGTGTTTGTCCATTAGGGAGCGCCGTGGGAGCCTGTGTCCGCTGGACCTGACTGCTCCACCGGGTGGGGTGGAGCCTGTAGCAGGCTTTCATTTTGTTTTGTTTGCAGATTTTTCCTTTTCTTATTTTAAAATGCAAGTTGTATTTATAAAAATGTTTAAAAGTTCAAAAAATGCAAAGAATTATAGGGGAAAATATCTCTTTTTTCCCCACATCCCAGCTGATCTTCCAGGAGGCAGTTCTCTTTGTAAAATCACCCTGGGGATTATCCATGTGTTTTTTTCACTCTTTCTTGTGCACATAGCAACGTATTAAATACCCTTCTATACCTTGCCCTTTTTAACTTACTGTTTTCTCTCAGATCACAAGGAGGTCTTGGAGTGCGTATGACACGTGGCTCCCTCATTGTTTTAGAGTGTTGCTAGGTAGTCCCCTGTAGGGGTATGCCCCCCGGGCCGTGGGTGTTTGGGGCTGCTCCCTGCTCTCTCCAGGAGGCCTCCTGGCTCCTCCTCAGCCCCCTTGTGTGCCTGGGAGCCCAGACACTGCACCCAGGGCACCTTCCTACCTTCCTGCAGCCCGGTGGGGAGGCGAGTTCCCCTTTGCATGCCAGAAGGAGTGAGTCCTGGTAAAGCCAGGACTGCAGGTCCTGCGTCTTTAGTGAAGGCAGGAGGCGTCTGGAGAACAAAACAGCTCTTTAACCTTGCAGGAATGTTAGAATCATAAGGATTCGAAGTTTCTCATGCTTCTGAATGAACAAATTTTTCCAAATCTCTTAAACATTATAGTGCGAGCAAACAAGTCTCATCACCGGCCCTACCCATTGTCCTGTCAGACAAAACATTAAATGTCCCCCAGCAACATTTGCTGATGTCCGGGGTCTGACAACAGCCCACACGTGTTGGTGGCTCTCTGTCTTACAGAAGGAGGCTGGCCAGAGTAGGGTGCTAGTTTAGAAAAAAATATGAAACAAAAACATTCATTTCTGTAATGTTTGACTTTTACCGTATACTTGTATTACTTTAATAAGAAAAATAAAAAGTGTTTTCCATTAGAAAAACGGAGTAAATGACCACAACTCAGACACACTGAGTCCCGCAGGGCCTTAGGCCCACAGGCTCTGCTCCCTCCAGCGGCCCTTCCTCCCGGTCCCTCGAACTCCAGCATCACTTGGAGGCAGCTAACAGATTCCTTAGGTGACAGTCAGTGTTGAGCCCTGGTCCTTTCTGGTGGAGAGATGACAGAATCAAGCAGACACGTCATCTGTTGTTTCTGTTCTCAAATGGGAGTAGCTTGAACAACGGCAGGCAGTGGGGAGCGGGGCACAGGGAGCTGTGACTCGGTCCCCACTGGCTTCTCCGCCCCCAGGCACGGGTCTGGGAGAAGCGCCCTGCTTCCGTGCCCTTCCCTGGCTGCCCTGGCTGGTCCTGGAAGAGGGAAAATCCTTGTTTCTGAGATAGAAGGCCTTCCTGTTCCTCCTGGCTACCTGTGAGGGTGGGTGGGGCTCTGGGCCCTCCCTGCTCCCCCTCCCGCCCCTCCATCCCTCTGTCCATTCTCCAGCCACCCTCTGCCCAGCTCACCTCCCCCATCCCACCTCTCCGTCCCTCTGTCCTTGGTCTGTGCATCAGTCCAGCCCTCCTGTGAGCACTGGTGGCCCCCACAGGCCCCCACAGCACGGGCTGCTCAGTGCTGGAGGCTGCACACAGGCTCGGTCCTCAGCCTCAGGAGGCGCCCTCTGCTTGGGGACCAGCCACGCGGGGACAGTGACAAAATCCAGGGTCAGAGGACTGTTTTCTTCTCACTCTGAACGTCTCGCCATTTGCAGAATAAGGCGATTGCCACCCCAGTCCAGGGCGTGTGGGACATGAGGAACAAGCAGTTCCACACGGGCATTGAGATCAAGGTGTGGGCCATCGCCTGCTTCGCCCCCCAGCGCCAGTGCACGGAGGTGCACCTCAAGTAAGGCTGCTGGCCGGGCACGTGGTCCTGGGGGGGCCATGGGGAGGCCTGCTCCGAGGGGCTGGGGCAGGTCAGGCTCTGCGGAAAGGGCGGGGCTTGGCAGAGGGCGTTGCTCAGGGTGGGCCGTCAGGAAGGGGGAGCTTTGCTTCTCAGACTCGTGGGAGTGAGTGTGCAGAGGTGCAGCAGGTTATGTGAGAAACAAAACAGTAAATGACGGCAAGTGTACGGTGAGAGTGAAAGTCGCTCACTCGTGTCCGACTCTGCAGCCTGTGGCCTGTAGAGTCCAGGGGGTTCTCCAGGCCAGAATGCTAGAGTGGGTAGCCATTCCCTTCTCCAGGGGATCTTCCCCACCCAGGAATAGAACTGGGGTCTCCCGCATTGCAGGCAGGTTCTTTATCAGCTGAGCCGCCAGGGAAGCCCAAATATACTGGAGTGGGAACCTCTCTCTTCTCCAGTGGATCTTCCCTACCCAGGAATTGAACCTGGGTCTCCCGTATTGCAGGCGGATTCTTTAGCAGCCAAGCCTGGTAAGTGTACCAACTAGAGGCAAAGAAGAAAATAGTATTCACTGAACTAGCACTGTTTTTAAAAGCACTTTAGATTCACATTTCTATATCAGACCAACCTGACGCGGTGTCAGACACTTTGAAAGCAGCACCATAAACATGGCGTTTGGTTGCTCATGCTTCTGCAAGCAGCCAAGACCTAACAGGGAACAGAAGGTGCCTCCCACCTCCCTTGGGCGGGAGCAGGAAGGGCCCACGGACCAGGGAGTCGCCGGTGGGCGTCTGAGCGGGCCTTGGTCCCAGGGAGCTGCGTCTCTCGGTGCTCTGGAGAGTTGGCATGAGGGCTGGAGCCCTTTCTCCCACACCGCCAGCAGAGAGAGCGGGGCGGGTGGGGTGTACAGTCTGACCTCAGGCTGCCTCCCCCGCTCCTGTCTGGGGCCCTTGTGTCATTCTCCTGGCGCCAGATGGCCCCAGGGCAGGTGCACCCGTGGGCGTAGATGCAGAGATGTGCTCATGGGTTTCTTTAACTGCACTAACAGAGGTTGGGCGCTAGCTGGCTGGGGTGGGTCGGCGTATCCTTGCTTTATTGTAAAAGGCTGGGATGTTTCTATCCCTGCGCTTAAAATAGAAGCTGTGGATCTGTCTCCCCCGCCCGCTGCAACGGGCGCAGCTGCTAGTGCTACTCTTAACTGTGGGCTGTCTTGTTTGCTCCTGTGACCATGTCATCTGAGTCCAAGCTGTGCGCATGGGATAAACCAGGGGAATCCAAAGGGATAGTCAGTTCATGGCTCTCCTTGCCCTGACAGTGCTCGGCGTCTGCGGGCAAGTGGGCGGCAGCTGTTCGTGCCCGACTGTAAAAGAACAGCCCTGTCGCTGCCTGGGAGGGTCACAGCTGGTGGGGGTGGCGGGGCCACGATGTGGCGTCTCCTGTTACATCGTGACTTTTCAGGGACCTGTGTGCTGAGCACGTGGGCAGCCTCTGTGCGTTGTCTTGTTGAAACAGCCACATCTCGGGCTTCAGCAGGGACTCAGAGCTCAATGAAAATGGCTTGGGGTCTGGATCTGTTAACACTGCCCTTTCTCGGGGCCTCTGGTGCGTCTGAATCGTTGGCATTCTGGGTTCTTCTTCATGTAACGGCCCTGCTCCTCCAGGTCCTTCACGGAGCAGCTCAGAAAGATCTCAAGAGACGCGGGCATGCCCATCCAGGGCCAGCCATGCTTCTGTAAATATGCCCAGGGGGCGGACAGCGTGGAGCCCATGTTCCGGCACTTGAAAAACACGTACGCTGGCCTGCAGCTGGTGGTGGTCATCCTGCCGGGGAAGACCCCCGTTTATGGTAGGTCTTGGTGCCACCCCAGCCCCGGCCCTACGGGTGCGTGGTGAGGCCTCCGCCACACCCAGGAGGAGCCTGTGTCTGAGCGAGACCAGGTGATGTCTGATTGTGGCCACACATGTGCCTCGGGCCACCTTGGCAGTGTCATCTGAGGCCCCGGTTCTCCGAGATGGGCATCCCGAGGGGGTGAGGGATGCGGCAGGCGTGCGGTTACCTTGTTCGCTGCCGACACAGACTTCGACTGGATGAGGAACGGTCACGTGATGTGCACGCAATAATCCCCTCGGGGGGGCAGGGGCAGTCCTCTTGTGAGCCGTGGCATCTCAGAATCCTCTGGGATTTGATCAGAGTCCTTTCTGCCAGAAGGCCGGTTGCACTTCCACCTGGCTCAGAGTTTCCAAGCCCTGGGATGGAGTCCCAGGCCCTGGTGGGAAAAGCTCCTGGGTGTCGACAGGCGATGGTGAGACTTGGAAGTGGGTGCGTGTGCATCTGCTGGAAGCCCGGTGGGAACCGGAGGCCCTGTACAGGAGGTGTGTGGGCACCACGGGGCAGAGGCAAGAGAGGCGCAGTTGACTCACTGACTGGCTTCCCCGTCTCCTATGGGCTCTGCATCCAGGAGCGGGAGGAAGCCCAGGTGACTCTTCTCCCAGGGTCTCCCGTCTCTCTTGGCCTGTCAGGGAGCAGTTGCCCACTCGCTTCACAAGAGAACCCAGAATGGAGGGGGGTGTAGGCCTGGAGAGTGCTTTGGCATCAAGTTTGTATTGGCCAGGGACTAAGGATTCAGGGGTTTATATTTTTAACTACTCGAGCATTTGCTTGCTGTTTCGAGTGCCTGGGTTCCAACCTGGCCCTGTGCACACTGCCCTGTCGGCCTGGAGAAGTTGCAGAAACGCCCCTGACCGAGAGCGGGCCTCCCTGAGCCGGTGGGGGACGCCCTGCAGCTGGCACAGAGCTGGGTCTGGGCTTGGCTGCGTATGCGGCAGGCGCGCGGGGTGGGCAGAGGAGCGCCAGGGAGCCATGCTGAGCATCCCGTTCTCTCTGTAGCCGAGGTCAAGCGTGTGGGAGACACGGTGCTGGGCATGGCCACGCAGTGTGTGCAGATGAAGAACGTGCAGAGGACCACGCCGCAGACCCTGTCCAACCTCTGTCTGAAAATCAACGTCAAACTGGGCGGCGTGAACAACATCCTGCTGCCGCAGGGGAGGTGAGGCCGGCCCTCCGCCATGCACGGGGCAGCTGTGGTGACGCCCTGGGCAGGGCGGTGCCGGGGCGGCTCTGCTCAGCTATGCCGAGCGCTGTCCCGGGCTTGGCAGGTGCAGGAAGTGAGTAGGATGAGGGTCTTGGCTGCTCCTGGTCTCAGGGTCCAGGGCCCCTGAGGACCGGTGCTGGCCCAAGGAGAAGGGCTTTCTGACCCCATCTGGAGGTGGGTCCCGCACGTGAGGTGTGGCAGCTGTGTGGCCAGTGCCATGTAGACAGGAGGGCCGCACCAGCGCCCCAGGTGCCTGACGGTCAGCTCCAGGACAGGGGGCTTCCAGAGCAGGAGGTGGCGCTGTTGGCCCCAGGCCAGGGCCAGGCACTGGGTGCTGAGCAGCAGTGATACAGTGGAAGGGAGCCCAGAGGGTGAGGGCCTCATGGGGGAGGTGACACGGTGCAGACTGGGCACTGGGGGCAGGGCTGTGTGGACACCGGGAGCAGCCTGCTCCAGAGGGTGCAGGCCATGCAACGGCCTTGGGGCAGCCTGCCTGCTGGGAGTGTGGCGGTCATTCTGCTCAGAGACTGAGGGGTGAGCCTGTGGGGGCCTGGCACTCGCTCCGGGGGAATGCAGCCGTGGGGGGAGGTGCAGGTGTAGCCCCGCTGACGTTCTGAAAGGCGACCCCAGCTCTGGCCCGCTGGCATTGTCCCAGGAGAGCCACTGGTGGGAGCTAGGCCGGCGGCGCCCAGAGCCGTGAGTGGAAGAGGAGTCTAGATTGGCCCACCCTGGGCTGTGGGAGCGATGAGGTGACGCCAGTTGAGGCAGGGGTGCAGGGGCGAGTTGGGGGGAGCCTGTGCTGGAGAGCCTTGTTCAGGGCCCCTCACGTGCGGGTGGTAGTTAGAGTTTCTGGGCTGGAGAGCAGCGCGGGGTGCAGTGTAGACAGGAAGGACGGCCAAGCCTGGGCCCTGGGGGGTGCAGGGTTGGAAGGTCGTTGAGGCAAGGCAACAGCTCTGGAGCCCAGGAGGGGGTGGCGGGGAGCCCGTGCGTGGCCGCCACGCGGCGCCGACCAGCCAGGTGTGACGAGGCGTGAGGCTCTCAGCCACAGGGCTAGGGGACGTGTGCAGGTTGCAGGTGACCTTGCAGAGAGCAGTCCTGTTGCCATGGCAGCAAGAGGCCCGGTCTGGAGGCAGGAGACGGGCTCAGCTAATCCCAGAGCTCTGCCGCAAGGCGAGCCGGGGAGCCGGGGGCGAAGTGGACTGTCCAGTGGCTGGTGTGGTTGTGCCGGTTCAAGGTGTGAGTCAGAACAGCGTGTGTGGGTGCACCCGGGACCCATCAGAGGAGGGGGAGGGCAAGAGGAAGAGCCGTGGGTACCTGGGGGGCTCAGCGCAGGGCACCTGGGCAGCACGTGAGTCCGGGAGGAGAGAAGGATGAGGCATCAAGAAGGCTCCTAGTCGCACAGCCGGCGAGGCTGGGACCCGCCAGCTGTTGGAGAACCGGGCCCCCAACACCGCCTCTTTGGGGAGGTGACTGCCGGAGTGTGGCCAGCATTTAGAAGACCCTGGGAGAACAGCCCAACTCCTTGCTTCCGTACTGGGACACATTCATCCCCTGAGAATATGTGGCTGTGTCTGGAGACATTGGGGTGTTGGGTAGAGAGCAATGCGGCTGCCAGGCGCCCTGCAGCGTGGCCGCAGGTCCAAGGTTGGCTGCAGACCGTGGACTCGATGGACGCGATTATCTTGGAAACGTTCAGTCATCTCCCCGAGGAGAACCCTCCTGTCCCTGGGCCCGGCCTCAGCGGCCGTCCCCACCTGACCACCCTGGTGCAGTGTACACCGCCTGCAGCCTCTCCCGCTCCGGGTCACTCTGAAGCAGGTCTCACCCCGAGCCTCTTTGTCCCCACAAGGTGTTCTCTGTCTGTGCCAGAGATAAGGAGTCTTTACAAGCAGAGCCCCAGAGTAGCGCTGGTGCCCGTGTCCTGAGAGGTCCGGGCGGCGTCCCCGAGCTGCGGCCCCTGACACTCGCTTCCCCCGCAGGCCTCCGGTGTTCCAGCAGCCCGTCATCTTTCTGGGGGCAGATGTCACTCACCCCCCCGCCGGGGACGGGAAGAAGCCGTCCATTGCTGCCGTGAGTGTCGCTTCCCACGGTCCCTCTGTCTATGTACGTTCCTGCCTGTCTAGCATCTCTGTGATTAGCGATGAAATCGCAGAGGTTCGGCCCAGTGCGGTCCTGGGCCCAGCACGCTGACTGGTTCCCACTGGTTGGCACCTGCAGGCAACTGCTTTCAGGCCAGCGTTCCTGGGGACACTCCTCACTGCTGGTGGTGGGAGTCTTAGGGTGTCGCGTGTGGCTGTGCACCTGGCTTGGGGAAAGTTGTTAGAAAGTTGTTACAACATGCTTAGTAGAGTTTTGCACGCTGTCAGGCTCTCCAGGGGCCACCTCTGAGCTGATGTAATTCAGCCCCATCCGATATAAGCAGAAGAGGGGTTCTGAACAGTCGTTGAGTTTTTTATTAGGTCCCGTGGGCAAACTTACATTCTTGGGGACACATTCATATACACCAGGGCCAAACACACAGACGCCGCGTAAAGGTGGTGGGCTTGCCCGTGACGGCCCTCAGGGCGCCTGCTGACCCCACTGCCCCGCAGGTCGTGGGCAGCATGGATGCCCACCCGAACCGCTACTGTGCCACCGTGCGCGTGCAGCAGCACCGGCAGGAGATCATCCAGGACCTGGCGGCCATGGTGCGCGAGCTGCTCATCCAGTTCTACAAGTCCACGCGTTTCAAGCCCACCCGCATCATCTTCTACCGCGACGGCGTCTCCGAGGGGCAGTTCCAGCAGGTGAGCGCCGCCGCGCTTCCTCCGCCCTGCTCTCCGTGTCTGCACTTCCCCGTCCCTCTGCAGGAAGGCATCTTGGGTTTCTGTTCTGCCCCCAGGTTTATCTGGTCACTGTGTGGTAGGGGTGGGGGGTGCGGGGTGGTCAGGACCCTGCGGCAGGAGGGGAGGAGAGGCGGGGGCAGGAACTGGGGTCGAGCGAGGCCAGTCCAGCAGGTTCAGTCCAGCACGCACCAGACAGGGCCTGTTCCGGCTCCACGCTTTGCCTCCTAGGCTGTGGGGAGTCTGGGCTGGGGGACTTGTTCTGGGGGCCAACTCTTCAGGGGAGGGGAGAGGAGAGACGGGGGCCAGTATCCTTGTACCCTAACCCCTGGTGCTACTCAGAGGATGGTAGGCGTCACAGCAGGTTTCAAAGTGGGAATGCTTCTATTTTCAGTTCAGTTCAGTCGATGAGTCATGTCTGACTCTCTGCGACCCCATGGATTGCAGCACACCAGGCTTCCCTGTCCATCACCAACTCCCTGAGCTTGCTCAAACTGATGTCCGTCAAGTCGGTGATGCCATCCAACCATCTCACCCTCTGTCATCCCCTTCTCCTCCTGACTTCAATCTTTCCCAGCATTAGGGTCTTTTCCGATGAGTCAGTTCTTTGCATCAGGTGGCCAAAGTATTGGAGCTTTAGCATCAGTCCTTCCAATGGATATTCAGGACTGATTTCTTTTTAGGATGGACTGGTTGGATCTCCTTGCAGTCCAAGGGACTCTCAAGAGTCTTCTCCAGCACCACAGTTCAAAAGCATCAATTCTTCAGCATTCAGCTTTCTTTATGGTCCAACTCTCACATCCATACATGACTACTGGAAAAACCGTAGCTTTGACTAGACAGATCTTTGTTGGCAAAGTAATAGCTCTGCTTTTTAATATGCTGCCTAGGTTGGTCATAGCTTTTCTTCTAAGGAGCAAGCATCTTTTAATTTCATGGCTGCAGTCACCATCTGCAGTGATTTTGGAGCCCCCAAAATAAAGTTTGTCACTGTTTCCATTGTTTCCCCTTCTCTCCTCCATGAAGTGATGGGACTGGAAGCCATGATATTTGTTTTTTGAATGTTGAGTCTTAAGCCAGCTTTTTCACTCTCTTCTTTCACTTTCATCAAGAGACCCTTCAGTTCCTCTTTGGTTTCTGCCAAAGGGTGGTGTCATCTGCATATCTGAGGTGATTGATATTTCTCCTGGAAATCTTGATTCCAGATTGTGCTTCTTCCAGCCCAGCGTTTCTCATGATGTACTCTGCATATAAGTTAAATAAGCAGGGTGACAATGTACAGCCTTGACGTACTCCTTTTCCTATTTGGAACCAGTGTCTTGGTCCATGTCCAGTTCTAACTGTTGGTTCCTGACCTGCATACAGATTACTCAGGAGGCAGGTCAGGTGGTCTGGTGTTGCCATCTCTTTCAGAATTTCCACAGTTTATTGTGATCCACACAGTCAAAGGCTTTGGCATAGTCAATAAAGCAGAAATAGATGTTTTTCTGGAACTCTCTTGCTTTTTCAGTGATCCAGCGGATGTTGGCAATTAGATCTCTGGTTCCTCTGCCTTTTCTAAAACCAGCTTGAACATCTGGAAGTTCACGGTTCATGGATCACTGAAGCCTGGCTTGGAGAAGTTTGAGCATTACTTTGTTAGTGTGTGAGATGAATGCAATTGTGCAGTTGAACATTCTTTAGTATTGCTTTTCTTTGGGATTGGAATGAAAACTGACCTTTTCCAGTCCTGTGGCCACTGCCGAGTTTTCCAAATTTGCTGTCATATTGAGTCCAGCACTTTAACAGCATCATCTTTTAGGATTTAAAATAGCTCAGCTGGAATTCCATCGCCTCCACTAGCTTTGTTCATAGTGATGCTTCCTAAGGCCCACTTGACTTCGCACTCCAGGATGTCTGGCTCTAGGTAAGTGATCATACCATTGTGGTTATCTGGGTCATGAAGATCTTTTTTGTACAGTTCTTCTGTGTATTCTTGCCACCTCTTCTTAGTATCTTCTGCTTCTGCTAGGTCCGTACCATTTCTATTCTTTATTGTGCCAATCTTTGCATGAAGTGTTCCCTTGGTATCTCTAATTTTCTTGAAGAGATCTCTAGTCTTTTCCATTCTATTGTTTTCCTCTATTTCTTTGCATTGATTGCTGAGGACGGCTTTCTTATCTCTCCTTTCTATTCTTTAGAACTCTGCATTCAGATGGGTACATCTTTCCTTTTCTCCTTTGCCTTTAACTTCTCTTCTATTCCTAGCTATTTGTAAGGCCTCCTCAGACAACTGTTTTGCCTTTTTGCATTTCTTGGGGATGGTCTTGATCACTGCCTCCTATACAATGTCACGAACTTCCATCCATAGTTCTTCAGGCACTCTATCAGATCTAATCCCTTGAATCTATTTATCACTTCCACTGATTTAGGCCATACCTGAATGGTCTGGTGGTTTTCCCTACTTTCTTCAATTTAAGTCTGAATTTGGCAATAAGGAGTTCATGATCTGAGCCGCAGTCAGCTCCTGGTCTTGTTTTTGCTGACTTAATAGAGCTTCTCCATCTTTGCTGCAAAGAATATAAACAGTCTGATTTCGGTATTGACCATCTGGTGATGTCCAGGCATAGAGTTGTCTCTTGTTTGTTGGAAGAGGGTATTTACTATGACCAGAGCATTCTCTTGGCAAAACTCTGTTGGCCTTTGCCCTGCTTCATTTTGTACTCCAAGGCAAAACTTGCCTATTACTCTAGGTATATCTTGACTTCCTTTTTTTGCATTCCAGTCCCCTGTGATGAAAAGGACATCTTTTTTGGTGTTAGTTCTCAAAGATCTTGTAGGTCATCACATAACTGTTCAACTTCAGCTTCTTCAACATTCATGATTGGGGCATAGACTTGGATTACTGTGATGTTGAATGATTTGCCTTGGAAACGAACAGAAATCATTGTGTCATTTTTGAGAGTAATCTGAGTACTGCATTTTGGACTCTCTTGTTGACTATGAGGGCTACTCCATTTCTGCTAAGGGGTTCTTGCCCGCAGTAGTAGATATAATGGTCATCAGAGTTAAATTCACCCATTCCAGCCCATCTTAGTTCACTGATTCCTAGAATGTTGACGTTCATTCTTGCCATCTCCTGTTTGATCACTTCCAATTTGCCTTGATTCATGGACCTAACACTCCAGGTTCCTATGCAATATTGCTCTTTACAGCATCGGACTTTACTTCCATCAGCAGCACATCCACAACTGGGTATTGTTCTGCTTTGGCTCTGTCTCTTCATTCTTTCTGGAGTTATTTCTCCACTGATCTCCAGTAGCATATTGGGCACCTACCAACCTGGGGAGGTAATCTTTCAGTGTCCTATCTTTTTACCTTTTCATACTGTTCATGGGGTTCTCAAAGCAAGAATACTGAAGTGGTTTGCCATTCCCTTCTGCAGTGGACCACATTCTGTCAGAACTCTTCACCATGACCTGTCCAGCTTGGGTGGCCCCACATGGCATGGCTCATAGTTTCATTGAGGTAGACAAGGCTGTGGTCCACGTGATCAGTTCAGTTAGTTTTTCATGATTGTGGTTTTCATTCTGCCTGCCCTCTGATGAAGGATAAGAGGCTTATGAAAGCTTCCTGATGTGAGAAACTGACTGTGGGGAAAAACTCCCATTTTAAACCTGAGGAAACTGGGGATCAGACAGGTTTTGTGGCTTTGATAGCCACAGGCTTGCTTAGTGGTGGAGCTGGGTTTTGAACTCGGCTTAGCACCTAAGCTAATAGAGTTTGTTTGCTTGTGTGTCTTTAAGTAGATTCTCTCCAATCCAGAAATAAGTTGTTGGATTGATTTGTTTGCGTGTGTGTTTCCCATCATGCCTTCAAGTCCACTGTGGATGGTAGCACTTAGAATATTCCAGACACCATGCTCTGCTTGTTTATGCATTATCTAACCTAAGCCATTTAACCACCAAACCTGGGAGCCTTTTGCTCCATGATAGAAGTGAAGAAACAGGCTCAAAGAGACAGAATCACAACAGCTAACAGCAAGCTAGTGGAGCTATAAGACTTAAATATGTATCAAACGTACATGTGATAAAGGGAGTCATTTTAAGGTAACGAGAGGCCCCAAAACGTAGGAGTCCTCAAGCATGTCCTGCTTCCTTTCTGCAGGTTCTGCACCACGAGTTACTGGCCATCCGTGAGGCGTGCATTAAGCTAGAGAAGGACTACCAGCCAGGCATCACGTTCATCGTGGTCCAGAAGAGACACCACACGCGGCTCTTCTGCACTGACAAGAACGAGCGGGTGAGCGTCCCTGGGCCCCTCACCTGCCCTGCCGTACCGAGGGCCTGGTGGCATGGGCGTCCCGGGCTCGCGGGCACCGGCCACAGGCACTGGAGCAGGGCTCTCCTCAGCTTGGGGAGCAGTTGGAACCTGTAAACCCCACAGGTTGGGATGCATCTGGGGGAATGACTTTTATCCCATATGGAAATGACCAAAGGTGAGGCTTCAGAGCCGGTGAGCAGCTGTGGTCCTAGATAGCGTGGTGTAAAGGATGAGGTAGGATGTGGGGAGGTGGGAGCCCTCAGGGCAGCTGGGGTGAGCAGCTGTGGTCCTAGACAGCGTGGCGTAAAGGATGAGGTAGAATGTGGGGAGGTGGGAGCCCTCAGGGCAACTGGGGTGCTCCTGGAAGGGGGCCTGGGAGCTCTCCAGGGGTCCAGTCTGGAGCAGCGTCCAGGCTCCCTTACGCTACCTGACTGTTCCAGAGTAAGAACCATGTGCGAGCAGGAGGCTCGAGACTTAAAGATGTGACTGCTGAGAATTGTCCACAGCTGGGGAGAGATAGGATTCCTTAGATTAAAACACTGTTCCTATTCCTAACAGGAGAATAAAAGTAAATCCACACCTAGACACATTGTCCTAAAGCTGCATGGTGTCAAAGTAGCTGCATAAGATAAAAGACTTCCCGGAAGGGAAGGACATTAGGTCAGACTGCCCACCAGCAGGGCTGGACACTGGGGGTTAGTGTCCACATGGAGCAGTTCCCTGAGGCCACCTGGCACCATAGTGCTGAACATGCTTCTGGCCTAAATGAAAGACATAATGCAAATTGAGAGTTAATAGTGAGGAAAAGGGACAGACGGTCTCCTGAGAAGACACGACTGCTCTAAGCGCAGATGGATCTCATGCCATGGCCTAAAAATATGTAAAGGTTAAAAGGTGAAGCTCAACGGGCAGAATTTCAGTGAGAAATTGACAAACACACCACTCGAGAGGTCTGTGTTAACGGACCACTGTCAGAAAGCGAAAGAGGTACAAGTTAGTAAAGACTGAAAATGGGAAGAGTAGAGGAAACAAGCTGGGGCAGACAGCCCTGCCTGTGGTGGCCGAGCTCACGCCCAGAGCTGAAGCACGAGCTGGCCTCAGGCGGTCTCAGAAGATGGCCAGACTCACCCTTCTACCAACCACATTTTCCGTTACACAGATTTAAATCCGTAGTAGAAAAAAGCATAAGAAAGCTTAAATTTTTCAATTTGATTATAAGGAGCACATGCACTAAAAAGGTGAAGAGAATAATCAATTGTGAAATGATCAGAAATGAATGAAAAGGAGAATTTCATATCAAACCCTGTGCAGTGCAGCTAACGCAGCACTTATGGATGAGAATATAGACACAACTGCTGTGTTATAAAACTAGAAAGACAGCCATCAGTAAGTCTGAAGCCGCAGGAAGGATGTCAGCCCCAGGGGTTGAGGGACAGCTGAGGAGCTGGTGTGTGTAGCCCCCCTGCCACCTCAGCCTGCAGACCTCTCTTGCCAGGAGTCAGGGGGATCAAAGTCAGCTTTTTCCTGCACCCCACTTTCTCGAAATAGAAAATAGTGAACTAGAAAATGAATCGCCCATAGCACAGATTAACACAAGTGAGGCATACTTCGCTGAAGATTATATAAACCAATCAAGACTGAACAAAAGAGAGAATACTAGTGATGATGTTGGGAGCAGAAGGCGATAGCGGCTGGCTCCAGAGGGGGTGTTATTTGAATCATACTGGATAACAGCTTCATGACAGCATGTTGGAAAACAGGAGAAACAGATGCAAATACTCAGTTGTAGAACGACTTCAGTTAGCAGAATCAGCTGAGGAGGACAGTCCCAGTCATCATCCCAAAGGCATCGGGCCCAGAGAGTTTCACGGGCAAACTGTACCAAGGCATCACGAGTAGACCATCTTAATGTGTGGCACAGGCTGGGGAAAAAAAAGAGAAACTACTTGGCTTATTTGATGAAGTTAGTCCAGAGGTTTTTATAGGCAAGTTTTAATAAACCTTCAGAGAATAATCTTCTAGAAAGAATTTCAGAGGACAGAAAAAGTCTGGGGGATTCACATTATGAGGTTAGCCTGATAAAATCACCAAACGTTGTCCAGGATGTGGTGCTATGGTGAGGAGCATCCCTGCAGCTTCCGGCTGCTTGACCACAAGCTGTCGGCGCCTCTGCCCTGGACTGCCTTGTGGGAGTGCTGGGAGGGCGGCTGATCTGACACACAGCACTCAGCACAAGGTGAGTGCATCGTTAGGCCGAGGATTCTCCTGCCCTTTGGACAGGAGTGGAGACGGATAGCCAACTTGGAGCACAGTTCGGCAGTTCTAGAGATCTACCCTGGAGAAACCCACATGCTAGTATTCAGGGGGACATGTGTAAGAATATTCTGGCAGTGTTGTTTATAATAGTAACAAATCTACCTGCTAACAGAAGAGTTTGTGGTGTGTTTATATACTGGCATTTACATACCAATGAAAAGTAGTAAAAAGAACAAAACAGTAATAAACATTATCTGCCAAATGACTGTTTCTCAAAATTGCAATGTGGAACAAACACAGCAAGTAGCAAAGTGCATAGGATACATGTATACAGGTTTTAAATGTGCAAAGTAACACAGTATAATGCTAATGGAGGCTCAAATATGTAACAAAAAGTGAGAGCTTGTGTGAGAGTAGTGAAGTCTAGATTTGAGACTGCAGCATGGAAGGAGGTGCAGAGGTAGGCACTCCTCAGATATTTCCTTTCTTTTTCACGTGTCTCTGAGGCATCGTGCACACATTCAGCAAGCGCTTGCAGAAGGTACACAGGGGTTATATGGGCGATTTTCTCTTTTGTATGTGTATCTGAAATTGCACAACTTAACAAAAAAATCGAGTGACTTCGTGATTGATTAGGACTTTGCCATTCCAGGAGCTGGGTGTTGGGTGGATTTTCAATGCCCAAGTGTAAACTGAGGTTAAGTGGTTTGGTAGGATTTGTAGTCCCACCCACGTCCAGCTCCTGGGCTGGTCTCTGGTGGAGTGGCTCGCCCACCCCAGTGGACTGGAGAAGCCCTGGGCATCTGTCCGGGTTTTCTAGCTCTTCTGCCTTGAGTATTGGGGGGGGGGGCGGGGGTTGGGGGGCAGGAATGGCTATCAGGTGTCCATCATCTATTCTTAGATTTGTATGTTGATGACAGTTTCCATCTTGGTCTCAACAGTAAAAAAAAAAAAAAAAAAAAAAACCCTTCTAGTGGTCCACACAGATGCTCCAGTGAAGGTCCTCAGGGGCCTTTATGAGACGGCAAAAAATAACTCCAGCCCAAACAGAACAGGAACTAGTTTAATTTCAGTTGTTAGTACGTGTTTAATTTTAATGCTATCAGATCAGATCAGATCAGTCGCTCAGTCATGTCCGACTCTTTGCGACCCCATGAATCGCAGCACGCCAGGCCTCCCTGTCCATCACCAACTCCCGGAGTTCACCCAGACTCACGTCCATCGAGTCGGTGATGCCATCCAGCCATCTCATCCTGTGTCGTCCCCTTCTCCTCCTGCCCCCCATCCCTCCCAGCATCAGAGTCTTTTTCAATGAGTCAACTCTTCGCATGAGGTGGCCAAAGTGCTGGAGTTTCAGCTTCAGCATCATTCCTTCCAAAGAAATCCCAGGGCTGATCTCCTTCAGAATGGACTGGCTGGATCTCCTTGCAGTCCAAGGGACTCTCAAGAGTCTTCTCCAACACCACAGTTCAAAAGCATCAATTCTTCGGCGCTCAGCCTTCTTCACAGTCCAACTCCCACATCCATACATGACCACAGGAAAAACCATAGCCTTGACTAGACGAACCTTTGTTGGCAAAGTAATGTCTCTGCTTTTGAATATGCTGTCTAGGTTGGTCATAACGTTCCTTCCAAGGAGTAAGCGTCTTTTAATTTCATGGCTGCAGTCACCATCTGTAGTGATTTTGGAGCCCAGAAAAATAAAGTCTGACACTATTTCCACTGTTTCCCCATCTATTTCCCATGAAGTGATGGGACCAGATGCCATGATCTTCGTTTGAATGTTGAGCTATAGTCCTGAGCAAATGCATAGTCCAACTTAAGGTCTTAAGAATAGACGACAGTGTGGCTGAGTCTTGTTTGCTTGCTTGCATCACTTTGCCATCCCCAGCCGCGTCTAATGGGCTCTTGTGTTGCTCAAGGTTGGGAAAAGCGGAAACATTCCAGCAGGCACAACCGTGGACACGAAAATCACCCATCCGACTGAGTTTGACTTCTACCTGTGTAGTCATGCTGGCATCCAGGTGAGGACAGAGGGTGGACAGTCCCGGTGTGTCTGAGATGTCATGCATGCATTCAGCAAACGCTTGCAGAGCACAGGCCATGTGCCAGGCACTCGGGTGGGCACTGGGGACATGGTGGTCAGCAGTGAGCCTGGGGCTCCGGCAGTCCTGAGGGGAGGCCGGCGGGTGATCACTGGACCGTGGGGGCTCAGCACCATGTGGTGCTGTCAGGGGGCAGGAGAGATGAGGTCCGGTGGGGAGGGCAAAGGCCTGGCAGGCTCGAGGGGACCAGGGGCGTCCCTGTGTGCCAGGGCTCGGCGAGCACTCGGGGGTCAGGGGACTAACCGAGGGGTGGGGTCGGCCTCGCATGCCCACCTCACAGGTGAGAAGCAGGGTCACACGGGCATGCCTTGTCCCTCCCAGTTAAGAGACCCGCAGCCTGCCAGGAGCCATCCTGGGGGAGCGGTGCCCTGTGCAGCCATGCCCGCTGTCAGCGCTGCGCCGCCCTGATGCGAGGCTGTGCCCTGTGGGAGGGGGGCTCCTGGAGGAAGGGCTGAAGTCCCCTCCTGGGGGATCTGATCTAAACTCGGAGGATCACTGTGGACTCTGTACTTCAGACGTTCCATGGGAACCACACACCGCTGAGGCCCTGGAATAGGGCGTGGCCGACTGGCCGTGGGCGCGTCCAGCCTGCAGCCTGTGGGCACAGCCGAAGGCTGAGTGGGTTGTACATCTTTAAAGCGTTGTTGAAAAGGAGGAAGAGGAGTGTGGCTTAGAGAATGCGGAGACTCCCGTGGTGTTTCCTGTGGCAGCTTCCATGTCTGGCGGGCACCTCGCCTGTACTGGCCACCCAGCGTCCATCACCATCTCTTTCCTGGCCTTCCGCCTCCGGGTGGTGCTCCAGCCCTCCAGGGCCTCCGGTTCGGTTGCAACCAGCCTTCCCCCTTGCTTGACTGCGCAGGCCCTCTCCACTGAGGGGCTCTCGCTTCTGAGACAAGTGCTGTGATAGGACGAGCCTCTGGGGCCTGGCCCCGCCCTCTCCTCCGCACAGCCTCTGACGCTCATGCCCAGCTGCCTGTGGGCCCCGTGACCGCCCCAGGTTAAAAGTGGGTGCAGACCGTGGCTCCTCAGAGGACAAGCAGGCCTGACTCCCACTAGCTCTGGGAGCCTGAGCACAGACGGTGGAGGCAGCAGCACCCGAGTGGGGGCTTCAGGAAGGACCAGCCAGCTGGGTCATGTGGCAGCCGGAGAAAGCCCTTCCCCCTGCTGACCGGCCATGGATGCCCTGCCAGGCAGGGCAGCGGCCCTCGGGCACCCCCACTTTGCGGGGGAGGAAGGGGGCAGGTGACCAGCCCACCTCCTTCAGTTTCAAACCTTTCCAGACTACACACACTGCACAAAATAAATACATGTTCAAACTCCTATTTAAAAGGCAATAATGTATAACTTATTAGAGATTTTTTTCTTGTCTCTATAAATGAAACATCGTAGAGAACCTAAGGTATACAAATATTGTCCTCAGAACAGCGTCTTCTGTATTGTCTTTCCTATGATTTCCTGTGCACAAGTGAATATGTGTGTGGTCTGTATTTTACCAGTAGGCGGTCATTTGATGATACACTGTAAGTAATAGAAACTTCTCGTCACCGAGCGTCCTCCGTGACGCTTGCGCTGCAGGCGGAAGCACGGCTTCTCAGCACACCTGGACAGGTGAGTCCTGGCCCCTCTGGTCCGTATCTGCTTCTCACCCTCTGACCTGCTTTCAGGGAACAAGCAGGCCCTCGCACTACCACGTGCTTTGGGATGACAATCGCTTCTCCTCCGACGAGCTGCAGATCCTCACCTACCAGCTGTGTCACACCTACGTGCGCTGCACACGCTCCGTGTCCATCCCGGCGCCGGCGTACTATGCTCACCTGGTGGCCTTCCGGGCCAGGTACCACCTGGTGGACAAGGAGCACGACAGGTGAGTGGCATGCCTCTCCTGCCAGGGTCGTTTCCGCAACAGGCTTTGGCAGCTGCTTTTCCAGAGTGGGACACGGGGTCCCCAGTGGCTGGAGCCGATTGTGACGCAGACACCCAAAAGCCAGCATCTTCGCCGCCACTTGCCAGCTGTGTGGCCGTCTTGCCAGAGGGCTGGTGTGTGGTCCTCACTTAGCTATCACTGTGCTGCCTCGTGATGCATTAAAGGCTGCACTCTCTCTCTCTACCCACCCCCCCCACCCCACCCCCCCGCAGTGCTGAAGGAAGCCATACCTCCGGGCAGAGTAACGGACGAGACCATCAAGCGCTGGCGAAGGCGGTGCAGGTCCACCAGGACACGCTGCGCACCATGTACTTTGCTTGACATGTTCAGTGTTTCCGACTGTGTACCGAGTGGGATTCACATGAGACCAGCTACACTCAGACCAACAAATGCCCAGCCCTTCCGTGACAGCCAGCATCGAACATGACACGTCATCCATTTTAGTAGATTCTCCATTTTCCAGAATGCCTTCCGTCCCAGATTTCAAACTTGGATTTTGAACTGCAGACCTGTATGAGACCCCCATTGTCGTAGGAAATATGGTTTGCCAAAATCTTATAAGCTGCTTATTGAAATAGAGTCCCATGTTTCCTAAAAATCTCCTAAAACCAGTCTATGAACTCAGGGCTTTAAAACATTTTTAATTTATTTGGTCATTCAATCAATTTACTTATTTTTAACACATGATTCTCTATGAAATTGATGGGCTCAAATTAGCTGTGAACATTCTACGAGAGTGAAAGCAACACAAAACACGTTGTGGTTTTAAAGCCTTGAACATTCTGACGTTGTCACTAAAGTTTATTTCAGAATGATGCCGGCGTGCTCCTGACCTGGCTCCCACCAGCTGTCCGGGACCCAAGGGCAGGGGCCAGGCAAGACGCCCGGGGTCTCTCGTTCTGCCACCGGCCGCCTTCCGCTCAGCTCGAAGGAGGGCGTGGTGGCAGAAGATGGGCCGTGTGTGTTTATAACATTTACAGGTCCAGAGAGATTGGCAGACAAGTGCCATTTTAATAAAAAAAAAATTATTAAAAAAAAGAAAAAAGACAATATGCTGACAGTCTAATCATAAGAGCTGTCCTATAGGACTGTGACATTTATTTTCCAAAGTTTCTAAAGAATACGGGTCTGTGGTGATAAATACAGTACAATCCTTTTTCACTGTTATGTCTTTAATGTAAGAGAAAAAATATATATATCTGGTTTGCAGTATTAATGTGGTAGATAGATGCTGTTTTTCATTTTATTGACTACGGGGTGCTTCTTGTGATCTGTTCAGCATATCAAGAGAATTCTGAAGCCCTGACCACCCCTTGTGGTTCTCAGTGCTGAAGTGCAGGAGTATGCGGTTGACTCAGAGTGCCCGCGGCCCGCCCCCGCGTGCTGAGTGCCCAGCCTGGACCCTCGGGGGGCCTGGGTGTGCTCCCAGCAGTCGCTCCCCCTTCCCCACCCCCTCCCCCTCCCCTCCGTGTGTCGCTCAGCCGATTAAGCACAAATGGAATGTATGTGTCCTTCCACTCCCGGGAACGAGTCCGTGTAGCAGCGTGCACCTCTCTGCCTGTGGTTTGTTAGCCAAGCGTCGTAGGATCTATGCACTGAAACTAGAGAAGGCTGTTGGTGGCCCTCTGCCGGGCGCGAGGCCCGTGGTCTGCGCAGGAGCGCTGCCCGTGGCGGGAGAGGCAGGCCCTTCTGCTAGGATTTGCGTCCTGGCCCCAGACGTGGTTTCGCCAATCGAGAGCCGTCGCACTAAGAGGAGTGTTGTGGGCGGCTCGACGAGCTCCGCTGCGCTAAGTGGGCTTTCTGTCCTCGCAGGCAGCTGTCACAGAAACCAAATCCACGATCAGTACAGAGTCCAAGAAGGAGACGAGCCTTCCCCTAGCGCTGCGTCGTGTCTGTAGGTTTCCTCGGGCCCTGTGATGGCCCCGCCCGTCCAGGCCCGCCCGACACTGACCTCTGGCGCTGGGGTGTCTCCTGCTGGGCTGAGCGCCTGCCTCCATCTTGTGCAGGGGCTCTGAGGGGCCAGGAGGGGTGGGGACACGCTGTGGGGGACGCTTGGCCTGGATTTTGGGGGCAGCGACAAAGGGATGACTATTATTTGTATCAATATATGCTCAGAGTGGTGTGTGTGTGTGTGCGTGCACGCACACCTGTGTGCACATGTGGGTGTCTTATTAATGGCATTAGTCTCTTCTTGCTGTATCTTTTTTTTTTTTCTTTTTAAATGACAGAAGCCTCTGCTTAAAGAAATGTTGCAATTCCCTGTCATTTTATTATCAAGTGGCACTTTCTCCTATTCCGAGGGACACCAGTAAAGTACACTCTTGGCTTAAATTACTGGGAGCATTCAAGCAAAGGAGGGAATCTATTCACTAAAATATTTTTAAAGTCTTCAATGAGGTTAGTTTTCAGCCATGTTCAGTATCATGTAGAACTGTGTCTCTCCAAGGTATGTTTTACCACTTGCCACAGGATCTTGGGAGGTCGGGGTGGCGCTGGTAAAAAAAAACTCAGTTTCCCGCGCTCGCTGCCGAGTCAGAGCCTCCAGGGCGGGTGGCTGGGCGTTGAGTTTGTTGCCATGAGCCAGGGGCTTGGGCTGCCTGCAGCCTGAGAACGTCTGATCTAGAACCTAGGAAGCTCCCCCAGGCACCCCTTCTGGCAGTGCAGGAGGACATCTTCCTGAGCTAATGCACTGGGGAAGACTACAGGCTGGCAGAAAATGAGACCTAAATTCTTTAAAAAAAAAAAAAAATCATTTTGAAGAAAAGTTTTCTTTCTAGAGGGCCAAAGTACTTTGAGAAGGGTACTTTTTACAGCCCTAGGCTTGTTTTATGAAATTTTTACTAAAGAGCATTCATAAACCAGACGTCTCCAGCTGGGGTAGCTACATACCTTGGTGCATGTCTGATGGTTCAGAATTCAAATGGCTGTAGTTACAGTTTCTCAGGTAAAGAACTGTTTCCCCAAATTCCTACCAATCCCCCCATTATTAAGATAAGTTCTGAGACAGCGTGAAACCTCAGAGTACAGTAGAGTGAGTTCAAGCCCTGCTCACATGGAAGCCGAGAGGGGCCCCTGCCTGTCTGAGCAGGTCATGCCCACCCCACCCAGAGTGACCTCGAGGCCACCCCGAGAGGGGCTCCGGGCACCTCCAGACTCCGCCCATGTTTGAAGGGTTTCCTGAGGTCTGTGCAGGTTGCAGAGGTGGCCGCTCGCTGGCGTTGCCCCACCCCACTCTAAAGGAAGGTGTGCCTTGCTTTAAGCAGACTGAATGTGAAAATTGTGATGTAGAAATCTGGATTCATTTGAAAGGAAAACTGGGATTTATCTCATCTCTTTAGAAGAGGTGTCTGAATTAGATTCTTATCCTGGTACTCTTCCTAATGTATTTGGTAACATTCACCCGAAGAGAAGTTAATGTAGTCCCCTCCCTTCACTACTTCCTAGTCTGTTCGACGGGCTCTCGCCCTGATTGCTAAGTGATGAAAGAAACCCAGGGAGTGATGTGGGTCGCCATGAGGAGAGCCCTCTGGCCCTGCTGAGATGCCATCCTGCTGCTGGTGTACTTCCTTTGATAAGCTCAGATGTCCCCGGTTCAGATACATTTTGTAAAAACTGGGCATACCTGTACCTTTAGAAAGGGATTGTTTGGGTTTTGGTTTCCTGTTTCAAAAAGTCTTCACAGATACACTTGATACTACATTTTAGGGTCTGCCTCTTCTTTTCAAGATTGTGTTGCTTTTTGGTAGCATTCTCACACTCCGTGCATGGGTGTTTGCACCCTGGAACCACGAGACATCCCTGGCCACTTTGTGGCCTTCCCCGGGAGGGCCTGGTCAGAGGTGGAGTGATCTCTGTGTGCTGTTGGCCGCAGTCAGTGCTGTGACTGATGTTTACCCCAGCGTGTGCTCCTTAAAAGAGACAGTTCAAGTTCAGTTACTACAGCAGGGTTGTGGGGGGTGGGTATTGATATATATTGTACGTTACTGTTATTGTTGTTAAATGCAAATGTTGCTATTTATTTTTTTTTTTCCTTTCTGCTCTGGTTTGATTTGCCTGATAATGGATATTCCCGTGCATGTGGTACCTGGTGAATATGATAGAAATTATTTCCCCTAACTTTTATAAATTACCTGATGTTTACCTTCGAGTTTGCTGGATGATTTATTTTTGAAAGCCACAAATGTAATTTTTCTGGATGAATTGTTTTTCTTATATATGCAGCGGTGTAATTTTGCATTGATCTGCAGGGTGATTTAAATTTTATTTTTACAAGGCAGTTTTTCAGGCAGATTATATATTTGATACAATACGTTAAGAGTAGGCCAGCCAAGCGTCCTGCAGCGGGGAGACCAGACTGCCTCGAGGAGGCCTCTGGAGGCCGAGGCGGCTTCTCTCGGCCGCTCGGCGCCAGGCAAGCGCTTGGCTTGCTTCATGGAGCCATCCCTCGGGATCTGACGGAATCCTTGAGTGGGACTTTGATCTGTTGGACAGTTCAAAGGATTTTTTCATGGGCATTTTCCTACACCTAAGGCAGTTCCATTAGGAGGAGCTTTAGAAGCTGACATAATCCAGACAGTGGACAATCCCAGTGGCCCGGACAAGCCATAGAATTTCCCTGTGACCTTTCTCTAACTCATCTCTCACGCTCATGAGAAAAGGAATGTACAAATAAATAGAAACTTCCTCAGTGTTCATACACCTCACTTTCAGAATGCAGATACCTTATTTATATTTAAAGCCCTCCCCCAAAGCAACCAAGACTATTCTCTCTAGCTGCCGTGCCAGCAGTCACGGCTGCAGTGACGTTTCTCAGTGTAGACACAGTGCACGTGTGACTGTGTAATAGGGCTGTCCGTGTTACACACACATGCTGACTTTTTGTAAGGAAAATTTTCAACTCAAAATAATTGCACTGATTTTTTGACAGCTTCCTTTTTATTATGTCCAACTTTGCATCTGCTGTACTTGTTTGAAATGATTGTAAATAGACTTAGGATAGCAGAAATGGTGTGAGACAACGCATTGCTTTGTTCAGTGACTCTGCCATGTTTTCCAGTGTTATGTGTTAGAGCTGTGTGGGCTGCCCGCTGCCCTGCCCCCTCTGCAGCCGTGTCTGTGTGTGTGTGCGTGTGCGTGTGTGCGCGTGCGTGTGTGCGCACGCGCATGTTGACCATTCATGAAGGACAAGTTAGCCTCTTCGCCGTCTTTTTCTGGAAGGAAGTTTGTGGTCTGTCGGAAGGAGAGTGTGCTCCCTCCTTGTGGTCTGAAGATTTAATTCTAAGAGGATTAGTTGTAAATTCCTTGAATACTTCTGGTCTGTTTAATTCCTTGTTATTTGCCATGACTCCCTAAAGCATTTGCTTCTACCTCCGTCCAGCATTTGACAGCTTGGAGAGGAAGTGTCTAAACGGCCGATGTTACTAGCGAGTCAGGGTCCCCTTGCTTCTCTTGGTCGGCCGTCATTTGAAAGCCATGAAGTCGCTGTTGTGTAAGAACTGTCCTCTGTGGCTTAATCCGTAGATGCCAGGCAGACCTGGACCCCAGTGCTGTCCGTTCCTCCAGGCCTCGTGCGTTGGCCAGATAAGAAGTGTGGGCTCCAGCCCAGCGTGTGATTCCACTTGTGGGCGGGCTCCCCAGTAGCAGACACACAGAGGAGCTTTCATACCCACGCCAGCCAGTCACCTGAGTGTGTGTTCCCGTCACGTTGACGCCATCTCGGCGCCCTCACTTAACGCTTTTTTTTGGATGTTTTGCCATTTTGTTGTCTAAAGTGAATGTATTGGCTTAGCCATGTCACTACAGAAGGTGGTTTCTCATAAGTACCTTTTAGTATAAAAATAAGTAAATTAACGCAGATAAAGGCTACCTCTGAATTCTCAATAGGTTCATGTTTGCTTTTAAGCTTAGCTGTCCACACTGAAAATAGCCAAAATGTTGCCTGAAAAAACAGAATCGTGAACACCTCTCTGTTCAGTTCTGGCTTGAACATTGCGTGCCATACTGTGAGCCCCCGGGCAGTCCCCTCCCCGCACCCGGCCGTCCGGGTGGACCAGGGACTCCTCAGGGCTGCCCGGCTCCGACGTGCTGGGACCCTCGGTGGCCGGCAGGAAGGAAGCGTGAGGGCCCTTCTGCGCCGCCCTCGGGTGCAGGGCCGTGGGCGGCGGGGCCTGGAAGGGACCCGCTGTCCTGGCATTTCCCTGTCCTATCTGATGTAAGGAAGCACTTTTTCTTTCCTGCTTTACTTATGAATGGATTGAAAGTGGCTCCTTCTCTCTTCTCCCTTTTTGTACACTCTATAAAATCACAAAGGTGCTTAAACACCAACTCGCGTGCAAATAGTTCTTTCACAGCAGCTGCATGGTTTCAAAGTGCAGTGCAGGTGTCAGTGACCTCTGACCTGGGAGCCCTCGAGTGCTGTCACTCCATACTTTAAACCGAGCCAAGGTTCAAAAGCAAAATGTTCTGTTCAAATCCAAGGCCGTTTGTTGAGAGGAGCAAAGGGGCCAGGGCGGCAGCATCCTGAATGGGCGGCGGTTCCCGCTGCCGGTGCCCCAGACTGGACGCCCCCTGCGGGGCGGCTGGCCTGGGAGAGCTTGACATCCTGTGTGATTTACCACTTTGCCATCAGAAATGTGCTGTGCCCACGCGCTGCTGTGGGACTATCGGGCTCACCCTCTGCTCCTTAGCATCTTTTCTTTAGGTTCCTCATGTTCTCATCTTCAGAAGGTGAGCATTTGCTCCGAAGTCTGGAGGGACAGGCATCTGGGTGGGAGGGGGCGGCTCCGAGCTCCTCTGGACGCGCCTCAACCTTGACTTTGGCCCAGAGAGGTTCCAGGGGCACCGTTAGGAGGAAGCCCTTGCCTTTCACACCACGTGCCGTGCTGTAATTCCCAGAGCGCCAAGTGCCCGTCGCAGTGTTAAGAATGTGCAGTTCTGCAGTCGCGCTGTCCTACAGGCAGACCACCCCAAGGGGCGTGGGCGTGGGCGTGGGGGTGCCTGCGGGGGTGCCCGCAGCATCCACCGACCCGCCTCAGCCCAGTGGCTGCTGGGCTCTTCAGTGACTCAGTTTGCAGCCAGAATCACAGGCAAGGTTTTCCAGTGGCCCCCTGGGGTTCCAGCATGGGCCTGCTCCTTCCTCGCCACCTTTGCGCTCATGAAAGGTCACTAAAGATGAGGGAACTGAAGGAGATTATTGGTGCTTTTGTTCACACGTTTCTGTCTTACTGGTTGATGTGAGAAATGCAGTGTGTTAGACCTTAGATGGCCCTGGTGGTGTGACTGAGGGTTTGAGTCCTCACCTTCAGACAGTCAGAGGAGGCTAGTTACAACTTGCTTGAAACTAGTTACAACTTTCTAGTTACAACTTCCTTGGATGTGAGTAGTTCAGAGTTAAAGCTAAAACACCAAATACTGACTACCCCCACCCCGTGTGTCTCTGGGAACCTCATTCGTGTTCAGGCCAACCTCATTCAGTACTTCTGGAATCTTCAAGGTCCTCAGACCTGGGAGTCGATCCCAGGATCGACTTGACAGAACTGGGTGCGTGTAGGGTGCGCTGGGTTCCTCTGGGCTCCGGAGATGCTGGCAACAACCCTAGGTGTGGGCGAGGGTGGCCCCTCACCCAGGAGGCAGGTGGTGCCCAGGCCTCCCTGGCCTCTGGTGGTGCCAAGTGGAGCACGTTCTGGAGACCCCATCTCAGCCTCTGTGCCTTTCGCGTCCAGTCCTCGGGGTCCTTTCGGAATCGCATCAGGGCTGCGTTGTTGTTGGAAGGAAGCTGGCCCTCTGCCCTAGAAGCTGCTTCTGCTCCTTGGCTCCCACGGACGGTCCCGTGCAGGAACCACTGGGTTCTGGCTGGGGGCTCCTCCCAGGCCCTGAGCACATCTGTCCACAGCACCTCTCTGTCAGTCAGGCACTGACCGTGACCGCCGGCCAACCTGGGGGTTTTGCTCCCAGTCACTCGTCGAGAATGTTGAGTGTTAACGGAACGAGACTGTTTTCAGGAAGGAGCTGGAGCTGGCACTGTGTCTTTGTGAAACGCGTGTGAAGACTCGGAGGTCAGGTGCCGGGGTGCTCGTTGTGGTGGTTTGTAACGTGCGGGGAGTGGTGTCACCTGGAGCCGTGCACGCAGGACTCAGGCTCTGCCACCTCGAAGACGTAGGTTTTGGCTCTGACTTTTCCAAGCCAGGTATTGAGTCGAGCAGATTTCTTGGCTGATGGTCCAGTTAAAAGCCACCCTTCTCTGTCAGTGGATGGTTTTAAGTAGGGGAAATGACCCAATGTTATTTAAACTTAAAAGGCCTTCTTGGTGGCCACTCTTGGTCCTTCCCTCTCCCCTCACTCTCCCTCCTGAAAGGCAGAGGCGCCAGCCGGCATGGGGGCTGGACAGCAATGACTTTGGGTTCCTCTTCAAAGCCGGATACACATGTGACTAGAATCCTGGGAAGTCTGCAGTTTAGCACTAACTGAAAGTTGCCTCCTGAGTTTGATCGTGGATTTTAAATGTAGTTGTTCAAGGTATCAACTCATGTTTTGTAATTATAGAGGCAAATGAGTTTTTACTTTTTAAAGAGTTTTAAGGGAATAATTGTGAGTTTCTGTGCAGCAAAGTGGCTAATTACTCATTAAACATAAGAATGTAGTGTCTAAATCCAGATTTTTTCTTACCTCTGGTACACTTTAGATTGCTTACCTAATATGTATTGAGGGGTTTTTGACCCTGAGTTTTATCAACTTTTCTAGTTTTATTTTATTTTTATAAAATAATTGAAAAAACCAAAAATGAATTCAAAAGTTCCATAGGTAGATCTTTCCCCTTAATTTCCCCCCATGCAAAAAAAAAAAAAAAAATTTAGAAAGACATTTTGAATCAAAATGTATTATGACCATGTAAAGTTTACTGTTTTCTAAGAAGCTGAGCAGCTAAAGGGCCTCATTTCAGGTGGTACTGTGCGTGCCGTCTGCGGACGCGTGTGCCCATGCGGTGGGCCTGCGTGCGGTGTCTGTGCTTGGTGTAGAGACCGTGCAGTGCTGTGGTGTAAATGGGCAGTTCCTGTATAAACTAGTGTTTATATGCATTGGCCTCTGTATAACTTTTCATTTGCTACATGAATTGTAAAATTAAATATGAAATTATAGTACCTGCTAAATATGATTCTGAGGCTTCCTGTCCTTGTCTTTTAGTTTAATACCATTCTGTGTGTTTTGAGGATGTTCCATGCTTGCATGATGCTAGGTGGTAACGCCACTTTAAATTAAGCCTTAATCGGATATTAAATTTGTAAGTTTCAGAGTATGCAAAAATATTAGGCAGAATGAGTTTAAACTGTTCAGATCAAGATGCTATATCTTAATTGAGCAAGTCTTTTCTCCGGAGTTACAAAGGGAAACTTTCACTGATCCAGCGCTCGCTCGCTCTCTGGTCTGGCTGCTGCCATTGCTTGATGAAAATGGACCATTGTGCATTTCTGTGGCAGTCGGTCAAAGACCTGTTCTGAAAGTCTTGAGACTTTGTCAGGGTTATTTTTAAATGTTTGATTTTTTTTTTTTTTCCCTCCAGTTTGAGATGTTTTTATGGCTGATGGAGAGTATGATTTGGGTATAAATCTTTGCAGACCTGCTCATGTTCTAAGCTTTCTTCAGGTAGTGCCACCTGTCATTGTTTCTGCTTACGATTAAATGGGTTTTTGTTTTTGTAAAAGCATCTTAAATTTAGACATAAAATGGAGGGGACCCAGCTTTCTTTACAATGTGGATCTACCTCAGTTAAACAGTTGGGTGCTATTTACTAAGCCTGTCAAACTAAATTGGAAAAAGTAACAAAAGAGTGAAATATATAACTCCACACAAAGCTTGAAAACATAATTTCCGTTTATTTAATAATATTTTTATTTATTTTGTGCCTTTCGTGTTTAATCCTAATACATTGAAAAAATCAGTATGAAATTAAATATTTTATATTGTACATGGGGAGAAAGAGCCCAATTGGCCATGGAATCTGAGAGATCACCCCAGCTAACTACTAACACATATTGGAATCCCAACTGCCCTCTTGTGAAAAGAAAAAAATTATGCCCAAGAGCAAATATGACATTTTACAAGCAAATTTCAGACTCTTCTATGCATATATTTGTAGCTATCACTTCATTTTCTGTGCCAATGAAGGGGCGGCCAAAACAGCTCACACACACTCTTGTCCTTGCTTCTCTCATCACGCGGGCCCCCACCCCCGCCCCGGGCATATTTTATAAGTTCATTTCATAAGCAACGGATGGACTGTTGTCGATTGAGTCTCTCCCGACCTCCTGGTGGGGGTGCTGATAGCCATCGACCGAGGAAGGGAGAGCCCTTGGCTGTGGGGGAGGGGAGCAGGGGTGCTGCGCAGCACCCCAGGATTTCTGTGAGTTAGGAAAGCTTTCTGGCAGGTGAGAAAATAAGATAGATCGATGACTTTCCATGCTTTTATATTTGGCAGTTTACAAGTCTAGACTTTTCCTACTATGGCAATCTTTTTTAATTCTTTGGAGGTAACACAATATTTTGGAGTCTTAAGAATTTGATTTTATACCAATAAGAAATAAAAATTAGGGATCTTTCCTGTAGTATATAGTTTTACTATTTTAAAGAGATCTCTGAATTTTACAAGAGAACCAACATTCCTTAGTGGCAAAACTCTGAAGGTTGATTTGGGAGGCTTTTTGCTGCAGGATCTCAAAAAAAAATTGGGATGATTCTAGTTAAATGTTTTTTAATTTTTAAACTTCCATCAGGTCAATACGTAAGCTATATTTTGTAAAGAGTAAATCATCCTTTAGTATGCTGCATGTAAAGATCAGCATTGTTGCACTTTCTCAATAATAATAAATGCCCTACAATTGGCTCATCAGTAAGCATTTTGTTTTTTACCTAACAAGAGTACTTTGGGGCAGGTGATTAAATTTATATAGGTACCTCAAGAAAAAGAACCTGAATATGCTGCATTTTGTTTCTTTAGCTTGTATATGTAGCATTTTGTTCTGTTCTTATTTTTTTGTTTAGATATATGCTTTTTGGACCCCAACAGGCTGTTGAAGAGATCTTAAAGTTACTCTTGTAGGGTTACAGTATCCTTTTTTTTTTTTTTTTTTTTTAAACTTACTGCAATATCTGGTTCAAAGGTTGCCCACCAGGAGATTAATACTTTACCCAAATACACCTGAGAAAAAGGATACCATGTTTATAAGCAGACAATAGTTTCTAATCCTTTCTGTTCATGCTGCTTTAATTCTTTTCTCCATATCACCAAGAGGTTGGATGACTTACTTCTAAGGTCAGACTTAAACATCATGGCATCTTAATGTTTTCAACACAGACCTCACAAACTCGCCATTGAGTAAAGTAGCATGACCCTAAAGGTGTTGCTGGCGCTAAGGAGCCGCGTCCATCCGGGCTCTGAAGAGCCGGTCTCGACACTTCTGTGTTCCCAGCACTCACCCTAAACTGAACAGACGGGGAGTGGTCTTAATTGACAAAGACTAAACTGGTGAAGAAAGCTAAAGGCTGAGACACTGAGCATCTATGGTGGTGTTTAAGCTTAGCTGGGTCCTTTCGAGTTTGTTTTACAGCTTACTAGGTTAAGTAGTTTGCACTATTTTTGCAATAAATCCATGGAAAACCTAACAGTTATTTGTTTTGTTTCTTATTGTGTGTATATAAACTAATACTAAAAAGTTTGGCATAGTGTTTTTTTCACCTCCTTACATAACCTTTAACATGCACAGAATGCTGTAAATCTGATAAAATATGATGTGAATGATATTTTATAAAGTTATTTTGTATGGTGTCAATTTTGTTTTGCCTCATTGTACGTCAGCAAAAAAAAAAATAAAATTCCTTGTATTTACACCTGCCTCTCCCAAAGACCTTCTGTTACTCATGTGTTTATTTGGGGGTTTCCATCCACACAGGTTAAGATTCCAGGCCTCTGAGGTAGAAACACCCCTTGGGCGACACAAGTCTAGGGCCTTATTTTATACGTTGGGCCCCTTGAGAACTGGGAGTCTGGGGATAAACCTAGGATTGAACCGGATGGAACAAATGTGGCATCCAGGATGAGGTGGGTGTTCCTCCTCTAGCAGCCGTGAGAAAGGGTGAAGTAAAAAGTCATTCAGCTAAACCCCAGTCAAGTGTGAACCCCTGAGCTCCATGCTGTGTGGGATACAGCTGACCGCATCTGGGGCCTGAGCCTGGTGGGTGACTCACCCTCTGCTCGGTGGCCTCCCTCTGGGCTGTCTGACTTCTGTCTGTACTGGAGAGAATACGTCATATTGAGAGATAAGGAAGGTAGGATTAAGAAAACAGGAAACTAGCTGAGAATCCCTAGGACAGACACTGAGCTAAAGCAGGCCAAAGTTTGTGTTTTAAAGCTATTTTTTTATTTTTAAGAACAATTAAAAAAATAATATGCGTTCACTATAGAGAATGTAAAAATTCAGATAAACATAGAAATGTTAAATTAACAGTAATCACAACCACACAAAACCTGTACCAAATATTTATAGGGCTTTATTTCTAACAAAATGGGAAATAAGAAAAATTTTTTCAGATTTTTAAAAAGGAAAAAAAAACGGGGGGAGGGGCAAAGAACAGGAAGCAACCCAAGTTGCGAAGTATCCATTCACCTGTGGAGGGGGCAAACAAATGGCACATCCATACAAAGGACGCCTGCTCAGCAGTGAGAAGGAATGGACTGCCGGCACTGCAAGTGCACCACGCTAAGAAGAAAGCTCCGAGTCGAAGCCCACATACTGTATGAGTCCATCTATACGACACACGTGCTGGGAGGATGAGTGCGCAAAGCGTGGTCTGTGGGTGCAGTGTGGCCTGCTGTGTTCTTGTATGGCATACAAACTAATAATACTGACTTTTACATTCTTAAGTGGTTGTAAAGAAGTCAAAAGATTCCATGAACCATGAAAATCATGCAAAATTTAAGTCTCAGTGTCCATAAAGAAAAGTTTTCTCAAGTACAGGCACGCTCATTCCTTTATGTGCTGTCTGTGGCTGCTTTTGAACTAGTAAGAGTCGTCTAGTAGTGAGAGATTCTGTAGCCCACAAAACGGAAAAGTATTTCCCTATCGCCCTTTCCAGAAAAAGTCTGGGGCTCCCACTGCCAGGGCGTAGGAAGGGAGCACTGTGCCTCAGTGGCGGCGGTTACATGCCTGCCTCTGTGAGAGCTCAGGACTGCACGCTGGGGCTTCCCCGGGGGCTCGGTGCTAAAGCATTCACCTCCCAGTGCAGGGGACACAGGTCTGACCCCTGGTCCAGGAGGATCCCACATGCCCATGTGCCATGACCATTGTGCCTGTGCTAGAGCCCGGGAACCACAACTGCTGAAGCCCCAACAGCCCAGAGCCCGTGCTCCGCAACAGAGGAAGCCACTGCAGTGACTGGCCAGGCGCCGCAGCTAGAGAGCAGCACCCCCGTTCGCCACGACTAGAGAAAAGCCTGTGCAGCAACGAAGACCCAGCACAGCCAAAAATAAATAAAATTATTTTTTAAAAAACCTGTACATTTAAAAAGTGGATTTTAAAATATTTTAATAAAATTTAAAAACAAGAGGGACAGAAAACAGGAGCGACTGCCTGGGGATAAGGTAAGGAACTAACTTCAGGGGGATACAGAGGAACATCTGGAGGGACAGAATCGTTCTGTATATATTGACTGCTGACACGACCAACAGAATGGACATTAAAGGATGATTTTACTGGATGAACATTCAAACTCAGTTTTAAAAAAAGACTGAAAAGGCACGAGCTAAAATATACTTTAAGTGAATAGAAATAGGGCTTATGGTTTTCTCTTGTGGATAGTAAAAACAATTACTATGAAGGAATAGTAAAAAATGATGGAGATCTTCAATAATACAAAATGCTTTGTAATTCTTTTAAGATAGACATGCTTAGGCAGAGGTAATATTTCTTAGTGTATTTCATTTAATAATGTGATATGAAATTTTTCTCCAGGAATAGAAGTATTATAAAGTGCTTATTTTTGGACTTCAGTGGTTAAGACTGCATGCAGGCTTCCACTGCAGAAGGCTCAGGTTTGATCCCTGGTTGGGGAACTAAGATCCCACATGTTGGCCAGCCAACGCAGGAGACCCAGGTTCGGTCATTGATCGGGAAGATTCCACAAGGCTCAGGGCAACTAACCCTGTAAGCATAGCTACTGAGCCCATGCACCTAGAGCCCTGCTCTGCAAACAGAGAAGTCACCACAAGGAGAAGCCCACAGACCGCAATAGGAGTAGGCCCCTCTGGCCACAACCAGAGAAATCCTAAGCATAGCAACCAAGACTCAGGGCAGCCAAAACTACATTAATAAAAAAAATAATAATAGAGGGTTCTAAAACTAGTTCCATAAAAAAGTTTACTATAAAAATATATACAGCTTTTAAATCAGAACTACAATGAGGTATTATCTCACACGGATCAGAAAAAGTCTACAAACAATAAATGCTGGAGAGGGTGTGGAGAAAAGGAAACCTTCTTGCACTGTTGGTGGGAATGAAAACTGATAATAGCCACTATGCAGAATAGTATGGAGATTCCTTAAAAAACTAGGAATAAAACTACCATATGACCCAGCAATCCCACTATTGGGCATATATGCTGAGGGAACCATAACTGACATACACCCCAACACTCACTGCAGCACTGCTTACAGTAGACAGGACACAGCAGCAACCTAGATGTCCACCGGCAGATGAATGGATAAAGAAATCGTAGTACATACCCACGATGGAGTATTGCTCAGCTATAAAAAGGAACGCATTTGACTCAGTTTTAATGAGGTGGACAAACCTAGAGCCTATTATACAGAGTGAAGTAAGTCAGAAAGAGAAAGATAAATATTGTACATTAACACATATATAAGGAATCTAGAAAGACGGTACTGAAGAACCAATCTACAGGGCAGCAATGGAGACACAGACACACACAAGAGACTTGGACACAGCGGAGGAGGGAGAAGGTGGGATGATTTGAGAGAGTAGGACTGAAACATATACGTTACCATATGTAAAATAGATAGCCAGCGGGAATTTTCTGTATGACACAGGAAATCCAAAGCTGGTGTTCTGGGATAACCTAGAGGGGTGCGACAGGGAGGGAGGTGGGAGGGAGGTGTAAGAGGGAGGGAACGTATGTATATACATATGTATATGTATACCTGATTCATCTTGATGTATGGCAGAAACCATCACAATACTGTAAAGTAATCTCCAATTAAAAATAAAATGTAAAAAAAATACAGCTTTTAATTAAAAAAAAATTTATTTTACAGTTTAAAAAAATGCAGTATTTGGATGAATACAAAGTTAGATTGTCTTGAAATACAAAAATCCTACCTACAGACTACATATTTAGCTAAAACAGGATCTAGCTGTTTACAAGAACTAATTTCAAAATATACATATGTGAGTCTACACAACTGGTATTTTACAAGTTCTTGAAAATCTATCTTCAAATTAGAAAGTTAAGCAGAGTCCCTCTGCCTCTGGAGCTCAGCGCTGCAGAAGGGCTTTGCCTTCCGGTACGCAGCCTGCTGGCAGTCCCCTCCCACTCCAGCAGTGTGGGCTTGGGGAAGAGAGGCTGCTGTCTGGGTTCCCTTCCTGTTGGCTATTTATGGCAGAGGTGCATTATGCTCAGTCTCAGCCAGGGAAGAACATAACGTACGTGAAGTCTCTGAAGGGTGGACAGACTAACGCTTGCTTCACAGCCAAGGTGCTAGTCCAGGAGGGTCCTCACCAGGTTCATCTTTGGGGTCAGGATTCCACTTCATCGTCCTCACTCTCATCGTTGTTATTCTCCTCCTCCTCCTCCTCTTCTCTCTTCTCTTTAAGCATTTTCAGATATTTACTAGCTAAAATCTTCTTTGGTAATATATCTTAAAAACATAAAGCTAACATCAGCAATGCAAATTTCAAAACGTGCTAGTCCCTGCTATGACCTCTAAAACAGGTTCCAAGACGAGACAAATTTCAGACTACACTTCTGGGGTGAAATAGCAGGAAACTAGCACTGCCTCCTGACTAATGCTAAATACCTGTTTCTATTTCACTGATTGCAAACTATGCTCTTCTCTGTGCTGGTAACTACTGGAAGCAACCCTGTCCAACCCACCGGACAAAGCGCTGGCCCCGAGGATCACCTTAAGCTTTTTTTGTTCCACCACAACAATGATGAGTTTCTGTTTCCCCGTCCAAGTAAGGAGGAGTCTGAGGGGTGGGCCTGCCCAGACACCCTTTGCGGGTTGCCAACTTAATTCGTGCTCTAGGTAAACCGCATTACAAACATACTCAAATAGACAAAACTAAACGTGCCAGGTAAACTGTGGCACCTGGAGAAAGCACCAAAATGTCTATTTCAGTGAAAGCAGAAAATGAGCAGAGGAAAAGCTATAATTACTATTTTTTAACCAGAACATTTCAAAAGTGAAGTACCTGCAAGAAACTGAAAAGTTTCCGACTCCTCTGCAGTATTTGATAAGTCACTATAGGTGAGTGCTTTCTTTTCTTTTCCACTGCCATGTCTGTAGGAATAGGTGGCGAGATATTGAACAAACAGTTCCTAAAACAAAATGAAAAAGTAAAACTAAAGGTGTGCTTTGAAAACCTACCACAGACCTCACTTTTTAATTACATTAAGTTTAGATGATTGCAGATTATCCTGGTTCATCAAATTATAGGAGAAATAAATGGAGAAAGGAGAAATATGAGGTCAGGAAGAGAGTAAGGCTGAATTAAAGTTGGCAGGAAAAGAGATTTCCTAAAAGTTTTATTTCTAACTTACAAAAATATATAAATATAACAATAAATCATAACTGTTTAATGCCCAACCTCTACAGTTAAAGAGGGGCAAGAGACCATTCAAAAATTCTCTGCGCTCAGGAACACATATTGTGTATTCAGTGTACATTGTGTAGGGTGGTCCCCCTACAACCCTAAGTCAACAACCTGAAGGTAAAAAATGATTAATTTCCTGTTCTACCCAGATACCTTCCCTAAGGCAACCACCTGAAATGAGCCTCTCTGTTTTATTTTAAATCCATCTAATTGAGTTAGTAAGGGATTAAAGAAGTAACTGCAAAACTCAACTCCTTAATATCTACAGAATGAAATGGTACAAATATCCCCAAACTACTCAAATTTCCTACTTCCTTTAGCTCCAGCTTTGACCAACACACCCTTGGGACACTATCTACCCAACTAACAGGGATGGAAAATGGATTCCAAGTAAAGTTAAAGACTGAAGCAGAAACCTGGCCAAGGGTTAAAAACAGGAAGGTTCTGGCCTACCTAGACCAAATCAAGAGACAGTTATTTGGGCCTAAAACTTCAATTCTGGCCCAGGGTCCCTACAGTCAAAGCTATGGTTTTTCCACTAGTCATGTATGGACCATAAAAAAAGCTGAGCATCGAAGAATTGATGCTTTCCAACTGTGGTGTTGGAGAAGACTCTTGAGAGTCCCTTACTGTACAGCAAGGTCTAACCAGTCGAACCTAAAGGAAATCGACCCTGAATATTCACTGGAAGGACTGATGCTAAAGATGAAGCTCCAATACTTTGGTCACCTGAGACGAAGAGCCGACTCTATTACAAAAGACCCTGATACTGGGAAAGACTGAAGGCAGAAGAAGGGGACGACAGAGGACGAGATGGCTGGATGGCATCGCCGACTCAACGAAACTACGGGGGACAGAGAAGGCTGGGGTCCCGCAGCCCACGCGGTCGCCCAGAGTACTCGTGTCCTGTACAACAACTGGGCCCAGGAGACTCGGGACAGCGTGGGCAAGCGGCCACGCCCGGCCGCACCTCCTGAGGAAGCCGCGGGCCCTCTCCCTGAACCGTTTAAGGAGCTGGGGCCCAAAGCCACGAAAAAGACCGGAAGCGACAAAAGGAGGGGAGGTGGGGGCCCTGGTACAGTGACGCTGGAGGAGGGGACATCAAAAATCCCCTACGCGCCCCAGCCCAGACCTCCCCCGTGCGAGGGACGGCGGGAACGGGGTGGGCGTGGCGACAAGGGCGCGAAGGACGGCGGGAGCGGAAAGAGCGGGCGGCGAGGCGCGCGAAGGAGGGCGGGAGCGCAAAGAGCGGGTGGCAGGGCGCGCGAAGGAGGGCGGGAGCGGCACCGGGGGGTGGGGCGAAGGGCGCGCGCGGGAGCTGGGGCGCGCGCGATAGAAGAGGGGCGTAAGGCGGCCCGCAAAAGAAAAGGGGCCGCAGCGCAGGGGCCCGAAATGGACACGGCAGCGCGCAGGGCCCGGCGGGCGGGGCGGGGCGCGACGGTTTCGGGCGGCACCCACCACCGTCCCCGGCTCCTCAACTCCTCCCTGCGCGGCCCGCCTCACCGTGGCCTTGGCGGTGAGCACCAGCGCCTCCTGGTTGATGCTGGACACTTCGGGGGAGCTCTTCATGATGACCCGGATGCGGGATAGGGGCAGCGACACCAACCGCTGCTCCCCGCACTTATCCTTGCCCACGACCACGTCCGCCATCTCTGCGCCCCGCCCCCGCGGCGGCGGCCGCAGCCCCTACCAGCCGCAAGGTGGCCGGCCTACACGGTCGGTGTAGGAGAGCGACGTCCCACTGCCCCGTGGGAGTTGTAGTGTTGGGTGGTGTGGCGGCGGGGGCGGACTACAAATCCCGTGATGCCGCGCTCCCCCCGCGGCTGTTCGCGCGGAGCGGAAATGCGACCTGAAGCTCAGGCGGGGCGGGGGCGGCCGTGGATGGGGAGTTCGGCCTTGGGAAGAAATTCCGTGAAGGAAAATAGCGTGGAAAGAGAGAAACTGGGGCAAAAAGGTAGAAGGCTGGGCAGTGAGGAGAGAAAACTGCCCTACTGATTAGAAAGCAATCTGCCGGGAAAAAGAGCCGCAAGGCAAAGGCCCTGAGGGAGGACCCTTTTAGGAAGGGTAAAATGACCGCTCTGTGGGCAGGTGTGCTAGGTGAAGTCCGAGAGGTAGCCAGGGGCTAGGCCCTGTTGGATTTTACTCTAAGAAAAAAGGGAAGTGCTTGAAAGATATCAGAGGGATGATGGGATGTGTCGTAAGTTTCAGAAAGATGCCTCTGACTTCTGAACGTGAATAGACCAGAGAGGAGTCACAAGGATAGAGAGATTGTAAAGGTGGAGGCAGAGAGATTGTAGAATTGAAGGTGATTGCAAGTGAGGAGTTGGATGCTAGTGTGACTGAAGGTGTCGTGAGTTAGGAATGGTAGGAAATAGCCACGTAGATAGCGGAGAAGGCAATGGCACCCCACTCCAGTACTCTTGCCTGGAAAATCCCATGGACGGAGGAGCCTGGTAGGCTGCAGTCCGTGGGGTCGCTAAGAGTCGGACACGACTGAGCAACTTCACTTTCACTTTCATGCATTGGAGAAGGAAATGGCAACCCACTCCAGTGTTCTTGCTTGGAGAATCCCAGGGATGGGGGAGTTTGGTGGGCTGCCGTCTATGGGGTCGCACAGAGTCGGACAGGACTGACGTGACTTAGCAGCAGCAGCAGATCAGATAGAGTCTTGTAAAGCATGGAATTCTTTCCAGAAGAGTTGGGAGGCCCCACTTAAATTTTGCAAGGAATATTCAGGTGGCCATATGTGAACAGGCCATAGAGGAGTGAGAATGGAAGAGTGCAGGTAAGAAGCTGTTACAGGGATGGAGAGAGGTGGTGGAAATAGTAGATTTGGGGGACCTAATTTGAAGATAGAGCCAACAGGTAATCTCTGGAAATTCAATTAACTATCAAGAAGAAAAAAGATTTTATTCAAGCCAGAGGATTATAAGGGAGAAGCAGATTCTCAGAAAGCTCTGAGAGCCCTTAATACCTATTAGAAGTCAAAGGCATAGTAGGTACATTTTCAAGACAGAGAATTGTACATCAAAATGACATACTGATGTTTTACAGAGTTCACCAAGGATACACAACCCAGGTAAGCATGTGCAAAGCAAGTCACATGACCCCCTAAAGAGCTGAGAAAGCACAGTGTTCTTAGAAGAAGTTCAATTCTAGCGTCAAAAGAAAGGAAAAAAAAAAGTTGATCTTCACAGTTGAGCAGGCACTCCTGCCTTTGAGGAGCTGTGGTGAATATGTAATGCAGGTGCACACTGCACATCAGGGAGAGAAGGAGGAGGCCCAACAGAATTTAAAATTTAATTGTTTCCTTTTCTTGCCATAAAATGCAAATTTTACTTCATCGTCTTGCTAAGTGAAAGGATGGTGGTGAAAGGATTGCGTTAAAGGATGGTGGTGCTGTTTACTGATCTGGGGAAGCCTGCAGGAGGAGCAAATTTGGCAGGGGTGTGGTTTAGAGCAAATTAAGTCTTAATTTCGTTGAAACACTAGTGGCAGTGTTGACTGGCCGGTTGGCTATTCCAGCCCGGAGTTCAGGCTGGAACAGTGAAATACAGACCACCATTGTCCAGGTGGTAATTAAAACCAAGGACCTGAATGAATGTATCTGGGAGGAGAGTGTAGATAGAGTACAAAGATCTGAGGACCATAACCTGGGTTACCCCAACATTTTGAGATGAAAAAAAGATTAAGCAAAGGAAACTTGAAAGTGGCCATTGAGCAAAAGAAAAACCAACAGATTATGTATCCGTAAAGCCAAATGAAAAATACTGTTTCAACGGGATTGAATACTGCTGGGAGGTGGAATAAGACTTGTCTTTCCACTCACAACAAAGGACTCTCTCCAAATCACTGTTTCCTCATTTGCCAAGATGAGACAGGAGAAGCGTACCCATCTTGGGTTAAAAGGTGTGAACATGCCTGGTGCATAAAGATCAAAGCCATCCTCCCATCCATCCAGCACTACCTCCCTCTCAGGTCAGCCGTGAGCGTCAAAGGAGCTGAGAAGGAGGAAGTGCTTTACCAACCGTGCAGCACTCTGCAGAAGCCTAAACCACTGTGTGAATTTTTCCGTGTTCCTGCTACAAGGTCCTTTCACCCCAAATCAAATTTGATTCCAAAATTCACATGAAAGGGGTCCGGAAGATTAAAAGTATACCTTGTTTAACCTTTTTGATTCAATTCTGCCTATCACTTAGGCAATGATTGCAAAACATAAAATGTGTACTTGCAGAGCGTGTTTCTGCAAATTTTCATAGGCTCTGAAAACCACTGCCCTTCAGTCTTAATGAGAGGAGCTGAAGCCAGAAAACACAGATGCCCCAGATTACTGATGTCTGCAGTGCCGGAAGTCTTCACATCTCCCTTCAGCCATGATGACCTGGCCGCCTTAGCACCTACTGTGTGCTTTGTCTCTAGAAGGAGAAAGCCGAGAACACAAGGACAGTGTCGTCTTCACCACTGTGACCTCAGGTCTTGGGCAAGAGCCCCCAGTGCATGGCAGGCCCTTCTAGGCACAGAGGAAAGCTACAGGCAGTGAGCAAGACGGCTCTAGTCCCTGTTCTCACAGGGCATAGTTTCAAGCCAAGGAACATAACAAAAGTAACATCCCCTGTGGTAAATGCTATGAGAGTGATGGCATGGTGTGTCTGAGAAATGAAACTTAAGGTCAGATTTTTATGTTTATTTGTTTGGCTGCTCCCCATCCTAACTGGGGCTCTAGTTCCCAAACAAGGGATCCAACTCAGGGCCCCTGCTTTGGGTGGGCGGAGCCTGAGCCTCTGAACCACCAGCAGAGTCCCTAAGGTCAGATCTGGAGGCAGGAATGGAGCACTCTGACATGATAGCCTGTGGGAAAACACCTGAGCCGGAAGTCGCCTTGGCAGATTTGAGGAACAAAAAGGCCAGTGTGGCTGGAGCTTAGCAAGTGAGGCAGAGAGTGCAGGAGACATGGTGAGCCAGGCAGGTGGCACCCACTCCAGTGGGCAGATGAGAAGCTGGGCTTGCTTTCTGAGAGTAGTGGAGAGCCTGAAGAGTCCTGAAGCTAGGGAGCAGACCCACCTTAAAAGCTCATCCTGATTGCCGAGGGGTGACTGACTGGCACCAAGCCCTGTGCCAAGCAGAGGCGGAGGTGCTGTTTCAGTCTGCAGGATTCAGCTCCAAGCCAAAGGAAAGCCTTCCCTCTGCAAAAAGGCTACCCACGAGGGTCCTTGGTCCACACAGGAAGCAGACAGTCATCATTTTTAAGTTTTGTTTCTCTAGCAGGTTATTGTTTGTTTGTTAATCAGGTTTCAAGGAGAAAGAGGATTTCGGCATATTTGAGAGCAGGATGGGTTAAGTTTAGGAAGGAGGGTGGCAAGCATCTGGAGGGTGAAGACAGCCAGAATAATTCAAGAAGAAAAGGAGGATGAGAAGCTCAGGTTGTGGAATTGGCAGGACACGTTGCTGTATTTGGCCATTTTGAGAAGTAAGGAGTGGGGCAAAGACAGAGATCTGCAGAAAGAGGGAATGTGCCCAGCATTTGTAAAAAAGGAAACAAGCTTGGAACCTAAGAGAGTGGGAGAAGGAAAGGACCTGTGATCCTCTGAATTTCCTGTACGAGAAGCAGCACATGAGTTAGCAGGTCATTCTGTCGTCGGTGCTCTCGTTCACCCATGTATCCTCACAGCCTCTCAGCTGTGCCCGCTGCTTCTGCTGCCTCCCCACTGCACCTGCACCTGTACCCTGGACGCTAGGTAACTACGCTTCCCAGAACCCCCCACCAGCTGGCTTCTGGGAGACCCAGGTGAGAGGGTGCAGCACGGATGGAGGAGGAAGCATCGTTTATGGTTGTGTGAAGGTGTTGGCAGCAGGCGGGGATTTGGGGTGGGCCGTGGTTACAGGGAGTCACCTGCACTGCGCACAGTGGGGTGGGGTTCCACTCTGTGGCAGCATCTCAGGCAGTCTATGGGGGAGTGTGGGCCCGGCCCCCAGCCAGGGGCAGCAGCAGCTTCCTCATCTCCAAGCTTCTTCTCAGCGGCAGCCCCCTCATGCTCCAGCATATGCCCTTCCACACCCTCAAAGTCATTTCTCGGCTTTAAATCCTTCTCTGTCTGAAATATCTGAAGACATTTCTGCTTTCCTGATTGAACATTGAGACATACATAGTTGGTACGGGAAACAGACCCACAGAAATGGGGATCTGGAGCTGATGATATGATTGTGCTAGAGCAGAGATGACCTCCCTGGCAGCAGGCACTGGCCAAACAGTCACTTAGGCTGTCACCTGCCACTACCCCAAGGCAGTGGAGCCTTGTGAGATGCGCTTTTCCTGAGATGGGGGGATTTCAGAAAGAAAGTTGGAAGCTCTGACTGTGAACTCTCAGAACAAGCCCTCAGCCTTTCCTGATCTTTTGTAGCCTCAGGGCTGATGGGGCTAAAGGTCAGACCTGCCTATAGTCTTACCTGAGACATAATTACCACAGAAGTTGAAGTCATAAGTTCACCTGGGCTTTTCTGTGAAGTTAGGCTGTTTATTGGGAAGAGTGGGGTCCTGAGGCTTAGAAAAGGACAGTAGGGAGGATACTAGCAAAGCTTTAACCACCCCCACCCCTCTGAGCCTCTCTCAGAGCAAACAGCCCCCTGCCTGCCTGAGCTCACTCCCCCCTCACCCCCGAAGTCCTCTTAATGAGCTCACTGTGCTTACCTGGAGCAGGGATGCTGAGCCTTCTCAGGACACGCCTCTCATTAACAACAGTCCATAATTGGAGTCAGATCCCAGCATGCCCCAGGATGCATCAGCAAAGGCCAGAGATGTTGACACAATGAAAGAATTGCAGCATACTCACTGCTTTTATCATTGGAAACTTGAGGAGTGTGTGGGGAATGGATTCTAATGACATCAGTCCAGGTGGACAGAGCTTAATGTAATAGCTTAATTTAACAGCTTTGGCTGTTAAATCAATGTAATTTGATTGATCAGTTACATCAATGTAACTGATTTACCAGAGAGTCTGGATTCAGAAGGGATTGACAAACCACTTCAGTCTTCTTGCCTTGAGAACCCCATGAACAGTATGAAAGGGCAGAAAATTATGACACTGAAAGATGAACTCCCCAGGTCGCTGCTGCTGCTGCTACTGCTGCTAAGTCGCTTCAGTCATGTCCGACTCTTTGCGACCCCATAGATGGCAGCCCACCAGGCTCCGCCGTCCCTGGGATTCTCCAGGCAAGAACACTGGAGTGGGTTGCCATTTCCTTCTCCAATGCATGAAAGTGAAAGTGAAGTCGTTCAGTCGTGTCCGACTCGTAGCGACCCCGTGGACTGCAACCCACCAGGCTCCTCCGTCCATGGGATTTTCCAGGCAAGGTGCCCAATATGCTACTGGAGAAGAGTGGAGAAATAACTCCAGAGAGAATGAAGAGACAGACCCGAAGCAAAAACAACCCCCAGTTGTGGAAGTGACTGGTGGTGGAAGTAAAGTCTGATGCTGTAAAGAGCAATACTGCATAGGAACCTGGAATGTTAGGTCCATGAATCAAGGTAAATTGAAAGTGGTCCAAGAGATGGAGATGGCAAGAGTGACCATCAGCATTTCAGGAATCAGTGAACTAAAATGGACCGAAATGGTGAATTTAATTCAGATGACCATTATAATCTACTACTGTGGGCAAGAATTCTTTGGAACAAATGAAGTAACCCTTTTAGTCAATAAGAGTCCAAAATGCAGTACTTGGGTGCAGTCTCAAAAATGACACAATGATCTCTGCTTCCAAGGCAAACCATTCAATATCACAGTAATTCAAGTCTATGCCCCAATCACTAATGCCAAAGAAGCTAAAGTTGAATGTTCTGTATGACTTACAAGGCCCTTCTAGAACTAACACCAAAAAAAGATGTTCTTTTCATCATAGGGGAGTGGAGAATGTAAAAGTAGGAAGTCAAGATATACCTAGAGTAACAGGCAAATTTTGCCTTAGAGTACAAAATTAAGCAGGGCAAAGGCTAACAGAGTTTTGCCAAGAGAATGCACTGGTCATGGCAAACACCCTCTTCCAACAACACAAGAGACGACTCTATGCATGGACATCACCAGATGGTCAATACCGAAATCAGATTGATAATATTCTTTGCAGCTGAAGATGGAGAAGCTCTATACAGTCAGCAAAAACAAGACTGGGAGCTGACTATGGCTCAGATCATGAACTCCTTATTGCCAAATTCAGTCCTGAAGAAAGTAGGGAAAACCACTAGATCATTCAGGTATGACCTAAATCAAATCCCTTACAATTGTACAGTGGAAGTGATAAACAGATACAAAGGATTAGATCTGATAGAGTGCCTGAAGAACTATGGACAGAGGTTTGTGACATTGTACAGGAGGCAGTGATCAAGACCATTCCCAAGTAAAAGAAATGCAAAAAGGCAAAATGGTTGTCTGAGGAGGCCTTACAAATAGCTGAGAATAGAAGAGAAACTAAAGGCAAAGGAGAAAAGGAAACATGTACCCGTCTGAATGCAGAGTTCCAAAGAATAGAAAGGAGAGATAAGAAAGCCTTCCTCAGTGATCAATGCAAAAAAATAGAGAAAAACAACAGAATGGGAAAGACTAGAGATCTCTTCAAGAAAAAGAGTTACCAAGGGAACACTTCATGCAAAGATGGGCACAATAAAGGACAGAAATGGCATGGACCTAACAGAAGGAGAAGATTATTAAGAAGAGGTGGCAAGAATACACAGAAGAACTGTACAAAAAAGATCTTCATGACCCAGATAACCACAATGGTGTGATCACTGACCTAGAGCCAGACATCCTGGAGTGTGAAGTCAAGTGGGCCTTAGAAGCATCACTATGAACAAAGCTAGTGGAGGCGATGGAATTCCAGCTGAGCTATTTCACATTCTCAAAGATGATGCTGTGAAAGTGCTGCACTCAATATGCCACCAAATTTGGCAAACTCAGCAGTGGCCACAGGACTGGAAAAGATCAGTTTTCATTCCAATCCCAAAGAAAGGCAGTGCCAAAGAATGCTCAACTGCACAATTGCACTCACCTCACACACTAGCAAAGTAATGCTCAAACTTCTCCAAGCAAGGTTCCAACAGTAGGTGAACTGAGAACTTCCAGATGTTCAAGCTGAATTTAGAAAAGGCAGAGGAACCAGAGATCAAATTGCCAACATCCGTTGGATCATTGAAAAAGCAAAAGAGTTCCAAGAAAACATCTTCTGCTTTATTGACTATGCCAAAGTCTTTGACTGTGTGGATCACAACAAACTGTGGAAAATTCTTCAAGAGATGGGAATACCAGACCACCTGACCTGCCTTCTGAAAATCTGTATGCAGGTCAAGAAGCAACAGTAAGAACTGGAAATAGAAAAATGGACTGATTCCAAATCGGGAAAGGAGTATGTCAAGGCTCTATATTGTCACCCTGCTTATTTAACTTATATGCAGAGTACATCATGTGAGATGCTGGACTGGATGAAGCTCGAGATGGAATCAAAATATCAGTAACCTCAGATATGCAGATGACACCACCCTTATGGCAGAAAGCGAAGAGGAACTGAAGAGTCTCTTGATGAAAGTGAAAGAGGAGAGTGGCTTAGAACTCAACATTCAAAAAAACAAAGATTATGGCATCTGGTCCCATCACTTCATGGCAAATAGATAGGAAAACAATGGAAACAGTGACAGACTTTATTTTCTTGGCTCCAAAATCACTGCAGATGGTGACTGCAGCCATGAAATTAAAAGACACCTGCTCCTTGGAAGAAAAGCTATGACCAACGTAGACAGCATATTAAAAAGCAGAGACGTTATTTTGCTGACAAAGATCTGTCTAGTCAAAGCTGTGGTTTTTCCAAAGTCATGTATGGATGTGAGAGTTCACTTAGTTCAATTCAGTCGCTCACTGGTGTCTGACTCTGTGACCCCATGGGCTGCAGTATGCCAGGCTTCCCTTTCCATCACCAACTCCTGGAATTTACTCGAACTGCGAGAGATGGACCATCAAGAAAGCTGAGCACCGAAAAACTGATGCTTTTGAACTGGTGTTGGAGAAGACTCTTGAGAGTCCCTTGGACTGCAAAGAGATCAAACCAGTCATTCCTAAAGGGAATCAGTCCTGAATATTTATTGGAAGGACTGATGCTGAAGCTCCAATATTTTGGCCACCTGATGCGAAGAACTGACTCATTGGAAAAGACTCTGATACTGGGAAAGATTGAAGGCAGGAGTGTTGCCCTAAAGGTCCAGGAGCAAGCGATGAGAATGAAAACAGAACACAAAATCGGGTGCAATGGGTCAGGGGACCTGCAGCCTCTATTGGACTGAGGTGCAGAGTCCACTCTGAGTCCAGCTTTTATTCCTGATTGCAGACTACAAAACTTTCTTTGATCTATCTTTCCCAAGACACTACATCGACATAGTCCAGATCTCCTTGTTTTTACCCCAGGCTGTTCCCTTCTAGTCTTGGGAACAATCAGCAAGTGCGTAGGCAGTGTTCATACCTAATGCCAACCCGATGTTCCAAGGTCCATACTTTCATGATCTCAGTCATACTCCCTTCTAGGTCTGGCCTTGAGGTTTGTAACAAGTCTATTAGTCTAAGAAAAATATGAAAAATAACCATCAAATCGTGCTGTTTTTCCAGGTGCTATTTCTATGAAATTTCTCAAGGCTGTGAAAGTACATTATTAGAAATTCCCACTACACAGGAGGAGAAGGGGATGACAGAGGAAGAGATGGTTGGATGGCATCACTGACTCAATGGACATGCATTTGAGTAAGCTCCAGGAGTTGGTGAAGGACAGGGAAGCCTGGCGTGCTGCAGTCCATGGGTTCGCAAAGAGTTGGACATGACTGGATGACTGAACTGAACTGGATTCAGTGTGTGTTCACTCCAACAGCTGGGAGGGGCTTGATCACTTTGCTTAGCTAAGCTGGAGGCTCTCTGACCTTAAAAGACTACTTGAACCTCATCTGAGTGTACTTTTTTGACCCCTTCACCAGATAACCCCACAGATCTAGGGCAGGGTGTCTGGGGGCAGATCCCAGGAAGAGAATCCTAGCACAGACACTAAGGGGCAAGGAGCAAAGATACAACTGCTGAAAATAACTATTCTCCATTTGAACAACAGCTCCAGATCTGCTGCTGGACACTGGTAGAGACCAAATACCAGACCCCACAAGAGTATGTGAGCTGAGCTGCGTGCCTCACTACATTGTCCAGGGGAGGTTGATGTGGACGATGATGCCAGCCTTGAGCACATCTCTGGAGCACAAGGAAGTCACATGAACGTGTGGCTGAGACTCTAGGACACCTCCTCTGCCCCCCAAGCCCCCCACTCCCCACAGCGACGGCCTTAGGAGATTCTCTGTGGGCAGAAGAGTGCCAACCTAGGACCCAGGTAATAGATTGCTTTGTAAACGTGCTGGCACCAGGCACACTGGGAATGCTACGCCAAGCAGCTTCACCCAGTGTGCCTGAAAGGTAGAGGTGAAGGGGCTCCCCTAGAAGGCCACCTGCCTGGGCAGAGAGAAACCAAAGGTCAGGATCCACACCAGTTCAGGGGCAGCAGCTAACAGATTGACTGGTGCTCTGGGAGCTTGGAAAGAACAAGATTGGAGACTTACAGACAAAAGGGCCTGGGGAAGGGGTTTGTGGGTGAACTTGCCAGAATGAGGAGAGGTGAAGGTAAGTGTACCCTGTATGCATGCCCACCTAAGGGCCCCTACATGGGAGGCCTCTGGTAAACAAGCGGCAGGGTACCTCACTTGTGCACGTCAGATGTTCCCTGTCTGCAGCCACTCTGGCATTGCCCAGTGCTTGCTCCGTTGAGCTTACATATAGTGGCCATGGCCCCATCTGGAACTGATGAAGGAAGGATATCATTATGGACCTTCCATCTTTCTGCTCTGTCATTCTTGGAATGTTGGTTTTAGTCTTCATGTTCATTGCCTCATGGTTCCAAAAGGGCTGCTGCTGTTCCAGACTTCACTGCATTAGACAGGAATAAGGGGAAAGGGCCACAAGCAAAAGGCTTTTTCTTCATTAGGTCTCAAGCCTTTGTCTTTTTCCAAAGGAAGAGAAGATCTCCTTAGGGGTCTTCTTCTTCCATCTATTTGTCAGAATTGATTCACCCTGAGACCAATTACTGTCTGAAGAGAAGGAGGCTGCTAGGATTGCTTTATACCAATTAAGATTTAACCCCTAGGGCTATCTTCCTGTGATCAAAGGATATCTGATCCCCATTGACAAAAATTGAGGGACATGGGAGGTGAGGTTTGAGGCGAAGAATGATTGTAGATTAGAGAACAACCAGTATCTGCCAAAGTTGGCAACATTTAAAATTCTGGAGATTTCACTTGTACATCTATCTCGAAGAGTGGGAAGGTCAGGGGACATGACCCCACATTGCTTCATGGCAGAGTTGGTGGCTGTCATTAGATGAGTCACATGCTCTTGGGTTTGCCACAGTTCCCACCACTCTCTATCACTCACCTGTCTGCTTTATCATCTCCGCTGCCTGCTTGACTCCGGGGAGCATTTGCCTTTGTGATCCCAGACTTAGGACACTGTTTTAGAGCCATCTGTTTGTGCATATGTTTCTCCCACTGGACTGGCACAGTGTTTGGCTTGTAAGATGTAAATAAGGTGGAAAAGAAAGAACCCCTTCCTAATAAGCCAAGCTATCACATTGCGTGAGAGAAGTGGTAAAGGCTTTCCCATCACAAGGACCTCAATTACTAAATTACTAGCTCCCCCAGTCTGCCTGTCATGTTCCTCCCCTGTAAGCTAAGGGTGATCACACCTGCTCCCCGAGCATCACTGAGATGCTTGTCTGATATACAGAGAAGCTTGTGTAATATAAACCTTATATGCATAAAAAGCCCCAGGCAAAAAACCCAAACAAACAAACAAATAAGTTCCCTGTGCCTTCTCCAAGAAGGAGGAAAACTGAAGTTGAAATAAATTTGGAATGGGATTAGGCAGGAAGATTTTTTTAAAGCTGAAACTACATTTTATTTTGCTTTGCATGGCTGAAAGTGCTTAATAAATATTGAATAAAGATAATAATGATCACTTAGCTCAATAGAATATAATTATACAAATTGTAAAAATATAATTATGCCAGGCTGTCATTACAGATAATGGCCTGAATACAGGGCTAATGTGGGCAAACCAGAGCCCACCATGGTGACGGTTGCCAGCAGGCAGGCAGCTTGCAGGGCTGCTCCAGAGATTCCTGTGGGGAGCGGAGGGGAGGGGGCTGGTGTCTGGTGGCGGGGGGTGGGGGGCAGTCTGGGCCCAGAGGAGAGGCTGGCAGTCCAGCGTAGAGTAGTGGGAAGTCATCAGAGAGTTTCCAGCAGGAAAGTGACAAGAGCTGACATATACTTTTCTGGGGGTAAAATTTTTATTATGGCAAAATATAAAATTTACCTCTTGAACCTTTTCAGGTGTGCAGTTCAGTAGCATTCAGTGCATGCACCCTGTTGTGTAGCCGTCATCGCCATCCATTTTCAGGGCCTTTTCATCTTCCTGAAAAAAACTCTGTCCCCATCAAACACCCACTCGCCACCCCGTCTCCCTTCAGCCCCTACCCCCACCATGCTACTTTCTGTCTCTATGATCAAGCCTACACAAGGTCCCTTATATAACTGGAATAACACAGCATTTGTCCTGTTGAGACTGGCTTAGTTCACTGAGCATAATGACTTCAAGGTTATTCTCAAAGTCAGAACTTCCTTCCTTTTTAAGACAGTAATATTCCATTGCATGGATGGAATTTGGTTTATCTGTCCAAGGGTGCCTGGGTGGATTTCACCTTTTGACTGTTGTAAATAATGCTGCTATGAGCATGGGTGTTCAAATATCAGTTCCAGTCTCTGCTTTTAACTCTTGAGTACCCAGAAGTGAAGTTGCTGGCTGTTGTTGTTTAGTCACTAAGTCATGTCTGACTTTTCGTGACCCTGTGGACTGCAGCACACCAGGCTTCCCTGTCCTTCACTGTCTCCTGGAGTTGCTCAAATTCATGTCCATTGAGCCACTGATGCTGTCTAACCATCTCATCCTCTGCTGCCCACTTCTCCTTTTGTCTTCAATCTTTGCTAGCATTAGGGTCTTTTCCAATGAGTCGGCTCTTGGCAATGAGTGGCAAAAGTATTGGAGCTTCGGCTTTAGCATCAGATGTGGGTGGGGAAGAGAAAAGGAATCAAGAATGATTCCTTGGTTGTGGATTAGAGCAAATGGTGGTGCCTGTTTCTGGGATGGAAAGAATGGAGAAGGGACAGGTTTGGAGGCAGGAATGTCCAGAGTTCCCTTGAGAGCACAGATACCTGGGAGACAGCCAGCAGGAAAGAATGGCAGCCACACCGTGGACACCCAGGCTTGGGGCCCAGGGGAGACTGCAGGGCTTGGAGGAGGAATGAGTCTCAGGACTGGGTGGGTGACCTGTGGAGCCTGGAGACTGGCTGGGCAGTGAAGGAAAGAGAGTAGCTAGAGAAGAGAGGTCCAGGGAGTCAGCCCACCTGGTTTTTCCACGCTTGGGGCCTGGAGGAGGAGGAGCTAGCAAAGGTGGCTGTAAGCTCCTGGGGAGATTATGCCCAAGCATGGAAATCTCAGCAAACCCAGGGGCTGGGGTGCACACAGAGCTGGTGCCCTGCGGCTGCAGGAGGAGCCGGGGCCGCAGGGGAGCATCCTCCTTAGCCTTGGGAAGCCCCAGCCCCCCATGAAGCCCACTTCTGGCCCACCGCTCTCCACAGCACCCTGATATGTCCCTTCTTCCTTCCCTTCTTCCCCCTTGAAGGGTTTCCTAACTGCCTCGCCTGTGTGCCCGTCCCTTCTGGGTCACCCCATGTGGGGTGTCCCTGTCCAAGGAGCTAGAGCTGGCAGAGCCCTTGCAGACTGCCAGCATGTGTTTTTTTAATATAAATAATCTTTATTTATTTACTTTTCCGTTTATTTTTGGCCGTGCTGGGTCTTCGCTGTGGTGCCTTTTCTGTAATTGCGGCAAGCAGGGGTTACTGTCTATTGCAGTGCACGGGCTTCTCATTGCTGTGGCTTCTCTTGTTGCTGAGCTCAGGCTCTAGGGCCTTTGGGTCCAGTAGTTGCAGCTCCCAGGCTCTCAAGCACAGGCTTAATAGTTGTGGCTCATGGGCCTCGTAGCTCCACGGCATGTGGGATCTTCCCAGACCAGGGATTGAACCCATGTCTCCTGCATTGGCAGGTGGATTCTTTACCACTGAGCCGCCAGGGAAGCCCCCTGTCAGTGTGTTTAATTCATCTCTGTTTTCCCAGCGCCCAGTATGGAGCCTGGAATGTGGATCTCTAGACAGACAGAAGAAGGGGTAATTTTAAGATTGTGTTTTTCATTACTGTTCTAAGTTCTGTACCCTGATCCTGTACAATATGTGTGCTTATTAAGAATAACAAAAGATTTTAAAACACCCAGAGAAGTGGAAGTGGAATAAACATTGGCTTAGAATTGATAACAAAATGGCAAAAGCAAAGTGCCTTCACACATGCATTCGATAGGGTGGAGGGGTGCCCTTGGTGAGCAGCACTGGGCCAGGGGTCGAGGATGCCGCTCTGCACAGAGAGGCACGGCTGTGGTCTCCAGTGTTGGAAAGAGTGTACAGTCATTGCCCCCGCCCCGCCTCCCGCTGCTGCTGATGAGTTGCATGGTACAGACTCTTTGGAGAACAGGTTGGCAGTCCTTAAAAAGTTATTACACGTGACCCAGCAGTTCCAGTCCCAATATTTACCCAAAGAAATGAATGCTTATGTCCACACAGATGATTGTCCCTGAATGTCCGTATCAGCTTTACTCATAATGACTAAAGATGGAAACAACCCAAATGTCCACGAACAGATGGAGCGTAACAAATGGTGGCACGTCCATGCAAGGGACTCAGCAACAAACAAAGAACCGCTAAGACACGCAGCAACCTGGACGAGTCTCGAAAGCATTATGCGAAAGAAAAGAAGCCAGACGCAGAAGGGGACATGCTGCATGCCTCCACCTATCTGAGATTCCAGGCCAGGCAAAGTGAATTTACGCTGACAGAAAACAGACCCTCAGTGGCCTGCCAGGGTGTGGACGGGGCTGACCGCAGGAGGCACGGTGGAAAGGAACTGTAATTTGATTGTGATGGTTGGTTACAAGGGTGTATGTTTGCCAAAATTCATTAAACTGCACACTTAAAATGGATGCCTTTTATCATATGAAATTATATCTTGATGAAGTTGGTTTTTTAAAAAAGGAAAGACTCTTATGGAGCCAGTGTGGGCAGAAGATGTAATTCAAGCAACGGCAGCTATGCACACAGTCAGGAACTGTGGTCAGGGTCCTGAGAAAAGTGCACCCCACAGAGGGAGCCCCAAAAAGCAAGAGGCCGAGACACCACACTTGGGGGAGGCAAAGTGAGTTTCGCAGTAGGGATGACTCTGACCCGGAACTCAGCATCCTTCCTTTTTTTTGGCCACGTGTCACGCCGTACTGGATCTTAGCGCCTGACCTGGGATTGAAACTGTGCCCCCTGCAGTGGCAGCGCCGACTGGCCCGCCAGCAAGTCCCACTCAGCATCCTTCTGGTCATCATCACAGGCCATCTTTTTCTTTCTCAAAAGCAACACTTCCTGAGTTTAGAGGAAAATGAGAGGAAGACCCACCACGCTACCTCACACAGATCTTGGCCGCTGCCCCTCCAGACCTTCTGCCTGGAGCTGGGCCTTGAGGCAGAACGGGAAGGAGTTCCCCAGCTGCCTAGAGAGGGAAAGGCAAGCTGGGCAGAAGGAACAGCCTATGTGAAGCCGGGGTGCGAAGTATACTCCAGGCAGAAGCTCCACTAGAAGCCATGCTCCCGAGGCTGCCTGGGCTAAGGCCCACATTGGAGAGGACAGGTCAGGCTCTCAGCTTCGGTTGGGGCTGTAAAGAGGGAGTGGCCAGGACCCAAATTCCTGATGGTGGGAGGTGGGGAGGGGATGGAAAGGGGTTTAGGGTCTCGCTTTGATGTGGAAATCTTACCATCATCCCCATGGGTCCATGCCCTCCCTCAGGCATACAGAATTTACCTCTTGATTCACAAACCACAAAACTCTTCATTCCACCATCAGCAATTAGGCTTAGAAATAATTGGGGGAATCATGTCCCCCGGGGCACTCATGTGTTGCCCACATGGCCTGATTCCTCTCCAGACGGGCCTGCTGTCTCTGGGTCACTAACACCCCTATTGTCTCTCTCCTTTTTGTGTCTCTCATCAGAACCCAGCACTTTCCTGGGTCTGGGTTATGGGCACGCTGGAAACAGCGTGGCTAGTTTTGTGGGTGGGCCCTAGGTGGGCCAGAAGGAGACAGCTGGGGATCTGTCCTGCTGAGAGCGCGTGTGAGGTCGGGGGGTTTCTCCTTCAGTGAGGGTTGTATGGAGCTTTCAGTCACTCATAGATCAGCCTGCACTGTGAACCTTCTACCCCAGCTCCTGGGAACTGAACTCAGCCCAGCAGGAGGGATTTGCAAAGCTCTTGACCTCAGACCTAGAAACCTGCTCCAGGATCTGAATGCCTTTCAGTGCAGCGTCCTCAGGGGCCCTAGCCCTTCCTGACCCCACCAGTGGCCTCTGGGAGCACTTTTGAAAAAAAATTTTAATTAATTCATTTTTGGCCACACAGCTTATGTAATCTTAGTTCCCCGACCAGGGATTGAACCCAGGCCCCTGGCAGTGAAAGCCCAGAGTCTTAACCACTGGACTTCTAGGGAATTCTCTGGGAGTGCTTTTTGTCCTGCTACTCATTTGGGTGCTCATTTTATTATTCCCCAGGAAGGAGTTTTTTTGGAGAAGGAAATGGTAACCCACTCCAGTATTCTTGCCTGGAGAATTCCATGGACAGAGGAGCCTGGCAGGCTATATACAGTCCATGGGGTCCCAAAGAGTTGGACATGACTGAGTGACTATCACTCAGGGAGGGGTTTGCTGGTCTGTGAGGCAAGGGGCAGGTTGCTCTGGCTCTCTGCCCACTCCACCCCCCAGCCATAAAAGAACAGCCCCCATTGAAGCCTGGTATGAGGATCTAGAGAGTCAGCCCCAGTGCCTGGCACAGAGCAGGCGGTAGATAAATATCTTATATTTTGCCCTGTGATTAAGCAGCTGAGTGTTTGCATATGTCTTGGTTTGTATAGAAGGTCCTGGTTTACATCTTTTGAGTCAGAGTGGTAATTAACAACTCCACCTCTCACTCTCAAAAGTGTCCTAACTAGGCTGAAAAATGATATTGTTACCATAGCATGAGCCAACCACCTTGATCCTTTCTCATCTCAGAAGGAAAAGGAAGAGAGCTTGCTTTATGTCGTTGTATAGATTGGGAGTGAGCCAGCATCCCACAGAGAGGGGTTCCAGATAGGCAGATGGCTTTCAGGGCTGGGCTGGGGTGTTAGAGGACACATCAATCAAGTTTACATTCCTTATGAGGCAAGATGCTTAAGCCTTTAGGGTAATCCTTGCTTTTTTTCCTTTTTAAAGAAGTCTTTTGAACAATATATATATAAATATATATATTGTATACATTGTAACAATATATATACTATATATTTTGTATAATATATAGTATATATTGTAACAATATATATACATATATAGTATATATTGTAACAATATATATACATATATAGTATATATTGTAACTATATATAATGTATATATTGTAACTATATATATACAACAATATATATATTGTGTATATTGTTACAATATATATCCATATATATAATATATATAATATGTATACAATATATGTCCATATATATGTATATATGTATATACACACACATACACATATATGTACACATAACTATATATTGGGGTTTTTTTTGGTAAGAATATCTCTCTTGGGACTCCTGTGCCTTAGTTTCAAGCAACAAGCAAACATGCAGGGAAGTCCAGCTAACACGGTGAGCACACTCAGGAAAAGCCAGCCGGGGGCAGAGGCGGCACCGTGGCCCCCTAAGAGTTGGGAGGGCCATGTCAGCATCTCAGGCACCTGTGTCATCAGGTACCCATCTTCCCTTGGGGTCTGAAGGAGGCCTGAGCCCCAACACAGGGGATGTGAACGCCATGAGACGGCACAGAACTCCCTTCAGCCTAGAATCGTGTCGGCTCAGTGTGGTCACCCTGTGGGAGGTCCTGCTGATCAGAGGCTCTCAGGGTGGTTTTCAGAGGGTTTCATTAATAAGGATGATGAGATGAAGCAGTGGTTCCTTAATGAGCAAGGCTTCTGTAGAAAGGCTCTCAGACACACCTTAGGGGTTCAACTGCTCCGACTTACTGAATGGCTCTCTTGTGTTTGTATCTGAGGCCTCCAAGGGCCTTTGATCCAAGAACTCTGCCCCTGAAAATGTCTCTAAGGAAATCAGCTGAAATTTTGAAGGATCACTGTGCACAAAGATGTTCATAACCGTATGGTTTATGACAGTGAGAGTGGGACAGTTCAGCTGTCCAGTGATAGGTATTGGGTTAAGCACACTGTGGTGTAGCCTTGACAGCTTCAAGTACTGTCATGCCCTCCACTACCTCTTCCCATTAATCTGGCTGAATTTGTTTTTAGGTGGGGTATGGGGGAGAAAATGGAATTGTTAATGTCAGAAATAAAAACTTCATGTAAAGTCTTTGGAAATGAGGTGTACCCATAACTGGCAATAGCATGGGAAATGCTTTTGTTAAACAAGAGCAAGGCTCTGACATCATACACACGCAGTGATCATAACCAGGTTGGCTGGAAACTTGGGGCAGAAAAAGCTTTGGGGAAAAATTTTTCCATGATTACCCCCAAATTTCTGCGTGAGTTCAATATTATTGAATTGTTAGGTAGTTAGAATAGTAAAAAGGAGTCCAGAATGGCGGTGGCTAAAAGACAAGGAAGGGAAAAGCCCGTGAAAATAGAACAAAGGAGGGTCCAAGGACCCGAGTGAGGACCTCAGGTAAAGCAAACAGCTCTCCTGGCCAGCCCAGTTTGCATAGGGCAGGCCCAGGGGAGGAAAAACATAAAAAGAGGAGCCAAAATTGGGCCGGGGACCTCTTTTCTCTTCTCTCTTTTGGGTCGACATGCCCTCATGCCTCGAGGATGTATTTTCCTTTACTTTCTAAATGGAGCTGTAATACTGGTCTGTCCGAGGGCCGTAACACTGGTCTGTCTGAGGGCTGTAATGCTGGTCTGTCCGTCGCTTCAAATTTTTATTGCGACGGAACCGAGGAAAATTACAAACTCCCCCGATAGAATTAACTGGACATATTAAAATTCTTTACTGCTATATATCACAGAGAACTATATTCAACATCCTATGATAAACCACAGTAGAAAAGAATAGTAAAAATGTATATATATATATGACTGAATCGCTTCGCTGCACAGCAGTAATTAGCACAACATTGTAAACCAACTCTACTTCAATTTAAAAAAATAATAAAAATTAGCACATTTATAGTCATGTAATAGAAACTTCTAGTAATTTTGCATCATGGCTTTGAAAATGTCTTTAAAAGACAAATGAAATATGTTCAGTAAATGAAAAAAAAAGAATATGTCTTTAAATTAAAACACACATGAGACAAAGTTGTGTATGGTGGTGAAAATGGGACAAGGGGTTCGCAGGAGCCTTGTCGCCTTGTGAGGTCCTGAGGAGCAACAGCCCAGGATTTGCTAATTCAGTGACTTAAAAAACTACCTCCAGTAACGAGTGTCAACTCTTGTTATAGCTTCCCAGGTGGCTCAGTGGTAAAAAGTCCACCTGCTAATGTAGGAGGCTCAGGTTCAATCCCTGGGTTGGGAAGATCCCCCTAGAGAAGGAAGTGGCGACCCACTCCAATGTTCTTGCCTGGGAAATCCCATGGACAGAGGAACCTGGTGGGCTACAGTCCATAGGATCGAAAAAGAATCAGACACGACTGAGTGACTAAACAAAAACAGTATCATAAAGCAAACCAAGCAGTCGTGCTCTAGCGGTGAGGTTGCCAAGCCCTACTCCAGGGCCCTTCTGTGAAATGGTGACGTCCCTCGACCGCCATGTGGGACCCACTCGCTGACCCTGCAGCTGGCCGTGCCCCACCACATCCCTGGGCGTGTTCCTGAACCCTGTTGCCTCCTGTGTCCTCACCTGTAAAATGAGATTCACACGTCCCTAGTGGAGAGACAGCTGTGTAGCCTCTACCCCCCAGGTGCCCAGCTCTTACCTGTGCTGATGTGTCCCCTCCAGAAAGATGACCCTCTCTCTCTCACCAGCCCTGGGGTGAGAGAAGGCATGGACACCTTGCCTGGAATCACGTGACACAGAACAGGTGGGATTAGGATTCAAATTCAGGGCTCCCTGACTCGGAAGATGGTTCCTTCTGCTAGGTGAGTCTTCTTGTTCTTTCTTCGTCTTTTTTGGACTCACTCACAAGCTACAGTCTGTGTAAGTTGGCTCCTGGAACACCCCCTTCTCTTTTCTGAACTGCAGCCATAAGGCCCACACCTCCACTGAGGAAAGTTTAGAAATTAAAAAAGTTTTTCTATATCCCTCCACTATCCCAGCCCCATGATTTTCACTTGTGTAAATTCCCTCCCAAATGTTTACCACGTGCAATGTATTTTATGTGTTGCCTTCTTGCCCTTTGCCCAATTCAGCATCCTGCATGTTTGCTTGATGTTAAAGTATTTCTCTTGCTCCTTTTGGACTTCCTGGTGGCTCAGATGGTAAAGAATCTTCCTGCAATACAGGAGACCTGGGTTCAGTCCCTGGGTGGGGAAGATCCCCTGGAGAAGGGAATGGCTACCATTCCAGTACTCTTGCCTGGAGAATTCCCTGGATAGAGGAACCTGGCAGGCTAGAGTCCATGGGGTTGCAAAGAGTCGGACTCATCTGAGCACACACACACAGAAGTAGAGATCAGGGAAGAAACAGCTTTTAAAGCTGAAACTGTTTCTTTCAATCAACAATCATGTGAAAAATCCCAGGGCCACAGTGCCTGAGAACATTCTTCTTTGAGTTACTAAATTGATCCACCCAAGGCTGCCTTCAGAAACCATCTCCTCCCATCTTATGAAATGAACTACCTGCGTTTTAGTGAGAAACCCTTCAACATCGAGACAGAAGAACACAGGGTCCAGGCTTAGCTATGAATTTTCTGTGGAAATAACACTTTTTTTTTAGTGCTCTCTCTTAAATCTCTATTGAAGATATTGACTGAAGTAGATTTATTTCAGGAGTGGAAAAATAAGAGCACAAATTCACCCAGACCCAGGCTCTGGAGAGCTGCCGCCCAGCTGCTCCAGGAGGATGCAGGGCTGTCTGGGCATCAGGAGGTGCCTCTGGATAGAAGTGGATGTGTCTGCTGTATGTCTACTAGTTGTTCCTTACATGGTGTGATCGACTGAACTATGACCTCCAGAGAGACTGCTGCCCGATCCTGGGAACCTGTAAATACGTGAGCCTGTGTGGCAAAGGGGAACTCTCACTGCAGATTAAGTCAGGCTTGCTCATCAACTGATATTAACATAGGGAGATTATCTGATATTAACCATGTGCCCAATGTAATCACAAGGGTCTTTAAAGGCGGAAGGAGGACTCACGAGGCAGACCTCAGAGGGTTCAATTCAGTTCCACTCACTGTAGTCAAGCAGATATTGTGGTAAAGTGCGTCACATGAATTTTTTGGTTTCCCAGTGCATATAAAAATTATGTTTATGCTGTAAAAGCCTATTAAGTGTATAGTAGTATTATGTCAAAAAGGGTACATGTCTCAGTTTAGAAATGCTTTATTGCTAAAAAGTGCTAACTATCATCTGAGTCTTCAGCAAGTCATAATCCTTTTTGCTGGTGCAGCTCACTGACCATGGTACTGGCGGCTGAAGGTTGGGGTGCCTGTGACCATTTTTTCCAACAAGACAGCATAGAAGTTTGCTGCACTGATTGACTCTTCCTTTCACGAACAAGTTCTCTGTAGCAGGCAACGCTCCTTGAAGACTTTTACCCATAGCAGAGGTTCTTTCAAAACTGGAGCCAGTCCTCTCAAACTCATCCATTGATTTATCAACTAAGTCTATGTCATATTTTAAATTCTTTGTTGTCATTTCAATATCTCACTAAGTGTGCTGTCTTGTATGGGAGCAGTTCGTGGTGCCCCAAAACAGTTATGGTCGTAACGCCCAAGATCACTGATTGCAATCATAGTGAATATAATAATAATAATGAAAAAGCTCAAAATATCTGGGGAATTACCAAAATGGGACACAGAGATACAAAGTGATAAAATGCTGTTAGAAAAATGGTGCCAACAGGCTTGTTCTATGCAGGGTTGCCACAGACCTTCAATCTGTAAAAAAAGAAAAAAGAAAAAAGCAACATTTGCAAAGCATAATAAAGAGAAGCACACACACACAAAGAAGTGTGCCTGTCAAGATCATAGAGGCAAGCTGAATGGTGTTTGCCAGCTGTGATGACCTTGAGGGGTGGGATTGGGGGCAGCCTCAAGACGGTGGGGATATATATATATATAATTATGACTGATTCAACGGACATGAATTTGAGCAAACTCCTGGAGATAGTGAAGGACAGGGAAGCCTGGAGTACTGCAGTCCATGATGTCGCAAAGAGTCAGACAAGACTTAGTGACTGAACAACAGCAAATGATTGATTCACATTGTTGTATGGCGAAAACCAACATAACAGTGTAAAGCAATTATCCTGCAAAAAAAAAAAGAATGGTGTTTGCCAGGGTAGGAGGCATGGGAAGTTAGTGTTTAATGAGTATGGAGTTTCAGGGTTGCAAGATGAAAAGAGTTGGGAGCTGGATGGGGGCGATGGCTGTACAGCACTGAATACACCCAGTGCCTCTGAGCTGCACACTCAGAAATGGTTATATACTAAAAGCTACTGACCTGCACACTTTAAAATGGTGCATTTTATTTCTTTATTTGCTGTCCTCCACGGCATGTGGGATCTTAGTTTCTGACTAGGGGCTGAGCCCCCTTTAATGGAAGTATGGTGTCCCAACTACCTGATCACCAGGAAAGTCCCACTACATTTTATTTATGTGAATCATAGCTCAAAAATTTTTTTTTTCTTAAAAAAAAGGGGGTCTGAGACAACAATCCCTTTTTCCTGTCTCTGGGTTTGCTATATAAGGATGTGATGCCTGGTGTTGCTGCAGCCATCTTGCAACCACGAGGGACACCGGTCATGCAGACAGAAGCCAAGCACAAAAATGGGAGGCCCCTGAAATACTGACCTACACCCAACTTTTGTAATGTGATGTAGTGGAGGTCCTGACTGTCAAAGCCAGTTGTAGGCTCTTCTGTTCCTTATAGCAGAGAGGATCCCTCCCCAGAGTCCTGAGCACACCGTGCACCATCAGGGGCCTCTCCCACCTCACGAGCAAGTCTCACTGCCAGGGGCTGGGAGGAAGCAACGTGCTCTCCTTGTTTTGCTCCTGCTATGTCTCCTCTGCTCCTCTTCCATCCACACCTTCACCCACCTTGAAGACAACACTGCCTTCTTGGTTGGCCCATCTGGCCTCTATGAGGCTCTGTTAAGGCCCAGGAATAGAGCTAAGCATCCCTCTCCCCCTTCCTGGGAGCATGGCCTGGGCCTGATTTGTTAGGCCTCCTTGCAGAGACTAGCTCAGGCCCTGGCACTTAACTTGTCCCCAGGAATTGCTTATTAAGAGCCCTAGTCAACATGCGCGTGATGAGATGAACTCAACCTTGTCAGCAGGTGGGAGAAGTTTGAGCTGGAGCATCTACTCCTCAGGCCTTAAGGGATTTTATCCCTATACTGCCCCCCTGAGTTCACAAAAGCAGCAGGGCAGCTCAGACTCAGTGGAGCCTTGAGCCCAAGGTACGCAGCTGCTAGTGGGCAAACTGGGTTCAGACACAGCTCTTGCCGACTCTGAGCTCTGCAAAATGAAAGTGACAGTACCTGCTACGCCGCGCGCATTCGTCCCTGCACGCTGAGCTCTGCTGTCCCTCTTCTGCTCTCCCTACAGCACGATCAGGCTGTGGTGTCAACTCCATCATACAGACCAGGAAATGGGGTCCCAGGAGAGTCAAAGTCACCCAGCAGGTAGGTGGCAGCGCCCAGCACTAGAGGCTGGTTGGGGCTCCAGAACTGCTGCCGTCCCCACCTGAAGAGTCCTGGCTCATGACCTGGGACCTTCAGAGCCTGAGTGGGGGCTTGCCACCAGGCCGCATGACGGGGGTGGGTTGTTGGCCAATCCTACGCTCTGGCCTCGCCGAGGATTCTGGGGTGACTCGTGTTGACCTTACTGTTTGCTAACTGTAGGCTGACATGACATCTCTGGTCTTTGAAACCCGACAGACCTGGGCTCTGCCTCTAACCAGCTCTGGGGTGGGCCCTGGACACACTGCTTTGGGTCTCAGGGCGCAGCCTCCTGGACGTGAGGATGATGGGTACGTACAGGGTGCTGCGAGGGTCAGGAGTCAACAGGGACAGCCCCAGACCAGCTCCCTGATGGTGGCTGTCGTCTCGTCACCAAATCTCTTCCTCCCCTCAGGGCTGGTATCTGATTATTCCCTGTGCTGGGCTGGACAGTGTTCCCCAAAGATGCCCCAATTCCCCCAGAATCCACAAATATGCTATTTTACACAACAAAAGGGACTTTGCAGACATGATAAAGTTACAGGCCATAGGTTGGGGAGATTATCCAGGATTATCCAGATGGGCCCATTGTAATCATGCTGAGCCCTTAAAAGAGGAGGAGGAAGGCAGAGAGTGTCGGAGAATTAGGAGGACAGAAAAGAGGCAGAAGCTTGCAAGAGGGAGACTGAGCCAGGCACTGCTGGCTTTGCTGATGGAGGAAGCAGCCTCGGGCCCGGCCGACAGCCAGCAAGGAAACGAGGCCTCAGTCCTACCATCGCGAGGAGCTGGATTCTGCCAACAAGCCGAATGAGCCAGGAAAGTGGATTCTGCCTCGGAACCTACTGGACTTCCAACTACTGTGAACTGCGAGCTAATACATCCGTTCTGGTTTAAGCCTGTAAACGTGTGGTCATTTGTTATGGGAGCAGTAGAAAATGAGGCCCTCCCCCACCTCCTTTTCCACTGGGGATGAGGGTCGGCCCTCATCTTGGCCTTGAGTTGGTTCACAGCGTGGGGCTCCCACCCCTGCTGCCCTGGATCAGCGTGCATGCTCACTCCAGCTGGAAGACAGGCCAGCAGGACCATGGAGCCCTGCAGAGGCCAGGCTCCCTTGGCTTTGTGCCCAAAACAAAGCTCTAGATATGAGTGTACTTAAAAAAAAAAGTCAAGTGCTGACCCACTTTTTCATGACTGCTCTGGCTCAGACAGGTCCCTCTGAAAGGAAATTCACTTCCCGTACACACTGTTCCCAGGACTGACATCACCCACCTCAGCTGGGAGGAGCAGCAATACTTAGGAGAGCTCTCAGGGGCTGGTGTCCAACATCTGATAATGTAGCAAAGTCCTGCAAAAAGCTGTTGCTTTTTTTTTTTTAAACTGCGTCAGCCTGGCCATGGCAGGGCTGGGAGTTTGGCCTGAGTTAGAATCTCCAGCAAAGAGAAATGCATGTGGTGTTTGAGCCCCAGTGCTCCAGCCTTCCTGCACAAACCCCCTGGGAGACCACAGCTGTGGTCTGGCCTGGCTTCTGGCAGAGGTGACCACGCTTGCAGCCTGGCAGGGGGCTGCTTCAACAGTAGACAGCCTGCTCTGGGAGACTGAGCCTTCCCAGTGACCACACGTCTCTGAGCAGGTTCTGGGTTCTGTCCGGGGTGGCTCCACTGGTTCCCTGTCAGAGGCTGGCACTGGTGCTGGGATCCAGAGATGCACCAGGTAAGGTCAGGGAGAGGATGTGGACTTTGCAGTTGGCCAGCCCTCTGCTCACTACCTTGGGACCTGACAGTGAGCCTCAGGTGCCCCATCTGTAAAATGGGACTTATGTTAGTTTCTTAAGTTTAACAAATTACCACAAACTTGGTTGCTTAAACAACATGTTTTTTTCCTTAAAGTTCTGGAGGACAAAAGTCTGGAAATCGGAGTGTTGACAGGGCTACGGTTCTCCGGGAGGTTCTAAGGGAGAATCATTCCTTGCTTTTTCCTGCTTTTACAAGCGCCTGCATTCCTTGGCTCACAGCCCTTTCCTCCATCTTCAAGGCCAACAATATTGGGTCCTCTCTCTGACCTCTGTTTTCATCATCACACCTTCTGTGACTCTGACCCTCCTGGCTCCTTTTATAATGATTCTTGTGATTCCATCGGGCCCACGCTGTCTAGTCTCCATCACAAGATTCTTAATTGAAGGACATCTGCAGAGTCCCTTCGGCTGTATAAAGCCACCTGCTCAGGAATTCTGGGAATTATGGTGTTGACACTTCTGATACCACTGTGCTACCTCCCACAGGGATGATCACGCACATTTTGAAGGTTGTGAGGGGGGAGGGTTCATGACACATGGTCTACTAATTTGTTGGGATACCTTTTCTTAGTCCCCATTCACAAGTGGGAAGATCCCACTCTGAGTCTGGACCCCATGCCCTGGTTCTGTGTCCCAGGGCACATGGTGAACTGTTAACGCCTGTTCCCCTCCTGGGTTTTTAAGTCCCACCCTTCATCCAACCTCAGTCTTGTTTCTTCTGTCTCTGATCAAAAGAATTGTTTATCTTGTTTTTTTGTGCACTATTATTTTTGTTCATCGTTCAGTCACTAAGTCGTGTCCGACTCTTTGCAACCCCATGGACTGCAGCCGGGCAGCCTTCCCTGTCCTTCACCATCTCCCGGAGTTTGCTCAAACTCATGTCCATTGAGTTGGTGATGCCATCCAAGCATCTCATTCTCTATTGTTCCCTTCTCCTCCTGCCCTTAGTCTTTCCTGGTATCAGGGTCTTTTCCGAAGAGCTTTCTCTTTGCATCAGGTGGCCTAAGTATTAGAGCTTCAGCATCAGTCCTTCCAATGAATATTATGGTTTGATTTCCTTTGGAATTGCCTGGTTTGATCTCCTTGCTGTCCAAGGGGCTCTCAAGAGTCTTCTCCAGCACTACAGTTCGAAAGCATCAATTCTTCAGTGCTCAGCCTTCTTTATGGTCCAACTCTCACATCTGTACATGGAGAAACCCTAGCTTTGACTTTACAGACCTTTGTTGGCAAAGTGATATCTCTGCTTTTTAATGCACTGTGCACTATTTTATATATATAAAATAACAAACATATATATAACTTAAAAAATTAAAAATAGAAATTATTGTCCCTGTTCAGGTGCCAAATATATGTGGCACCTATATATATGCCTAAGCCTATAGGCTCTAAGAATTACAAATATTTTCTTTTTCATTAATTTATCATTAAAGTTACTATTGGTACACAATTGACTAAAACCTTATAAATGTTAAAGTTGATAACTATTAAATTAATATAAAGGTAAATTTTATTGGAAATTTCTTATCAAAATAAATATTTTAAAGTTATTTTATGAACCTACAAATATTTATTGTTGCTTGAATGGGAGAGGTTATGCACCAATCATATCTCTAGTTTTATCTTCTGTATGTAAGTGTGAACTTTGTTCACATAAATGCAGATGGGGATAGAGAAAATTGTTATAGCAGTGTCTCTCAATTCTCCACACTTTTGCAACAAAAATCAGGTTGTGATATAAGATGTCAAATCATTTTGAGTGATTTTCAGCTAACAACAGCTTTGATTTTGCTGAAAGAAAATAACTGAAACTATTAATTTGCAAAATGATTTGTTACCAGTAGTTAGAATCATTCATGTTCTTAATTTCTGGAAAGTGAAAGTGAAAGTCACTCAGTCCTGTCGGACTGTTTGTGACCCCATGGACTAGTCCATGGAATTCTCCAGGGCTGAATACTGGAGTGGGTAACCTTTCCCTTCGCCAGGGATCTTCCCGACCCAGGAATCGAACCCAGGTCTCCCACATTACAGGCAGATTCTTTAGCAGCTGAGACACAAGGAAAGCCCAAGAATACTGGAGTGAGTAGCCTGTCCCTTCTCCAGCAGATCTGCCCAACCCAGGAATTGAAACACGGTCCTGCATTGCAGGTGGATTCTTTCCCAATTGAGCTATCAGGGAAGCCCAAAATTAATTTGGATATAAGATGTAGGGGAGGTCTAATTCCAGGGCAGTAATACCAAGAACTGGCACATGACTCTAAAATATACTTGTTCCTGTTTAGCTTAGAGGCACTTCGTTCAACCCAACATGCTCAGAAGAGGCTGGGAAAATGGAATTATTATTACTTCCAGTTCGCTTCTGCCAAGCTAAAAAAAATTAGTATAAATATACAATATCCAATGATATTTAGGGAAACGTTAATGAAAATAATTGTCTAATGAGTCTGAATGACAGTCATGAAAATTTTCTTAAAGTGAAAGTACATATACCTAAAGGTAACATTGACCTGTCAAAAGCAAAATGAAATCTTTTTTTTTCAAAAGGAAACTTTCGATTTCTTTTTTTTTTTTTTTTTTCGATTTCTTATCTCATTGAAATCATATAAAATATGCAACTGAGTTACAGACTGAGCTGCAGGAAATTGTAAGTACTCATGAATCCTTTCTCATATCTGAGAATGGTAAAAACGGAGAAGCCACATAGAAGGCTGGTTTCCCCCAGCATGCTTTTTAACATATCGCAAGAATTCTAATTGTAAGGAAAAATTGTCCAGAACTTAGAAATCAGGCAGGGAGATGACTGTGTCCTGCTGAGTATTTTGCAGGGCTAGTCTGGTGGTGTAATTTGGGGCCTTTATAAAGTTGTAAGTGGGTGTTATATTTTAGAAAACTGATAATGATGCAAGATTCTTGAGCGATAGCAAAGCAAGTGAGAGCTGTCTTATAGAGATGCAAATGAGAAGATTACAATCCAAGCCTCACAGCTTTATTTTGTATTCATTTTACAGTCTTATTCCTGTGTTATTTCTTTCAGAGAATAATACATTCACTTCTCTCTCTCATATCCTTTCTTTTGGAAATGGTTTTATTAGCCTGCTGTTTCCTTTATTATGGAGTTAAGTTTGATGTGGGTTCATTTTATATGTTTGTTATCAATTTTATTGAATACATTATTGCATACCTAAAATGTATCCATTTTATCCACCGAATTCAGCTAGGTTTGACAAATGTATATACCCATATAACCATGCCATAAAGTATCAACCCAACCACCATCAACCCAAAGTCCCTTACCTCTTCCCAGCCAGCTCCAATCTGGGCCCCAGGCAACACTTAATTAGATCTGCCTTTTCTAGAGTCTCATATAAATGAAGTCATGTACTCTTCTACATCAAACTTTGTTACCAGCACGTCTAGGGGAGTATCACAGCACATCTAGGGGAGTATCACACTGAATAGGAATATTCAGTGCTCTGGAGTATTCCAGATCTCCTGTTGAAGAACTTTGGCTATTTCCTCTTTGTAAGAATTACGAATGAAGTGCTGTAAACACTCCCAGACATACATTTCTGTTCCTCTTCCTAAGAGGGGGATTGCTGGGTTGTACATTGCATGGACATGCAGAGTGGAAAATGCCAAACCTTATTCCAAAGCATTTATCCCACATGATGCTCCCATTAAATCTTCTGTTGTGTGGAGGGCCCCAGTGGGGAACCTGGAATGGGAGGTCCTTTCCATGAGCACACGCAGATGGGGAGCCAGGAGCTCAAGCACAGCTCTGTGGGTTAGTCCCCCCTACCCAGCTCTCTCCTTTCTAGTCCCTGTCTCTTCAACCCAGTGAACCTACTGGTCTTTGAGTGACCACTCCCCATGCCACAGACCAGACCTGGGCTCCCGACACAAAGCCCAGGTGGTTGCAGAGCTGACGTCACTTGCTTCTCTTCTGTCAGGACACAGTCCTGAGCCGGCTGTGGTCCAATGCCTGAAATCCATTTTCTTCTTCCTCCCAGTTTTGTAGTTGTTCACAGCTGGAGGGTCAGTATCGATGCTGTTCTTCTCCCTATGTATGTTATTCATCTTTTGAACGTTATACTTTTATATAATTTTAAGGTAGATACATAGTTAAGGCATGGATGGGGCTTTGTCATGAAATACGTGGGTGAAATTAATATCTCTTTTGATATTATCTGCAGTTTCTCCCTTGGCTCTTACAGACGCTTCCTTAGGTGGGTAAGGAGATTCTATGCTCCAGTGCAGATGGACTCTAAGGTGGATCAGTTTGTTTTTTTTTTAAGTTTTTTTCTCATGTGGACCATTTAAAAAGTCTTTATTGAATCTGTTACAATACTGCTTCTGTTTTATGTTTTGGTTTTCTGGCTTTGAGGCATGTGGGATCTAAGCTCTCTGACCAGCGATCAAACCCACACCCCTTGCATTGGAAAGTAAAGTCTTAACTACTGGACAATCAGAGAAGTCTCTCAAGTGGATCAATTGTAGGAAAGACTGTGGACACTGGGATTTTTGATGGAGAAACTGAGTTCCCTAGAGCAATGAGACAGTGCATACAGTTCTTAGAATAGTGTCTGTCATATGTTGAGGGCTTAATAAAAGATAACTTGTTCAGTTCAGTCGCTCAGTCATGTCCAACTCTTTGTGACCCCATGAACTGCAGCACGCCAGGCCTCCCTGTCCATCACCAACTCCCGGAGTTCACTCAGACTCATGTCCATCGAGTCAGTGATGCCATCCAGCCATCTCATCCTCTGTCATCCCCTTCTCCTCCTGCCCCCAATCCCTCCCAGCATCAAGTCTTTTCCAATGAGTCAACTCTTCTCATGAGGTGGCCAAAGTACTGGAGTTTCAGCTTTAGCATCATTCCTTCCAAAGAACACCCAGGGCTGATCTCCTTCAGAATGGACTGGCTGGATCTCCTTGCAGTCCAAGGGACTCTCAAGAGTCTTCTCCAACACCACAGTTCAAAAGCATCGATTCTTCAGCGCTCAGCCTTCTTCACAGTCCAACTCTCACATCCATACATGACCACAGGAAAAACCATAGCCTTGACTAGACGGACCTTTGTTGGCAAAGTAATGTCTTTGCTTTTCAATATGCTGTCTAGGTTGGTCATAACTTTCCTTCCAAGGAGTAAGCGTCTTTTAATTTCATGGCTGTTATTAGGACAATACAATAAAGGAGGTGAGTTTACATTGAAGCCTGCCTCCTTCATAGTAGCTACTTGATCCCTTGAGGCCCCTGGGATCCTTAGGTTATCCTTGCCAGTGCAGGGTTCTGACTGTGAGTAGGTCAGATAGGTGAAAAGGGTAGAAAGTCTTAGGACAGAGAGATGCAGAGAGGGGGTTGAGGAAGCTCCAAGGACACAGGAACCCACTCTGCTTGGGGAGTTGGGTAGCTTTGTAGAGGATGAAGGACTGAAATGCAGATTCGAAGGGTGAGCAGAAATTTGCCAGGTGGGCATGGTAGGGGAGAGAAAGGAAAGAGTGTCTGCGAGTCGGAGGCATGGGAAGAATGAGGCTCAGAAAACGGCAGCAGTTCAGCCAGGCTCAACCACAGCAAGAGTGGGGTGGCAGCAGTAGGGGAGGCTGGACTAGCAGACAGGGAGCAATTTTTAAAACAACTTTATTGAACTGTAAGTCACACGGCACGCAGCTCACCCATTTGAAGAGTACAAAGCATTGGCTTTTAGTATGTTCCGAGTTGCCTGCAATTTTTGAAGCCGTAGGAAACAATTTTTTGTACATCCTATTGAAGGTGGCTTTCTTGGGGCTTCCCGAAGTGTCTTTTGGGGGTTGTGTGGGTGCATGAAGTCTAGGGGAAGCTGGAGCAGCAGTGGGTCCAGGCAGGAAAGAAAACAGGCAGCAGTCCTTGTGTGGGGCAAGGCCAAGCTCCATCAGGTTTCCTGTGGATTGTGAGGGAGGCATAGGAGGACCCCTGTAGAGCCCCCCACCACAGACCATGCTCCTATAACCTGGGGCCATGTCTTAATAGTCAAAGCAAAGGGAACCATGAAATGCCTGAGTGTGACCCTGGACCAGGCTGAGGCTCCCAGAAGACCTGCCTTCCTGACATACCATAAGGAGGCCAAGTGCCCACAGCTGATTTGAGAAGTGCACTGAAATGAGCACTTTTTAAGAAGTTCTTAGTTTTCTTGTCAGAGATGGTACTCTGACAAGAGTCTCCAGTTTTAATGTCAGGAGTGGAACACAGACAGCTCAGAGATCCATGGAGGCTGATTTTGACCAAGCAGCTTGTGTGGAATGGTTTTTTTGAGCTGCCCCAGTGATGGGAAATGGCGCCCCACTCCAGTTTTTTGCCTGGAGAATCCCAGGGACGGGGGAGCCTGGTGGGCTTCCGTCTATGGGTTCGCACAGAGTCGGACACGACTGAAGTGACTTAGCATAGCATAGCATAGTGATGGGATGGAAGGAGGAGAGGAAACAGGTCTGCATGAATGTACTGGCTGTTCTTCCCCTTCCCAAGCCACAGGAGTAGCTGCCTTCCAAACCTGGCAGTGTTTTCACAAACACTCATCACAAGGCCACACCTCCAGTGTTCTCATTCAGTACCTTTGAGTCAGGCCAGGAAATCGTGGTGCATTTTTAACTGCTTGGACTTTTTTGGGAACTCTCTGTGTGATGATTTTTAAACAACTGCAAACTTAATTTTCAAGTACAGTATAAATACTTTATATTCCTAAACTGTTTTACAGTTAGAGGCTGACCAACACGCCTAGCTTAGTGTGGATTTTCCACAAACAAGGGCCTTCTGTTGTAGTCCAACACACAGCAATCCAAACCGGGAAATTAGTACATTATTACCACCTGATCCTCAAGCTCCATTCAGGTTTCACTAGCTGTTCCAGTTTTTTTTTTTTTTAAGCAAAATGATCAAGTCCAGGGTCACAAGTGACCTTTAGTTGTCCTGCCTTGTCAATCTTCTTTAATCTGGAACAGTTCCTCAGTCTTTCCGTGATTTGCATGAACTGGACACCTGCTTTTGAAGACTGCAGACTAATTACATTTTAACATGTCCCAAATTTTGGTTTCTTTCTTGTTTCTTAACAATTAAATCCCAGTTGTGCATCTTTGGCAGGAATATCACAGAACTGGTGCTTTGTCTTCTTGGTTACATCCTATCAGGTTGGGGGCGTGATGTAGATATGTCCGGTTACCATGGACTCAATTTGGTCCAAATCCTTAAAAAAATTTTTTTGTAGATATAATATTGAGATGTAACACTGTATAAATTTTAGGTGCACAACAAGTTGATTTGATACATTTCTATGTAAAAATATGATAACCAGCTTAGTGTTAGCTAACACCTTCATCATTTCTTATTGGTGGTGAGTGCATTGAAGATTTGGTCTCTTGGGAATTTTGAGTATTGTTCACTATAGTTATGATGCTGTGCCCTAGATCCCCACTTCAGTTCAGTTCAGTCACTCAGTCGTGTCTGACTCTTTGGGACCCCATGAACCGCAGCATGCCAGGCCTCTCTGTCCATCACCAACTCCCAGAGTCTACCCAAACTCATGTCCATTGAAATGGTGATATCATCCAACTGTCTCATCCTTTGTCGTCCCCTTCTGCTCCTGCCTTCAATCTTTCCCAGCATCAGGGTCTTTTCAAATGAGTCAGTTCTTCGCATGAGGTGGCTGAAGTATTGGAGTTTCAGCTTCAACATCAGTCCTTTCAATGAACACCCAGGACTGATCTCCTTTAGGATGGACTGGTTGGATCTCCTGGTAGTCCAAGGGACTCTCAAGAGTCTTCTCTAACACCACAGTTCAAAAGCATCAATTCTTCAGTGCTCAGCTTTCTTTATAGTCCAACTCTCACATCCATACATGACTACTGGAAAAACCATAGTCTTGACTAGATGAAGCTTTGTTGGCAAAGTAATGTCTGCTTTTTAATATGCTGTCTAGCATATTAAAAATTACTAGCAAATTAAAAATTGCTAGGTTGGTCATAGCTTTTCTTCAAAGGAGCAAGCGTCTTTTAATTTCATGGCTGCAGTCACCATCTGCAGTGATTTTGGAGCCCCCCAAAATAAAGTTTCTCACTGTTTCCACTGTTTCTCCATTTGCCATGAAGTGATGGGACTGGATACCATGATCTTAGTTTTCTGAATGTTGAGCTTTAAGCCAACTTTTTCACTCTCCTCTTTCACTTTCATCAAGAGGCTCTTTAGTTCTTCACTTTCTGTCATAAGGGTGGTGTCATCTGCATATCGGAGGTTATTGATATTTCTCCCCCCTTACTCATCTTCTGAAAGTTTTGTACCCTTTGGCCAAATCTCTCCTTTTCTCATACCTGCCAGCCCCTGGTAACCACTATTCTATTTTGCTTTTTGGGGGGTGATTTGAATCTTCTTTCTCTGTTTTAGAAAAAGGGAAGAAATGACAAAAGTATGGGTAATTGAGATTTTAAAAAACCCTTCTACTTAATTAGTTATTTGAATTATCTATGTTATTTGAATAATTCAAGTAAATCCTGTATTGAGTTGGCAGATACTGTCTCGGTCTTTCCTTTTAAAAATTAGCTTCAATACTGTAATATTTGACACACAAATAATATAAAGAATAACATAACTCGAATTGTACTAACTTGATATATAATATACAACATATATTTCCAATTGAATTATTTATTACTTTATATGTAGCATATAAAGCATATTATACAGTAAGTTTAAGTCTCAAGAATTGTCACTGCCAATTTAGCCAATTCTTTCTTGTAAATTCCTTCCTAACTTCAGTCTATGCTGAATTTGCCCAGGACTGACTGACTCAGGCTCACCCTGACAAAGTGACAAAAACTCAGGTCTTGGAGGCAATTGTTGAGGCCATCCTCAACAATTCAACAGTTCAGACCAGACACAACGTTTGCTTTCCTAAAGTAGCTACTTAGCTTGTTCCGGCATCTGGTGGTCAAACATGGGATTGCAGCTACTCATATGTTGTTAACGCTTCTCGAGATTTTTCTTTTCCGTTTTGAATATTTTTCCTGGTTTAAACTTAACTTCGAAATGTAAAATCCATTTTTTAAAAATTTGGATATACTGAAACTTATATTTACATGTTTTCTCTCTCTGTAAGTCCCCACCATGCACCAGTGAGAACTCTTTTTAAGTACCGGCTGCTCACATTTATAATCTTTCAGTCTTTGATACAGCTTCTTGGGGTATGTATGTGTGTATGTATGTGCGTTTGGGGATGTTTTTCTTTCATTAATTCTAAAATTTTGTTGCTAATATATAGCAGGCACTGAGATTGATGCTGGTAGGAAATAGAATAATCAGAACGGCAAATTAAGCCAGTGCTTCTGATTATACTCTGTGAAACAGGAAACCTTTAAACTTTCAAGGGAGGAAACCTAATATTGTAAGTAATATTTAGTGACCACCTGTTATCTGCTAGATGAATACATTACTTCCCAGAAAATGCCACAGCACATGTGCATTGTTCAAAATGCAGTAAATAGTAAATTACAATCATTACTAGGCTGTTAGGTAATCATTTTTGAGATACTTGTGGATTTAAATTCACAGGTGAAAGTCTGATGAAGAACAGGTTTTTTATGCGATCTTAAAGTATCTTTGGAGAAGGCAATGGCACCCCACTCCAGTACTCTTGCCTGGAAAATCCCATGGACGGAGGAGCCTGGTGGGCTGCAGTCCATGGGGTCGCTGAAGATTGGACACGACTGAGCGACTTCACTTTCACTTTTCACTTTCATGCATTGGAGAAGGAAATAGCAACCCACTCCAGTGTTCTTGCCTGGAGAATCCCAGGGACTGCGGAGCCTGGTGGGCTGACGTCTATGGGGTCACACAGAGTCGGACACGACTTAAGTGACTTAGCAGCAGCAGCAGCAAAGTATCTTCAGAAGATCCACAAGTTACTTACTTATTACAATAAGAAAAATAGTAACTTTTACAGTGGATAGACTTGACCCACCGCACAGTAGCCAAATGTTCAGAGTTAACATCACAAACAAGACAATCCAACCTCATGTGCCTCCTGAGGTGATACACTAAGGGCTCATGTCACTTCTGTGGTCTGTTTTGCAAAAAAACACATAGCTTGAATCTAATCATGAGAAAACGGTAGACAAACTCAGAATGAGGAACGTTCTACAAAATAACTGGAAATATTCTTCCAACATATTAAAGTCATGAAAGAAAAAGATTTGAGAAACTGTTCCAGATAAAAGGAAAGTAAAAGTGAAAAAGGTAACCCAAAAAGGTAACAAGTTCTTTGATGACAAAGAACTGGTGTCTTTAAAAATGATTTATTTTTGAAATCAATGTATTTTGAATAATTTTTAAATCAATGTATGTATGCTTTCTAAAGGAGGAAAAATATGGCAAAGTTAAAGGAAGAAAAAGCATTTATCACCCACACATCTGTCACAGACCAAGGCTGCCTGGGGAGACTGAGAGGAGTGTCATTTCATGGTGCAGGGATGTACTAGGTGGACGGCATTCTGAACTGAAAGAAACAATACAGAAAAGACAAGAATCGTGCAAAGGCACACCTCAGGGAAAAATAAGATAGCAGTGGTCTGCTTTGAGGTCAGGAGGCTGGAACTAGAAAACTGAGATGCATAGGTGGCGGCAGGACTTCGCAGGAGGGGGACCACGACTCTCTCCGCCATGCCAGGGTCCGCAGACCCTAGCACACGGCTCGGGAGTGAAGAAGGAAGGGCAGGCGAGGGCCGTTCCCGCCCAGTCGGGTCTCCTCACAGCGAAACCCCCACCTTCACACAGCCCGGCCTCCTCACGCCCCGCCCCCTGGAGGCGGTTGACGCACTTGGGCTCGGTTTCCAGGGCAACCAGAGACGGGCCTCCGTCTTTCCGCTTGCCCTTGTGCGTCACTTCCGGCCGCTAGCCGCCAGTCCCCGGGGACCTGGTGGGGGGGAGGAGCCCTATTGGGACAGCCTTCGTTCCTCTGACTGGGGCGTCGTGGTGGGGAGTGGCGTTAGCCGAAATGATTTTTCGGTTCTGCGGGAGTAGCTGGCGGGGAGGCAGGCGGAGCTTAGTTTCAGTCTCCCAGCCAATCGCTTTCAAATCCGCTCCCTGAGCGCCGCGGGAAAATGGACGTCTAGTCGCCGCCAGGCCTAGAGCCGACGAACTCGCACCGAGGCGGCCGGGGGCGGGATCCGGCGCTCCGGAGTTTCCGGGCAGCCGGAGGGGCGAGGGCGGGGCGTCAGGGGGCGGGGCGGGTGAGCGAAGGCGTTGATTGGCCGCTTCGTAGCCAGCGGTGTAGAGGCCTGGACCCCTGCGGCCGGCTTGGACGTTTCATTCACTCACTCACTGAATGGATTGGTTCATTTGGCCTTCCCTGAGAGGACGGCGAGTCTGAGTTTGTGCTAGGCGCTGGGGGTTCAGAGAGGAGTCGATCTCCAAGATTCCAGGATTTGGTTGACAGTCTGCGGAATCCCCTCCTTTCTTCCTGTGCCACCTTAATCGCCTCTCTCCACCTAAAGCCTGGTGTGATGGGCTTCTTGCATAGGGAGGCGCCACCCGGCCTCGCTCAACTCCAGGGACTTTCCCTGAAGGGTCCCCATCCCTGAAGGCAGTCTCTGAGCAGTGGAAGGTGGAAGGTGGAGCCCTGGTTAACCGCTCAGTTACTGAGCCACGTCCATTACTTTACATTGACCTCAAAAAAACCGCTTAGTCGTGTCCAGCTCTTTGCAACTCCATGGACTGTGCCTGCCAGGCTGCTCTGTGCGTGGAATCCTTCAGGCCGAGAGTAGTAGAGTGGGTTGCCCTGAAAACAAAATATAGTTATTTTCCGGGGGTGGGGGTGGGCGGTGGGGGGAGGTTTGTGAGGTTTAAAATGACCTTTGCTGCTTAGTTTAGGTTTGAATCCCAGCTTTGTCCCTGATTAGCCTGTATGACTCTGGGTTACTGAAGAGGCCTCTGTCCAGCACTGGGTGATACTCAAGTCTGGCTAATTCTTTTTTTTTTTTTTTTTAATTGAAGTATAGTTTATTCACAATGCTATGTAAATTAGTGCTCTAGAGCCAACTGATTCAGTTTTATATATGTGTGTGTGTGTGTGTGTGTGTGTATATATATATGCTCCCCTGGTGGCTCAGAGGGTAAAGCGTCTGCCTGCAATGCAGGAGACCTGGGTTCCCTGGGACAGGAAGATCCCCTGGAGAAGGAAATGGCAACCCACTCCAGTATTCTTGCCTGAAGAATTCTGTGAACGGAGGAGCCTGGTAGGCTACAGTCCACAGGGTCGCAAAGAGTCAGACATGACTGAGCAACTTCATATATACACACACAGATTCTTTTTATAAAATATTCTTTTCCATTATGTTTTACAATAAGATATTGAATATAATTCACTGTGCTATACTGTAGGGCCTTGTTGTTCATCCATTCTGTATATAAAAGTTTAAATCTGCTAACCCAAACCTCCCATTACATTTCTTCCCCAACCCCCTGTCATGTACTTCACTTTGTATGATAATCTCTGGTTGCATCGCTGTTGCTGCAAAGGGCATTATTTCTTTTTATGACTGAGTAATATTTCATTGTATATATGTACCACGTCTTCTTTATCCATTCCTTTGTTGATAGATGTTAAGTTGTTTCCATGTCTCGGCTATGGTGAATAGTGCTGCTATGAGCATGGGGGTGTGAGAGTTGGACTGTGAAGAAGGCTGAGCGCCAAAGAATTGATGCTTTTGAACTGTGGTGTTGGAGAAGACTCTTGAGAGTCCCTTGGACTGCAAGGAGATCCCACCAGTCCATTCTGAAGGACATCAGCCCTGGGATTTCTTTGGAAGGAATGATGCTAAAGCTGAAACTCCAGTACTTTGGCCACCTCATGCGAAGAGTTGACTCATTGGAAAAGACCCTGATGCTGGGAGGGATTGGGGGCAAGAGTAGAAGGGGACGACAGAGGATGAGATGGCTTGATGGCATCATTGACTCGATGGATGTGAGTCTGAGTGAACTCTGGGAGTTGGTGATGGACAGGGAGGCCTGGTGTGCTGCGATTCATGGGGTCGCAAAGAGTCGGACACGACTGAGCAACTGATCTGATCTGATGAGCATGGGGGTGCATGGATCCTTGAATTTTGGTTTTGTCTGGATATATGCCCAGGAGTGGGATTGCTGGGTCAATCATATGTTAATTCTAGTTTTAGTTTTCTAAGGACCCTCCATACTGTTTTCCACAGTGGCTGCACCATCATACATTCCCATCAACAGTGTAGGAGGGTTCCCAAGGCTGGCTAATTCTAAGGTGAAGGATTTAGTAAATCTAAACCAAAATTTTGGCTCCAGGTCTATAGCATCCTCTTCAGCTGACATATTAGTAATAAAATTGACTTGTAAATATCCATTGTCTGATTCTTTTGTCTTATTTATCAATCGTTCCACACTCAGAAAGAGGAAAAAGGAATGTTACTGCTTAGTCTCCACATTAGAACAACCGACCTTATAGAGCTACTGTGAGGTTATGTGAGAAATTTGTACCAAGCTCATTGTACTTTCCCTGCTGGGTAAATGGTGGCTACCCTGACTGTGTTATTTTGATGAAGTAGATGTGGAAGTCCCACCACACAAGTGGCTGATTGTTCATGGTGCTAAATAAACAAACATCCTCTTTCATGGCCTGGGCCCTAGGAAACCCAGGTGAGACATGGCCCTATGGGCAAGTATTTGAGTGGATTGTATGGCAGAAGAGAGCCCTACAACTTAGAAAGGAGTAAGGAAACCTTTATCACACTGTCGGTGGATCAGAAAACCTGAGAGGTGATGGGCTTTGCGAAAGTGGGATGATCACGTCACCTGACCAGAACGCTTTTAGCCAGGACAATAGCATAAACTGGGATTGTCCTAGGCAAATCAGGATATATGGTCACCCTATCCTAAGGCCATACAAGTAGCACATGAGAGAACTGGGACGGAACTTAGATCTATCCCACTTCGTCTCAAAGTATTTTCTTATACTTGGTTTTATTAATCCTGAGAGTGACCTTACGACGTGATCACTCCCACTTTGTAGGTGAAGACACTGACATTATATAGTTAGTAAGTAATGGAGTTTGTGCTCTGATCTTTGCTTTTGACGGGTTTCAGAGGTAATTCTCAGAGAAGGCAATGGCACCCCACTCCAGTACTCTTGCCTGGAAAATCCCATGGACGGAGGAGCCTGGTAGGCTGCAGTCCATGGGGTCGCTGAGAGTTGGACACGACTCAGTGACTTCACTTTCACTTTTCACTTTCATGCGTTGGAGAAGGAAATGGCATCCCACTCCAGTGTTCTTGCCTGGAGAATCCCAGGGATGGCAGAGCCTGGTGGGCTGCCGTCTATGGGGTCGCACAGAGTCGGACATGACTGGTGACTTAGCAGCAGCAGCAGCAGCAGCAGAGGTAATTCTCAACTCCACCAAGCCTCACTGGGCATTGGTCTTCATCTTTGAGACCTTGTGACTGGATATTTCAGGGAAGTAGACTTGCTTCATTTGAGAACTTTCTAACAGGGCTCTGTATCATTGCATGAAACTTTCCACCCCCAATAGGACTTCTGTTTCAAAGCCTTTGACTGTGTGGGTCAATACCAGACCACCTGACCTGCCTCCTGAGAAATCTGTATGCAAGTCAAGAAGCAACAGTTAGAACCAAACATGGAACAACGGACTGGTTCCAAATTGGGAAAGGAGTATGGCAAGGCTGCATATTGTCACCCTGCTTATTTAACTTATATGCAGAGTACATCATGGGAAATGCCGGGCTGGATGAAGCACAAGCTGGAATCAGGATTGCTGGGAGAAATATCAATAACCTCAGATATGCAGATGACACCACCCTTATGGCCGAAAGTGAAGAGGAACTAAGAGCCTCTTGATAAAGGTGAATGAGGAGAGTGAAAAAGTTGGCTTAAAACTCAACATTCAAAAAACTAAGATCATGGCATCCGGTCCCATCACTTCATGGCAAATAGATGGGGAAACAGTGGAAACAGTGGCTGACTTTATTTTCTTGGGCTCCAAAACCACTGCAGATGGTGACTGCAGCTATGAAATTAAAAGACAGTTGCTCCTTGGAAGGAAAATTACGACCAACCTAGACAGCATATTAAAATGCAGAGATTACTGTTGACAAAGATCCATCTAGTCAAAGCTGTGGTTTTTCCAGTAGTCATGTGTGGATGTGAGAGTTGGACCATCAAGAAAGCTGAGTTGATGCTTTTGAACTGTGGTGTTAGAGAAGACTCTTGAGTGTCCCTTGGACTACCAGGAGATCCAACCAGTCCATCCTAAAGGAGATCAGTCCTGGGTGTTCATTGGAAGGACTGATGCTGAAGCTGAAGCTCCAATATTTTGGCCACCTAATGCGAAGAACTGATTCATTGGAAAAAATCCTGATGCTGGGAAAGATAGAAGGCAGGAGGAGAAGGGGACAACAGAGGATGAGATGGTTGGAATTGTTGGATGGCATCACCGATTTGATGAACATGAGTTTGAACAAGCTCTGGGAGTTGGTGATGGACAGGGAAGCCTGGTGTGCTGCAGTGTATGGGGTTGCATATAGTCAGACATGACTGAGCGACTGAATTGAACTGAGGACTTCTGTGGAGGGGCTCTGGTGTGGCTAGTGAGGTTGCACTTGATGATTTCAGATGATCCTTCCAATCCAACTTTTAAGAGTCTAAAACGCCTTGAGAGCAGATTTGGTGTATTCTTTGAACTCTCAACGTTCAGAGGAGATGCTCAGGAAATGTTAAAACTATGTAAGGACTATAACTGCAGAAGCAGGATATACCTGAAACAAGTTTAGGCACCTCCATTTGATGGCTGGGGTGCTGTGGCAAGCCTTTACAGTCTCTGAACTTTGGTTTTCTCATAAAAATGCAGAATAGTTTCCTCCCTCCCTCACAGATTTGATAGGACAATAAAATTAATGTGAGTACATAGAAAACAGAAACACCGTACTAAAATAGCAATGTTTCCTCTTGCCAGCATTCAATCTTGCTTTCCAAATTGCTTCTTTTATCCATTTATAGATAGAATGAGAACAGAGAAGGACTATGGGAAGAGCACAGACAATAGTCAGACAGCCTCAGATTTGAATCCTAAACATTACCAGCCACTTGTGTGCCAAGTAGAGTGTTCTTTCTGGACCTCAATGCTAAGAATAGCTACCTGGCATGGATCTTATGAAGACATTGTGTGCTAAACATGGATTTCTATTCCTGGCACATAGACCTCCAATAAAAGGTGGCCTCTTTTAAAGTCTGTTTTCTGTGTTCTATAACTGTCAACTTGTGCTCTCAGGGCCAAGAAGAAGCCACTCTGGGTAGCTTTATGCAGGGTTCTGGAAACGTACTCTCAGCCTCTGGGCGCCTGTGTTGAAAATCCTTCCTGGCTGGTGTGCAGGAAATACACTCCACGGGTTTTGCCCTGAAGATGTGTTCTCTTTATAATTCATTCCCACTCCTTGGAAAACAATTCAATAAAATGCAATTGGTTTTCCACTAGCCCAGGGCAGGGATGAGGAATAGCATATTATTATTTTTAAAAAATATATAAATAATAAGTCATAAAACAGCACTGGGCACACAGCAGAGTCAATAAATGCTTGCTTGGGTAAAGTAAAGTGATGGCTTTGTTATCGCATGGCTGCTGTACTGGCTGAACTATTCCTGTCCTCCGTTACAGTTTTGTTTTTGTTAACTGAAAAATAAATATATGCATATGGTAAAAAATTCAAACACAAAAATACACAAGGGAAAGAAGGTCTCCCTCATCCTCTTTTCTCTCAAACCTACAACTGTTGACAATTTCTTGTGTATTTTTCAATTATGCTATACACATTCCAACCTACGTATGTAAACTCCTTTTAAAGTTTTGTTTATTTTTTAACTTAGAAGGGTTTAAGTTCTTAAGTGGCTTCTGCTCTACCTAGACAGCTGTGTGCAGGAAGTATGACAGCCGTTCCACACCCGGGGGCTTATTCCGAGCCCTTGACCGGACCTCTAGAGTCGGGAGTGGTTTTCCCAGGACCGGGGGGGACCAGGCACCGGCCCTCCGGCAGTCTGCTCCGGGCTCCGGCTCTGACCTTCTCATCCCCGCCCAGCCCCTGTGTGTGACCAAGCAGTTAAGTCAGGCCCGGGAGGCACCCTGAATCGTCTCCCAGCCAGTAAAAGGGGAACTTATTCTCGCCCCAAGGTAGCTCTAAGCATCGCTACCACGCCTGCTGGTGCTTGATCCCCGGAGCGACTGGAAGCCCGGCTCGGCGCGGGCGCTGGGATCGTGATCCGGTAGGGGCTTTGCAGGGGCGGGGGCTGCAAAGGGCCTCCACTCTTGAGCTGAAATTTGAGCTGCGCGCCCTGAGAGCGGGGAAAGGGGCGCAGAGGCAGGACTTGGCGCTTCCTTTTGGGTGCGCGGCCCTAGGAGCCACAGTTCTCCTCTCCGTCGCAGCTGCTCCCCTCCCGCCCTTCTCTCTCCGTCTCCCTCCCCTCCCTGCCCCCCGCGACCACCTCACTCCCCCTTCCCTCCCCCGGCCGTCCCCCCCGCCCCTCCCTCGCGGGGCCCGCGTCGCCCCTAAAACCTGGAGCGGGTCTCCGGGCCCGGGACCGGCTCCGCGCATGCGCAGGGGCGGCGCCGGCCCGGCCGCCAGTCGGAAGCTCCAGCTCCGAGCCCGGGGAGCGGCCGCAGAGGCTGTCCGGCCCCGCTGCCCCTCCCGCTGTTGGCGCCTGCTCCGGGCCCGGGGCCCCGGCTGCGTAAGTGCAAGAAGGGGGTGCCCTTGGGCAGGGGACCGGGCCGGCCTCGGGAGGGCTGTCCGTGGGTCACGGCGCGCGCGGGGGCGCCGGGCAGCGTGTTTCCCGCTGAGGGGCTCGACTCCGCCCGCACCTGCCGCGGCCACCTGCCCCGGCCCGGCGGTCCGGCGTCCCCCGTCCGCGCCCGCGCCCGCCCCGCCCCGGCCCGCACCTGCCGCCTCTCGGGCCCGGCTTCCCCTCCGCGGGCGCCGGCCGTCCCCGGCCCCTCCCCGGCCCCTGCCCCCGGCCCCCGGCCCCGACAGGGGGTCTGCGGACGCGGCTGGGACCGCCTGGCTCTCGGTTTCCTCTCTTCCTCCATCTCCTCTGGGTTCTGAGTGGCTCAGGTCCCGCGCGGCGGCGTCAGGCACAGTCTCCCGCGGTTGAGCTCCCGAAATTGTCAAGTCCAGCTTCACTCGGCCGAGTCTCGGAAATGCAGAGCCGGTGCCCGCCTGGGTCTCCGCCCCCAGTCCATCTGCCCCGCGCGAACGCCTTTCCTCGCTGAGTGTGCTGGTGTCAGGGTGGGGTGCTTGTGGATTCCACTTGTTCTTACAGAGGGATCCACAGTGCCGAAGGCAGGCTCGGGTTAGTTAAAAATGAGCAGAAGGCTGTGACCTCCTCCTCCGTCTTGTCTGCTCCTCCCCACCCAGTTTAAAGGCAACTGGCGATTTTTAAAAGGTAGTTACAGTCTCTTCCTAGTCCGGCCCAGCTAGTGTTCCCTGGTATGAAATAACAGCACTAGAGACATGATGCTGGAGACCCAGGAATCTTGCCGTCCTTAAAGATCCCTTGGCCAGGTTTTTTCTTAAATTGTAGGGCTGTCCAGTGGAATAGAGGGAAAAATAGTTAAGAAATATTTTATCAAGTAACAGCTTTATTGAGAGAATGTGAATACGGTAAAGTCCACCCATTTAAATTGTACACCTAAGTGGTTTTCAGTGTATTCCCAGTTGTGCAACCATTATTAATCCAGACCATTTTCATCACCTCAAATAGAAATTCCATACCCGTTGTCAGTCTCCCCTCCTGCACCCGCACAGCCACAAACTTACTCTCTGTCTCCAAGGAGTTGCATATTTGGGGCATTTCATGTAAATAGAATCATGCAATATGTGGTCTTTTGTGCCTGGCTTCTTTCACTCAGCATAATGTTTTCAGGGTTCACCCATGTTGTAGCAGTGTTAGTACTGTTTATGGCTGAGTAGTATTCTATTATATGGATAGACTGCATTTTGTTTATCCGTTTATCAGGAGATAGATGTCTCTGTTGTTTCCACTTTTTGGCTATTACGAATAATACTGCCATGAATGTTCGTGTACTACTTTTTGTGTGGACGTGTATTTTCAAATCTCTTTGGTATATACCTAGGAGTAGAACTGCTATTTATATGGCAACTCTATGTTTAACTTTTTGAGGAAATACCAAGTTGGAGAAATATATTCTTTTTTAAAATAAATATTTATTTATTTGGCTGCACTGGGTCTTAGTTGCCGATGTGGAATCCTTGATCTTCCTTGCAGCATGATCTGTAGTTACAGTGTGGAGCTCTTGGTTGCGGCATGTGGGATCTAATTCCCCAACCAGGGATCAGACCCAGGCTCCCTGCATTGGGAGTGCAGAGTCATAGCTACTGGACCACCAGGGAAGTCCCTGAAGAAATATATTCTTAATGTTTTAATATTCGTATTAGATTAGTCTCAGACTAATTGGTGATGGGCAGGGAAGCTCGGCGTGCTGCAGTCCATGGGGTCGCAAAGAGTCGGACACGACTGAGCGACTGGACTGAACTGGAGTCGCAGACACCAGAGCTGACTCAATGCCAGGGCTCATTTCATTAGATTCTTTCTCCCTTGAAGAAACCAGTGGAAAAACATCGACTCTGGAGCCAGTTTGCCACTTACAGATTAGGAGACCTTGAGCAAATGACTGAGCCTGGTTCTTTATCTGTAAGGCTGAAGATAGGAATGCTTGTTTCTTGATTGTTGGGAAGTCTGAATATGATCTGATAGATTGTAAAGTGCCCAGTGCATTTTCCTATTCTTACCTTATATGATACAAATTAATTCCAGTGTTAGTTGCATATTTTGAATCTGTGGCAAAGGTGAACAAGAACTTTGTTGATAGTGAGCTCCTTCAGGGAAAACGTTTGTCAGTTTTTATTTTTGCCCAGATAGTACGATGGAAAACTGGTGCCAACTACTCTCACTATTGTTTTATAAAAGCAAGAGTGTTTGGGAGTTCTTTGGTGGTCCAGTGGTTAAGGCTGGGTGCTTTCACTGCCCTGGCCCAGGTTCAGTTTCAGGTTGGGGAACTAAGATCTTACAAAGTCGTGTGGTTTGGCCATTCTGGAAAAAAAAAAAAAAATCAGAACTTTTTTTTTTGGCTGCAGCCCTAGGCAAATGGGATCTTAGTTCCGTAACCAGGGATCAAACCCACACCCCCTGCCTTGGAAGCGAGGAGTCTTAACTACTGGATCGCTAGGGAAGTCCCCTGACTCTCCCCCAAAAAGAATGTTTTAACAGCAAAAAAATGAGAAAGTTCATAACCTAAGAATGTGCTTAGTCGCTCAATCATGTCCGACTCTTTGCGACCCCAAGGACTACAGCCCACCAGGCTCCTCTGTCCATAGGATTCTCCAGGCAAGAATACTGGAGTGGGTTGCGATTTTCTTCTCCAAATCTAAGAATAAATAACAATAATAGTTAACATTCATAAGACACATACTAAGTTTAGTTTTATGGAACACTTAAACATTATTTGTATTTTTCTCATTTTACTTCAGACCAGAGAAATTGAACACCTCCTATCCTCAAACTGTGTCTGAGATCCACAGGCCACCTGTCTTCAGGCAGATCTGCACCTGTAACTCACGTGCCATTTTTGTGCAGCGACTTCTTTGCTCATAGAAGCAGGGTGTTTTGGGATCAGCAGAATCATCTCCTGATAGAGGAGAAGAGCTGGGGCCAGGCCCCGAAACTAGCCAACCTGCTGAGATCCACCCTGTAAGCTTTTTGAAGTTGGATCTTCTTCCTTTTTTAAAAAAATTTTATTTATTTTGAGTTGAAGGATAATTGCTTTACAATATTGTATTGGTTTCTGCCATACATCAGTATGAATCAGCCACAGGTATAGATGTTCCCTCCCTCCTGAACTTCCCTCCCGACAGGATCTTCTTCCTTTTTTAACTCTTCTGTGAAACGTTGGACGTTTATGTACAGTTTAAAGAAGGGCAAGACGAGCACCCGTGGGTCTGCCATCCAGCTTAAGAGACAGAACACCGCTGCTACTTCTGCAGCCCCGCGGCTTCGCTTTCAAATTGCATCCTCTTTGCACCCAAGTAACCACATTTATCTTTTTCTTTATAATTTTACCATATGTGTAAACACACATTGTTTAGTGTTGCCTGTTAAAACTTTACATAAGTGGAATGGTGTTGCCTGTATTAATCCATAACCTGCTTTGTTTGCCCATCATGTTTTTGAGACTCATCTTTGTTCCTTTAGGTCATTCATTTTCACTGTTCAAAGTATTCTATTGTGTTAAAAGACCACAGTTTAGTTACCCAGCCTCCTAACAGTGGACAGCTTTGTTTTCTCCAGGTCTTGCTTTTATAAACCTGCCCACCACATGCCAGAGTTCCTTTAGCAAGGCAGTTGCCGGGCCCAGGACGTACCAGTCTACACGCCCACCTGTCAAATAGGAGCTACCTTTGCATCTACATCTATATCTACATCTTTGCAAATGTGGTGGTTTTTATACTTAAAACATTTTGTCTGTATACCCATGTTTATAATAGTATTATTCATAGTAGCCCAAGTTAGGAACAACCCAAATGACTTTCAATGAATGAATAAATAAAATGTGTTATATACCTTTATACATAAATGTATATACTATTCCAGGGAATATTATTCAGCATTAAATAAGGACATTCTGATACATGCTACAACACAGATGAACCTTGAAGACATTGTGCTAAGTGAAATGAGCCAGTCACAGCATGGTTCCACTGAGGTGATGTGCCTAGAACGGTCTGACTCGTAGAGACAGGACGTAGATGGTGGGACTGGGGTTGAAGGGATGGGAATTAGTGTTTAATGGGGACAGAGCTTCAGTTGGCAAAGGTGAACACATTCTGGAGATGGGTGCATAACAGTGTGAATGTTGAGAGAGCTTGTGGACTCTTTGCCCAGTTTCCCTTAATGGTACCATCTTGCAGAGGATGAGATGGTTGAATGGCATTACTGACTCAATGGCCATGAATCTGAGCAAACTAGGAGATAGTGAAGGACTGGGAAGTTTGCGTGCTGCAGTCCGTGGGGTTGCAAAGAGTCAGACACGACCTAGCGACTGAACAACAACCACCATCTTGCAAAGTTACAGTACAGTATTGAAACCAGAATACTGACTCACTAATCCGTTGAGGTTTGTCTTATTATCCACATTTTTATTCACGATTAAACTGGGGCTTAGAGAAGCACACAGGCTTGTCTGGGTCACTGACATGGCTAGTGTGGAGTTGGGGTGGAATGGGGATTCAGATTTCCAGGCAGTGGTATTATAATACTCTGTGGATGGGGCAGCATTCATCTGCTTGTTTGACCATTCATTTCACAAACATTTATTAACTCCTATGGGCCAGATGCTTTCGTACAGGTTATTTAACTGAATTCCTCAACAGCACTGAGAATCAGGTAATATTGCTTTCTTTCTTCCTCTTAAAAAAATAATTACTGGAGTATAGTTGATGCTCTTTTCTTTTTATATCTGTCAAGATTGGCACAGCAAGGTTATAAAAACTCTCCCAAGGAAACTCGGTTTATGAAATGAGGGGTGGTAACCGTGTGTAGTTCCTGCTTATGTCTCACACTGTGCTTGGCACTTTGCAGTTTGCACCCTTCCTTAATCCAGATATCTTCTTAGAAGGCAAGTTTTATATTCCCCCCATTAGTTTTCAGCTCAGGAGCTCAGGTGGCCTGGAGTAGAGTCCTGCTCTTCTGATTCCACTGCGAAATCCTCATGATTTCTGCTGAGAGGCTGAGGAAGCAATTCCTTCCTTCCTTCATTTAGTCACCCTTCTTTGAGCACTGACTCCACACCCGTGTCTGCTGAGGTACTGGGAATGGAAAACTTGAGAGGCTCCTTTTAAACTGCAGGGGCTCCAAGCTTGCTCTAGGAGCAGGGTACTGTGGTAAGAACTATAGTAGCGGCACGCAGAACCCCCGAGGACAAACGGCACCTCACCGCTTGGCTTGGGGCTCGGCCAGTCTTCCAGCTGGGGGACGCGGGCATCCCCGCGTGCCGGAGTGGGAGGCAGCCTGCAAAACCCGTGCGCGCCCTCAGAACCCCTTCTTCTCTCTGGGCAGGGTCTTCACCATGAGCGTCCCTGACTACATGCAGTGCGCCGAGGACCACCAGACTCTCCTCGTGGTGGTCCAGCCCGTGGGGATCGTCTCGGAGGAGAACTTCTTCAGGATCTACAAGAGGATCTCATCGGTGAGCCAGATCAGCGTGCGCGACTCGCAGCGCGCGCTCTACATCCGCTACCGGCACCACTACCCGCCCGAAAACAGCGAGTGGGGCGACTTCCAGACCCACCGCAAGGTTGTGGGCCTCATCACCATCACCGATTGCTTCTCGGCCAAGGACTGGCCGCAGACCTTCGAGAAGTTCCATGTGCAGAAGGAAATCTATGGCTCCACGCTGTACGACTCGCGCCTCTTCGTGTTCGGGCTGCAAGGGGAGATCGCAGAGCAGCCGCGTACCGACGTGGCCTTCTACCCCAGCTACGAGGACTGCGCGACGGTGGAGAAGCGCATCGAGGACTTCGTGGAGTCGCTCTTCATCGTGCTCGAGTCCAAGCGCCTGGACAGGGCCACGGACAAGTCTGGGGACAAGATCCCGCTCCTCTGTGTCCCCTTCGAGAAGAAGGACTTCGTGGGGCTGGACACAGACAGTAGGTAAGTCGGCCTGGAGCCCAGGCTCCAGAAAGGGAGGAGCAAGTGGGAGGGTTCCCTGCAGTGGTGGCGGGGGAAGGGTGCAGTCCACTGGGTTTCAGACTTTCTAAAATTGAGTGGGACAGACTTTGGTTGGGGGAGATCCTTTTAGGGTTAGTTTGACACTTAACTCTCCCTTTTTAGCGCAGACCCCGCGGTGGGATCCCTGGAGTGGCTGTCCAGAGGGTAGCCACTCTTACTAGGACAGTAGAGGAGGCTGAACTGAGATGAGATGGGCTGCGGGTAAAAGGCAGGACAGGTGCTGAGACTTAGTCTGGGAAGAAGAATGTGGACTATCTTAGTGTTTTTTTTTAATTGATTGCACGTCAAAATGATATCGTTTTACATATATGAGGTCAAACAAAGGCCGTTATTAAAATCAGTTGCAAGTGTTTGTTTTTTACCTTTTTAAATGTGGCAACTGGACAGCTTCATTCACGGTGGCTTGCATCTTATTCCTCTCGGACAGCGCTGCCCCAGGACACGTTGTGAAGACTTATTCAGCCTCACCCCTTCTGTGTGTAGAGTGGGTGCTGAGCCCCAGAGGCAGCAGAACTCCAGCCTCCTGGGCTGGAGCTGGGCCCATGCCTCCTGCCTCCCAGGCCAGGCCCCTCCTCCTGCCAGACACCCCGGCGCCAGGTCCCCCACTTAGGATATCAGAACCACTGCAGAGACTCCTAAAAGAGCTCCTGGTGCAGAGGACAGCGTGTTCATGGGCTCTGCGTCACAGGGATCGCTCGGTCCTCATGCTAGCCTTGTGCTGCGGTCATCAGAATCGCAGATGAGCTCTGCGGGGTCCCTACTTGCCCTCTGCTCCGTTTCCCTGCGGTGCTCCCGCAGAAGAGAGCAGAGACGTGGTCCCCTCACTGGCAGGAGCACTGCCGCCTGGGGCGCTGAGCCTCTCCCGTCCTCTGCAGAGCTCGCGTGCTGGTCCCGCAGGCGAGGATGGAGGGCGTGGTGTGGGCGCTGCCATGTCCGCTGCAGAGTAGGTGCTCAGGGTTTCCTGAACTCACTGAGGTTGAACCCGACTTTCTGGTTGTTGATAAGTTAGAGGAAAAGATGTCAGAGAGCCGAGGGAAGAAGTCCAGGCCAGCTGTGCGGGGAGAGGCCCAGAGGCCCTGGGCTGCCCCTGGAGGTGATGCCTGGCAGGGTCTGGAGGGGCCTCCCTCCCGCACCTGGACTCGTTGTGTGGCCTCAGGAAGGTCAGGGCGTGTCACACCCACAGCTGTACTTGCTGCTCGCATGACCCTATTATCACCATGCCCACCTTGCCCTCTTGGTCCTTGCGCCCAGGTGGCAAGGTTTACGAGCCCAGGCACCACCAAGGGGCAGAGCTGCCTGCACCAGACCCTCCAGACCCTCCAGATCCACCAGACCCACCAGACCCACTCAGACCCACTCAGACCCATTCAGACCCTCCAGACCCACTCAGACCCTCCAGACCCACTCAGACCCACTCAGATCAGACCCACTCAGACCTACCAGACCCACTCAGACCCACTAAGATCCACTCAGACCCACTCAGATCCACTCAGATCAGACCCACTCAGACCCACCAGACCCACTCAGACCCACTTAGACCCACTCAGACCACTCAGATCTACTCAGGCCCACCAGACCCACTCGGACCCACCAGACCCACTCGGACCCAACCAGACCCACCCAGACCCACTCAAATCTACTCAGGCCCACTCAGACCCACTCAGATCTACTCAGACCCACTCAGACCCACCAGACCCACTCAGACCCACCAGACCCGCTCAGACCCACTTAGATCCATTCAGACCCACCAGACCTACTCCCGCCGGCCCCTCAACTCACCTGTTACCTCCTGCTGAGCCCCACGTGTCAGGCGGGGTCTGTGCCCAGGTAATGGTCCCTGACAAGGTGGGGCCACGCGTGCACCTGCATTCCCCAAATCTTAGTGCCTGTGGCATCAGCAGGACAGACTCGTGGGTGAGCAACCGAAGCTGAGGGCCCCGACCCCTCGACCGCTGCCTTCTCCTTGTCACACGAGGCCCCAAGGGACATTTTTGATCATCAACTTCTTAGGTTGCGGACCCAAAGGTGTGCAGGCCGAAATGTTGAGAATGCCTGTTTTGCCTCTTGAGATCTCTGCTCACAGTCTGGCGGGAGGAACTCGATTCAGGACCCGTGCTTGGCGCATGGGGCCAGTCCTGTCCCAAGGTGTTTACCCAGAGCCTCCGTGTGCCGGAAAGTCAGCAGCGAACGAAACCTCCCTCCCGGTGGGCCCATTCGGCTCTCACTGGCCCCATCAACACTCAGCCATCATGTGGACTCCGGTGAGATCATGATGCCAGCGACCTCAGCGGAAGCATTTGCCTCCAGTCACTGTGTGTCCCTTGTCGCCACCACGGGTCTCAGTTGTCTCATTTTCAAAACAGTGATTCAGTTCAGGAACAGAGCCTAGAGCCACAGTGTCTCCTGCAGCTCCTGGTAGGAGTGATAGGAAGAGTCCAGCCTGAAAGGGGATCGCATTTTGTGGCTCGGGAGGAAATGTCCAAATGTAGGTGGAGTTTTGGTCTGAAGCGTGGGCCTCTCTGACCGCGTGGACAGGCTCCGTGGCTGGTGCCTCCAGCCGCAGGCCCAGCCTTCCTGGGAGCCGCAGGTGGGAGGGCGCGGGGGCGTTTACCGTCTGTCCACACATGCCCCGGCCTCATCAGAGCCCACGTCAGTTCTTGAACATGCTGTCAAAGTTGTTTTTGTTCTGGTGTGTTTCTAATTTTCGCTGTTCCTCTTTCTTTTCTTTTCCTTTGTTCTTTTTCTCTCATACCGCCCTGTGAGTGTGTTGTTGGGTCTGAAAAGGTAGGCTGTGCACGGGTTGCCCTGGAAATAGCCGGACTCCCCCCTCTGCTGCCTCCTCACCGCCTGATCGCTTTAGAAAACAGAAACCTAACTGCTGCCTTGATCCATGTCTCATCCCGGTCATCGTTTTATTTTCTAATTCTTTTTGCTTTTTTAGCACATAACCCACTGGCCTTAGATAGCTGTCCAAATTCTTGCTTTGGGGAAACTGTTTGGTCTCACATTTGGTGACAAATGAGCCCTTGTTAATTTTGTTTTTTTTTTTTTGGTTTGAGGAAGTGAGATGCTAGTTGATTAAGTGGCTGCGAGGGGTTTTTCCTGGGATATTTTAACTTGGAAAGACAAAGTCTGCTGCACCTTGCTTGACCCTGGCTTTCAAATAAACGTGCCAGGCACGCGATTCTTGGCTGTCGCTGCGTATGCATGACGGTGCTTACTAGCCAGCGGTTGCCGGTGAAGACATGCCCGCCTTGGACGAAGCTGGCCGTGGAGGGATGCTGCTGGAGGGAGCGGTCACCAGGTTTTCTTTCGCGCTCACGTTGCTTGTGCCATTTACTTTGTCCCAGTGACTTTCTGTCATAAAAGGGCAGAGGCTAGTCTGCTAAAGGGCATTTACCTTTATAAGGGCAGTTTTCCTGGGGATCGGGGAAATATGCCCTTCTCCTAAATCGCTAGCTGCTTTGGATCTGATGGGCACAAGGACCTGTACAGGTGACCGTGGCTCCCTCTCTGCTTTAGCCAGGTCTGTGGTTTAGCTTAGCACACGGACAGGCCCTACTTGCACCAGCCTTTACTTTTAACCCATGTCGGTAAGAAATAGCTGGTTGTGTATTTGTTGAGGCTCACGGCCACCCCTGATGGGCATGTCATTAACTGGTGGTGGTGGACCCCCAGCACACATGGTCAGCCATGAAGGGAGACACCTTGGCTGATCGAGGACCTTGCGTTCTCGCCCTGGTCATCTCACCTCCTGGGGAAGGGTTTTGCTGCCACCGCTGTGCTGGCCAGGAGGCCTTGTTTGTCCTTCAAGGGTCTGGTCCAAAGGTGGACACTTTCATTTTTTGTTGACTTTGTCTCACTTGAGAAAGGCCAGATTCCTGAAAGGGTCCAACCCATCCTGGGGTAGGGGGGCTGCAAAACAGAAGGAAGTGTGGCAAGGACAGGTCGAGGCCGTGTGGTTGGGAAACGCAGGGTGGGATCCTGTGATGGCTGGGCAGTGCCCTGGATGCAGGGCCTTTCCTGTGGCTCGCAGGGCCTGGGGATGGCAGTGACTGAAGCCTTGCCTCGGTTCCTGCGCTCTCACCTGCTCACTGGTGGGTGTGTCTGCTAACCAGGGGCTCTCCCAGACCACAGACCCTTCAAAGTTCAGACCGTGGGAGAACCACGAGTCCTTTTTCCTGGGCCTCCGATAAGAGACTCAAGTGCCTTCCTAGGTGGCCGGTGCCAGAGAACACGTCCCTCTTCAGGGAGCACCCTTCAGGGAGTACCCTTCGGAGGACTGTGACTCAGCACACACTTGCTCTGAGCTGGCTGGGTCCGGGTCCCTCAGAACCAGAGCTGAGATATACTTTGAGATGGAAATGGCAGGACTGGTGACAGCGCAGGGGTCGGGTGCGGGACAGGGGAGTCAAATGTGACGTCAGGGTTTTGACTCAAACAGCTGGGCGTATCCTGGGGCTGTTAGCTAAAATGGAAGTTTGAGACCGTTACTGAAACTGGGAGTACCTGCTGGTGGTTGGGTTCCAGAGTAAGTGGTAAATGTGTTTTTCAGAAGCCAGTCAACATTCAAGTGATGGTTTCAAAGAGCCTGGGGCTCAGGTGATGGAGCTGGACTTGAGGCGTGCATCGGGGGTTGTCAGTTTCAGCGTGTGCTCAAAACCATGAATGGGGGGAGCGCGTCCAGAGAGTGTAGGCTGAAGGTCCAGGGCTGAGACGAGGTTGGAGGAAGGCCTGGGTCATGGAGGTTTTGGGTGGTGGGCTTCCCTGGTGGCTCAGCTGGTAAAGAATCTGTCTGCAATGTGGGAGATCTGGGTTCAGTCCCTGGGTTGGGAAGATGCTCTGGAGAAGGGAACAGCTACCCACTCCAGTATTCTGGCCTGGAGAATTCCGTGGACTGTATAGTCCATGGGGTCACAAAGAGTCAGACATGGTGGAGCGACTTTCACTTTCACTTTCTTTTTGCGGTGTTTGGGGTTTTAGTAGCAGCTGCCATTTACCCTTAGGGCCTGGGAAGTGGGGCAGCCTCTTAAAGAAGTCGGAAGGGAAAGACAGATGTGCATATTAGGAAGATGCTCTGGCCGCGGATGGAGGAAGCTGGAGCTGGAGTGGCTTGGGAGGGCGGAGAAGGTGGGTCACGCTCACCCTTGAGGCGGGGAGGAAGGCCTGGGGAGGTGTGGAGCCCCCGGAGGGTCCAGTGGACACGAGCAGTTCACACCGGGGATCTGAGGACAGAAAGGATGCATGCTGGGAGGAGGGGCTGCCGTGTGGAAGGATGGTTGGGTAGTTCCGGAATAGTCTTTCCTCTCAAAATAGACTTAAACCCAGATCTCCTAAGAACACTCATAGTTACTATGGAGGAAGCAGTTCTTTTTTGATCCTACTGTGGTGGATACAAAGATGAATAAGACAGTCTGTCCCAGAGGCTTGATACTTGTTAGGGGGAGTATGCCAGTTTAAAAGGGGAGAAGGGCGGGGGTGGGAAGCTAGCAAGGTTCTATGTCAGGCACTCCCCCGCCCCCATATTCCATTCACGCCACATGGATGCCATCTGAGGTGGGGGTGGCAGCCCCCTTTTGCAGAGTGTGGAGCATTCTCAGAGAGGTGAAGCCACCAGCTCAGCATCACAGGGCTAGTGAATGCTAGAGCGGGATTCAGGCCTTTTCAGCCCTCAGGACGTGCTCTCTCTCCTAATCCTGTTACCTCCCTGTTGTCTGGAGGGTCTGGAGGGTCAAGTGGACCAGTTTGAGCCTCTCAGAGAAAGCCTCAGGCTTGGGGGCCGCGGGTCTGTCTCACGGAGCTCAGCCGTGTCTGATGGTTGGGCAGCACCCGTGTGCTTTGCACCCCAGAGGCAGGTGTTGGTCCCGCTCCCCCGGTGGCGACATGCTTGCAGAGGACGCACAGTGCAGTCATCCTTCGGCTGTTCTGAGTGTGCGGTGGAAGCTGTCCAGGCCTCCCTTGATCAGCTTTCCTCAACAGAACCTAACTCTTCTGCAGGGTAGGCTGGGGCTCTCTTTATGGAGCGAGGGTTTAATATCCAGTGTTAGCATAAAAGAGTTCAGATGGAGAAAACCGGCGTTAACTATTGATGTTCAGATTTCGCAAGGTGAGATGCAGCGTCAGTTAATGGCCCGTGCAGCATCTGAAATCGAGTACAGAATCTGCCTTTCTCGTGTTCTAGTTAGAGCTGTCCGTGGACAGAGGAGCCTGGCAGGCTGCAGTCCACGAGGTCGCACAGAGTCAGACACGACTAAAGCGGCTTAGCGCGCACGGGGTAGAGTTGTCCACTTTGGAACTTCAGCTCCACCAAAGGGGCGCCTGCCAGTGTTGATGTGACTGCATTTACACAGTGCACGCAGTCTAGGCTTTTTCAGCCCCTGATATTCTAGTCCAGAATCACGGGCTGCAGCGGTCACTTAATTATGCAAATCCTTGTAAGACTACATAATACCAAAAGCAATAAGAGATTACCTTCATCAGAGTTCCTTTGGGTTTTAGTTGCAAGGTGTGGTTGAGCAGCTCTGGTTTCTCTTTGGATGTGAATATGTAGTTTCTTTGCAAGTGAATTGGACTTTGAATTAGAATGTACCACGAGCCATGTAAATAGTGCCCAGATCACACAAATATGACGCGTTTTCTTCCTCTTTCTGATCAGAAGTAATGGGAATCACACAGCGTGAACTTAGTTTAGTTGGCCTTAGTGTTCAGTGTGGTGTGAGCGTCTCCTTGGCAGCATTCATGGCTGTGTGGGTGCCTCCAGAACGGAAGCATCTCGCTTTATCTGGGGAGGCCGGCAGCTCTGTGGCTGTGCTTTAGCCATGATTGATTTGAGGCCTTTATGACTGAGGGCTTATTGGGTTGTTATTAATTTTTCTATCAATCCTCAATTCCAGTTCCTTTAGCCCTAGTGTTAATAACTCGTTAAGAATAAGGAAATAACATGAGTCGGTCTTTGAAGTATTTAGAGCATATTCACATTTTTGTCTAAGGTCTGTTGCTCATGGCTTTAAAAGTCACCATTAGTTTTAAAATTTACAACAAATTACAACCTGTTTTGAATGTTTGCATTTCGCGTTGACTTTACATTTATTTGCTGCTGTGGCCTCATGTGGTTTTCTTTGTCACATTGTTTGCGCGTATGTTTTGTTTTCCCATATCCATGAGCGGTGGCCACACAGTGTAACAATGCTAATAATGTGTTTGTAAGAACTCTGAACTTCCAGAGAGACTTAAAAAAAACCAAACCTGACATAATTTTCAAATGATCCATGAAGAAAGAAAGGATCCATGTCTTTTTGGAAGGAGAATTTATTGTAAATTCTGCCAAAATTGGCGTAAAATATTTTGGTTGCCCACAGCATAGCTGACTAGAAATAGAAATGTCTCAATTCCTTTCTCTGTTTCCCACTGTCTTTTCAAAGGATTATGAACAGGATTGCTCGTAATCTCAAGATGGCCCAGTCTTGGGGCACACAGCACTCCAAGAGTGAAATAATTTATGTCCGTCTATGCTAGAATTTTATGGCATTTTGGAGACTTTCTCCCAAATATTAGGATTCATTCTATTTTTATATAATTCAAAATATTTTATGTTGTTGTGTTGCATCATATAACCTTTATATGAAATACCGTAAGCATATTTAGATGATTTCTTTTTGTAAAAATCGTGTATTTTCAAAGCCAGCTCGTTCTGATCACCGTGACTGCACTGTGTATTTCTGAAACCGTCCTGGGCTGTATTTTGCTGCAGCAGACGTGCACCTTTGTAAGCTTGTACGGAGATGTAATAATTTACTTTGTTTAGAGAGGTAAGACAGGATGCTTTAAAGTGAATTTTAGTCTAACAGGAAAGGAGTAAAGTCTCTTAAGAAAAAGTGTAATTCAGAATCTGTTGAGTCAGTGTCGTGGTGGGGTCCGTAAGCTGCCACGTGTTAGGAGCCCAGTCATGTGAGCGGAGGAGGCGAGTGTGCCTTTGGAGGCTGCATCCTTTTCTGGTTAGAACAGGAGACACCACGGGGAAGGGGCCATGTGCTGCCCACCTTTGGGAGGGAGAGGCCCCACAGGTGCAGAGGCTGGAGGCAGGGAAGGCTTCCTTGAGAAGCTGAGTCAGAATGAGCCCTATGGCCAGTGGGAAGTAGCTTGGCAGAAGAGCCAGGCCCCTGGGGTCACTGGGGAAGCTGGGGAGGGCAGGGGGCAGGGGAGGGGGGCTGGAGCTGTACTGGGGAGCCTTGCAAGGCTTTGAAGTGGGGGGGGACCTAACCAGACACATGCTTTGGGGAGGCCCCTCTAGGTGTGTGTGTGTCGCAGGCACGGAGGTGAGGCCCCTCTAGGAGGGTGTGTGTGTGTGTGTGTGTGTGTGTAGCAGGGTAGAGGTGAGGGTGCTCCTGTGTGTGTGTGTGTGTGTGTGTTGCAGACACAGAGGTGAGGCCCCTCTAGGGGTGTGTGTGTGTGTGTGTGTGTGTGTGTGTGTGTAGCAGGGATGGAGGTGAGGCCCCTCTAGGGGGGGGTGTGTGTGTGTGTGTGTGTGTGTGTGTGTGTATGTTGCAGGGTAGAGGTGAGGGTGCTCTGGAGCGGAAGGGGCGTTGGAACACAGGAGGGGCTGTTGAGGTGGCTGGTGGGGCAATGCGGGTCTGCCTGGGCTGGCGGGCAGGGTAGGTGCAGTGCCCTCCTCGGGGAGGCCTGTCCGCGGGGGCTGTCCTGGCAGAAAGGTGGGGGTCAGGCTCACCTTCCTCTTCTCTCCTCTGCCTTATGTGGTGATCTTAGTTCAGCCAACGTTGGGAACAGAAAAGCTCCATTCCAGAGTTAGAGAGGACGGGATTTAAGTTTGTCCTGGGATCTGTACATTCATTTAGCCAGAAGCCTCACATCTTTTGGATTAACATAGGGGTTTTTAGTTCTTGATCAGATTGCTTTCTTGGTGAGAGGAAATTTAATATAGCTGCTGTTTTGCTTGAAAAGAAATCTTATCTTTAAAGAAATTTAATATTCAAAAGAACAGTAATATTTAAAATGAAGACGTGAGACATTGGTATGGTTTCTCTGGTTTCTGAGTTGATGCGGAGTTAGAAGCCGTTGCATTATTTAGTAGCACATCCTTGCCAATATTTAAAGAGCTGTTAGCGAGTGTTCTGGGTCCCAACACTCAAAGCATCATTAAAGCTTGCTCTGAACTCGTGAAGATAAAGGTCTTGTTTGCAAAAGCCCAACAGTTGGCTTGTAATATGCAGCACAGCTCTCTTTATAAAATAATAATAGGTTTGAAGTTAAGAACGTGGAAGATAATTGATTTTTTTAAAAGGCCGAAACAAACTTTCTTGTGCTAATGTTGTGATTGGAAAATTTGAAAAGGAGAAGCCCCCTCTAATATTATCCACAGGAAATACATGAACTCTCTTGCATTTAGAAAATAACTTGGCTTATATACTGGCAATGATGGTGGCGGGCTTTCAACCGTAGAGCCTAAAGTTGCCTTCTTAGCGCTTTTTTGTAGTGAGAGAGTTGAAGAGTGCTTAGCCAGCGTGCTTTTGGGGCCGAATCCGGGCGTTGGCAGTGATACATTTCCGTTCACCTCACCTTTCAGACATTACAAGAAGCGGTGCCAGGGGCGCATGCGGAAGCACGTGGGGGACTTGTGCCTGCAGGCCGGGATGCTGCAGGACTCCCTGGTGCATTACCACATGTCGGTGGAGCTGCTGCGCTCGGTGAATGACTTCCTGTGGCTTGGAGGTAAGAGGACCTGGTGAAGATGATCACATACACCGTGGTAGCAACTGATACTTGGGAAAAGAGAAAACCTTGGAAAAATGGCTCTAAAAACATAGGGTGAGGGTGGGGAAGCTGTCCGCTGAGCTGGCTGCAGTGGGGAATCTTCGGGGTGACTGCCTCGCCTTTCCGTTTGCCCTTTCCCACGCGCGGCTGCATTTCCGTCCTGCTGGATCCAGGATGGAAACTCTCCCTAAGATGCACTGAACTTGCTTGTTGCTTTGTTTTTTTTGCCTTTTCTTTCTTTATTTTTTAAAGCTTCCTTGGTGGCTCAGTGGTAAAGAGCCCTCCTGCCAATGGAGGAGTTGCAGGAGACATGGGTTCTGTCCCTGGGGTGGGAAGACCCCCTGGAGAAGGAAGTGGCAACGCACTCCAGTATTCTTGCCTGGAGAACCCCACGGACAGAGGGGCCTGGTGGGCTATCGTCCATGGGGTCGCAAAGAGTCAGACATGACTGAGTGACTAAACAACAGTTTTTTAAAGCACATCTTGCTCTCCGCTTAGAATGCCACTCCTCATGTTAGTCACCTCTTACACTCATTCTTCAAAACCTCATCTGTAGGTCAGCTGATGAATGGATGAACGAAATGCGGTGCTTGGATATAGTGGAACACCATTCAGACATAAACACCAGTGAGATAGTGATACCACCACAACACGGACGAACCCTGATAACCTCACGTCAAGTCAAGGGAGCCATACACAAAAGGCGCACAGTGTACGACTCTGATGACCTGGAATGTCTGCACAGGCAGACCTAGAGGCAGAGAGCAGATGACTGGTTGCCTGGGCTGGGAGCGGGGGATGCGGGGAGGCGGGAGATGGGGATGGGGAGGGTCTGCCAATGGGAGTGGGCTTTCTCTGCAGGAGATGGAAAGATTCTGGGATTAGACAGTGGCAAGTGTTGCACAGCAGTGAACGCACAAAACTGCTGAATCGTACACTTTTGACTGGGAGAATTATATCTCAACTAAAAAAGCTTAAAAAGCTGCTTCAAAGGACAGCCTCTTCTGACCCCTCCACGCAGTGGGTGCAGTGGGTCTTGTACAGAATCCCGTCTGCATGGAGTTTACTTTCCACTCTGGGGCTGCCTGTTAGCAAGTTTTTGTCCTTCAGGGACTGTCTCCTGCAAGCGGGAGTGGGAGGCGTGGTCTGTGTGTGTCCATCAGCTAGCGCGTTGTAGGTGTTCCGCAAATGCTTGCTAAATGAGTGCAGTGCCAGTGAGGACTGAAATAGGGCTCTTTCCTGGAAGAGGCCAGCAGTTCAGAGGGCCCGTCAGCCACTTACAGTAAACACAAGTCAGACGGAAGCAGCCAAGTTCTTCAATAGAAGATTAGCGGCATCCCATAGGACACACTTGGAGAAGGGAATGGCAACCCACTCCAGTATTCTTGCCTGGAGAATCCCATGGGCTGAGGAGCCTGGCGGGCTACAGTCCATATAGGGTCGCACAGAGTTGGACACGACTGAGCAACTAACACAGGGATAGAACACACTAAATGTAAATTTTAAAATGGACTTGAATTTTGTAATTTGGCTTCTTAAAGGAGATAGGGAAAGAGAAGGAAGAGATGGGAAAAAAATGAGAAACTGGTAGAGGACTAAGCAGGAGGGATGGCGAATGGGAGTCTTCCTGTCTCCTTGAAGGAGAGGTCTGTAATGAGTTGTTCCGGGCTGGTGGAGTAGGGCTGCAGCTTAGGCACTTACCCCCAGAGAATGCCACTGGGCCCCTGACCCACCTAGTGAGGATGGCCGGTCGGGTTCCGTGAAGGCGGCATGAGTAGGGGGACCGCCACTGTGGCCTTTTTCATTCTGGGTCCCTCAGAAACACACAGGGGGGTCTCCCAGGGACCCCAGGACGTGTGACGTCACAGCAGATCGACCACAGAAGCAGGTGTGAGAATCCAGCACACTTGTCTCCAGTCAGACATTAAAGAATTTGTAAAAAATGCAAAACAGTGTCACCCTTCCAGCATGTAGTTTTGTTTTGAAACATAGTTATTGTTCATTGAAATTTAGCATGTAACGGGCTTATTATTTTCTAAAAGGTTTGAACACATAAATATTTAAATCTTTTTTCTAGTTTTATTTTCAAACACGGTAAGTATCTTTAGATGTAACCTGCACAAAAAAAGCATCCAGGAGTTCTGAGACCAAAAAGTTTGAGAACCTCCGAGCTGCTGGATAAAGACACTCACTGCACAGGACTTGTGGGGCGGGTGGCCCAGCCCAGGTTGTTGGGGTGTGACTTCCAGCGGTGGAAGATGGGCACGTCACAGCGGCCCCGGCTGCCTCCGAGGAGGAGATGCCTGCAGGTGTTTGCTGCAGATGGGTCAATGCTGTCAGGGTCAGGGATGCGGAGAGGTGTTCTTCTGCTCCTGCGGTATGGTCCACTGGTACGGTTTCAAGGATACTTTTGACACGGGGCACTTTCCGCTCCGTCCATCTGCAGTGTCGTCCTCCAGCACAGAGCTTGCCACACAGTGCGAACTGGACTGCTGGTTAAAGGAATGAATGAACGGCCTGTTTCGCTTGTGTTCAGCCCCTCAGTGAGACCTTGAGTTTCACGAGAACTTTCTGTGCTGCCAGCCTCGACCCAGGCCTGCCAGACGTGATAGGGGCCCTGGTCCTGTTTGTAACAAAATCAGTGATCTGTAGGTTTGACCTATGTTTTGGGGAAACTGGCATTTTCCACATCATCAAACTGCTCACATCATTCTTAGGGTAATTTTTAGCTAACGATGGGCTGCCAACTTTATTAACCGAACCCTTTGTTTAATGCCCAGCTGCCCTGGAAGGGTTGTGTTCGGCCTCTGTCATCTATCACTACCCTGGTGGAACTGGCGGTAAAGCTGGAGCTCGCAGGTTCCCAGGGAGCGCCCTTCCTGCAGAAGCGGCCAACAGACATCGTCCAGGTGAGCTCCGCTCCTGCCCTGTGCCGGGCCCCGTCACCGTCCTTAAGCAGGAGCAATCCACTACGGTCCCCTCTGAGTGAAGCCTGCCTGCTGTTTGAATAAAGAGTGGAATCTGTTGAGTCAGAAATCCTGCACATGAGACCTTGTCTTCTGATCCTGTTAAAATATGCATTGATCTTATTGAGTCTTACTGAATGATATTAATGGATTGCAATGATGGGTTGATTTCTGGAGCAGCCGCATGAAATTTCATGATAGACCGACTTTGAAGTTCTGTGTCTGGGTCCTTGTCATAGTTTCTGGGTATTTGGTGAAGGGAGTCCTCGATATCAATTTTAACAGCCAACCGAGGGACCAGGGGCTGTTTTTTTTTTTTTTCCTGGTTGATGGAGTTCCCTTAATCAGTGAAGTTTGATTTGTTGATGTTTTGTTAGCATCTAGAGAGAGTAAAAAATCATCTTTGGAGGAGCAGACCCACAGACGCTTGTTCTGTGAACTTGACCCTTTTGACTCCTAATGAATGAATTTGCAATAAACATTTAGGATGTAGTTGTGCTACCTCACAGGTCACGAAGATAGTAACAGAGAATGCAGAGGTCAAGGCTATACATAAAGCTACTAGGCGTTTTTTGATCCATGAGATTTTTATAAAATTTTTTTTTTTAACCCCCAAAGAGAAACCCCATGACAGCTGATGAGTATTGGAAGGGAAATGTCTTACATTTCTTTTTCCCCTCAGTTTTACCATTTTCCCCGACACCAGCAAAGACTGCGGAGACCACCTTTATGAGTCGGTCTGTGTAGCCACTTGGTCAGAATTCTGTGTCAAAATGCTTAGATAAAGCTCTGATGGCTCTCGAAGATGTTTTATCGTCCTTCACCAGACCGTTCTTAATGGGTCTAGTGGGGTCTCAGTTACTAGAGAGGAGGGTAAAGCAGGTGAAGTGATGAAATCTGAGGTCTTGAAGGCCTCTGCTCCCCACTTTCCTGCGTTCCGATTCTGACTGGAGACGCCTCTGGTCGGTGCTCACCACCTATGTTTTTCCCGTGTTGTTATAACTGCTGCCTCTGTGACAAGATTTCGGCATTTCAACCAGTGGCCCAGTGCTTAAATCTCCAACCCAGGGGACAGCTGTCTTCTCTTCTCTGTGGAGAGTCTGTGCTCTCTCTGGGGACGCCTTTTGTTTTATTCTTTCCCTGAGATTTAAAGAGAAAATGTGGTACGACTGTGCCACTTGCGTGACTAGTGAGATTCCAGAGACCTTTTAGGGTAATGTTTCAGTCTCTCTTACTGCTGAATAAAGGTAAAAAAAATGTTTTAAACCTGAAAAGTGCTCTGTCTGCAGTAAAGAAAAGTCTTTATTTAGCCCTGCGTGGTGTGCAGCACTTGAGAACTTTTTATTGTTGGAGGCAGTCCGAGGAGATCACCCAGTGAGGCTCGGATGAGGGCAGAAAAGCCACGCTGCCCTTGTTTAGACGGGAGATGGTCTCACTGCCTTTCAGGTAGTAAAGGGCCCAGAGCTGTGCACGGATTTGATATCATGAGCATGCATGTCCATGCTGCTTCATCTTGGTTACAGATTTCAAGATTACTCAGTTTGTAGCCCCATCTTACACCGGGAGTTTACGGATCTACTCTTTGAGATGAAGATGAGACAGTGTGATTGTTGAACATTCTTCCTTGAATTCTGTCTCAGGTTCCTCCTTCACCAGCAAAGCAGCGAAAATAGAGATGTCATTTAATGCCGATGTGACCTGGGGCCAGTGTAATCTCTGTGCCTCAGTTTCCCTGCCTGTGAGATGGGGGAGATAATAGTTGTATTTCCTCAGCGGGTCCTTGTGAAGGCTGAATGAGACAGGAGACACATGGAAAGGACCTGCACAGTCCCAGCCAGTCCTGGATAAATGTTGGGGGCTGTTATAGATCAGTAGTAGTATTGTTGATTGTCAAGTAGTTTTAAGACTTGGTGATATGAATCCATGAATAAAGTTAAAAAATTCTAGACATCTCAGATCCGCTTTATGTACTTTTCAAGATTTCACCTGAGAAAAAGGGTTTTTTTCCCCCCTTAAAATTGAGTTTAGTTTCAAAATGCATTCTGTAGTCCCTCTTTTCACTTTAATTCTCCTTCTGTTGCTTTTTTTTGACAAAACTTCACTTTCTTGTATTCAGAGTTTAGAGGCCACTCATTGTTTTTCTGGAAACTTGTCCCTTTAAGCCTATAATTAATGGACAAAACTTGCTTTAAGCCTATAATTAATGGACAAAACTTGCTTTATTAAAAAATCAATAGGACATTGTACAATCAGTCCAAAAGGAAATGCTTATTGACTTACAAATATTCCTCCTTTTTGGACTAGCTTAAATTACTAACAGCAAGCATCATCACCAAAACAGCCAGGAATCATTTGGCACCTCCCCCCCAGCCAGGTTGTGTTAACTGCTTCCTGAGGTTTTATCCCATAGCAGGTATTTGAAGGTAGTTATCTGTAACTCCTTTCTGCAGGTGAGGGACTGAGGTTTAAGCAGATTCGGTCACTTGGTCCGAATCACGCTGCTCTCAGGGGCAGACTCTCGGCTGGAACCAGGCTGGGCGACCACAGTGTGCGTCCTCAGTTGCTCCTCTAATCCGCCTCCCATTGACTGGCTTCCCAAATTGCAGTGTGTTCATAAATGACTGGCTTTAGTGATCTCAGCCTGATGAGGCCTTCAAAGAAGAGATACCAGTGAGAACACGAGACGGAGCAGCATAGATTAAAATTGTATATTTTCGCAAATGTTTTATTCTCAGCTAATGACCTAAAAAGTTAGGATTTTTTAACTCTGTAAGCACGAAAAACTAAACATTGAAAGTGAATACAGTGCAAAAGAGAAGTGGGCTTTTGAAAATGCAAACCTTCCATTCGTTTTTCTTTAGTGAGGCTTGTTGAAAGGAAAAGTTCTGTTCAGTTCAGTTCAGTCGCTCAGTCAGGTCCAACTCTTTGTGACCCCATGAATCGCAGCATGCCAGGCCTCCCTGTCCATCACCAACTCCCAGAGTTCACTCAGACTCACGTCCATCGAGTCAGTGATGCCATCCAGCCATATCATCCTCTGTCGTCCCCTTCTCCTCTTGCCCCCAATCCCTCCCAGCATCAGGGTCTTTTCCAATGAGTCAACTCTTCGCATGAGGTGGCCAAAGTACTGGAGTTTCAGCTTTAGCATCATTCCTTCCAAAGAAATCCCAGGGCTGATCTCCTTCAGAATGGACTGGTTGGATCTCCTTGCAGTCCAAGGGACTCCCAAGAGTCTTCTCCAACACTACAGTTCAAAAGCATCAATTCTTCGGCGCTCAGCCTTCTTCACAGTCCAACTCTCACATCCATACATGACCACAGGAAAAACCATAGCCTTGACTAGACGGACCTTAGTTGGCAAAGTAATGTCTCTGCTTTTGAATATGCTGTCTAGGTTGGTCGTAACTTTCCTTCCAAGGAGTAAGCGTCTTTTAATTTCATGGCTGAAGTCACCATCTGCGGTGATTTTGGAGCCCCCAGAAATAAAGTCTGACACTATTTTCACTGTTTCCCTATCTATTTCCCATGAAGTGATGGGACCAGATGCCATGATCTTCGTTTTCTGAATGTTGAGCTTTAAGCCAACTTTTTCACTCTCCTCTTTCACTTTCATCAGAGGCTTTTTAGTTCCTCTTCACTTTCTGCCATAAGGGTGGTGTCATCTGCATATCTGAGGTTATTGATATTTCTTCCGGCAATCTTGATTCCAGCTAGTGAGGCTTGTTGAAAGGAAAAGTTATAAAGACTGAATTGGTTTTATGTGGTCTGTAGTATGGAAGAAAGGATTAAACCATTGAGTGTTGAGGGAAAGTTAAATTTTTATTGTTTTCTCTCCTTATGATGAATATGCAAGATGGTTTTTTTTTTTTATGGCTTAAGTATATTTCCTCATTTGTGAAATTTGAAGAATGTTATTTACCTTGTCTGACTGAGTCAGACATCTTGTACTAAGCACCCAAGAGATGTTCAGTAAAAACTTGCTGTCACAATGACAGATCATTTAGAAGGATCAACTGCATTACTAATGAATATTCACTGTGTATATACTTTATATGAATGTGACTTAAAGTGACAAGGATTCAGTTACTTCTTTTTTTAGTGCAGTAGGAAGTTTTGATGAAATGAGTGCCTTCCTTTAGCTAGGGACTAGCTAAATTGTCTAAAGCTGAAGAACTTGAAGATTATTTGTACAGAACATACATTTTTTACAACTCATAATCCACATTGCTGTGTAATCATCCACTGCTGCTGCTAAGTCACTTCAGTCGTGTCCGACTCTGTGAGACCCCATAGACGGCAGCCCACCAGGCTCCCCCGTCCCTGGGATTCTCCAGGCAAGAGCACTGGAGTGGGTTGCCATTTCCTTCTCCAATGCATGAAAGTGAAAAGTGAAAGTGAAGTCGCTCAGTTGTGTCCGACTCTTAGCGACCCCATGGACTGCAGCCCACCAGGCTCCTCCATCTATGGGATTTTCCAAGCAAGAGTACTGGAGTGGGGAAGTCGCTCACTAGAATCTCTTAATTGCTAGGAATTTGACCACAGCCATTGACCCTTAGAAAAATCATTATTGATTACTTTCAGGGAATAAGCTTATTTCTTTGGTAGTTAAAATTTTGATTTTTTTCCTGTATGCTGAATAGGTTTTAAGTAATCAAAATGTTAATTTGACATCTTTCATTCTTCTTTTATAGAGAGAATAAAAGTAGAGCTCATAGTGTTTTAATATATAAATAAATGTTTGATTTATTTCAACAAAATTGTATGATTTGTAGCCACTCTTTGGGAGTGGCTCGGATGGTAAACAATCTGCCTGCAATGCAGGAGATCCAGGTTCAGTCCTTGAGTCGGGAAGATCTCCTGGAGACGGGAGTGGTAACCCACTCCAGTCTTCTTCTCTGGAGAATTCCATGGACAGAGGATTCTGCTGGGTCATAGTCCATGGAGTCGCAAAGAGTCAGACATAACTGAGCGACTTTCACTATACTGCTGCTACTCTTTGGGAAGTGTTTTGCCAGACACTTAGATTACCAGCTTGTGGAAGCATGCAGACCTGCCTTTCATGAATACAGAGCTGGTACAGCCAGTGCAGGACGTGAGGATGCGCAGAGCTTTACAGCTGACCGCTGGAAGGACGGGTCTGGGTCTCAGTCTCCCCGCCTGTAAGATGAAGAGGCTGGACTGGATTCCTTCTTCTTCAAAGATCAGTTTCCACGAGCCTGTGTCTTTTGTTTATGTTCAGGAATGTTAACAATTTCAGATTAAGTACTGAATTCCATTCCCTCCCCTGAAGCAGAATTCAGTGTGTGCTATTAGAATATAAGCTTTTAGTTATAGGCTCTGCGTCTCCTGTTTTTGAAAACCTTTTAATTCTTTATTGTACAGAAAGCCTTTCGGGCCATAGGTGGCGCTGTTGCACCTTTAATAAGTCTTCACTTGCCTGTCTGTGGAAGATTTAACTGACAGCCCTTTAATCTGACTTTGTTTAGTGCTTCAGGATAGCACATTGCCCACTATGTCTGGTTACCTGGAAGAATTATTCTAGGTATTTATACGTTATTTTTATTCTGTCATCTCACTGTGAAAATTTCAGGCTTGCTGTGCAAACAATGGCAAAATTGGACTTTTCTTCCAATATTAGAAACCAGTGAGGCACGACTTTATAAAACAGAAGTGGTCCCTGGGAGCACCTTAAAGCAGAAAAATGTGTTGAACTCCCTGAGTATTGAACCCACTGCTGTGCGTTAATCCGTGGGAGGTGATTTGGTTGGTGTAGGAGGGAGGGTAGTTTTTGACTTGGGTTGAATTCACATGCTACCCCTTTAGTCATGCCAACTTGAGTCAGTTCTTTCTGAGTTTCCCCCTTGTGTGTAAAATAGAGATGCTACTGCCTGCTTTGTAGAATGGTGAGAATTAGAAGTTATGTGAAGTGTTCAGCATGGTGGTTCTCTCAAAAGAGCACAAACCCTTAGCTCTTGTTTGGTATGAAGCCATCATTTTACAGTCTTTAGCAGTTACGACGGAATTAAAACAGGGAAAGCTGGTTTTATGATGAAAGATCCAATTAAGAAATGGGTAAAATATTTGAAGAGGGTCAGTAGTTCCTGTACTCATAATTTAGCAGCAGCATTGGAATGAGGCCGCTGTACAGTCACCCTGAACATTAGGCCGCACCATTTTTGGCTAATTAATTCATGCTGGGGCTCGGGTGGGCCCAGTAATGACACTCCTGTTTTCTCCACCAGCCAACTGAGAGATGGGGCAAAAGTGTAGGGGGTGGAGGAAATGTCCTCTTAGTTACTGATAAGGCCTCATTCTCCGTGCACTTCAGGGCTTCGGGGAAACGGGTGTCTTAATATTGTGTCCTGGGGCTGGAGAGGCCGCTTCGGGTCACAGCGGGCGCTCGTGGGGGGACCTGGCCCCGCCGTGCTCAGGGCTGTCACGTCATGGAGCTGAGCATCCTGGGCGCTTCCCGAGCGTGGCCAGCACCTGGGCAAAGAAAGGTTTCCCGTGTCCCCCTTGTCTCCCAAACTCCCTGAGCCCACTCCTCAGCCCATTTGTGTGAGGAGGGTTGGCTGTGGATCAGAGGTCCGGAGTGTGGAGGGCGAAGCCCATGGGGTCACAAAACAGTTGGACCCAGCTCAGCATGCACACGCAGCACGCTTCACAGGCACCGCTTGTTGAGCACCTGACGTGTGCTACCTGCTTTTCTAAGCATTTTACAGACACTACTTTAATTCTTTAATCCTCACAACAACCAAATGAGGTGGGGTGGATTATGATCCCAATTTTACAGATGTGGGGATTGAGGCAGAGAGAGCCAGGGTAAGTGATTTGACCAAGGTCACAGAGCTGGTAAGCGGCAGAGCTGGGACTCAAACCCCGGCAGTCTGGCTCCAGGCTCTCAGAGTTCAGCCCGTCTGTGGATCTGTACATGCACCTGTCCATTGGCCAGCCTGGAAACAGTGGGAAAGGGAGAGTTACACGGGCGTTCACAGCTGAGTCTCAGCCAGGTCCATGCACCGTGACCCTCATTTTTCATGGTCTAAGCAGCAGGTCTGTTCGAGTTTGGTTAATGTGAAACCTGTCCATCGGGGGTGGGTGATGCTGATAATATAATTCCTGAGCACACTGAGGTACCCATGGAGCTCTGGCTGGACGATGTCCTGTTTCTCATTGTGATTTCTTCAGACAGTGCCAATTATTATCTCAACACCCCCTCACACACGGACATAAGATGAGAAGCTTCTGAGTAGCCCAGATAATCAGTTAGCAGAGCCCACCAATCAGAAGACTGTCATGTACCTAGAAGTGGGTTTAATGAAAGGAAAGAGCTTCCAGGGAGTCCAGTTAAAGTCCAGCTGGTAGAAAGCAGTCCATTTTTTTGTGGCTGAGCTTGTTGTTTGAAAAGATCGGATTAGATGAATTAGCTTAAAAGACAGAAAAGGGTCATGTCAGGTGGTACATTCACACCAGTAAGAAGTGGTGGTTGACCGCCTGGGTGAGTCATGAGATAAAAAGATTTTTACAAACTTCATAAGACAGCCTGAAAAGCTCTGCAGTCTCAGTGCAGTTAGCATGGGACCCCGTTCATCCCTGGACGCCCTGAGGGGTTGAGTAATTGAGGATTGTGATAATGACTCTGAGGCATCAAAAAAAAAAGGTCTCCTATTTAAAGGATGTGGCACAGGATACTAGATTTGATCAGAGTTTTCACTGAACGGGACATTTTTAGCACCATCTTGAAATCCCAAGCTCCCTGAGGTTCCCCGCAGCCGGTGCCCTCTCGGTGCAGACCTGGTGGCACTTGTTGGGGCTGCGATGGGGCAGCTCCCCTGGCTCCCCACCCATCCGCCAGTCCGTCTGCCCCGCAGGCTTTCTCATCCCACCTGCCTTGTAGGGCCGCCCTGACAGGCACACGCGTTGGCGGTCACGTGTTGTGTTTGGTGTATAGTCAGTGTCAACGATAGAAAGCACCTGTTTCTTATTATAATGGTGGCTTCTGGATTGCAGTGATTTTTAGTCTGCATTTAAAAATAAAGATTGCAATACACAAAGTGGCTGTTAAGTAGTGTCCTGGGAGCTGTTCTCTGTGTGGACAGTTGAATACATGTGCTATTTCAGTACAACTGTGTTATTGGGACACAGCTTTGTGAATCTTGTTAATGTGTTTAAAAACTGTCAGAGCTGATGATCGGCAGAATTCTTGGATCCAGTGCCTCTTAGGGTGTGATTCGCCATCGTGAGAAATTGCATTCTATGGAGAAGGCTAACTGGGTCTCATTGATATTTGGATGATTCAGCAGATGATCAAGGCTTTCAAAGCCTTCTTGATAATTAATGAAGTTAACAGTTTCGTGTTGTAGACTAACTACAGAGCTGCCTTCTAGAAATTGGAAATCTTCAACTTGTGAAGTGTCCAGTAATTCAGTGTGTGTGTGAGTGTGAATGTGTGTGTGTGTGTGTGTGAGAGTGTGATTTCAGGAAAGGAGAAATAAGTTCCATGTAGCCATCTGATACCTTTCTCTTCCAGACCAGGGTGTGGGCGTTTATTTACACAAATAAATTGGTAGTTCACTTTCACGTCTGTCATTTGGCCGATTTGAGGGAATAAATTGTCATGCTTGTTTCAGAAGAGTCGGGGAGCATGCGGTTACAAAGCGGGGCGGGAGGCAGACAGAGAGGCACGTTATGGTTTGTGCAGGGTATGAGAACCAGTAGCTTTCCTTTTTTCCTTCTAAAGCATAAAGGCACTGAATTGTAACATACTGTTACTCAGAATTGTTTTTCTGATCAGACACAAGTGTCTCAGATTTTTCAAGGCTATGTGAATTATGAAATGTGATTTAATAGTTATCTTTAAAAGTGGTTTTGTTTTTCAGATAAAAGATCATAATCTGTTCTTTCTTCCAGGGGCCCAAGAAGTTCTCATTGATCCAGGTACATGATCTATGTGCTTAGTCTCTCTCGGTTATTTTTTTTAAAGTGCTTGTTTCGTGGTGGTGTGAATGAATGGTTTCAGTTTCTGGATTGTGATCTTTGGAACGTGCTGATTTAAGTAACTTTAAATCAGTACAATTATAAACGTGATTGCTGTTTGTTCCTTGTTTGATGGGACACCCTATTGATTGATGTTGTCTGTCCAGGAGGGAAGCCCTTCCTCCAGCATGGTTAAGTGAATGCTTTGCAGTGTGCCTTTAAAATCCTCTGAATGCCCTGAGCATGCCTGTCCAGTTAATTTTGAAGTCGTGATTCTGCTCTGATTCTGTGGCTTATGCTCCTCTCAGTGTGAATTTGAACTCTCTGTTGCATTTTGTGTGTGTGTTAATAGGGAAAGACATTGTGCATTTTTTTTTTTTTTTGCAGAGGTGGGTTTTCCTTTCCTCTCTTAATGTCTTCTTTAATTAATATAGTAAAAATCTCTTTTATTGCAGTGCATAATTATTTCAAAATGAGATCTATTATTTTCTGGCTTAATTGGAAATGATGAACAAAGAGTCATTAAAAAAAAAATAAGAAAGGAAACCCTCCCATCCTTCGAAGGATAGAAATCAGGGGGTCATGCTTACACGTGCTTCGTGGCCAGCACACCTTCCCTCATCTCATTGTGTATCTTGCTTCTGAGATGAAACTGCTTCAGGTCTGTAGATTTTTGTTTTAACATTTGTGTTGCATTCCTCCTCTAGGCTGATGTTCCCTGATGGAGTTTGTGGACGTGTTTCCCTTCCTATGTGTAGGAGGGGAAGCAAATGCTTTGTGGTGTTTTCAGGAGACCCGAGTTGCTGATGAGAAAGCAGATGAGGTTGGGCTCTGTAGCTGAAGGACACTCCCGCACCTCCTGGCTGAAATCGATGAACAATGAAATCAGTGTTAGATGTGTTGGTGTTTGACCAGTAGAAGTTATCAAGGCCACACTGGCTAGTTTTGCCTGACAGGAAGTCCTGGATTCACTTGTGGGAGAACCGGATGCTTTACTAGGTAGAAAGAGCTTAGCGATGTCAGAAAAATCAGTCACACGTTGAGATTAAAGGAAGAATGTAATATGTTTTACTTCTGCAACTTTTCAAGATAAGGTGGTATCAGGTTGAAATTCAGTCTTGAGTGCTGAGAGTGAAGTGGGGGTGTTTCTGTGGGTGCTGTTGTTCAGGCACATGTCAGGGTCCCGTGGGAGAGCTTGAGGCTGGCCGCAGAGCCGGGGTCTGGTGTCCCCAGGGCGCCCTCTGTCTATGGTTCCAGGCAAGAAGGACGCAGCTTGGGCCTCTCCTCCCCAGGAAGAGCGAGGAGAGATTGAGATTCTGCAGCAACCGCCACCCCCCCACACCCTAGGCCACTCCAGTTCACCGGGAACCTTCTAGCCTCTGCTCGCGGGGCCTTTGTCCAGGGCTGGCTGCGCCCTCTCTTCACTCGCCAGCATCTCATGTCTCAGATGTTAGGCTCGTCTCCTCTGCCCGCTAAACCCTGGCACACGTGTGGGTGGGAAGCCTGCTGGTGGGGAGCCTTGCCCTGACTCTGCCTCTCGACGGCTGGTGTTCTCTCGTTTGGCTCCATAGAAAACCCAGCCCGAAACTGGATCACTGTCTTTTAATTTTTGAGCTTTCAATGGGTGAGTTATTTGAAGCAAACTGTCTCAGGGTTTTTGCTGCCCTCTTTCCGCACAGACATTTCACGGGCTGGAAGGAGCAGTTTGACAGCCCCTGGGTCCTGGCTCCGGTGCTTGTTTGGTGGGGCGCACCAACACGAGCATACCAGGCTTCTCCTCCAGCCATTTCTCACCGCTCAGCTTCCGAGCCCTTGATGGGCATTTGAAGCAGAATGCTTCGTGGTGTCACACTGTTATTTCTTGTCATTTCTGAGTGTTTTGTGAACGTTCAGCCCCTGTTTCCAGTGAAATGATTTTCTGTCCAATTCAGTTAACTCAAATTTGCTTTTCCCATTTTCATGTTGACAGGAGTTTCTTCCTCCTGTAATAAAAGTGAGCAGTTTGCACTTACAATGTCAGAGTACTGGTCCAAGGGGCTTTTTCACTCTTAACGGTTTTCCTACAGTTCACCCGTTAAAATATGCAGAGGCTCCACTGTATGCCCGGAGTGCTGTGTTACTATCAGTCTTGGAACTTTTCATCACCCCAGTCACCCCCCACTTTCCCTGACCTCCTCTGCCCCACGCAGCAGCTCTTCTCTCTGGATTTGCCTGTTCTAGACATTTCAGAGAAGGCAATGGCACTCCACTCCAGTACGCTTGCCTGGAAAATCCCATGGACGGAGGAGCCTGGTGGGCTGCAGTCCATGGGCTCGCTGAGAGTCGGGCACGACTGAGCGACTTTGCTTTCACTTTTCACTTTCATGCATTGGAGAAGGACATGGCAACCCACTCCAGTATTCTTGCCTGGAGAATCCCAGGGATGGGGGAGCCTGGTGGGCTGCCGTCTATGGGGTCGCACAGAGTTGGACACGACTGATGCGACTTAGCAGCAGCAGCAGCAGCAGACATTTCGTGTAAATGGAATCCTACAGCTGTAGTCTTTTGTGACTAACGTCCTTAGCTTGGCATAACGTCTGCAATGTCCATGTTGTAGCATGAGTCAGTACTTCGTGTTTTGATTTTGCTGCATGACATTTCACCTTACGGATAAACTTTTGGGTTGTTTCTCCTTTTTGGCTGTTAAGGAGTAATGGTGCTATGAACATTCATGTATAAGTTTTTACGTGGACATGTTTGCAGTTCTCGTACGTGCCTGGGAAGTAGAAGTACTGGGTCATAGGGTAGCTAAATGTTTAACTATTTGAGGAACTGCCAGATTGTTTTCCAAAGTGGTTGTACTAGTTAACAATCTTAGCAGCCGTGTGTGAGAGTTTCAGTTTCTCTATCCTCATCAATGCTTGTTATTATCTTTCCTCTTTTTTTTCCTTCAGTTCTATAACTTTGACAATTACTGGTTAGTTTTCATCCACAGTAACCATCTGTAGACTTTTGATGATGGTGACAGACACGTAGGTAGCCAGCATACAGAGCTTGTGTGGTGAGTCTTCGTTACGTCTTCTGACAACCTCACACAGCATGTTCCTTGTTCCTTTGGCCCAGCAGCTTTGTTAGTCCTGGTGTCAGAGCACACGCCTGGAGCTCCCACCTCCTCCATGACAAATTGCAGGATTCCTTTGAATACCCGAGGGGCACGCTTCCTGAAAGCCCCTCTGTGGAAGCTCTTGTGAAGGTTGATAGTGTATTTTCTGGTCACCACCTTGTCAATGGTGGACTGAGCCTTCTTCTTGCCACCCTTCTTGGCGGGAGCCACCTAAACCCAGGCGACAAGGAGGCTGCGAGTGGAGTGGGACAAACCCAAGTCTGGTCCTCTCTCCTGGCCAGCTTCGTGCAACCGTCCCCGGGGCTCTTGGAGTCCCAAGTCTGGGTGTTGTTATCTTTCTGATTATAGCTATTCTTATGAGTGTTAAGTGGATTCTCCTTGTACTTTTTTTTTTTTTTTGGCTTGTTTAAAATGTAAATGTGATTTTTATTTGTATTTGTAAATATTTGTGTACATTTAGTAATGGTAAAATGGTGTAATGGTAAAATGGTAAAATATCATTAGTTTGCCATATTAGATATATATATATATATATATGGAGTATATATGTGCCATGCTGGGTTAGTTTCAGGTATACGCGGAGTGAATCAGTTATACACATACTACATAACACCCACTGTTTTTTTAGATTCTTTTCCCATAATAGGCCATTATGGAGTGCAGTTCCCTGTGCTGTACAGTAGGTCTGTATTAGTTATCTGTTTTATTCTACTTCTGTTTTGGGAACAAGTTCATTTGCACCCTTTTTTAGGTTCTGTATATAAGCTGCTGCTAAGTCACTTCAGTCGTGTCCGACTCTGTGTGACCCCATAGACGGCAGCCCACCAGGCTCCCCTGTCCCTGGGATTCTCCAGGCAAGAACACTGGAGTGGGTTGCCATGTCCTTCTCCAATGCATGAAAGTGAAAAGTGAAAGTGAAGTCGCTCAGTCGTGTCCGACTCCTAGCGACCCCATGGACTGCAGCCTACCAGGCTCCTCCGTCCATGGGATTTTCCAGGCAAGAGTTCTGGAGTGGGGTGCCATTGCCTTCTTTGCTGTATATAAGCAGTATCCTTTATTTGTCTTTCTTGTGTCTCGCTTCACTCAGTATGACAATATCCAGGCCCATCAATGTTGCTGCAAGTGGTCTGTTCTTTTTTATGACTGAGTGATACTCTATTGTATATGTGTACCACAGTCTTCTTTATCCATTTCTCCATTGATGGGCACTAAGGTTGCTTCCATGTCCTGGCTATTGTAAACTGTGCTGCAGTGAACATTGCAGGGCATGCATCTTTTTGAATTATAATTTTCTTCATCCTTGTAGTTTTGATTTGATTTCCTTTACAGCTAATGGTACCAAACATCTTTTCATTGTGCTTATTGGCCATTTGTACATTTTGCTTAAAAAATGTCTTTTCAGAAACTTTATTTTTTTCTAAAACATTTGTTTGTTTATTTATTTGGCTGCTCAGGGTCTTAGTTGTGACATGTAGGCTCCTTGTTGCAGCGTGTGGGATCTAGCTCCCTGGCCAGGGAACGAACCCGGCCCCCTGCATTAAGAACAGGGAGTCTTAGCCACTGGACCACCAGGGAAGTCCCAGATCCTTTATTTTTGATTGGGTTATTTGTCTTTTTATTACTGAGTTGTCTCTTCAAGAAAATCAGAGATACCAAAGGAACATTTCATGTAAAGATGAGCTCGATAAAGGACAGAAATGGCATGGACCTAACAGAAGCAGAAGATATTAAGAAGAGATGGCAAGAATACACAGAAGAACTGTACAAAAAAGATCTTCACGACCCAGATAATCACGATGGTGTGATCACTGACCTAGAGCCAGACATCCTGGAATGTGAAGTCAAGTGGGCCTTGGAGAACATCACTACAAACAAAGCTAGTGGAGGTGATGGAATTCCAGTTGAGCTGTTCCAAATCCTGAAAGATAATGCTTTGAAAGTGCTGCACTCAATATGCCAGCAAATTTGGAAAACTCAGCAGTGGCCACAGGACTAGAAAAGGTCAGTTTTCATTCCGATCCCAAAGAAAGGCAATGCCAAAGAATGCTCAAACTACCGCACAATTGCACTCATCTCACACGCTAGTAAAGTAATGCTCAAAATTCTCCAAGCCAGGCTTCAGCAATATGTGAACCATGAACTTCCAGATGTTCAAGCTGGTTTTAGAAAAGGCAGAGGAACCAGAGATCAAATTTCCAACATCTGCTGGATCATGGAAAAAGCAAGAGAGTTCCAGAAAAACATCTATTTCTGCTTTATTGACTATGCCAAAGCCTTTGACTGTGTGGATCACAATAAACTGTGGAAAATTCTGCAAGAGATGGGAATACCAGACCACCTGATCTGCCTCTTGAGAAATTTGTATGCAGGTCAGAAAGCAACAGTTAGAACTGGACATGGAACAACAGACTGGTTCCAAATAGAAAAAGGAGTATGTCAAGGCTGTATATTGTCACCCTGTTTATTTAACTTATATGCAGAGTACATCATGAGAAACATTGGACTGGAAGAGACACAAGCTGGAATCAAGATTTCCGGGAGAAATATCAATAACCTCAGATATGCAGATGACACCACCCTTATGGCAGAAAGTGAAGCGGAACTCAAAAGCCTCTTGATGAAAGTGAAAGTGGAGAGTGAAAAAGTTGGCTTAAAACTCAACATTCAGAAAATGAAGATCAGGGCATCTGGTCCCATCACTTCATGGGAAATAGATGGGGAAACAGTGGAAACAATGTCAGACTTTATTTTGGGGGGCTCCAAAATCACTGCAGATGGTGACTGCAGCCATGAAATTAAAAGACAGTTACTCCTTGGAAGGAAAGTTATGACCAACCTAGATAGCATACTCAAAAGCAGAGACATTACTATGCCAACAAAGGTTCATCTAGTCAAGGCTATGGTCATGTATGGATGTGAGAGTTGGACTGTGAAGTTGGACTGTGAAGAAAGCTGAGCGCCGAAGAATTGATGCTTTTGAACTGTGGTGTTGGAGAAGACTCTTGGAGAGTCCCTTGGACTGCAAGGAGATCCAACCAGTCCATTCTGAAGGAGATCAGCCCTGGGATTTCTTTGGAAGGAATGATGCTGAAGCTGAAACTCCAGTACTTTGGCCACCTGATGCGAAGAGTTGACTCATTGGAAAAGACTCTGATGCTGGGAGGGATGGGGGGCAGGAGGAGAAGGGGACGACAGAGGATGAGATGGCTGGATGGCATCACTGACTCGATGGACATGAGTCTGAGTAAACTCCGGGAGTTGGTGATGGACAGGGAGGCCTGGCGTGCTGTGATTCATGGGGTTGCAAAGAGTCGGACGCGACTGAGCGACTGATCTGATCTGATCTGAAGAGTTCCTTTTATGATGTAGATGCAAGTTCCTTATCAGACGGTTTGCAAAAGTTTTCTCCTGTTCTGTGTGTTGTTCTTCCGTTTTCTTGATGGTGTCCTTTGAAGCATAGAAGTTTTAAATTTTGATGCAGTCCACTTTATCTAAAGTTTCTTTGTTGCTTGTGCTCTCAGTGTCATATCCAAGATCTGAGCTATTTTATGTGAACTTTATATTTAAAGCAGTTTAATTCTTAGAACAGATCTAGGAGAGAGGCACTGTTGTTATCCCGTCTGTAGATGAGGAGCCTGAGGTGCAGGGAAGTGCGTTGACGCAGCAGGGTCACAGCCGGTGAGCGGGGCTGCGGGAACCCAGACCCACACGTTTGTCTCCGGCGCCTGTTCTCTTGGCCACCGTCCTCTGTTACTTTCTATGCTGCTGCTGCTGCTGCTAAGTCACTTCAGTTGTGTCCGACTCTGTGCGACCCCATAGACGGCAGCCCATCAGGCTCCCCCGTCCCTGGGATTCTCCAGGCAAGAACACTGGAGTGGGTTGCCATTTCCTTCTCCAATGCATGAAAGTGAAAAGTGAAAGTGAAGTCGCTCAGTCGTATCCGACTCTTCGCGACCCCATGGACGGCAGCCTACCAGGCTCTTCCGTCCATGGGATTTTCCAGGCAAGAGTACTGGAATCGGGTGCCGTTGCCTTCTCTGGTTACTTTCTATGGGACTAGTTAATAAGGTCTTTACTTCTTTGAGTTCTTATTAATTTTTTTTCCTCATCAGGGACCTCATCTCTTCATTTACCTTGCAGAGCTTGGTGTAGTTTTATTTTAGGTCTGATGTAGGTGGAAGCATTGCTATCAGTTAATTTTTGTACTACCCTCCCGTGATAATTGTTGCTAATTGACCTAATAAAGTCCTACTTAAGTCTTTTCTGGTCATTACACTAGAAGTAGCGTCATAGCTATAGAACAGTTGAAGAAAGTATTTGATTTTATTTTTGCTAACCAGTGAAATAAAACCTCAGTGTTGACGTAGATTATAAATTTTCCAGAGTAGGGTCACGGTCTCCCTCGTCTTTCATTTTGTTTGGTCGCGATGTGTCTGCATGGCGCCCTGCTGCCCCGCAGGCTAGTTAGAGCGTGGTGCTCGTGGATCATTGTGATGATGGGATTCTGACGACAGCATCTGCTGTTTGTTTCACAAGGAGAAGGGGATGCAGGGATACTGCTCAGATCTGTTTCAAAAGCCTGGACTTCTGAGAAGAGTTCCACAGGCCATAGAAAGATATTGTCACTAATTTTAAGTCTATCTTAGACACATTATGGTTACATAGCAGAGTAAATTTATTAACTAGATTTTATAAGAGAAGTATACTATTGATTATTTGTTTTAATTAAAATATTCTGCCTTGGATAAAGTAATTAGTGCTCATGAGTGAACAAGAATAAGTTTGCGTTTATATGTGACATGGGGGCAGGCTTCCTCCATATATATACATGTTTTATCTGTTTTTCAGAGTATTTTTATAGCTTTTCAACTATGTTCTAACTTTAGAATTGTATTTAAGAAAATTATCACTGTATCTGGTGCAGTGTGCACTGAGTTTATCCTGTCTTATGCACAGAATTCCACCATCTCCTGGGTAAAGATTTTCCTCTCATTATATTGAGTTAATGTCATACTTATAGGAACTGTGATTTCTAGGCCTTGCTCTCCATGCTTTTGAAGTTGGCTATCAAATATGACTTTCCCTTTGTTTCTTGGGTTTTCATTGTTCAATTAGAATTTTTGAAGATGAACGTATTTTAATATTTTGTACAGATTTCCCTAGAAACTTGATGTGTTTTCAGTTTATGAAAACTTAAATATACTCTTGTTTTTATTTTTTTAATTCAATTTTACTTTTAGCCACACTGCATGGCTTGTGGGGTCTTGGTTCCCCAAGCAGGGTTTGAACCCAGGCCCCCGCCGTGAGGGCGAGTCACTAAATCCTCGCCACTGGGTTGCCAGGCGATTTCCTACTCGTTTTTAAGTAGTTACTTTTCACTAGGTATTTGTTTCTCTTTATAATAAAGAGTTTTCATTTATTTTTAACTGAAGGATGATTACTTCACAGTACTGTTGGCCTCTGCCATAGACTAACATGAGACAGCCACGGGCATACACATGTCCCTCCCTCCTGGAGCTCCTCCCACCTCCCACCCTTCCTGCCCCTCTAGGTGTTAGAGAGCCCCAGTTTGGGTTCCCTGAGTCATACTGAAAGCCCCCACTGGTTGTCTCTTTCACATATGGTAGCGTGCAGGCGCCCGTGGTGCTCTCGGTGAGGCCCGCCCTCCAGCCTGGCCCCCAGCCTGGCCCATGAGTCTGTTCTCTGCTGCGTCTCTACTGTTGCCCTGTAAGTAGATTCCTAGGTTGCCCTGTGAAAAAAGGTAGCATATTACAGATACCTTTTACACTTGGCTTTTTTTGGTTTTATTTTTAAATTTTATTTTACTGTGTCTGTTTTTACCATCTTTTTACAGACTGGAAATCAGTCTGTATCAGCTTGCGGACATCATCCTGCTTCCCTCCAGGGGATCTTCCTGACCCAGGGGTTGAACCTGGGTCTCCTGCACTGCAGGCAGATTCCTTACCATGGGGGCCACCCGGGAAGCCCCGTTCACTTTCTCTACGTGTTCTTGTCTGTTTTACTGTTTTATTTACCCAGCCTTCTAATGTGGACGTTTTGGTTGTTTCCATACTCCGTAAATTACAAAGGACACTGCAGTGAATGAGCTTGTACGTGTGCGTTTTTGTGTTGTTGGAGTTGTGTCTTTGGCATAAATTCCTGCATAGGGAATCACTGGATCAAAAGGTAGGTATGTATGGCCTTCTGTTCAGTTTTGCCAAACTCTTCTCCGTCAGGGTCACACCGTTTGGCCTTCTCAGTGGCAGTGCATGAGAATGCCTTTTCAGCACAAGTTCACCTGCAGAGCCTGCTGTTAAGCATCTACGTTTTTGCCAATTAGACAGTTGAGAAATGGTATCTCTTACTATTAGTGAATTTGAATTTATTTTTAATGTTTAAGGGCTATTTCTATGTTTTTTTAATGAATTACCTGCTCATATCTTTTGCTCATTTTGTTCTTCTGGATTTTTAGATTTTTTTTTTTCTCTCAGTTTTTATGGCCTGTTTATATATTAGGGATGTTAGCCCTTGGTGATGTATGTTTAAAATACTTTTCTCTTTGGTTGCTTCTGTTTTGGCTTCGTTTATAGTATTTTCCCTGTGTTTTTAAGTAATTGAGTTTATTAATTTTTAAAATTGCCTTTGGATTTGAATCATATTTGGGCTTCCCTGGTAGCTCAGCTGGTAAAGAATCCGCCTGCAATGCAGGAGACTGTGGTTTGGTTCCTGGGTCGGGAAGATCCCCTGGAGAAGGGATAGACTACCCACTCCAGTATTCTTGGGCTTTCCTGGTAGCTCAGACAGTAAATAATCCGCCTGCCATGTGAGAGATTTGGGTGCCATCCCTGGGTTGGAAAGATCCCTGGGTTGGGAAGATGCCTGGGCTGGGATAATCCCCTGGAAGCATCCTTAGAGAGCCTTTCCTTAATTCAGGTTTTAGATGAACTTACCCAAGTTTTTTGAGCTTCTATTATGCTCTTCTGTTGTGCATTTAGGTCCTAGACCATTTGGAGTTTGTTCTTGTGTTTGGTGTGAAGTGTGGGTCTGGTTTTATCTTTCCCCAATGGCCTTCCAGCTGTCCCAGTGCTGTTTACTGACAAGTCCATCTTTGCCCTAGTCATTGGTGCTGGAGGAGTTTATCCCACACTTGTCCTGGTTAACATCAGACTTCCCAGCTGCCCTGTCTTCCTGCTGTTCCCCAGCAGGTCAGGGCTGGTGGTGCCCACGTGGCAGGGCTTGTCTCCTCATTAGGGAGCAGATGCACGTGAGCTCATGTCGTGCCAGCCTGCTGATCGTTGCTGGAATCGCCGTCACACTGGTACCTGCCTGATCTAGGGCCCTTGTTGTTTTTGTGGTTTTGCCTTTCTCTCTCTGCTGCTTCGCCAGGCTCTGCTTTATTCCCTCTGTTCCTGCTTCTCTTTGTCTGTCGAGTTTCCACCTTGGGCCTCCTGTATGCTCTTGCCCGTCCTAGGAACACAGTGACTCCCTCTTGACTGAAAGATTAAACAGTTGTTGGGTTGATACTTGAGAGCCCTTGTGATGATTCCCCCCCAACTTTCCCATCCTTCTTAACTGCACCCTCTCCTTTCTTTTGCTGTCGCCTGGGTCTCAGCCTGCCTGTGGCACTGATTTTTCCTGTCTGTAGACTCTGTGTTTCACGGGTTCACAATAATGTTACATGTGGGCTGTCAAAACCTTATAGGTGTCAAGAAAGATCAAACCCATTGGATACCAGTATTTTTAGAGGGTGTTATTCTTCTATTGAGTGAAATTAAATCATCAGCTTCACTAAGCTCTCCCGTGAGCTGTGTTCTTTTTATGTTCCTACAGATTATATTTTTTTGGTTGCTGCGTATGCCTTTTCCCCCAGCCTCACTCCTGGAGTTCAGTAAATCATTAAAGTTGAAGTAAAAGTCTCTCAGTCGTGTCTGACTCTTTGCAACTTCATGGCCTATGTAGTCCATGGGATTCTCCAGGCACGAATACTGGAGTGGGTAGCCTATCTCTTCTCCAGGGGATCTTCCCAACCCAGGGATCAAACTGGGGTCTCCTGCCTTGCAGGCAGATTCTTTACCAGCTGAGCCACCAGGGAAGCCCAAGAGTACTGGAGTGGGCAGCCTGTCCCTTCTCCAGGGGATTTTCCTGACCCAGGAATTGAACCGGGGTCTTCTGCATTGCAGGCAGATTCTTTACCGGCTGAGCTACCAGGGAAGCCCCTAAATCATTAAGGGAACCCTCATTATCAGTGGTTCCCCCCCTTTTTTTTAAAGGATAGGGGGACCGTTTGCTCCTTCTCCCTTGTTGGGAGCTTCTTGATGAGGTGAGTTTCCATAGGAGGAATGAAGACCCACCTCGTGTTGACCCCCACTCATCCCCTTCCTTTCTTCAAGGGAAAAGGGTCAAATTTGACAATATAAAGACAAATGGTTAGAGCTGATGAGATGAAGACGACGACCTATCACCTATGAAATATTACTCCACGCCACAATGCAGTGCGCCGTGACCATGAGGAGCACACGGTGCAGGCTGAGTGCGGCAGCTAGAAACGCAGGCCCGAGCCCACACCCTGCGCTGGAGAGACGGCTCTGTGGTCTGGAGAGCTCGGCCTCTCCAGGACCGTTTCCTGTCCGGCAGAAACAGGGCTCACTAGGAGTCCCCCTTCATAGACTTGCTGTGGCTTGTAAAAGAGGACGCGCGTGGACACCCCCACACAGGTCCTGATTCCTTGTAAGTGCAGAATGACACAGGTTTCACTGGACGGAATCATGACCACCCACGGTGGCCCCTCAGGGCTCCGAGGCTTTGGAGGTGGACTTCTCAACTCTGCAAGGCCCCAGGGTTGTGTCATTGGGCCTTGCTGATTTGAATCTGTTCTTTAGAAAGTATAGATTTTAGGTATTTTTTCATGTGTGCATGCCCTCTTATTATTTATAGTTCTACCCTCTCATCTCTTGCTGGGATTTTCACAAAATCTGTAGAAACACAAAATCCGAGGCCACCTGCCTTCTCCCATCTCTTGTGCTTCTTTCTCCCCCGGTTGAAGGGACCTCTGTATAGGGAATGTTCTTTGTTATTCTTTTCCTGGAATCTCTCTCTCTGTCTGCCCATCTTTCACCTGTCCTTCTATCTGCTTACTCTTCCGTCTTGTTCCCAAAAGCATCAGATGCAGCTTACAGAATACCAGAATACCAGATGAGCTGGTGAGAAATGGGGCCCGGTTTAGACAGCAAGGTGAGGAGATGAGCTTGCGCGAGGGGTGCGGGCTGTGTGAGGCGCACGCCTTTGCCCCGTGAGCTCCGAGATCGATAGCAAGCGTGTGCCTGAGGACCCCAGCAGAAACACGAGGGAGACAGGATGCTCGCTGTCCGTGAAATAAACAAGGGGCTTAGAAGAAGCCAGCTTTTCCTGCTCTGAGGCTTAGGAGAATAATTTTTGCATGTTCTCTGAAATCAAAGAGTTATTTCACCTTTCTTTTTTTGTCAGAGTTCTCTGGGTCATTGGTTACATTCTATAAATGGAAATGTCCCCAGAACTCTTCCCCCTGTGTGTGTGACGGCTAGGGAATTAGGTGGTTCTGCTTATTGACAGGGCTTGGCCAGAAATAGCAAAGGACAGCCTCGAAAAGGATGTCAGTATTTGCAAGTTATGTTTTCTTTTCGGTGCTCAGTTCAGGGAACATTTTCACCTAGTTTATCTCCGTTTGAGGGTGCAGTGTGGCCTCTTGCTAGCATTAAGAGCTTTAGTGCTCGGAGACGGTGCACGCTGACTGCATTGCCGTCAGGACAACTGAGCTAGCTATTGTAGATGTGTTACTTTTTATATAAAGCATTTCATGTTCTTTAATAAAAAGTTTCAACAGGGAGGAAGGCTTTATTCTGAGTTAATTACCATGGAATACAATGCTTTGACCATTTAGACTATTGAAGGCAAGGTGTAAGCCGTGAAGACTTTTAAAAACGATGTCATTATTTAAATTTCAGTCAGGACTTTTCAAGCTTTATCTTATCTGTGCCCGTCTTTTAAAGTAATAAAGCAACAAGACGGAAGGAGCGAAAGGTTATTTCTTGTCTTCCCCCTGGTGTGCAGGTGCGCTCACTACCAACGGCATCAACGCAGACACCAGCACGGAGATTGGACGGGCGAAGAACTGCCTGAGCCCCGAGGACATCATTGAGAAGTACAAGGAGGCCATCTCCTACTACAGCAAGGTGATGCCTCCCGCAGGCCCTTTCTGTAGCCATGCTGCTTTAGGCAGGGGTCCCTGGTGCGCACCGCACAGTCCGCCACGGGGCCTTCCAGTCAGTGGTCTCTGTAAGTACTCCTGCGTTGTTCCCGGGTGCATAATACCATATGCCTGAGAATGGTTTTTGTTGATTGAAAATGCTGTATATTTAATTTAGTGTCTGAGAAACGGGGGGAAAGAGGCTACCATAGCCCCACTATTCAAGATAACATCTCAATATCTATTTTCTGTCCTTTTTTGCCAGGGTATACTATCTGTATCATAAAAATGGTGAGATTCTGTATTTATTTACTGTGTGGAGACGTACATTTTTCATTTGGCATATTATGTGTGTTTCTACATTATCGAATTTTCTGTGACATGGTTTTTAATCAGCTGTATAGCAATCCATCTTGTGGATACACCATTTTTTTTTTTACTTTGGACTGAAGAAAAGTTTAAATTTTAAATATATTTAACTGAAATACTGGAAAAGGGCCTGGGGTTGTACAGAAGAGTGATAGCGAGTGAAAAATGAACGTCCCCTACTTCCCCTTCCCTTATTCCCTAAGAGTAGCAACTATTAACAATTTGGGCTTTCCAGGTGGTGCTAGTGGTAAAGAACCCACCTGCCAATGCAGGAGACATAAGACTCAGGTCTGATCCCTGGGTCGGGAAGATCCCCTGGAGAAGGAAATGGCAACCCACTCCAGTATTCTTCCCTAGAGAATCGGATGGACAGAGGAGCCTGACGGGTTACAGTCCATGGGGTTGCAGAGTCAGACATGACTGAAGTGACTGAGCACAGCACATATCCCTTTCATCACCTTTATGCCTGTGAAATATACGTGTGCATATACACGTATATGAGAAATAAATGCCTATACCTATGCATAGTAAATGTATGTATATATGTTTTATTTACAAAAATGAGACCATACTATATAATTTCTTCTGCAGCTTGCTTCGTGCACTCAGCCATATATCATAGATAGCCTCCCATTTCAGGCCTGCTTGATCCTTTCAAACAGAGACTCCTTCCAGTATGTGGATGTAGTCATTTCTGCATCAGTTCCTTTTGTGGAGAAGGTCATGAATAAGACACCTGCAGCAGGGCCAAGGGCCTCCCGCTCAGCGTTCCCGGCTCACCCTGACTTACCCAGTTACCAGTGGATGGACACTTAGGTTTTCTCACTTTCTCACTCTTAGGAAAAATGCTTGACTGAACATTCTTAGTCTTGTCCAATAGATTCTTGTGTTCTTGTGTGTTCTTGTGTTCCTTTAGTTAAGATTTCTGGAAGTTTAGTCACTGGACCGGAGAAGGCAATGGCACCCCACTCCAGTACTCTTGCCTGGAAAATCCCATGGATGGAGGAGCCTGGCAGGCTGCAGTCCAGGGGGTTGCTAAGAGTCGGACACGACTGAGCGACTTCACTTTCACTTTTCACTTTCATGCATTGGAGAAGGAAATGGCAACCCACTCCAGTGTTCTTGCCTGGAGAATCCCAGGGATGGGGGAGCCTGTTGGGCTGCCGTCTATGGGGTCGCACAGAGTCGGACACGACTGAAGTGACTTAGCAGTCACTGGATATGACATTTACATATATCATTGGTTGCTTTCAAGTTACTCTCCAAATTTGTTCTCCAACAGGGGATGAAAAGATGGAAAATTACTCATTTAACCAATTCTCTATTACTGAGTATTGTATACAGCTTGGACAACACCCCAAACATAGGGAACTCGAGGGCAAACTATAACAGTAAGGACTTTACAGCCAATAATGTCTTAGGTCTTGTTTACAAAGTGTCAGCAGATTGCCAGGAAAGCTCTGTAAGAGAGTATTCTAAGACAGTACCAAAGAGAAAACCCATCAGGAAAAGATTCACTATATTAAAAACGGTTTGACCACAACCTAAATGAAAAACCACGTAAACAAAATGCAAGCAACATCAAGAAAAAGATCTGCGATGTGTGTCCATGACAGACACGAAGCTAACACCCACAATTTACAAAGAGCTGTCGCAAAGCAGTAAGAAACGCTCCCTGATTTAAATGTGTGCAAAGGACAAGATGGTGGTAGTCTGTGGTGCTGGGCCTTCTCTGATGCAGGGGGATTTCTACCTTGGTTTTGGAGTCAGGCAGACCTGAGTTCACATCCTGCCTTCACCAGTTGCTAGCTTTGTGACCTGGGGCAAGATACTGTACTTTTGGGGGGGCCCCATTTCCTTTATCTGTAAATAAGCTTAGTATTTATTTTAGGGTTGTGTATTAGAAGTGAATGAGATAATTCCCTCCTGTATTTCTAAAAGTATCTATCGCATGCTGCTGCTGCTAAGTTGCTTCAGTCGTGTCCTACTCTGTGTGACCCCATAGACGGCAGCCCATCAGGCTCCTCTGTCCCTGGGATTCTCCAGGCAAGAACACTGAAGTGGGTTGCTGTTTCCTTCTCCATTGCATGAAAGTGAAAAGTGAAAGTGAAGTCGCTCAGTCGTGTCTGACTCTTCACGACCCCATGGACTGCAGCCTACCAGGCTCCTCCATCCTTGTGATTTTCCAGGCAAGAGTACTAGAGTGGGTTGCATAGTTCTGTGCTTACTGTTGGTGCCTTGGTAGGTGGTTACTAGGGAATCAACAGTGAAAAACAGGGGCATGGCCCCTCAGCAGAGAGCTTATGTCCCAGGACGATGCTTATAAGCCCAGGTATGGAGCAGACTTCTAGGAAATGTCCTGTTTGTTATGACTGCAGTTTAAATCTCATGGTAATATTTAAAATGTTGTTGTGCTCAATCATGTCTGACTCTTTGAGCCCCCATGGGCTGTAGCCTCCCCCAGGCTTCTCTGTCCATGGAATTCTCCAGGCAAGAATACTGGAGTGGGTTGCCATTTACTTCTCCAGGGGATCTTCCCAACTAAGGGATTGAACCTACATCTCTTGCATCGCATGCATTGGCAGGCAGATTCTTTAGCATTGTGCCTCCTGAGAAACCAGTGTTCAAAATATGTAACTATAATCAAAATATGTGAAAAAAACCCTGAGATGACCTTTTTTCCCTTCAGTAGTTTTCTTAAGAGGTTTGTAGGAAAGGAAATAATTTTATTTCAATGTAAACAAGTCCCTGTTAGATTCTGTTGTGTTGTTAAATGGTATATAAAACTGATATAATTTTTATATCCGTATTAATAGTTAGGTAAGCACAGTTCCTGCTTGTGCTGTCTTTGGTAAATTACCTGTAATTTTTCACAGGTTCTGTGCATGTTATGTTTTAGAAACGAGGATGTAGTGGAGGCCTGCTCCTTCTGGCACAGTAATTTCTTTTTCTACCTTTTACAAATAATTTTAGTAAGGAACACGAGTTACTGTGTGTTTCTGCTTCTTGATAATCCATAAGTGGGCAGACTGCATTTTTGTGAGCGGTTATACCAGGCAGGCCTAGGGGTCTCAGCCGACACTCGTTGAGGGGGTGGCCAACTCCGTGGCACGTTTGATGCCTTTCTGGGTGTGGACAGGGGTCTCCTGGCCTCGGGTTCTCTCCAGGCACCAGGATACATGGATTTATTCACCTCGGGAAGCCTCTTTCCCAGCTGCAAGAAGTCTTCAGAAAACTTATTTGAAAAGTGCTCCAGCTCAGGACCGCCAGGAAAGAGAGAAAAAGGGTAGAAGGACAGGGAGCAAGGCGGGGTCACGCTGGGCCTTGGGAAGAGGGGGGCACAGGAGGGGGCCTGGCCCCCACAGCGTCCCAGTGGCCGAGGGCAGCTCTCCTGGCCAGGTGCCGCCTTAGGCAGAACCGGAAGAGCTGGAGGTGAGGCTGGAGGAGGACCATTACTGAGCAGCAGCCGAGGTCCGTCTGCCTCCTCTGGTCACGTGTCTTCACTTGCCCTTCCTCTCAAGGCCTGAGAAGCAGGAACAAGTAACTCAGGGAGAAAAGTAGACACATATCCAGCGCGCTGAGCGGACAGACACAGTGACACAGGGAGTCAGGACTTCTGCGACAGAGGACGTGAGCTGACAGGTCCTGCCTCAAAGCCGCAGCTGTGAGAGAGCCTAAGAGCACAGGAGCCAAGCGGAAACGAGCAGTGGAGTCTCCGTGCATAGTGTTTTGAAATTCTGTAAAATAGCCAGCTACTGTTGGTTGTATTACTCGAAGGAATGCTAACATATGTATATGTGCATTTATAGGCTCCCTCAATCCCTCCAGCCTCTTTTGCCCCCAGGAGTTGGGATAGCTTTTCTCAGGCACAAACTTGGCTGGGCTGTGCTGCGGGTCCTCGCGCTGGGGAGGTGCTGCTCAGTGTCACCGAGTCCCCGGGTGCAGCCTGCACGACGCGACAGAAACCTCTCTCTTCTCTTTTGACCCTACAGTATAAGAACGCTGGGGTGATTGAGTTAGAAGCGTGTGTCAAGGCCGTCCGTGTCCTCGCCATTCAGAAGCGGAGCATGGAAGCGTCGGAATTTCTCCAGAACGCGGTTTACATTAACCTTCGGCAGGTGGGTGTGTGTCCGCCTCTGCGTGGAGGCCTTAACGCAGTTCTCCTGGAGCTTTTTCACTGCAAGTCTGTCTGGTTTTGCTGTGCTAGGATTCAGTGTGGTCAAGACCCTGGAGTCAGAACTTGAAACCCTGATAAAGGGAGCTGTTTTACTTCTTTATATTATGGTCTTTTACTTTCAAAATTCAAAATTTTGTTCTTTCAAAACTTTTTTTTTGATTGGAGAGAGAACTTTGCTGTTAACAGCTTTGCGGCCTTGGCCAAGCTTTGAGGCCTCTTTTTTGGTCACTTGACGGGATTGCGGTTGTGGCCCTGTCTGGGTTGTTCATGTTATAAAATATGAAGTGTGTGAAAGGACTTCATACCGCTCATTGTACACCGCAGGCCTCCCACACGTATGACCTGGATCTGGGTGTGTTTTTAATGAGATAGAGTCACCAGAACGTTTAGTTGCAGATTGCTAATGCAAAACCCCCAAATCAATAATGCAGCTAAACATCTATGGTCTTTCTAGTCCACTTTGGATTTTTATGGCCAGGGCCGCCAAGACGGGAAACGTGAAGCAGTTTGCTTAGGGGCCCACGGCTAGGGTGAGGACCCAGGTGTCTGTCCTCGAGCAGGTCTCGCTCAGCCCGGCATCGTGCTCCGAGCACGCCTAGAGGTGGGGGAGGCAGAATCTGCTCTCACTGTGCCGACATTCGTGGCAAAGGTGGACACTCTCCAGGTGAGGAACTCGGAGTTTATTCTAACAACAGTGGGTTTCAACAGAAAGGCCTTAAAAGCACAGGAATGATGGGACCCCCACCTTTGTCTGGAGCAGGGTGAGCGTGGTGGGGGAGACCAGCCTGGAGCTCTTGAGGGGATGTAGGGGATGTAGGTGGCTTCACTGGAGTGGTGGTGGGGAGGTCAATGGGAAAAAGTCAACAGATTGAAGATGTGTTTAGGTGAAAGGAAGGAATTAGTGACCTATGTGAGGGCCAGACGAAGTACTGCCCAGGTTTCCGGCTTGATTAGTCAGGTAAGTGATGGTCATGCTGTGTTCAGGGAAGAGACTCTGCAGAGGGAGTTTGGGGGCGAGCTGATGGAGTCAGGTGTGTAATGAAAAGGCTTAAACATGTGGGTCTGAGGGACTCAGGTGAGAGAGAGGGGAGTCGGGGAGGGAAGGGAGAGGACTTCAACATCATTTTGCATTCTGAACATGTAAGAGAACGGCAGGCCTCTGTCACAGAGGCTTAGCACGTTAATGTTTTGCCATATTGACTGCAGAGCTTCTTAATTTTTAAATAGAAATAAAATAGAAACAAAGCCGTGGAGTTAATGAACATCTTAGAGTTGATATGTATTCTGCTCATATGTATTTTGATACCTCACATGTTTATAACCACAATCTATAAAACATTGAATATTTTAGTGTAAGAGTTAAGCACAGGGACTGGGAATACACATGGCTGGGACTTGAGTCTGGGTTTTGTCCCCCTGAGTGAATTACTCAGCCTCTCTGTGCCTTCTCAGAAAAGGTTGAGGTTTCTGGTAAAGACGGGCAGGAAAAGCGAAAACCCACCGCTTAATGGGGAAGGGTGGAAGCCAGTGGTCGGCAGCACCGGCGGATGAATGGACGTCTGGGTTGGGTGACCACTCACCGCGGTTTCTGGGTGACTGTGGGGTGTGAGCCCTGGGACGGGCAGTGCGTTTGTAGGGATGAGCAGGTGTGATTCCTGGCTCTGAGGCTGCCGTCCAGGGAACAGCCCTGGGCACACGCAGCCCCAGTGGGACAGCTCAGGGTGCAGTCCTGGGACCTGTGCTGAGGGCAAGATGAGGGCTCTCCCGAGGTGAAGAGAGGAAATGACCCATCCACAGCGGCTGAAGAGCCCCCGAGCAGGGCGCCAGGTGCAAAGGCATGGCCGGGCTCGAGCTTGGAGCTTGGGGAGCCAGAAGTCCCTCTGTGGCCTCAGCGGCCTTCTTTCTGAAGGACAGTAGGTGGAAAAGATGCTTAAAAGGCAGGCTGATCGTAGGTCATGAGCAAAAGTAAAGATGCGTGGATTCGTCAGGCAGGCACGAGGGAACCCTAAGGGTGTGTGGACCCAGCTGGGGCATCGCGCTGGAGGACAGGGTCGTGGGCTTGTGCACGGACCCGGCTTTGCACTTACAGCAGAATCCCTCCGTATCTGTATTTTCATCTGTAAAATGATGGGATGGCAAACTCATGGTGACCTGAAGGAACAGTTTGGCTCACACACTCTGTGTCCAACCCTGTCCAGCGTCATCGTGCAGAGCTGCTCAGCAGCCACCCTTACACACTGCGGCTGGAGGCGGTGGAGGGACGTCTGTCGTGCCTGGTGGAGGAGGGGATGGGTGGTTTTGAATGGACACTGAGAGCAGGCTGCAGAACCGCAGGCAGGCTGGTGGAGGGTTGGCTGTGGGGAGCACTTGGCAGACTTTGTGTCTTAAGACTTGCTTGCCCTTGTGGACCAGAGATGCCTTTGCAAATTCATGTTGAACATTTGGGCTTTTGGCGAGGCTCTTCCCACAGGTGGGTATAACACAGCATGTTTTATAAGGTAACGTGCTTTTGTTCAGCATGTAGAAATTTGCACCTGCTGGGAACAGCCCTCCTCTATGGGCCTGGTCTTCGTAGAACACTAGGGGTCAGCAGAGCCATGCGGAGGGCCAGCGGCCGGCTGCGCCGCGGCGGGCGTGGGCCTGTGGAGCTCTCCCCGGCGCGCCGCTTTGCTGGAGTTGGCTCATCTCCGTGTGTGGTTGCCTGATGAGCGGACAGCGCAGTGGTGAGTTCTGGTGAGACTTCACAATGACAGTGACACAGGGGAGCGGCCTGGGTTTTCCTGAACCAGGGTGAGCTTTTGGTTCTCGATCAGGTGTCTCCTCCTGATGGGTCAGTCCTGCGACTCCTGTTGCCTGATGTGGACACGCTGAAAAGAACCCTGAGGGCATTATTGCAGGTGTCTTCTGCCTGAAGAAGCCCCATGCAGATGCGAAAACTGAAAATCCGTTTGGGTCTGCTGGTGTTGGGAAAGGTTTCTGCATGTTCCAGGAGGGTTCTAGGCAGGATTCCTCTTCTTTGTGAGCAGGAACATGGATCCACCTGTCTTGTCTTCAGTTGTTTACGGGAGTGGTTCATGGGCATTAGCATTGACAAAGAGCTGCGAGCTTGGAGTCTGAGAGCTGGCTACAGATTTGTGTAGCAGCCCTGTAGGTCTCACCTGCAGGTGTTTAGGGCAAAGGTAGAGAGGAGTGTGAACCTTACAGCCAGAGTCAGGTTCCAATTGCTGTTTCCTCTCCGTGTGACCCTGGACTGGGAGGTAGCCTCCTTTAGCCAGTTTGTGAATCTGTAAAATGGGTATGACTAGATTCACTTCTTCCTGGATATGCTGTGAATTGTCAATGGGATTATAACACATGTAGAGCGCTTCCCACGCCGCTGGGCGCTTAGGAAGCGCTCACTGTCTGCCCCACCGGTGACGTGTCAGCAGGAAGGGCCGCTCCTGTTTGTGGAGGAACCACTAGCAGACTCTTGACTAGGCTGTGAATTTGGTTATTTCCTTCAGTCCTTGTAGCCTCTTGTGCTAAGTGTGTTTATTTTCATCTCTGGAAGAGGAGCCTCAGAGTAAAGAAGACTTGGTCATTTGTCCCAAGTCAGACCATAATTTCGGGTGCAGGGGCCTCGGTTAAGTGTGCTCATTTGGCTTTTCCCTTCCCTCCATTCTGTACCGGAGGCCAGGCACCAGGCTTGTAGCCTAAGAATATTCCATAGGTTTTATTTATATTCCATAGGGTTCCTGTGCTGCTCGAGCACAATGTCCTTAGGGGGACATAGGTACTAATAGATACACGTGAAAACAAATGAGCACAAACTGTCATCAGTTCTGCAGAGAAAAAGAGCATACCTTGCCCTGCAGGGCTGGGGAACTTTCTAGTTGGGGCTGCTCTGGTGTTAACCTTAGTAAAACAAGTTCTGTTACCAGACAAAGACAGAAGGACAAGCCTCTGTTACCAGAGCAGGCTTTAGTAGCTGTGACTCTGGCCTCTAGAGCAGGGGCTCAGTAGTTGTGGCTCACAGGCTCAGTTGCTCTGTGGCATGTGGGATCTTCCTGGACCAGGGATCGAACTCGTGTCTCCTGCATTGGCAGGTGGATTCTTTAGCGCTGAGTTAGCAGGGAGGCCCCCGAACCCTTTTAGGAGGAAATAAAGGCCAGGCGTTTGCGTGCAGACCTTGGCAGTGCCACCACTGGTCGTCTTCAAACCTAGTTTGCTGTGGCTGCCAAGGCCAGGCTCTGTGAACTGCATCCTGTAGCTTCTTCCAAACAACCCAATGACTGACGATAATTTTCTTCATTAGTAGGAAACCTAAGTGACCACAAGAGAAAGAGGTGGTAAGGAATTGTTTGGAAAACTAGCGAAAAGCCCAATACCTTCCAGCCGTGGGAGCTTGCGGACCAGTGACACTCATCCCGGCACCTCCTGCAGGTCTGATGTTCAGGAACGACTGAGCCGTTTGAGAACATTTCAGCTCGTGACACTGTTGATTAGAACCTGTGGCCTCTTGGTCCCTGGTTAATTTTCTCTTCAAAGCCATTTGCATTTTCTGCGGGCTACTCCGCTCAGATGTAAGAATAGCCTCTTTAAAGTTCTTGATACAGTTTCTTAATGAGGCTGTTGCTAAGGAAACCTAGCAAAAACCCAGTAGATATGCACATAATAATGGTAACCTCGGAACTTTGTCGATTTAATCTCAGAATCAGAGGGTGGGAAACTCAGGAAAGGCTTTCTGAGACAGAAGGGGGCCAGTGTAAGGATGCAGCTTAGGTTAGATGAAACAGCTCCATCCTAGCCAGCAGGGCGCCTGGCCTCAGGACGTGTTCGGTCCTCACAGAGAAAGGAGGGGTTGGATGGGGAGGGAGGAAAGTCAGGGTCTTTGTTGGAGAAGGCGAAAAGAGAGGGAGCCGAAATTTCTGGTTGAACAGGAGTCAGGAATATGGCTTGAGGTCCTCATATTTGGGGGAGAGGAGTTTTGTGGGGACCTGAGGAGAAGGGAGTCTTGTCTCGGAGGGAAGTCCACACACTGGAGAAATGGGCAGGACTGGGGGCCCTGCAGGGTGAGTTGCCTGCAGGCTGGGGCGTGGGCTGCCTCCATCCTTACACTGGAACCCCAGGCCTCGGTTTGCAGGCCGGAGCAGTGACGATACGGGGAGATGGCTGGTGGGAAAGGAAAGCAGAGACCAGTGCCCCGGGGCTGTGCTTGCTATGTTCAGCACAACCAGGCCTGAGCCGCCGGGGGTCTGGGAGGGTGCTCGATGGAAGAAGGAGGGTTCGTACTTTCCCACGCGGGACGCACAGCAGCTGTGTACCCCACAGGCCCTCTGGCTCCTGCAGCTCGCCATCTTTCTTCTTGCTTCAGCTGCTGGGGTCCTCCGAGCTGCGTCTGCCGTCACCTCTGTTAATTACCCCTGCTACCTGGCCCTCGTTTCATCTAAATATTAAGTCCCCATTTTCTCCTCACCCTCATTTTTGTCTTTTTGTCATTATTGTTGCTAAATTGTGTTTAAAAAAATTGATTTATATCCTTTTTGAGAATGAGGCCCAAAGTAAATAAATGTGTGCACAGACTATCACAGACACACCACTGTGGAAAGTTCTGAGCTGTTACCTAGTGGTTACCCTGCTGGCTTGTCGTCGTGCTTAAGAAACGGAGGCTGTCGTCACTCCATCACAGGGTGGCTGCGTTAGGTGGTGCTTAGGTTAGGTTGCGGATGAAAGAAAACTTATTGTAAGCCGTGCGGGCCAAGGTTGGTGTGGTTATTATTGACATTTCATTTTCTTTTTCACTGGTTCTATATATTTTGTGTTTTGAGAAGTTATGTGTTTTAAAATTCCTGCCCAAATTCCAGTGTCTTTCCCTTTCTTTTTCTCTTTCCCTTCGCTGCGTCTTACATTCTAAGTAGCAGATTCCTTTGTCCCAGAGAATTCGGGCCTTCTTAGCAAGAGGACAGGGTGAGCGTGGAGACGTGGGGTGCAGAGAAGGCCTTGGCACTTCCGCGTGGAGCCGTGTCCGTGCCTCTGCCTCCTACCACGTCAGCATGCTGACGCGGCTTCCCCTTGTCTTCATGTTTCATCGGGTCCCTGTTTTACGAAAAGTTGTCTGTTTCCCTTTTTCACCTGGAAGGTTCTCTCACGTGCTCTTTCCTTCCTTCTGGTGCCTCAGCTCTCCGAGGAGGAGAAGATCCAGCGCTACAGCATCCTCTCCGAGCTCTATGAGTTGATCGGGTTCCACCGCAAGTCCGCCTTCTTCAAGCGCGTGGCTGCCATGCAGTGCGTGGCCCCGAGCATCTCGGAGCCTGGCTGGAGAGCCTGCTACAAGCTGCTCCTGGAGACGCTTCCTGGCTACAGCCTGTCGCTGGACCCACAGGACTTCAACAAAGGTACCGGAGCCGAGAGTTACTTCACCCCAATTAATGCGGAATGAAAAATTAAGCAGGAGACCTGCTGTTTGTCTGTGTTGGATGTTGTTGGTGGTCAGGCTCATACTGTGGGTCGGGTAATTTTGAACCTGAACTTGGCCTCTGGCTTTGGTCCTGGCCATTGGTGGCGTGTTAAGTGCAAGGGGTTGGGTAGAACTGGAGGTCAGTTGCCAGCAGGTGTGTCTTGGTTCTTGCTTTGTGCTGGACACTGTGCCACGTGTTGAGGACACTCAGCCGTGTCAGATTTCATCCAGTGCCACTTTCTTCCAGATCTTTCATCATCTCACCCAAACAGAAATCACAACAGATGTTTTTCACCTGCCCTGTCACCTGCTCTTCCTCTGATTACTTTTTCCTCTGTGTTCCCCCAAGAGATGAGGTGGAATCTAAGGTTTGCGACCACATGTTTCATGGTTGCCACTTTTGGGTGGACTCTGAGTTCTGGATGCGTTGATACGAGCCTGTGGTTTCAGCCCAGCGTGTCTCTCTGGCAGTGGAAATCTCAGGGTGCCAGCAGTCACCCCCCCCAACTGTGGGCCCCTGACTGGCCTCCCCAGGGCTGCTTCAACTCCTTCCACTGTGGTCACAGACTGTCCTTGGCCTCCCAGAGCCCCGAACTGTGTGGCGTTGAACCGAATGTCATCTCGGAGCCCGAGGCCTGAAGGGACCCACAGCCAGAAGCCAGAACCTCCCTGTGGGGCCTGTCCCTGCTGACGGCCCCCTTGGCTGGCCCTCTGCGTGACCCCGCTGCCCTGGGCTCTGAGCCTGTTGCCTCTTGGGCTGGGGCCGGGGGTGGGTGTGTGCTGAGACGGGGCCTGTGTGATGGAGGAGCCTCAAGTGATTCCAAGAAGGCCGATCTGGCTCCTCCCCTCTCCTTACAGATGGGGGACCAGGGTGGGCCCTGCTTGGTGGTCTTTGTGCCAGGGGCTCCCCTCACCCGTGGAGTCAGGAAGGCGATCCTGAGAGGGGGCTGTGGGTCCTGGTGGCCCGGGAACCCCTTTCGTGTGCCTGTGGGAGACTTCAGTACAGAGTGCGGGGGCCCTCCAGCGACTCCTGCTCTGATCCCTGGACATTCCTGCAGGCTGACTATGGAGTGAGCGCGCCCTGGGCTTCGTGCGGTGGCTGCTGTGGGCTTGGTCCAAGGGCTGCTGCCAGCTCCCCCCGCCCTCCCTCCTCTGTTTGCCCCTCTGCCCTCACCTGCCGGGCATCCTGCAGGTCTCCACTGAGTGTCCCCGTCGTCCCACACCTACACACAGTCCCTCTGTTTTCTTCATCACTGATTCCTGTTCCTCTTTTGCAGCGTTTCCCGTGAATTGTAAGTACACTAAGACACTGGGCAATGGTATAGCGCCCACCTCCCTCCCTAGGGTGTGTGCCCGTGCGGAAGGAGACCCTGCCCCTCCCCGCGTTCCCCCGCAGGTGTCCCCGCAAACACGCGCGCCGAGGGCCCACAACTGGTGAGCAGCTTCTGTGACGTGTGCTTGTCGCCATCTATTGAGCAGAGTTTGTTTCTTGATCTTAATTTTTAAATCGCTTGAACGAAACATGTTTCTTTTGAAAAATGAAGCAAACAAGCACACCTCCCTGTATTTGGTGCTTTTTACCCAGCCTTCTATTAATATTTTGGGAGGGGACATTCGCCATCATTTTGTGAAAGAGGTTGGGGAGGTGAGGTAAGAGATTGAATAAAGTAAAAGTGATAAAAGTCAGCTGACTGTATTTTTTTTTTTAATAAGAAATAAGTTACTTTAAACCCTATCTTCACTATTGCTCTGGACCACTTTAAACATTTCTCAGAGAATTAAGTGGAAATCTACTAACACCCTACACTTGTGAATAAAATGGAGATTGTCTTTATTCTCAGCACCTGAAATGTTTTTCTGTTTCTTGAAGATTTTCCTTGGCTGGTTATGGAAAGTTGAGATAGGAACACAGAAGGGCACTGTGTATATTTGTCAGCTTAACAGCCTGCTTATTATCACTTTAATCTTATTTGTCTTCTGTGTACGAAGATTTTTTTGATCATACCTTCTGCTTAGCCTTTTCCTGAATGAGGGATTAAATTTTCCCCAGGAACTCTTAGGAAAGAGAGTGGCATACAAGTTTGCCTTAAAAGGCCGCAGTTGATGTAATAAACTCTCACATTGGTGAAATTTTTGAATACAAGAATGTTGAAAATTTTATCACTGGCTCATATGCTGCAAGTCTGACTTAAGGATAAAAAGATTCAGATTTTTATAGGAGCAATTTGAATCGCATAGAAATTATGATGTATGCTATTTGGTGTTAAGAAAATTTATGCTCTTATCATAATTGCCTATGGTGGGAACTGGATCCTTATCTATTAAAAGAAAATCTACAAAGTGTTATGTGCCCCATTATTGACATGATGAGCTAGAGGCGGGTTCAGATCAGATCAGATCAGATCAGTCGCTCAGTCGTGTCCTACTCTTTGCTGCTGCTAAGTCATTTCAGTCATGTATGACTCTGTGTGACCCCATAGACATCAGCCCACCAGGCTCCCCCGTCCCTGGGATTCACCAGGCAAGAACACTGGAGTGGGTTGCCATTTCCTTCTCCAATGCATGAAAGTGAAAAAGTGAAAGTGAAGTCGCTCAGTCGTGTACGATTCTTAGAGACCCCATGGACTGCAGCCTACCAGGCTCCTCCATCCATGGGATTTTCCAGGCAAGAGTACTGGAGTGGGGTGCCATTGCCTTCTCCGGTCCGACTCTTTGCGACCCCATGAATCGCAGCACGCCAGGCCTCCCTGTCCATCACCAACTCCCGGAGTTCACTGAGACTCACGTCCATTGAGTCAGCGATGCCATCCAGCCACCTCATCCTCTGTCGTCCCCTTCTCCTGCCCCCAATCCCTCCCAGCATCAGAGTCTTTTCCAATGAATCAACTCTTTGCATTAGTTGGCCAAAGTACTGGAGTTTCAGCTTCAGCATCATTCCTTCCAAAGAAATCCCAGGGCTGATCTCCTTCAGAATGGACTGGTTGGATCTCCTTGCAGTCCAAGGAATTCTCAAGAGTCTTCTCCAACACCACAGTTCAAAAGCATCAATTCTTCAGCGCTCAGCCTTCTTCACAGTCCAACTCTCACATCCATACATGACCACAGGAAAAACCATAGCCTTGACTAGACGAACCTTTGTTGGCAAAGTAATGTCTCTGCTTTTGAGTATGCTATCTAGGTTGGTCATAACTTTCCTTCCAAGGAGTAAGCATCTTTTAATTTCATGGCTGCAGTCACTATCTGTAGTGATTTTGGAGCCTAGAAAAATAAAGTCTGACACTGTTTCCACTGTTTCCCCATCTATATGCCATGAAGTGATGGGACCGGATGCCATGATCTTCGTTTTCTGAATGTTGAGCTTTAAGCCAACTTTTTCACTCTCCACTTTCACTTTCATCAAGAGGCTTTTGAGTTCCTCTTCACTTTCTGCCATAAGGGTGGTGTCATCTGCATATCTGAGGTTATTGATATTTCTCCCGGAAATCTTGATTCCAGTTTGTGTTTCTTCCAGTCCAGCGTTTCTCATGATGTACTCTGCATATAAGTTAAATAAACAGGGTGACAATATACAGCCTTGATGTACTCCTTTTCCTATTTGGAACCAGTCTGTTGTTCCATGCCCAGTTCTAACTGTTGTTTCCTGACCTGCATACAGATTTCTCAAGAGGCAGATCAGGTGGTCTGGTATTCCCATCTCTTTCAGAATTTTCCACAGTTTATTGTGATCCACACAGTCATAGGCTTTGGCATAGTCAATAAAGCAGAAATAGATGTTTTTCTGGAACTGTCTTGCTTTTTCTATGATCCAGCAGATGTTGGCAATTTGATCTCTGGTTCCTCTGCCTTTTCTAAAACCAGCTTGAACATCAGGAAGTTCACGGTTCACATATTGCAGAGGCGGGTTAAGTTGGGTCATTTATAAATCCAGGCTGGGTTAGTCGTGACGTGGATTTCAGCCTCTTCATCCTTTTCAGAATCTCTTTCGCATTAGCCTGTAGTCTTCTGGTAACGTGGAAACACCGAGGGGGCTTGTTCTTCTCTCCTTTGCCTGTTGTTGTTTGAAAGGTTTTCTGTAAACTGGAGTGGTAGGATATCAAGGTTTTTGTGTGTGGGTAGGTCTGCTCTGCTCTAAGAATCTCAATAATTATTGTTATTCAGCAACTTAAAAATTATGAAGTAATTAAAATATACACAAATTAGAATAGTACAATGAGCCCATCACCCATATTTTAAAATAATTAGATTTGGCCATATCTGCTTTATTCATACCTTTCTTTTTCTTTTAAGAATTTGTTCTTAAATATTTCTTTGTCGAAATATTTTTACAGCAAATCCTAGAAATCATGTCCTTTTAGCCTATATCCTTAAGTAGGCATGTATGAAAAACAGGCTTTCATCAGGCTTTCAACTTGACCCACGAGCCTGTTAAGTGTCAGCTGTGTGTCAGGCCTCTTACTGGGGTACCTGGGTGAATACGACACCATCCTGGCTCCCGAGGAAGTTACGGACCGATGAAGGAAACCAAGACACGAGCTTTAGGCACTCAGTGTACCTGCCGGAGAGTGCCCGTGGGACAAGCTAGTGCAGGATTTGGTGGAAATCCACAGAAGGGGCCAGTCAGCCCTGCGGGGAGGCCGGTAGGGCTAGGAGAGGGGGTATCCTTTGCTTAGAGTCTAAAGTCTCACCCCCAGCCTTTCTGCCAGCCCCCCAGGCTCCCTGGACACACAACGCTGGGTGGTGACTGATTGTGATTCCTGTCGCTACATCTTATTCATGAAGAAGTTTAAGGTGGAAAATATTTAAAAGCACTAACTGTTGCCAAAAGGGACACAAATAATTATCTCTGAAATCTTGTGTGTTTTTTTTTTAAACTTTTTGTTTTACATTGAAACAATGTAAAACATTAACAGATTAACCGGCTTCCCAGGTGGCTCACTGGTAAAGAATCCGCCTGCCAGTGCAGGAGACATGAGTTTGATCCCAGGGTCAGGGAGATCCCCTGGAGGAGGAAATGGCAACCCACTCCAGTATTCTTGCCAGGAGAATCCTATGGACAGAGGAGCCTGGCAGGCTACAGTCCATGGGGTCACAAAGTCGGACACGACTGAGTGAGCATGCGTGCACGCGTAGTCAGTTGACAGTGTCGAGATAGTTTCAGGTGAACAGCATAGGGACTCGCTGTACATTAAATCCTGGGAACCTAAAGAGATGCTTTTTGATGGCTGTGTAACTGATTTCTTCCACCTCTAATTTCAGATACACTAAGTTATTTTGGAGGGAGCAGCCACAGTTTGTTGGTAACCATTCTTTTCTCATTTAGCTTTCTACTTTTCTGTTTTTACACTTTAGAGAAATGTGCTTTTTAAATTTTATGTGTTTGGTTGTTGTTAATGAAGGCTCATCAAATACTAGTATTTTCTTGGGGGAAAAAGTATGCTGTAACTCAAATACATACCACTGAAAATATAATCTTTTGTCCTAACCTTATTATAAGTATTTCAGAATGGGTTGTTTTAGAGATTGTGTGTCTTTGCGGTGGCTCCCGAGGGGCCCCGGCGCCGCCCTGTGGCCCAGGCGCCCCGAGGCCCATGCGCCTCGAGGCCCGCTCTGACATCACTTGGCTTCCCTTGCAGGCACGCACCGAGGCTGGGCTGCCGTCCAGATGCGTCTGCTGCACGAGCTGGTATATGCATCCCGGAGAATGGGGAACCCCGCCCTCTCTGTCAGGCACCTGTCCTTCCTGCTGCAGACTATGCTGGACTTCTTGTCAGACCAAGGTGAGTGGGCTCAGACTCCAGGTGTTTCCCAGGAGAGGGGGACGGGGCCGTCTTGGTGCCGGCCCCGTCAGCACCAGCTCGGGATGGGGTGGGCAGTGTCCCCAGCTCTCCCCGTCCTCCGGGCCCGCTCCTCCCTGAGCGCGTCTCACCGCCCCACGCTGCTGCTCTTTTCGCTGCACTTGGCCTCTGGCATGGCCTCCCCTTGCCTTTGCCCACGCCTTATAAAACGTAAACATCAGAGTGTAATATTTACATGGAGAAGCGCACGATTCATAAGAGCTCTGCTCAGTGAGTTTTCACAGAGTGACCATGTGGTACCTGGCACCCAGATGGGACACAGCCTGGAGCCCCATGCCCCTCTGTGCCCCTCTGGTCACTTCTCCCCTCGTGGGCAGCATCTTTCCAGACTCCTGGGGGATTGTGGGTAATTTTGCCCACAGGTCAGGGCAGCTTTCTTCTTAGTCCTTTCCTCCATCATCTTCTCATCTCACATGCTTCCTGGGTGTCACGTGTGTTTTGGGTTTCGCGTGCAGTCATCTGTCTCCAGCCCGGGTCCCACCCTGTCGCCGTCCCCAGGGAGTCAGTCCTGCCTGGAGTCAGTCCTCAGGGAGTCATCATTGTCTGCCACTGCACCACCCTCCGTCCCAGGGGCCCCAGCGAAGCCTCAGGCGGCTCAGTTACTGCTCGTCTCTGCCAGTATCCCGGTGTCCTTGCCTCCTTACAGAGAGTGGGGATGCTCCGTGGCCACGCGGGGTGTGGGTGTCCTTCCCTCAGCTCCTGGAGCTGTGTCTCCCACCTCCTGAGAGCGCTCAGCATGCTCGGTGCTGTTTGTGCGCTTCTCCGTGTGGGGTAGCTCTCGTTTTCCGTTTAGGACTTCAGGTGGCCCGAGGGGTCCCTGTGGACAGCCGCCCCTCGGGGCATCCGTGGTCTCTGGTTGAGCGTTGACTGTGGGTGGTGTGTGTTGCTGTGCTGTGGTGGGCTCGGCGGTATGGAGCGCCTGCACATGGCCTCCCTGAAGTGGGAGGAGGAGGAGAGGCGGAGGCAGGGCCCTGGGGTCTTGGAGGCTGACGCGGGCCGGGTGGGCCTCTCCGTTGCTCGCGGGGGTATGTTTTTGCTTGTTAAGGGTAATGCTCCCCTGCCACTGGGCCCCTGCGGCTTCTGGAGCCTCCCGGGCTGGCAGCTCTGAAGACGCGTTGCCCGGCGCAGCACTCAGGCTGAGCGGGCCCTGCTCTCAGCCTCAGGGTTCTGAGCGGCCCTGGGCCTGGCCCCTCTACCGCTCATCCTGGTTCGCTTGGTACCCCGCCCCCACAGTGCCCACGGGGGTGACGGTCTCCCACGCCAGTGGACCGTGAGCCGCGCGATGCGGCCCCGCACCTTCCCTGAGCTGATACCCCCTCCCTTCCTGCCCCTTGTCCTCCGCCTGGACGTCTCCCCGCAGATACACCGGATGCACATCTTCCGCCCCGGTGGGCCTCTGTTCTCGCCCCCCCATCCCCTGCCCCGCTCCTGTCAGCAAACTCCCCTGCGTCTGTGCTTCCCCTGGGCCGCCTTCTCATGTTCTGTCCTGTCCTGGGAGGACCGTCCTCCTGCAGTCGGTCTTCCCCTGTGCGCGGCCTTTGTCGCAGATCCCCAGGAGAGGAGGAGGTTGCTGACCATTCGAGGTCATGTTAATCAGTGATCTGAAGATGCTGGTCCAGGGGAGAGAAGCTCGGGACATTTGACCCCGGTGAACAGACTGCCACCTCCTGAGGCCCGTGGGTAGTGGTGTTAGACGCGGCCTGAAGTCAGAACGCCACGGGTTCTTCGCATTCAGCTGAACTCTAATTACCATGACCTCAGATCAGCAATTAAACTCTTTCTGAACCTTCATTTTCTCATTTGTACAACTCAGATGTTAGAAACTGTGGGGTAGTTTGTTACTGTTTTAATGGTAGATATTTTAATTGAGTGGGTGACCTTCTAGATCATGCATGACACCATCCACTGAGTTGATAATTAGCATTTCTAAAGATCACTGTGTTGAAATGGAATACGAGATGGAGGACTGGCCTCCTTCTTGTGTGTGGACCTGTCTGGGTGTTTATAGCTAGAGACGGCACAATCTGGGGTTCTGCCCCCGCCCCGCCCCTCATGGGTCCCCCTCCAGTCTGTGGTAGTGTTCCTGAACTCATAGGAGGAGTTCTGGGGCCAATGGTTCTTCTTTTTTATGACAAGTTTTATTCCAAAGTGTCCCTAATAGTACCAGAGACATTGATGTAGAGTTTGAATATTGTTTCAGGTAAAGTGAGGGTGGATACAAACAGTATTTCTAATTAATATATTTTCAGATAATGTGATTTTAAATGTCTGTGTTAAAAATGTAATGAATGTTAATGAACTTGTTTGTAAAACGAACAGACTCATAGACACAGAAAACAGCCTATGGTTACCAAAAGGGAAAGGAAATGGGGATAAAGTCGATGAACTAGATAAACAACCAGGTCGTACCATATAAATAGCACAGGGTACTATATTCAATATCTAATAATAAACTATAATGAAAAAGAAAATAATATAATGTTAAAAAATAAATGTCTTACTGTCTTATCTGTTTCAAAAGGTTTGTATGTTCCAATTTACAGGGTTTTTTTTTTTTCCTTAAGAAAAACCACTTTGAGTAATAAACAGAACTCCATTTATAACATAATAAACATTCTGTGAATTTCTTCACAGTCCAAAGGACAAAACTTCTGACTTTGTTAGAATTTACATTTAACCTTAAATATGCTAAAATCCATCCATGTCAGCTTTGAAATTTTAATCTTACCTGATACTATGAAATAGGGCAATGCTCAGTGGGTGGTCAGATTCCTAATTTTTGCTGTTCAGCCACTTTTCTCGATCTTGCTCTCTGATTCTGTACATTAGTGTGTTCAGTGCGTTTGTAATAAACTTTTAAGATGAAGGGGAATTTCTTGCTCATTGTTTGCCTGAAATCCTGGCTTGTGTTCCTCTTTTTAAACAAAAACATGCTCCAAAAATCCACCCAAGTTCAACTAGTAAAACTCCTTTAAGGATCGTCTTGGCCGGTGGATCCACAGTATAGGTCATCCAAAGGCGCGTACTCTGGGCGGTGCTGGGACCAGGGATTGACATGAGGAGCATGGGATGTGGGAGGGTGCTGTGGTTACGGCCCAGAGGAGTCCCTGTAAGTAAGGATGTAGGAGCATCTTAGAGGACTGGCAGTTCTTTTCAGAGGTGGAAGAGTGGTTTGGGTAGTGCTGCATGAAAAAGATGACCTTGACCTTGAGGAGCAAATTGGTGTTTGCCAGCGACGATGGCACCCCACTCCAGTACTCTTGCCTAGAAAATCCCATGGACGGAGGAGACTGGTGGGCTGCAGTCCATGGGGTTGTGAAGAGTCGGACACGACTGAGCAACTTCCCTTTCACTTTTCACTTTCATGCATTGGAGAAGGAAATGGCAACCCACTCTAGTGTTCTTGCCTGGAGAATCCCAGGGACTGGGGAGCTTCGTGGGCTGCCATATCTGGGGTCGCACAGAGTCGGACATGACTGAAGCGACTTAGCGGCAGCAGCAGCAGCAGCGCAGACTGAGCAGAAGGAGTAGCTTCAGGTAGGAGGACTTTCTCCAGTTCTGGTGGAATTAGGACGTTGGGCTTTTTTGGGGAATGTAGGACACAGTGGTTTAGGTGATTCTGTTGCCTGGGATTCTGGGGAGGAAAGTGGGTTATAAGCAGTCGTGCCTCGTGCCCCTGCAGTTCTGCTCTTAGGCACATGCTCCCGAGGTTTGGAAACACGTCTACACAGAGACAAGTGGGCACAGTGGCATCATCCCTCGGAGCCAAAGAGTGGGAACCGTCCGTTGATGCCCATTGACTAGCGGATGAAGGAAGTGTGGTGTGTCCACCTGGGTTTCTCGTCCTTCTCCTCTCCCTTGTGCCTCTCTGCTTCCTGCTTTCCTTCTTCCCTTTGGCTGACATGTGCTCACCCTCCACAGCTCAGTGTGGCCACCACTTCTTGATGCCTTAAGACTAGCTTGCGTTCCTTCAGAGTGTCCTCACTGGAGTGGTGTGTGCTTAGCCACTGAGCACTTGCGCCCTCTGTATTTCAATCACTTACTGACCTGGCAAGCTCCCCACCCAGGCTGTGGGATTTACAGATGGCTCAGACAGTAAAGAATCTGCCAGTAATAGGGGACACCTGGGCTCGATCCCTGGGTGGGGAAGATCCCCTGGAGAAGGGCACGGCAGCCCATTCCAGTATTCTTGCCTGGAGCATTCCATGGACAGAGGAGCCTGGTGGGCTATAGTCCATGGGGTCGCAAAGAGTTGGACACAGCTGAGCAACTAACACACACCACGCAGGCTGCAGGCTCTCTGAAGGTAGGTATATGTCTGACTTGCTCTTTCTCTTGTCTCTAGTGGCTTGTACTGGCATCCATATATGGCTGAATGCATTAGTGATGCACTTTTTTAGATGCGTAATTTTTTTAAAGGGAAAAGCAATAATGCTTTTCCTTTTTAAAAAAATAACTATTGAAACTTAGTTTGAAGACTGCACAATTCATCCATTTAAAACGTGCACTTCAGCTGTTCTGTGTATTCACAGACGTGCACCCATCATCATGGTCAATTTTAAAACATCTCATCACGTCGAAAAGAAGCCCCGTTAGTGCTTAGTTTTAGCCCCTGTGGCTAGTGAGTGGGGTGCTTCAGTGCTCATAGCCTGTTGAATGTGTTAAAAATAAATACTTTCATTTGCGTTCTTTCTTTTTTGGGTTGATTTTTGCTGTCATAGGGAATGCTGTGGTGAGCCTCTTCAGCTCTTTGAGCAGGAGAGAGATTTTATCCGGAGAGGGATTATTGGGTCCGCCGTTCTGAGTGTTTGCATTGCTGTTGAGACATGTCAGAGTTGCCTTCTAAGAGGTCTGCCCTCATCATACCGCCGGTGGCACCGTTGCTAATTGAGCATGTAGACAGTGTTGCCTCACTGTTTTAATTTCTATTTTCTGGGCAACTTGTGAGGTTGGATGTTCGCTTTGTGTGGCCGTTTACTAATTGTACCTCTTTTATGCAAGGCTCTTTTACAGTCTGCTGGTTGCTTCCCTGTCGCTTGCCTCATTTGCTTCTCATTTTTTGGGAGGCAGGTGGTGTCCAGCCGCTGTGCCGAGGTCTGTAACGCTTTGAGATGCTAATTAAGCACTTTGCCTAAGGTCTCCCAGGTACTCAGGGCAAAGCCACACCTGGAAGCTAGCTCTTAGCCGCAGTCCAGAGGATGGCATCCGTGGCACATTGCCCTGCGCTGTGACGCACGGGGTGGTGGGTGCCTCCCGAGAGTGCTCCACCTGTTTCTGAAGTAAAGCCGAGAGCAGTGGGCCGGTCTGCTGTGAGCGCTTTATGAATCCCCGTAGCATAGGATGAAGCTTGAGACTGTTGCTGAACTTTGAGAACATCTGACATTACAGTGGATCAGCTCAGCCTACCGTGTGCGAGTTTAACAGTGAGTGTAAAGCTCACAGCATGTGACCCTCACTGGCTGTCCTTTGGTTTCTTGAACATGTCAAGGTTTTCGTTTTCGGTTTTCTCCCCTGTCTCAGGACATCGCTCTCTTACCTGTCTTTTACATGGCCAGCCTTCCTGCCTTGGGTTCCAGTTGGGTCTATGCTGGGACCTCCCCATCCCCACCATCTGTCACTTCCTGGTCATGTCCTGACTTTTCCTCAAGGTAGGCAGTTTCTGTGGCTGACCCTCTAGTTCCCTTTCTGATAAATCCTCTCCAGGAGAGTCGGGTCCCTCAGGGCAGCAAGGCTGAGTTATGGGAGAGGGGCTGAGCTGCCTGGGAAGAGGGATAGTGAAAGTGAAGTCGCTTAGTTGTGTCTGACTCTTTGTGACCCCATGGACTGTAGCTTACCAGGTTCCACCATCCATGGGATTTTCCAGGCAAGAATACTGGAATGAGTTGCCATTTCCTTCTCCAGGAGATCTTCCCAACCCAGGGATTGAACCTGGGTCTCCCGCATTGTAGACAGTCGCTTTACCATCTCAGCCACCGGGGAAGTCCCTGGGAAGAGCGGGGTTTCCTCTTTACCCTTGGGAGGTGTCATTTGGGTTTTGTAGGAAGGAACAAGGCGGCTAAATGCAGCTGCTGTTCAGTTGCTCCATCATGTCTGACTCTTTGTGATCCCGTGGACTGTAGCCTGCCTGGCTTCCCCGTCCTTCACCATCTCCCAGAGCTTGCTCAAACTCATGTCCATTGAGTTGGTGATGCCATCCAACCATCTCACCCTCTGTCGCCCCGTCTTGCCCTGCATCTTTCCCAGCCTCAGGGCCTTTTCCAATGAGTCTGCTCTTTGCATCATTCGGGTCAGTATAGCGCAGTACAGCACCGTGCTGCTCAGATTACCAGGGGTGCCCCCACAGAGGCACACTGTGGGGTTGGGGGTTACCAGCTCTTTCCTGCAGGCCCTGCTTCCTCTGCGCCCCCCACGAGGCTGCCATGTTTTTCTCCTGAGCCCCAAGTACCTGGGGGTCTAGAGATGGGGGAGAAGTCCTTCCCAGGCGCTGCTCCAGGCAGCCCTCCTTCAAGCCCCAGCTCCGTGTCAGGGGTGCGCCCCTCAGGTTATGGTCAGTGACACCCTGGGGTCACTTCTCCTGCTCCGGGCTCGCCCTGTCCTGCGGCTGTCCTCTGCCACTGTCTGCGTCCTGGTGGCTTTGTCCTTCCCATGGAGGTCAGCCAGCATCATCCTTCTCTTCTCTGTCCGTGCCTCTTGCTAGGGAGCCCTCAGGCCCTGGGCTCCAGGAGCTCTCTGCAGATGAGCGCCGACCTCGGAGCAGGAGGCAGGCAGGCTGCGTCTCAGACAGAGACACAGGCCGGAAATGGCCTCAGTGAGACGCTCCCACCAACAGCGTCTACTTGTCAAAGCCCGTTTCCCGCAGAGCACACCAGCCTCCGTGTAAAAGGCAGGCGCCCGGGCCACAGTGGGGCCCTGGAACCGGCCCCGTAAATTCTGCGGTAACTGTTGGCTGAGCGTCATCTTCTTTCAGGGCGTATCTCCCACAAGTTGTTTTAGCCGCTCGGTCGTGTCCGACTCTTCGCGACCCTGTGGACAGTGTAGCTCGCTCGCCAGGGCCGTCTGTCTGTGGGATTTCCCAGGCAAGAATACTGGAGTAGACTGCCATTTCCTTCTCCAAGCATTACTTTCTTTCAAAATATATTTCCCACAAAGGCTAAGCCTTATTTGAACCAAATAACCAAATCCACACCCAAAGACAAAGGACGTAATTTTTGTATTGTTCCGGCGACAGGTATTCCTCAGCTTCCTGCTTTCCATTCCTGACATGTTCATTCTCTTGCGTGTTCCCCAAGATGGTATATATGGTTTCTTCGGAGGTTTTGGGTTAATATGCTCCATTTTTCACCTGGGTGGAGATGGGAGGCAGAGCGCATGAATTGTTATGTCACTGAGGCCTGGTGGGAGCTCTTCAATAAAGGGCTGTAATTTGTTTCCATTGCAGTTTATACAGTCCCTTTGTTTGTTCAGAAATGGGCAGAAGGAGTTGAACAAAACCCAGAAGAAATGAAGAGAAGCTTCTGACTTCGTTTTAGTTGTGTGTTGAAGAGATAAATGCCGTGGAGGGCAGCATAATAAGTACCTGCTAATAAAATGCATTCTCAGTAGGAAAAAAACCACATGTGTGAAATAATGAGGTGAAGAAAAACTAAAAGCCCAAATGTATTAGTGCATTTTTACTAGTAATGGGAAAAATACTAATTTGCCAAGTTTTAGGCGAAGCAAAATAGAACGTCCTGGGGTGGTGTTGAGAAGGGCCTTCTGTACCTTCTCGAAGCATTTTAGTCCTGTGGGGTGTGGTGGTCCGCACGGTGCGTGCTCTCCAGCAGTGGCGTGCAGGCCTGCTTCCCCGTCACCTGCCCCCTGTCTGCTGCACGAAGTGCCAGCGTGCACTCTTTGGGGCAGGCTGCCGTCCTGGTTGGGGATGTAGCGACACATTCTACGGCATCTCTTTGCCTCTCAAGTCGCTCTCTCTCTTCTGTTTTCTACGAGGATCGTAAGGTGATCTTCCCAAAACTGATGTTTATCCGTAGCGATCCATGGTAAAGGCGGGACAGCTGGAATGGAGACTTTTTACCCCTCCAGGCCCCAGCCTAGCACAAGTCTGGCTCACAGGGGCTCAGTACCTGCTGGGTAAAGGGAATTGCTTGTTTTCTCTGCGTTGTGTCCTCATTAGGAAAGTGAGGATCACGTCTGCCTTGCTCTGCTGGTTTAGGCGGTGGAGACATGTTTATAAAAGCCTGAAACGTAATATATGTGCAGTACGTCATAATTGTTATCACTTGTGTTGATTTGTTTCTGACTTCTGAAGTGTTTCAACATATGCAGGTCTTAAACTGGGAAACCGTCCAGTTTACTGTCTTGAGGATTGTATGTGTATCATCCATGGGGTAGTTGAGCGGCCTTGGACGAGATGCTGGTGTCCTGGCATGGACCGCTCTGTGTGTAGAATGGGGATAGTACAGCCTTGTGTCCACAAGGGGCACAGTGCAGAGAGACGTCTGGGTCAGGATCCTTGGGTTGAGGCAGACCTGGGTTTGCCTCCTGTGTCTTCTATTGATTAAATGTAACCTTTGACAATTTACTTACATTACTAAGTAATGTAATTACATTACATTACTTTCAGTTGTAAGATTAAGAAGATAATGTCTGATTAGCTGGAGGATTATCAGAAATAATGTGCAGCAGCCACTTGGCATCCTGCCTGCAGTAGTAGAAGCTCGATCAACATTAGCCTTGTCCCTTACTTCACCTGCTTGAGAAGTCGGTTTCTCCCCATAAGGCTGTACCATTTCCAGCTTAAAGACCTTTGGGTGGATCTTATCAGGAGTTTTAGCAGTGGGGTAACCTGTTAAAGTATGGAGAAGGCAATGGCACCCCACTCCAGTACTCTTGCCTGGAAAATCCCATGGACGGAGGAGCCTGGTAGGCTGCAGTCCATGGGGTCGCTAAGACTCGGACACGACTGAGTGACTCCACTTTCACTTTTCACTTTCATGCATTGGAGAAGGAAATGGCAACCCACTCCAGTGTTCTTGCCTGGAGAATCCCAGGGATGGGGGAGCCTGGTGGGCTGCCCTCTATGGGGTCGCACAGAGTCGGACACGACTGAAGCAACTAAGCAGCAGCAGCAACCTGTTAAAGGTATAAAGAGAGAATTTCTCTGCAGGATTTTCATAGTTAGATGGAGACAGGTGGGGGAGCCTTTGTCTTTGGCCGTGTTACATTGGGGGTTTGATGCTGTGCCGAGGCTGGGGTGTTGGATGGTGCCCACATGTGCTCCCAGCTGATGCCCGAGCCTGGCCAGCTGTGGCCCCTGCACACCGGCGAGTCTGTGTTCCTCTCTGGTGTCCCGGTGTCCACAGTGCTCTTACGTGTCGGTCATGCTTCATGCATGTAGGGGGATAATGTTAGTGGCACTTGGGAAGGCACAGAGGTCAAGGGGCCTATTGATCCTGAATCTCAAGGCTCTGCTGTCAGTCTGAATAACCCCTCTCCCCAGGGGGAGAAAGGACAGATCTGTGGGTGAGGGGAGGAGGGTGGTCTTTGTCATGCTGTAGATGGATTCAGAGGAAGTAAGACGACTGCCCAGAGGGAATTCCCTGGTGATCCAGTGGGTAGGACTCGATGTTTTCACTGCCATGGTCCAGGTTCGATCCCTGGCTGGGGAACTAAGATCCCACAAGCCGTACTGGGGAGGGATGCTCGGCTCTGGCTGGGCTTTCTCGCTCATGGAGAGGAGCCTGGACGGGCGGGCGTGGCAGCAGAGGGAGCGGCAGGAGCAGAAGCAGCTCCGCACCTGCTCTCAGGCTGACTTCATTCATCTCTCAGGCGGGAACAATTCAGGGATGGATTGAGACCCTCCACACCCAGCAGAGTGCCTGTGCTACCAGAAGGCAGTTGTATCAGCTCCTTCCTTACTGCTTAGCTCAGGCTCCCTTTGTTCAAATGTTGTGGATTTTGGCCACCTGATGCGAAGGGCTGACTGATTGGAAAAGACCCTGACGCTGGGAAAGACTGAGGGCAGGAGGATAAGGGGACGAAAGAGGATGAGATGGTTGGATGGCATCACCGACTCGATGGACATGAGTCTGAACAAACTCCAGGAGATGGTGAAGGGCAGGGAAGCCTGGCATGCTGCAGTCCATGGGGTCGCGACGAGTCGGGCACGACTTAGTGACTCAGCAACTAGTGAGACAAGTTACCGTGTCACCAGCAGCGCCCTGCGTTCGGCAGCTGACCGCGTGTCTGGTGCTCACCGCTCCTCCTGGGACCGCTGAGGAAGTGGGCGCACACCTGGCCATCAGGAGGCGGGGCAGAGGAGGTCCCGAGGTGGGTGTGTGAGGCTCCTACCCATGCTCCCGCTCCGATTGCTCCCGCATCCCCGGTGGCCCAGTCCTCAGTCTGAGCTCTCAGTTCTGCTTTCCAGGCAGGGGCGTCCTCACCTTCTCGTGAACCTGTGCTCACGTGTTGCAATCCCGCACTCCCAAAGCTCAGTTGATTCATTTTCTCACTCTCTCAGCCAGTGTTTGTTTGTTTCTTTAGAGTGTCTGCCTCTTCCATCTTTGCTCAGTTTCAGCACCTTCTGGGTGCAGACGCAATGACCAGGCGTTGCCCTGACACGGGTTTCTTGGTCCTGAGAGTGTGCGGCAGTCGTGTGCACCTTCTGTATTCTGTGCCCTACGGGGAGGAGTTGCCCTAACCCTCACAGTTTCCCCACAAGGGTAGCTGCTGGGCTTGGGCTTATTTTACAGTGAGGAAATGGACACATAGGAGGCAGCTTATCCACGGCCATGCCTCCCTGAAGGCGCCCCATCTGCCCTGATCTCGGAAGCTCACAGGGTTGGGCCTAGTTCGTACCCGGATGGGAGGAAGTGGGCTAATATGCCTGAGGGCTGCTTGCTGTGTGGTGTTTGGAGAAACTGGGGTTTGGACCCTGGCTGTGGGCTCTGGAGTCCACGCTCTTGTTCGCTGGCCTCAGCTGTCACCTGTTGGCTGAGTGCGCTGGGTGACTGATGGCCTTGTTGGAGGTGACCCACCAGAGCCTGCATTGGGGCATGTCAGAGACCACACTTCTCGTTTGTCTCTGCACCAAGGCCATCTCTGAGCCCAGAAGCAGTTGTCATTTGCTTGAAAGACAAGGATGGGATGAGATAGGAAATGTCAGACTCAACTTACTCAGTTTCTCCTTCATTTTATCGCCAGCTCATTGCTTTGCTGCTCAGCCCTAAGAAAATGCATGAGAAGATTTCCATTGCTGGTGTGTGTGGGTTGGGCCTTGGCCTGGGAAAAGCCTCTCCTTGGGGCTTCATCCTGACAGGATGGACCCTCAGGCCCACTTCCCTGTGTCCTGGGGCTGAGGGCGGGCAGGAAAGCAGAGGAGTTGGGCGTTTTGCAGACACTCCTGGTGGAGAGTTCCCATTCCCTCGTTTCCCTCATTTTCCCCTTCCCGTCTCTGCCATCAGCTCCGCGTCAGCTCTCTGCTGCAGAGCGGACAGTAGGGTGGTCCGCAGCACCCGGGACTGGGGGCCTCCTGCACTGTGGTGCGTCGGACACGTTAGGAGTGTCTGCAAAACGAAGTCTTTGGTTATGTTGTACCTGTGATCATATGTCATAAAATCCAAAAGGTTTTTTCTTTTTTTAGTTTCAGTGCTGGGATACAGAAGTGCGTTTGTTTCACACACTTCCCTTGGGGAAGAAACTGGAGCAGCTGGAGAAGAAACTTACAGCTTAAAAACACTGTGAAGTTAATGCTCCCCCAAAAGTGATTATTTGAGTTGCGAAAAACAAGGTTTTTAAAAACTAGAAATGACAAAGTGGATCAAAGAAGGCGTACATTTGAAAGGTTCTGTGAAGATTTGTGGTGAGGCTTTAAAAGTTAAGCTCTCGGCGTACTTGTTTGCAAACTAACGTTTTGCTCCTGGTTTCACAAGTTGCACATCCGCTCCTGAGCTCTGAGCTTGTTTCCAGGTGAAGGCTGGTGTGTCCTTCAAATGGCGTGGGGGCCTCTGTTGCATCAGTCCTCTCCCGGAGGGTGTTGCCGTTTTCTTACTCTCGGAGGCGTGAAGCTTGTTGGAGTCCTTCTCATGTCCTTCCATCTCTCCTGTGTCCTGTGTGTTGCCTGGAGGCGTTCCTTAGCTGTTCTAAATGCTTGACGCTTTCTCCCATGGGATTCCTCTTCCCCCTTCCACCATCATTTCCCTGGTTCAGACTTCTGGTTTTTAAAAATTTCGAATGTTTATTTGTTTATTTCTTTTACGTCTCTTATTGTTTGGCCTGTACTTTAAGTCAGTTTTTAAAAAATTGAAATGTCATTGATTTACGGTGCTGTGCTGATTTCTGCTGTGTAGCAAAGTGACTCAGTTATACATAGACTACATTTTAAAAAATCTTCTTTTCACCATGGTTTATCATAGGATGTTGATTATAGTTTTCTGTGCTTTGTAGTGGGACCTTGTTGGTTCTCTAGTCTCTAAATAAAGGCTAGACTCTCAACACCTGTTTCTTGGATCGGCTCCTAACATCGTGTCCTGTCCCTTACTCTGCTCTTGATCCACTCTTCGCACTGAAGCCAGAATTGTCTCCTTGAAATGCAAACTAAATCACGTCCTTCTCTTCCTTAGAACCTGCAGTGACTGCCCGTCCTCTGTCTAGTAAAGGCCCAGCTCCATCTCAAGGACGCTCAGGGTTTGACTCAGGCCATCTTTTCAGCCTAATTTCATACTTTATCCATCTGTGTTATCTGTATTTCATATATTTTGGACCTTTAAAATCAATTTTTTTTTCACGTTCTTTTATGGTAGCTTGCTCGGCCCTTGTACTTTTCCTGTTTCCAGTGTTACTAAGAGAGTAATAATTTCTTCCTCTTCATCTCTTCATCACTTTACCTGATTCTCAATTAAGCACTGTTTCATTATGTCCTGAGATTAATTTCATCACTTGGTTCCCTCACTAGATTACTGGTTCCTTGGGGATCAGACCATGTCTTGCTTACTTACCTTTCATCATTTTGGACAATGTGTTTTACCAAGAAGATAGCCGATAAATGCGGAACTGAATTAATTTAACGTTACCTTTCCCAAATTATTTCTTTGTATGTGTTCACTGAGACCCCACGAGGCATTGGAGGAGGCTGAGGATTTAGGAGATCTCGTGGTCCTTAAAGGTGAGGGGGCCCAGCCGAGCGCTTTAAGGGAGGGCTTTTCCTTTCATAGGGCAGAGACTTGGTCTTTGTTAAAGGCACGTTGAATGAAATATGAAGTAGTTTTGGAAGGAAGGGAGATGGCTGAGCAGCTGACGGCTGATGACAAGTGAGAGCCTGCTGGGGAGGTAGAAGCACTCTGACCCAGATTAAGACCTTTCTAAGCTTCAGTTTGCTCATCTGTGAAGCCGGGAGAACAGTGGCGTCTCTTCCATGAGGTGCCGGGATGATTTAATGAGGTCACACGTGCGGGCCGCTGGCACAGTGCCTGCTGGACGGGGCGGCCTCATTCAGTGTCGCTTGCTGTGCTGCGGTGGTTTCTGAGCATTTCCGAGAGCGGCAGCGGCGCTGGGAAGGGCTGTCGAGTCCTTACGGAAAGCCCTCTGTCAGGGTGGGGACCCTCAACATGCCTTCCTCCACTGCCGTTTTAGGGCGCTGTGTTCTTCACTGCTAGGGAACGTCGGTGAACGGGTGCTGACTTTCCGTCACAAGGCGCTCTGAAAACTCAAAGTAGTTTTGGAATTTTTTTGACCATGCTGTGCCTCAGGAGAGATTTTAGTTCCCCTATTAGGGATCAAAGCCATGTTCCCTGCATTAGGAGCACAGAGTCTTAACCACTGGACCGCCAGGGAAGTCCCAGAATAACTTTTACTATACAAATAGTATATGCTTCTTTTAGAAATCTTGAAAGATATAAACAGAAAGGAAAAATTGTATATAACCCTACATGGGCAAATACACACACCATTAATATTTTATGTATTTCTTTTATATTGTTTTCTATTTTTAAAAAATTTGGATTGATCTTTGAAGTTACACTTTTCCAAAAATATTATTTTGAATCCTGACTTTCTGTGTATCATAAGATATTTTTCATGCTGCAGATTCTTTATAAATGCCATTTTTAATGATTGCATGCATTTGCATTATGTTTCTGCACCATAGCTTATCTAACCATTACCTCATAATTGGCTGTGAGTTTCTTGCTAATCATTTATTAAGTCTCGATTCTTAAGATCATCCTCCCTTCTGGGAGTTATGTTGAGATCTCTAGAGATATTTACACATTTTCTAGGTAGTGTTTTAAATGGCTGGTTATGTAACAAGTTGACGGCTTCACATCATTGCCTTTCGTTTCGGTAGAACATGTTTATAAATTTGAAAACAACAAGGGAAAATATTTGGTCTCTGGTGTACTTGAATGATTGCTTCTCAGGGCCTCCAACCTGTCACCACATAAATTAAGTGAAAAGCAAGTAGAAAGGACCGCTGACGGGAAGCCGTTACCGTGGCTCAGCGCGGGTTGGTCTGAGTCAGTCAGCCTCACGTCCCGGAGAGGCTTGTTTTCTCGGTGCGCGACAGGACTCACTCTGTGCCTGCTGCTTGGCGGATCTTTCGTCTTTGTGGTGGCTGCACGTGAGTGTTGCACCCTTTGTAGTTGGACCATTGTGCTTCCTGGATGTGTCTGCGGGCTGAGGGAAAGCCAAGTTCATGTTTCTTGCTCGTAAGACGCTTCACTGGCTGGATATCACGTTTCATGATACCTGTGTGTTCTCTGTAATGTCACTTACTGAGGCCGTCTGGGCGGGCTGTCTTTCTTGGGATCAGAAGACCCCTGGACCTCTCTCATCCCGTGTTTGCCTCATGCTCAGTGGCCCTGACCTCCACCTGGACTCTGCAGCCCTTCCTCTTGGTCCCAGGCTTGAATCCCGCATCTTCTGCAGCTCCTAGGTCCTCTCTGACATCAAATCCCTTTTACTCTAAGTCATAGATAATAAATAGATTAATTAGATTGTGGCATCCTTGGTCGTGTCTAAACATCTCTATCTTCAGGACCTTTAACTGTGCCCGGTGTACAGTGCTACTCTTTTTTCAGTGATTTTTAAAAATTGTGGTAAGATAAACATAAGATTTGCCATTCTGTCTTTGTTTAATATTTACTTTTGTTTATTTATTGATTTGGCTGCGCCGGATCTTCATTGTGGCCTGCAGGATCCTCGGTTGCGGCCTGTAGGATCTGGTTCCTGGCCAGGGAATGAAGCTGTGCCCCCTGCATGGGGTCTCAGCCAGCAGACCACCAGGGAAGCCCCTGAGTGTACAATTCACTGGCCTTGAGGGCATTCATCATGCTGCGCGGTCATCACCACTCTCTACTTCTGAAACTTTTCTTTTTTATCAAACAGACCCACTCCAGCACTCTTGCCTGGAAAATCCCATGGACAGAGGAGCCTGGTAGGCTGCAGTCCATGGGGTCTCTGAGGGTCGGACACGACTGAGCGACTTCACTTTCACTTTTCACTTTCATGCATTGGAGGAGGAAATGACAACCCACTCCACTGTTCTTGCCTGGAGAATCCCAGGGACGGGGGAGCCTGGTGGGCTGCCGTCTATGGGGTCACACAGAGTTGGACACGACTGAAGTGACTTAGCAGCAGCAGCAGCAGCAGCCCTGGACCCACTAAACAATATTTCCGATCTCTGCTACCAGCTCGTGGTAGCCTCTGCTCTGCTGCCTGTCTCTGGATTTGACCGTCCTCGGTACCTTCTGTAAGTAGAGTCATAGGTATTTTTCTTTTTGTGACTGGCTGTTTCCCTTACCGTATTGTCCTTAAGGTGCATCTTTGTTGGAGCACAGATGGGAATGTTCCTCCTGCATGAGGCTGAGTCATGTTCCGTTTTGTGTATGTAGCGCACTTTGTTTGTTCATCCATCCACAGACTCTTGGGTTGTTTCTGCTTCTGGGCAGCTGTGAGCAGTGCTGCTGCGAACATGCTGTGCAGCTGTCCGCCTGAGCCCTTTCTTCTGGGTGGGCCCTGGAGTGGAGCTGCTGGATCCCATAGAAGCTCAAGGCTTAGCTATTTGAGGGGCCCCACACTGTTTTCTGGAGTGGCTGCTTCATTTTACATCCCACCAGCAGTGCACGAGGGTCCTACAGTGGTCTTCAGCGTCACTCCATCATGTTTCTCTTTATGACCCAAAGAGAAGGCAAGTAATGCCCAGAGTCATCGTTAAGGGTGTTTTCTGAGTGAATGGAGAGAAGCTGCGATGTTAGCCTGTTAGCACCACCTTGCGTGGGTGTCAGAGTGTGGTGGGGATGCTGGGGGGCAGGTGGTCACCTGGCCACGGTGGGAGCGGGGTGAAGCGCTTGGTGATCGTTGCTGCTTAGGAAGCTGGCAGGCCACCTCCACGTCTGCGGCTGCTTCTGAGTCAGCACAGCGAAGACGACAGAGCTGGCGCCACGTGGAGGCCCTGGAATCCATCCTGAAAGCGTCGTTCAGACTGTTTCAGGCCACATCTGTGCTTTTCCTCTGTATTCTCCCTTCTCCCCCACCTTCCTTCATCAGTTTTCTTAATTCAGATTTGGAAAAAAAGATACATTGGCTTGGCCAAACAGTTTTTCCATAACATCTTATCGATTTTCCGTATTATGGAAAATCCAGAACGAACTTTGTGGCCAATCCAATACTTCTTTCTCTTCTCTGCCTGTTTATAGTATTGTAACTGACCTAATGCACACATAGTTGTCTCGGATCATTACTTAGGAGAGACCAGAACAGTCAAAGTGTGAAGTCATGATGTGCTGGTTTTCATGTCAGTGTTGAGTCCTGAAATGGCAAATGGCCTGTGGCCAGAAGTCTTGATGATAGTATTTTCTACTCCTGTAAGGAACAGTCTGGTTAGGTGATAACTAGGCTTTTATTAAAAATGTTCTGTTTGGATGATTTCTTCAGTTTCTCGGATGGAAAAAACTCTCAAGTGTATCAGGTGCTCCAGTTTGGCCGACGTGATCGTTGGATGCTCTGCTTGGGGCTGAGCAAGACCCGCTGCTGCTGCTGCATGCTGGCGCCGCCCAGACTCACACGCTGCACGCCTGCCCCCAGGGTGGTGGTGCTGGGCGCAGTCTTTGGGAGGCGACTGGTTTAGATTAGGTCAGGGGAGCCCTTCCTCCCTCTGTGCCCGCACACCTGAGGAAAGGCCAGCTGAGGCCGCGATGAGAAGTGGACGTCTGCAAACCAGGAACTGGCACCTTGATCTTGGGCCTCCCAGTGTCTAGAACTGTGAGAAGTAAATGTTTACTGTTCAAGTTAGGATCGATGGTGCTTTGTCACGGCAGCCAGAGTAGGTAGGATGGTTGATTTTTAGTGACATTCATTAAGGACTCATCACGTCCCAGTGGCCCTGTCGTGTGGTTAGGAGGATGTTCGGATTGATCCCAGGCTTCCTCCCAGCTTGGAATGTGGAATGGAGGTGAGCAGCCACCGTGGCCTTGACTTTCTGTGTCTGCCTCAGTAACACTGGGTCTCTGTTGTCAGGCCTGATCTGTGGGGACAGGAAGACTCAGCCAACTGGGGTTGAATCTCAAATCTGTTCCTGTCTGTATGACCTGGAGCAAATCATTTCACTGCATTGAGCTCATTAAATGTTTTTACCATGAAATAATTTCAATATAGTAGTATAAAGAACAATAAAATGAATTTCCATGTAACAGTCTCCCAGATTCGAAAGTATCAAGATTTTTATATATTTGCTTCATCTCTGGGCTTCCCTGGTGGCTCAGCTAGCAAAGAATCTGCTCACAATGTGGGAGACCTCTGTTCGATCCCTGGGTTGGGAAGATCCCCTGGAGAAGGAACAGCTACCCTCTCCAGTATTCTGGCCTGGAGAATTCCATGGACCGTATGGTCCACGGAGTCACAGAGTGTTGGACACGACTGAGTGACTTTCAGTTTCTTCATCTCTGACTTTTCCTATTTGTTGAATTATTTTAAAGAAAAATCCCAGAGGCATCATTCCATTTCAAACCTTCGTGCTTTAGTATGCATTGCTAAAAAAAACCGAACATTTTCTAATAGAATCACAATGTTAATGTTATACCCCAATATTAATAGTTATTTTTGATAGCATTTAACACCAATCCACAATCAAATTTCCTAGATTGTCCCTGAGTTCGTTTTTATCACCTTTCAAAAGGAGATGATAATGCCCAGACCCTCCCTCCAGGGCAGGAACTCTGTTTGTGGGAGGGTGTCGCATGCCTGTTTTGGGTGGCGAGGGTTTGGAGTTTTCTGTATACCCGGGGCCTCACCTCTGAGGGGCCTAGTGTAGGATCGGGCCCAAAGCACGTGCTCAGTGCATGGAATCGTCCTAGTGATGCACGTGCTTCCTGGCGCTTTGTGCTAAGAACAGCGCTGGCCCGTGGACCGTAGCGTGGACGTGCAGGCTGCCTCAGCAGATCTGAGCTTGCTCTGTCATTTTCCATCTCTGAGGTTTCTACAATTCTTCCCCTGGACACGAAGCCTCCTTTTCTGCCCAGCAACCGTGTGTTCATCCTCTGTTGTCAGTTGTGAAGTTTCTACAGCAGATGTCACGTGTCTCTGAGGAACCGTGTCCCAGAGGAGGCCCCACATTGCAGATGCACATGAAGTTATGTGACAGTCCGTGTTCCTGGAAGCCAGCCCCGTTCTCCCTGCCGCAGCCGTGTTGCCTTACCAGTGCGGATCACTTCTGGGAGAGTTAGCTGGAAAGCTCATGAGTTGGTGGTGTCCCTGTAGCCCCTGTTCTGCTGCAGAGGCAGGTGGCTGCCCGTCTGTCATCTCTAGAGAACAATAGGATTTCCTCTGATGGAGGAGAAGGCAAACGCATGTGGCTGGAGTCATGGGCTTGGCTGGAGAGCAGGGGTCTGTAGAGACCGAGGGAAATAAGTGAGCATGTGTTCACCCTTTACCTGGCTTCCACAGCCGGCCTGATACCCGACGTGGGAAATCCTGCCCAGGAGAAGTGCCCAAAAGGAGAGTCTAAGACACAGATGGGGAGGTTCCCAGCCAGAGACCCTGCAGTGAGGCCCACGGCTGTGCACGTCCCCACTGTGTCTGTCCTGTTAACTGCAGCCAGCCAGCAGGACAGCTGGGTACCATTCCTCCTTGGGTAACTTTGCAGGAGGCATTGAGCGTCACTCTCAGTTCATACCTGTCTTCATTTCAGCAGGGCTTACTGGGAGAGCATAGCCCCACCTAATCAGGTGCCTAACCCAACATAGTGCCCAACGTAATGCAAGTTAGGTCACTTAAGTGCTCTTAGTGGGAGCCTTTTGGGAGATTTTGTTGTTCAGTTGCCAAGTCATGTCCAACTCTTTGCGACCCCATGGACTGCAGCACACCAGGCTTCCCTGTCCTTCACTCCCTCCCAGAGTCTGCTCAGACTCATGTCCATCGAGTCGGTGATGCCATCCAACTGTCTCATCCTGTCGTCCCCTTCTCCTCCTGCCCTCAGTCTTTCCCAGTGTCAGGGTCTTTTCCAGTGAGTTGACTTTTCACATCAAGTGGCCAAAGTGCTGGAGCTTCAGCTTCAGCATCAGTCCCTCCAGTGAATATTCAGGACTGATTTCCTTTAGGATTGACTGGTTGGATCTCCTTGCAGTCTAAGGGACTCTCAAGACTCTTCTGCAACACCACTGTTCAAAAGCATCAGTTCTTCTGTGCTCAGCCTTCTTTATGGTCCAACTCTCACATCCATACATGACTACAGGAAAAACCATAGCTTTGACTACATGGACTTTTGTCGGTTAAGTGATGTCTCTGCTTTTTAATACGCTGTCTTGGGAGATTTACTGCCTGTAAATTGAAGATGATTTGATTGTTTAAAGAATTTTGTTTGTGCTGCAGATTGGCATTACTGTATTATATCCAGGCTGATTCTGGTTGCTTTCCTGTCTTCCTGCTCCCTAAGGAATGATGCTTAGACTCAGAAAACCCCTTAACCCACTAATACACATGCCTGAGAACTGGGCCGTCCCTGTCTGGCCGTTGTTTCGTGCAGTCTCTGGTCTGGGAGCTCGTGGCCTCCCTGTGCGGCCCCGCGCGCTCTGTGCCAGCCTCCCGTGCCTGCAGGCCCCATGTTGGTGATCACAGTGTCAGTGTTCCTCCGTACACAGCCTTGCGCCCACCAGCCTCTGTTTGTAATCCGTCATCTCATTTCCCTCTTGGTCATTCTGTAGATGGCAGGACAGGGCTCCTGCTCAGGTGCTCACCCCACAGACGTGGAGGAACCAGACCGAGTCCTGGAACCCGGCCTCATTGCCTGGCCCGAAGCTCCACCCCTGCGCTGTGCTCCCCTGTTCCCCCCGAGTCCTCCACCCTCCCTGCCAGCTGGGACAGGAAGCAGGCGGGCACGGACCTCTGATCCCGATGCCTTCGCTCTTCTAAACAGTGCGGGAGTGAGGATGCCACAGGCTGAGGGGCAAACACGGGATTTTTTTTAATATAATTTTATTTATGTATTTCTTTATTTTTGGTTCTTCTGAGTCTTCATTGCTGCTCAAGGTTTTCTCTAGCTGTGGTGAGTGGGGGCTACTCTCTGGTTGCGGTGTGCAGGCTTCTCTTTGTGGTGGCTTCTCTTGTTGCAGAGCAGGGCTCTTGGGCTTGTGGGCTCGGTAGTGGCGGTGCCCAGGCTCTGGAGCACAGGCTCAGAAGTTGGGGTGCACAGGCTCAGTTGCTCTGAGGCATGTGGAATCTTCCCAATCCAGAAATCAAACCCATGTCCTCTGAATTGGCAGGCAGACTCTTTACCACTGAGCCACCAGGGAAGTCCCAAACTTGGGATTTTTGACATGGCCTTGACTTCCCTGGTGGCTCAGATGGTAAAGCGTCTGTCTACAATGTGGGAGACCTGGGTTTGATCCCTGGGTTGGGAAGATCCCCTGGAGAAGGAAATGGCAATCCACTGCAGTACTGCTGCGGAGTCATTTCAGTCGTGTCCGACTCTGTGCGACCCCATAGACAGCAGCCCACCAGGATGCCCCGTCCCTGGGATTCTCCAGGCAAGAACTATTGCCTGGAAAGTCCCATGGACAGAGGAGCCTGGTAGGCTACAGTCCATGGGGTCGCAGAGTTGGACACGACTGAGCGGCTTCACTTCACTTCATTTGGGCTCAGTTTTCTCATTTGCAAAACGGGAACAGCGATGCCTGCCTTGCAAGTTACCACGGGTTTTCCAGCAGGAAGCACTCTTGAGCTCCGAGGTGTCACAGAGTCTGTGAACTTGTGTCTAGGGCCCCTTGTGGGTGAAAGCAGACTTTGGCTATTACCTGCATCCTCCCTCCCTCCTAGTGAAAGGCATGGGGGTGAGGTGCAGAAAACCACAAAGCTTATCTCACAAAGCCTTACTTTTAAATAAAAATATTGATTTGTAATTATTTGCTTAAATATCTGTTATACAGATGGACTGTGCACTCCTTGGGGACAGACCCTGGCATTTTGCTTGGTACCTAGTAATTGCTGGAAAAATATTTGTTAAGTAATAAAATGTACCAATTCTCTAGTCCTGCCTGCCCACCCATCAACTTTCTTGAAATTTGATAAGGTTTTATTCTCTTGGAAAATGAAATCTCCTAGGAGATGGTAGCTTAATTTCCTTTTTATCCACAGACCCTTATGTGGAGCAGCCACCAGTGATTATTTAAGCAAATTGAATAAAGCTTCTGGATTCTTTTTGTCTCTCGTGGTCGCTGCCCCTTTATTTCTGTCAGAAGATTGGACTTATTGGACTGTCAAGTATTGGGTTAAGAATTTTATTTTTGCTCAAAAAAATAGAGCGAAAAAAAAATCACTCTCCCTTCCTTTTTCTTTGGTTTAATTAACCTTTATTTTATTTTCTCATCAGAAAAAAAGGACGTGACACAGAGCCTGGAGAACTATACCTCCAAGTGTCCCGGGACCATGGAACTCCTCACCCTCCCAGACGGGCTCACGCTGCCCCCAGTGCCCTTCACCAAGCTGCCCATCGTCAGGTAGGACAAGCTGGCCGGAGCGCAGGAGGCGAGCTTGCTCCTAGCGCCTGCTTTGTTCTGAGCAGGGATGTAGATCTGCAGAAGGGTTCCCGTTTGTGGCTGCCTATGTATTTGGTTTGTTGTCTCGTGAAGTCTCAGCTGCTGCCTGTGAAGCGTGTTTCATAGATGAGAGTCAGACCAGGGCCATCACAGAACAGCTATCGCCATGCTCCTTTCCATTGGCAGAGCCACTCCAGCCTGTGTCTGCCTGGTTCCGCAGCCAAGCTGTGGCCTCTCTGCATGATGGAGACAGACCAGGCCTCATGGCACTTACCCGTGTCTGGGTGCCACTGTGCACCCCGGCACACAGGCCTCGGAGCACCTCCACTCCCTTGCTTTGTGGGGCTCACAGGACTGTCCATGGCTGCTCTGTCTCCCAACTGGCTGCAAGCCCTTCCTTATTTCTGTGGACCTCCAGCCCCATACACCCTCATGAAAATGCTGAGCAGGCCGATTGTATGGCAGGTTTCATTTCTGTGCTCAGCTCCGCCTGCTGCTTACAGGGCCTTTCCCTCCCTTGCTCTGGCTGGCGGCATTCAGTCATCTTCCAAGATTTAGTTTAAAGATTATCTCTTCCGTAAAACCTTTTCCCTGAGCCCCTCAGATAGAAATAATTACATCTTCTGGATAATTGCCAATTGTTTCAGTGGCAAAGAGCAGAAAACCTAGTAGTGGATAGGAAATAAGAGGTTATTTTTTTTATTTATTAAGAAGTTGGAAACAGGTGGCTTCTCTGTAATGCTGTCTTTACCTCCTGATGACCAAACGGCTGCTGAGGCTCCAGATGACACATCTACATCCAGGATAGGATAAAGGAAGAAGGGCCAGGGCCAGGCACCTATCTTTTGTTTACTAGCATAGCAAAAATGATCTTGACAGACTCACAGTGGACTTCTGCCCCAGTGTCCTTGACCAGGAGTGCATCTCCTGGCCACTGCTGGTTGTAAGAGAGGTCGAGGAAATGGGGTTTAACTCTTCCAATCTCTGTAATGCAGGTGGGGAAGGGAGAAGGGGACAGAGTGGTGCTGGGTTAGCCGGCCAGGAGCATCTTCCATGTCTTCTTCCGTTTCATTTACGGAATGTGATTATACACCTTCGCTCTGTCTGCGAGCTCCCTGGAGAGACCTTTGTTTTTGCAGCCCTTAGGTGCTCGTGTGTGTTGAGCGAATGAACGGATCCAGCCATCAGGATTCTCTGTAAGCAGTCCTCAGAACATCTGACCCAGATTGTCTTAGGCACAGGGGGGATTATGGCACATATACCTACAGAATCCAGGAGAGGGATTCAGGCAGGGCTGGAGCCAGGCGTCAGACAGTCTCACCAGCACCTGCCTCTTTCCCCTCTCAGCTCTGCCCTCTGCAGCCAGGCTTTAGTCTCAGGTTCTTCGTAGCATCAGGCTGGCAGCTTCGGCTCCCCGTCCTGCAGTGGCTGGGAGAAGAGAAGGTGCTGCTTGTGGAAGGAAGATAAAGCTTCCTTTTCCTGGGAGCTTCCACAGACGCCCCTGCTCTCTGGCACTTCTGCTGGGTCATGGACTCAGATCCGAGTCCCTGCTCCTAGTCCCACATTGGCCATTTCCTGCAAGAGCCCTGCTTCCTTTTGATGGAGTTGAAGTTAAGATCTGGGTGCCGTGTGTGCGCCTCACTGTCGGGTTGCTGCTGCTCACAGTGGACAGAGCTAGGCAGCATCTATTTACAGACACATGTTATTCACCGCATGTTCATGCCCATGGTGATTTCTGCATGTCTCTGTGTACTGGAAACTGAGTTCATACTGATACCTAAAGCTCCAATTCCACCCAGCACCTAGGGGTCCTTCTAGTATCTGTAAGTCTTTCTCAGACGGGGGAAACCCGTCTCCCATTGACCTCAATCTGGTTGCTCATTTGGTCAGTTCCCCTACTGGTTACCATGGCTACCATGTTGCCCTCCCTCCCCACGGGGAGCTCTGCCCCAGCCCTGTGGGCCCCATCACCCTACTTGGGCAGCTTTGACTGTTGCCCATCTGTGCAGAGATAGCCAGGAGGTTCTTGGGTATGTTTCCCCTGTAAATAAGGTTGAGGAATTGAAAACCGAGAGAAAAGGTAAGCGGAGTTGTCCCATGGCTTTCTTACCAACATATTTTCTGTCACTTTCCTAATGAGTGTCCCACCTCTGCTTTGCATCATCCTTATTAGCCACAGTATCCTGAGGTATCAGCTTTTAAAATGCCAAATGTTTCCAAATGGAATCCCTAAAAATAATTCTTGTTCTGGAAGCGTCATTCCTGGACTTCTGCTTTACTGTTGGCAGCTCCATAGACCAAATACAATGTTACTAGTTTCACAGCAATTTATACTGAATGAGTTATGCTTGAGGTCAGGTACCTTGAGTGACTTTTTCTGGGTACATTTTATGGGCAGACATTTGATGCTGGACTTTGAGTTACGAATGAATGTCATGGCTAGCTTGTTGGGTTTCTTTTCGTCTGACCATGCCCTTGGAATCCCTCTGCAGTTTTTAAAAGCCTTTCATGTGATCTGAGGCTTCTGTGCTTGAGTTGATGATTACTAGGACGACAGGTGACACCTCGCTTTTAGGTGGTGGCAGCGGCAGCGAGTAGGAAGCCGTCTGTGTTGCGAGGAGATGGTGTCGCTTTAGCAGTGAGCGCACAGACATGAGTTGGTGCTGCCGGCCCAGGGTTCAGCAGGGTGCTCGCAGGTCGCTGGGCCCCGCGCCTAGTTCCCGTGCCTCCGCCCGCGGCTGTTGTCTTTCGCGCAGGGACTCGGCTCTCTGAGCCTGTAAGTGCGTGCTGTTTTAGGGAGGGAAGAGCAGGGCTCTTGTGCGCCTGCCGTGTGTCGGGTGCTGTCACAGGTGCTTTGTTTTGTTGTGTGGTTGTTCAGTCGTGTCCAGCTCTTTGCAACCTCATGGACTGTAGCTCGCCAGGCTCCTCTGTCGGTGGAATTTCTCAGGCAAGAATACTGGAGTGAGTTGCCATGCATATCAACTCAGTTTTCAGAGTGAAGGTTTGAAGGTCTCTGCTTTAGACCACTCTCCCTTCTCTGCCCGAGTTTGGAATCAGCAGAAAGAAACATCTGTCTCAGGTGGATGGTGGAGCTCGTGCCCAGTGTGACTCAGGGCTGCCCAGATGTTCCGCAACCTCTGGCAGAGCCCTGGGGCCGGCCCCATCCCATCACGCTGAGAGCCAGGCAGAATCCGTGCTCTCGCTCGGCAGGCAGGCCGCAGGAGAAGGGCCTGAGCGGCGCACATGCTGGTTCTCCTGCCAGATCTGCCCTCTCCCTTAGGAGGGGTGAGGGAAGTGCGAGGTTGGGACCCTACCCTACGCTGTCCCTCCTCCAGGAAGCATGGAGCCCGGGGGCACGTCCACGGGACTTCCTGGACAGCGTCATCAGGTACCGATCGTCTTTCCTGTTTCGAGTGAGAGGCTGGAGGTCCGGGGTGAAGCCCTCCTTGCTGTTGCCCAGCTGGTGGGTCCTTCACTGCACTCAGGTCTGTGGCTGTTGCAGGTGCGTCCCCCCCAGGCTGGATGCAGTGGGCGTGAGACGCTCATCGGTCGTGGCACCTTGGCCAGCGTGAGGACTTGCACAGCGCAGCACAGCCGGGTTTTTTGTGCACAGAGGGCTGGGATTTGCTGCTGTTGGTGATAAACTGCTTAGCCTTGAGGATACGGCTTTGAAAGATTTGGAAGCTGAGTTGGAAATCCAGCTTTTGGGAGTTTATTCATTCAACATTCACTGAGAGGTCCGCATTGGTGTGTTGCACCAGCGCTGGACTCGAGACAAATGAGGCCCTGGGCGCCCGTCCTCGGAAAGCTCATGGCCGAACAAACAGAAAACTGAGTGATTCTGATCCTGTACGAGAAAAGCATGCCGGAGGGGCTTGCAAAGGCGAGGAGGCAGAGAAAGTGCAGGATAGAGGCCTTTCTTGAAGAGCTGAGGCGGGTGAGCACCGCCTCTGCCTCGGGTTGTGGTGGGAACAGGTGAGGATCACACGTGTGACCCGGCCCTCCCCAGGGCCAGGCTCAGGAGCCATCAGTGATGGCCGGAGTGGTGGGGGTGCTCGTGTGCAGGACAGGGTCACAGTGGAGGCCGGGAGAGCTGAGAAAGGCGTGATGTCGTGGATTCTCTGAGGCGGTCTCTAGTTTATAGACACACACACACAGACATATATATGTAGTCAGCACAGATTAGCCTGTGCCGTGGCAGAAACATGGCCCCTAGAATCTCAGAGAGATCAGCCCTCAGCACGGCCCAGGTTGACGTCTCCTTCTCGTGGTGTCTGATGCAGATTGGGCAGGTAGCTTTCCAGGGTGGCTGACCTCCCCGAGGTCGCTCAGTGATCCGGGCGCGTCTGTCTGCTCGTGTCCGGCCCCCAGGACTGCCTTGAGGAGGAGGCGGGGCGCCACTGGGAGTGCTTTGTCTCCCAGGGACCCGCGTGGCTTCCCCTCCCGACCCTCCAGCCTTTCTTCCTGCAGAGGGGCTGTGGGTGGGGAGGGGCTCAGGGCCCCCCAACCTTCCGACCCACCCTCTGCCCCTCACCGTGCCTTCAGTCTCGCTGTCTTGCCCGCTGTCCCTCCCAGGGGCGGTCAGCATGCCGGAGCTGCAGGACGTACTGTGTCCTCCTGGCCCGTTTCCAGCTGTGGACGTTGGTCAACATGCTTCCTCTCCCCTGTGTCAGTTTCCTCGTTAAGGACTTGGAGGTGATGGTGATAGCCCCCCGGCTCGGGAGGCGGAGGAGGTTTAGTTGGGATGGTGCATGGGCAGCAGTGGGCACAGGCCTGAGGTCTGGCTCTGTGGACCATGGGCCTTCAGTCCAGGCTGATTGGCATCACTAGCAGACATCCACAGCTGGAAAAGCGGTTTAGTGAGGTGCAGACTGCGCAAATGCAGAACCGGACGCGCACGTAAACAGAGCCAACGGAGCTGCTGCCCTTCGCCCGTGGAAGGAAGGAGGGAGCCAGCTTCTGCAGAGCGGTGGGCATGGACCCACCGCGCCTCCCCGAATCCTCTCGGTGGTTTGTGTTACAGCCCAGGAGCCTGAGCGCAGGGAAGGCAGGCCCGCGGCTGGTGGATGCCGCCATCCCGGTGGAGCAGGCCGAGGGCCAGGCTCCGTCTGCCCATAGACGTCCTCTCTCCCGGGACTGCCTGGGGCTGGGGGGCGAGTTGTGCTGCCTTCTCTGCCGTGTCCCGCAAAGCTGAGTGCTTTTCCTCCCCTCGGTGTATCTGCTGTTTGATTTATTGTCCGTGTAATACCAGATATTTGGTCGTATTTACACTGAAGGCAAGCTAACAAGGCAGTTGAAGTATTTTTGTTCCCTTTGAAATAACAGGCGTGTGAAACTGCTGGACCTTCCCGCCAGCCTCCGGCCGCAGAAGATAAAGAGCTCGCTGGGCCCAAGTGTGTCGGCCAAGAGCCCCTTCATCTACTCCCCGATCATCGCCCACAGCCGCGGGGAGGAGCGCAGCAAGAAGATAGGTAGGCGGGCTGCCTGGCTTCCGGGACATGTTCGGCCACCCGACCCCGGGGGCTTGTCTGGACTTGAGATCGTGAGACTTGACGCGGTTCATGTGAGCCCGTGGGATATACCCTCACTCAGGTGTATTCTGCTTGCTGGCTTTGTCTGACCACTGCCTATAGGTCTGCCTTTTTAGTATCTATTTCATAAAAGGAGGTTTTGTGCAAGTTCTAGAAACCAGAAGACCTCTGTTATTTGAGACTTAGGTCAATTACATAGGAGAGGTACTTGGAGACCAGGGTGATTTTCCAAGGCTGGAGTGACTTCTGAATCATCCACGGAGATTAAAGGTCATCTTTTGTTCAGGACTGAATGGGCATAAGGGCGTCCCATCACTGTCCCGTTTGAAGGCTGGCAGTGCTCGTTTTGTGTCTCGCTGACGGTCGTCACCTCTCCTGAGAGGCCTGGCGGCTCTGCAGGGCGCCGTGGCATTGTGTCTTGGGGGTGGGTGGGGCGGGGCCACTCACTGCTGAGGATCCTCATGGGCTTCTCTGTGCGCTCAGGCCCCTGCCGCATCCCAGGGCACGGCCCCCTCGCTTTCCTGTCCCCGTGGCCCCCAGAGCTCTCCTGTGCCACCCCGTGCCTCCGTGCCCTCCCCCAAGCTGGCCGTGCCTCAGGCCTCATTCCTCACTGCTCCCCCTCCTTGGACCCCGCGCACTTGGGGATTGTGGTGCCTGCGAGTCGCAGTGACAAAGCTGCAGGGCTGAGAGGCGGGTCACTGGTTGGTCATTGCTGACTCTGTCCGAGAAGTTTCAGTGGAAGACCCGCAAAGCTTGTGCAACTCAGTGCTGGCTTCTCCTCTGTCTTCCTTTTTTTCTCCTTTCATTTTTACACCCCTGGCATAAGAGAAGGCATCCTGGCTTCTCGAGGCTCTTCTCCGCAGGGTGCAGCAGTCCAAGTGCACTCACCCACCACTCACACCCGGAGCTGACCCCACCCGCCGTGCGCTGTCATGCCTTTCCGCTCACCTCCTCCCGCCTTTCCGCCCCTGCTCCGTGGCGCCAGCCACACGACCACTTGCTATTTTTTGAACGTGACCTCTTGTTCCAGTCTCAGGGCTCTGCTCTGGGTGAATGACCGACTGCAGCAGTGTCCTGGCTCTTAGAAGAGCAGGGCCCCACCCAGCAGGCATTTGTGATGTGAATGTGAATCTTTGACGTTCTAGTTCTAGTCTGTGATTCTGAGAGACAGCTCTGGCCTCCTGACTGCTCCTCTGCTCTGGAGAAGATGCCAGAGAGGCTGGGAGCAGGGGGTGGGTGGACCTCGTGGTTGAGCAGTGGCGGAGCTGGTCCTGGGCGTCTCCAGCACATGCCAGCGAGCAGTGCCCATCTGCCAGGGGACGCCCCCTTTGATCTCTTGGAGCTGGGGGGCTTGGGTCCTGTTCATATCAGAGTCTCAGGGGTCTCTCGATGGTGGGGAGGCCACTTTCCAGGCCCCTTCCCCCGGGGTGGACCTGGGCCCATCATTACAGAGTTAACAAGGTTTGTCTCCTGGACATTGTAGGAGTCTCTGGCTGTTCTTTTTGGGTCTCGTTCAGTTCAGTTCAGTCACTCAGTCGTGTCCAACTCTTTGCAACCCCATGGACTGTAGTACGCCAGGCTTTCTTGTCCATCACCAACTCCCAGAACCTACTCAAACTCACGTCCATCGAGTCAGTCATGCTATCCAACCACCTCATCCTCTGCCGTCCCCTTCTCCTCCTGCCTTCAGTCTCTCCCAGCATCGGGGTCTTTTCAAATGAGTCAGTTGGCCACACTGTGGCCAAAGTATTGGCGTTTCAGCTTCAGCATCAGTCCCTCCAATGAACACCCAGAACTGATCTCCTTTAGGATGGACTGGTTGGATCTCCTTGTAGTCCAAGGGACTCTCAAGAGTCTTTTCCAACAGCACAGTTCAAAAGCATCAATTCTTTGGCACTCAGCTTTCTTTAGGGTCCATCTCTCACATCCATACATGACCACTGGAAAAACCATAGCCTTGACTAGATGGACCTTTGTTGACAAAGTAATGTCTCTGCTTTTTAATATGCTGTCTAAGTTGCTCATAGCTTTTCTTCCAAGGAGCAAGCGTCTTTTAATTTCATGGCTGCAGTCACCATCTGCAGTGATTTTGGAGCCCCCAAAAATAAAGTCTCTCACTGTTTCCACTGTTTCTCCATCTATTTGCCATGAAGTGATGGGCCAGATGCCATGATCTTAGTTTTCTGAATGTTGAGTTTTAAGCCAGACTTTTAACTCTCTTCTTTCACTTTCATCAAGAGGCTCTTCAGTTCCTCTTTGCTTTCTTCCATAAGGGTGGTGCCATCTGTATATCTGAGGTTATTGATATTGGGTCTTATTAGGGTTGATGGTAAGTTTTCTCCCTAAAGGACGTTTTAGGAAACTTTTACCCATTTTGTGTACAAAAGCTTCTTGAGGTGATCTGGGGGACTGGAGACATGAGACTCCTTCTAAGGACCAGCAGCATGATCTGTGGGGCCTCATCCAGAAGGAATACGTGGGGCCCCTTTGTTCAAACATAAGGAAGACTTTGGAGACAGAGAAGGCCCTAAACAGAATGTGGGTCCCCCTGAGTCGGGCGCCATATGGCTGCCAGGTCCCATCCCTCGAAGCTGGCGTTTCCTCTTCTTTCCTCTCTAATCTTTAGAAACTGCTGAGGCTTCCTTTTATGAAAAGAGTACTCTGTACTTGCTGCAGCGAGTTTTCACCTCATCCAGTGATGCAGATGTCGTGTTCCCAATTTATCGATGAGAAAATTAAGATTGAGTGAATGTACATTGCGCCCTAGGTCAGGAAGGAAGTTAAGTGGCAGAGCTCAGGCTTTGTCCATGGTTTATGACTCAAAGCCCAGAGATATTTTCCTTTATTTATTTTTTATTTTTTTGGCCACACTGTGTGGCTTATGGGATCTCAGTTCCCCGACCAGGGATTGAACCCACACCCCTGGCAGTGGAACTGTGGTGTCCTAACCACTGGACTGCCAGGGAATTCCCAGGGATTTCCTGGCAATTTTCCAGGGAAGAAAAAAAGTTTTTCCTTGAAGACAGTGAGACGTTACTCTGAGCTGGGGATAAATTCAGTGGACGATGTAGGATTTTTTTCCGGGATATAACAGAAACTTCAGCCAAAATGCATGTTATTTGTTGGAGACCCATGGGTAGGAAAGGGTAATTTATATTCTGTGGCTTCTAATATCTTTCTGGCAATTGACTCAGCAGCGAGTACCTGCCTGCAGGTTTGAAGAATCACATGTCTTTAACCCAGAATCCCCATCTCTATAAATGAATCTCTGTGTGTAACTGGGGGGAGTTATCACAGCGAGGACACAGAGTATTAGAGGGGAAGAAACGCGGGGGGCCGCTCCTGGGACCATTTTCCGCGCTAACGCGCAGTAATTTACCAGTCTTTCCGTCTAAACTCCACGCGCGGTGATGGCTGCGCACATCCTGAGCGTGAGCACAGAGAGGTGACGGGTTTTGTGCCAGGACTTGGCGTGGCCGGGCTTCGTGCCCGAGGTCGGCAGCTGCCTGGGAGGACGGACAGGCGGGAGCCGTCCCATGGCCTCGGTCAGTTGCCTGGCCTCCCCGGGCCGCAGTTGCGCTCTCTGTGGGGAGGGGGCGCTAGAAGCCCACTGCACGGCCTCCTCAGGGGTTGAGGGAGCCGCTAACACCACAGCATCCGGTGCTGTTCACGCAAGGCTCTGAGCCGCGGCGTGTGCGCTGTCCAAGGTGCTGGGGGTACAGTGAGAAATCAGGAGTGCCCTCTGCCAGATGGGTCCAGCCAGCGTGGTGGAAAGAGATGAGCTTGTCGACGGAAGCCCCCGAAAGAGTCTGTTAGTCCACAGCTAAGACCTGCCTGGGGGCCGTATAGCACTGTAGGGGGGCCTGAGACAGAGGGGTGTTTAATAGCCTCCAGGGCTGGGCCTTTCCGAGGTTTCTGAGACAGACTGTAGCATGCCCTCTGGCACGCTAAGACCTGGGAAGGAGATGATCTCTTGTCAGACATTAAAACTGTTCCTGTAATAAAGATTTATTTTAGGTTTACCTTTAGCGACTCTGACTGTGTGAGTATAAACGATTCCTTTCAGCAGCCCAGGAAAATGAATTTTAAAATGATGGTCATTTGACCATGACAGAGAAGACAAACAGCACCTTCACTATCAGGCAGCAACCTGTTAAAACAAATGACGTTTTCCTCGGCTGTGAGGAAGGGCTGGGTGCTGACCGCTGAGGCAGTGATGTGCTCGGGGTGCTGCTGAAGGTGGGTTGAGAGCCCTGTGCCCTGCAGCAGGAGTTCTCAGCCTGAGGTGGCTGAGGAGAGCTGGGTTTCTGGAGCCAGCAGGGAATAGCAGTGTGAGAGCAGCCAAGTCTTTGGGGCCAGGCAGACGGGAGGTGGGCCCGGCGGCCTCATTTGTCAGGGCCGTGAATGATGGATGGTTCATCCTGTCCGTGTCCTTGTTGGTGAATGAGGATGATCTGTGCCCTGCTGACCACTGCACTGTGTTGTTAAGACCGCATACAGGCACCTGCTCGCGCAGGCATTTTAAAAACCAGCTCCCCTCATGGGCTGCTTATTCACTGTGTGCAGTTTCAGGATGCCACAGGTTTGGCGCAGCCTGTCTTAGTCTCTGTGCGAGGGCCTGGTGCAAAGTGTTTGGGGGAAAACGGTGTCTTTATGAAAGCCTATGAAGCTGAAGAATGCTGGTCAGTAAACCTTAGTGTCTACTCTAGGAGAAGGCCTTTATCCACCACTGTCCATTCTAGACACTTCTCTGAGTTCAGAGACCTGGCTTGAATCCCTGCCACACCACTTCCTGGCTGTGTGATTGCCAGCACATTTGTTAACCTGCTTGGACCTTAGTCCCTGCCTTGTAACAATGGGATTGTGGTACCTCCCTCACCACGGCATGATGCGGAGTCAGAGACAGCCTTCCAAGGGCTGGACAGTTGGCTCCTGCCCTGCACCTCGCTTGGTTCTCAAGTCCCTTCTGAATTGCCCAGTGGAGTATCTCAAAGGGAGGAGAGGGCAGTGGAGCAGGGGTGGGGACTGCACACAGATGACCACCGACTTTGTGGCTTAAAGAACACAAATGCATTTTTCTCACTGTTTGCATCACGAGTGCAGCCTGTGTTAGCGTGGGCCTCTGCTCAGGGTCTTGCAGGCTGAGATCCAGGTCTCAGCTGGGGCTGTGTTCTCATCGGGAGGCTCGACTGGGCAGGGTCTGTTTCTCAGGTCCCTCGGGTTCTTGGTTCCTTGGGATTGTGGGGCTGAGGTCCCCGTCCACCTGCTGGGTGTCACCTGGACCATTTTCAGGTCATCGCAGCTGCTCTCAGACCCTGGCCACCTGGCCTCCTCCATACACCTGCTCACGCATTGAGTCTTCTCACTCAGGGTGAGCAGGTTCCCTTCCAGGGCTCTTCTGAGAAGACCAGGTTCTCCTGGGATAATCTCCCTTGGGTTAACTCAAAGCCCACTGCTTTGAAGGCTTGGGGGCCCTCGTCACATGTGAAAACCTCCTCCCCCTTTGTTACACAACATAACCCATCCTTGTGTTCACACTAGGGGGAAGAGGATTACACAGCATATATACCAGGGGTTGGGGGTCCTGGGGGTCGTCTCAGAATTCTGCTTCCTGTACGTGCTGAGCTGCAGCTGGCCTGGGAGTGGTCAGGGAGGAGGCGCCACCATCTTGTCTCACAGACTTCAGGAGGGGAAAGAGGCACCACGCTCTGTGCCACTTAGAGTTGGCCATGGTGCCGTCTTCCTGAGCGCCAGCCTCTGGGCCTGAGAAGGCCTGTGCGACGAGTGGTGGCTCTCCACCGGGAGCTGTGCCGTCTGGTTACTGCCAGGTTTGGGAAGCTGCGTTTGGCACCAGCAAGAGAAGCATCAGTCACAGGCCATCCAGGCGGCAGTGACAACACACTCGGCTTTGGAGAACGCTAGCAGCAGCGTAGCTTTAAACTGCGTCTCTCAAGATGGCCACAGTGCCACTGCTTCATTGGGAAGTAGCCAGAGGAGTGATCTGAAGCCACGGGAAGTGTGCAAGAACACCAGCTAACACATGGACTCCTTTGTGTGTGTGTGTTTCTAGATTTCCAGTGGGTTCAAGGAGATGTGTGTGAAGTGCAGCTGATGGTGTATAACCCGATGCCGTTCGAGCTCCGAGTTGAAAACATGGTGCGTATCGCCAGTCGCTTGCCCCTTTTGGGCTAAACGTTAGTATTTGACTCATACTTCTTATGATGTCTATCTGTTTTTAAGATTTGTTTTGCCAAAGATTATAATCTTTTTGTGAATGAAGACCATGTCCTGCATTCCTGTGTATTTAGTGCTTGGTCCTCAGTACATTTGTGAATCAGTGAACAAAAGACATCTTGGATTTGAACACACACAGACCTGAGTTGACTGAATGTGATATTTGAAATAATCATGTTGAAATTCATATGAGATTAGCGAGGTCACTATAGTGTGCCCCCCACTCAACCTCACTGCTGCTTCACTGCTCAAGATGACAAGATGACCAAGGCCTCTTTATTTATAAGGGAATAAACGACTGCAGCGCTAATGTGAAATCTGCCTCGGGTTTGAAATCAGGTGTTCAGGCTGTGTGTCTGTGCACAGTGTTAAATACCCCCTCTGCAGTGGTGTCTGCTGAAACTCCTCCCCTAGTTCTGCAGTCGGGGAAAGGAGGTTTGTGTGGTTCTCCACGCTGGACCTTGTGTTCCCAGGGGAGAGCCCTGCATGCACTGGGTGGATTCCAGTCCTGCAAGTCTTCTCTGTGCTTAATCATTGTGTGGGACCCCTTTGTTACTTCCCTGTGGTATGTGAAGGGTGCTGTTAGCCTTGTGATGCTTTCCTCTGGGGTTTTATGACTCGTGTTCAGAGCTTGCCGAGTGCCTAGGCCACGTGTCAGGCCAGGCCTCTGCCCCATGGTCAGGGTGCAGGAGGGGCTGTGGGACCCACGTGGAGGGTCGGGGAGGCCCCGCTGAGGACACAGGATGAGTGGGAGCTCGCAGGCAGACTGGTAGTTACTTAAGATGATGTTTGGGCCTCTGGCATGAGGCATGGTTTTTCCACGTCCCTTGGAGCTCATAGAAATTCAGCTGAGTATTGAGTGGGCAACCTGAGGTCCCCCCATATGAGAGCCACCTATTAGGATGAGCATTCCCTCCTCCTTTTGCACAAGAACATGCCAGCCTTGGGGCTTAGCTCTTGGTCAGGCGTTGTAGTGGCTTTGTCTCCTGGCCTAAGCCAGGAATAACATTGAGAGTTGTTCAGAGAATTTTCCCTAAAGTGGTTAAAGTATCATATGCCTACTGTTTCTTATACATTTTTTTTTTAGGTTTAATTTTAACTGGTTGAAAAGTAATAGCTGCATGTGGAACTTCCCTGGTGGTCCAGTGGTTAGGAATTTGCCTTGCAATGCAGGGGATATAGGTTCAATCCCTGGTCAGGAAACGAAGATGCCAACTAAGTCCCTGCTCCGCAACTGGAGTTCATGTGCCACAACAAAGTCCTGACACAGCCAGATAAATAAATTAATTTTAAAAAGTAATATGTACTTTTATCAAAAAATGAGGAAGAACAAAGAATAAAATTTACCACTAGGAGATAGCCCACAAATCATGTTCAGAATTAAAGAATTACATTACGAAATGTTTCAAGCGTGGGAAACGGCGCAGGGAAGCGTCACTCCTCATGCATCCACCGTCACGTTTAGCAAGTGCTCACAGTGGGCCATGTTTGCTTTAGCTGTTTTAAAAAGAAGTCAAATGCGAGTGTGTTTTGCCTGGAGACAATAGCCACCTAGTTGGTTTCTTCGCTTCCATTCTTGGCCACGTTGTTGTCTGTTTCACACGTAGTTAGATCATTTCAAGCTCTTGCCCAGACTCTGGGCGCAGGTGTGCTCTTTGTCACTAAGGGAGCCTTGCTTCTGGGTGCTTTCCGCAGACAGAGTTAGAAACAGTGTGCATGCATGCACACATGGGCACGTGCTCACACACGTACCTACCACATGCATCTGCACGTGTGTGTACATACATGTACGTGTGCCCAAGTGCACACACACACACACAGAGATGCAGACTTCACAGATCCCAACCTTGCAGTCATCCCTTCAGGTCCGCTCCATCTCCAGAGGGCTCTCCTCGCCTCCTTCCACATCCGTGTCCTTGCCTCCCCTGTGAGAACGTGGCTCAGGGCAACACCAGCGTCCCCTCACCTGCCCACTCCTGGGATGGACCATGGCACTCCCTCCTTCATGTAGGTCTTCTTAATGCCCCTTTGCCGTCTTCTGCAGGCTTCAGGGCAGGACTCTCACACCTCTCGGTAGGCTTACTCCAACATAGGGGGTGTTTTTGATCCCTTGTTAATGGTACTTAAAAAAAAGTATTTCTTTCTTTCTTTCTTTGGCTATGCTACGTCTTAGTTTCGGAATGTGGGATCTAGTTCCTTGACCAGGGATTGAACCTGGGCCCCCTTCATTCTGAGTCTTAGCCACCGGACCAGCAGGGAAGCTCCCTGTTCGTGGTATTTTTACTGTTTTGTTTTATCATATGCTTATTGCTTGGTTATGGAGATACTTCTGCTTTGTAAATGCTGACTTTGTTACTGGGCTAAATGCTGTTGTTAGTTCCGGTTTCCTCGTAGGCACCACAGGCTTTTCTGCAGCTTTTGCCTGTAGGTGATTGTCTCCATGCTGTTTCTTCTCTTGGCTATTGTGCTGGCTGGGGCCTCCGTCACAGTGCCGAGGAGAGGGCCCGAGCACTGGGAGGCCCTGCAGTCACGGGGGGCTCCCAGAGGCCACACAGCCTGTCTCCTCCACCATCAAGTGTAGGGCCTGGCTCTTAGAGAGATGGACTGATGGTTCATACACGCGCTGGAAGAAGATTCACTGATTCGTTTCCATGTGTCATATTTTTTCATTTTGTTTGTAAGCAGAATATTTTATTTGTTCTTTCTGTTTATGTTCCAACTTGGTAAAACAACAAGGCAGCACACACATTCATACTGTGTCAAGAAGGGCTAGTATTAAAGATGGAATTGTTCAGGCGCCCCTGGGGCTGCCCATTTCAAGACTGTTTTGTAACCACGCTTCTAGGTCATCATTTGTTCACGTCACTAAGGAGTCCTTGTGTTCTGAGTCCCGGGCGTTCCTGCTGGCTGAGCGGGGGCTTTGGGTCAGGGTGGGGGCCGCGCTCATCGTGTCCTCTGCCACCCGCTGCAGGGGCTGCTCACGAGCGGAGTGGAGTTCGAGTCTCTCCCCGCGGCTCTCTCCCTCCCGGCCGAGTCTGGTCTTTACCCGGTGACGCTCGTTGGGGTCCCGCAGACGACGGGGACGATCACTGTGAACGGTAAGGACAGCACCTTTCTGGCTGTGGTTCTGGGGGCCTTGGACTCCTGTGCCACCACGGACAGTTTGCCGCAGACAAACCACGCAGAGGGCGCAGGATGTGGGGTCGGCTGCCGTGCACCGATCTGTCTTTCCCGGACCACAGGCGCGTTCCGAGGTTCTCCCCCTGGGGCTATGGCCCCGCCACCCTTCTCTCCTCTCCTTCCATCTCCGCCTACTGCCTCGGGCAGTCCATCTGTCTACTGTCCCGTCCAGACCCCTCTCCTGGACCTGCCACTCTTCTTGGCTGTCTCCAGGGCGCATCACATTCCGTGTGTCCCCACCCCCACCCCCACGTTGCCCCTGCCCCATGGTCCCATCCCAGGGACCCAGGCCCCGTCCCCGGACAGGCACCAGGGGTCATCCTGGACTGCTCCTGTCTCCCCCTCTCTCCCCTTACATTACTGCCCGTGTCGTCAACACCCTCTGCCCCTCCGCCCTCTCTAGGGTTTGTCACTGAAGCATCAGGACTGGTCTTTCTGCCCTCATTCTTCCCGTGGTGCGCCCTCGTGACCTCTCCGCAGTGCAGGCCTCTGGGCTAGAAGCGGTCCTGCCTTCACTGGGCTCCCCGCCAGGGCTCCCTATCTCACTCTGGCTGTGTCGCTGGGCGCTGCACATCTGGGCAGGTGTAGAGGGCTCCCATCCTGGGCACACGCCCTGCTTCCTGCCCCCTGCTCGTGCTGTCCCTCTGCGGGGGGGCTTTGAGGCCCAGCTCAGGTGCCCCTGTGGTGCCCGCCCGGCCTTGCCCTCCCTCCACCGTGGCAGCCCCTCCTTCATGTCATGCCCACCATGGCCTGTGGGCCCACTCCTTGCCAGCCGTATCCGGCTTTCTTGGCTGGATCCTCACACCTGGCACGTAGTAGGTCTTCAGTACCCATTTGGTGGCTGAAAGTCAACATTCACTGGGAAAGGAATCTGTTTAAAAGGCGGCTTTGAAGGACCATACTTTATTGTTATTTTTTAAAAATATTTTTTCTTTAAATATATATATTTATATAAAGAAAAAATAATAAAAAAATATTAAAAAAAATAATAAAGTATGGTCCTTCAAAGCCGCCTTTTAAACAGATTCCTTTCCCAGTGAATGTTGACTTTCAGCCACCAAATGGGTACTGAAGACCTACTACGTGCCAGGTGTGAGGATATAGTATTGAAGGACCATACTTTAAAAAGAAGGAAATGTGGGCACCATGAATTGGAGCTTTTAAGTCGAGGGGCTGTATCAGGGCCCTGTTTGTCCCCACGGTACCTCTTGCTTCTTGTTGAGTATGTAGACGTTTAATATGGATGCAGAGAAGTTGCCACCCTAGGTACTTACCATCAAGTGTTACTTGATTTTGTTACACTGTGAATGTTGTTTATAATAATTACCTCAAATTTCAAAAGCCATTTCCAAGCTTTGCTTAAACAATTTCAAGTGCTTATCTAACCTGAGGAGTGTTTCTTAAATGAAAATTTTGCTAATCTTAAATTACAGTGTTTGTACACATTGAGCAGATTTGCCACATCACGTGACAGTTATGATAACAATGATTGACTCTTGAACTTTCATCTCTCAACACAAGATTTTGAATCACTTTCTTTCAAATACTTATTAACTCCCATTATGTCCTGGAAAGGAGTACAAGCTCTCCTTTTCATTTTAGGGATGGATAAATTTGAAAAGCAAATTAGTGAAGGGATGAGACACTGATTGTGAACTTGGGTGACGTTTATGGTTTGTGCACCGTTGGTTGGACGCAGCCTGCCCTGGGCCCAACTCTCACCTCCGCTCGGGGACACGAGGCTGTGGACTTGAGCTCGGGAGCTGTGGGCCCGCTGGGCAGCTGACGGGCCCTGAATCTCAACTCAGGTCGGAGGGGACCCTGCGCCCCTGTCACCCGTAGGACCCCCTTGGGCGTGAGCTGTGAAGCCCTTCCAGGGGGTGAACCTTGGCCTTTCGTCCCCAGGCTACCACACCACGGTGTTTGGCGTCTTCAGCGACTGTCTGCTGGACAGCCTCCCGGGAATCAAGACCAGTGGCTCCACAGTGGAGGTCATCCCTGCGCTGCCCCGCCTGCAGATCAGCACGTCTCTGCCCAGGTAGTGCCTGCGGGCACTGGGCCTGCTCGCCGACCCCAGGACCCCTGGGAGTCCTGTGCTGCGCCCTGTGGCCGGAGCCTGGGAGCCGGAGTTACCCTCTGACCTCACGGCCAGAGTGTTCGTGTATCCAGGGGACCAACAGGCAGTGTTCTGCTTGCGGCAAACCGGAGCGGAGTTGAGGCGTTTCTTACTAAGATCAGAACGAAATGGGAAATTAGCCTTTGGAAACGTCATTTTTATGAGAAACAGTTGAGGCTTAAGAGAATTTAAGAAGTCTTATCTTCTAAAATAAAAACAGTCCTTTTTTTTTTTCTCTAGCATTATAGGAAAGGATAAAGAAGGAAGAGAAATCTCAGAGGGAATGACTTAATGCTTTCTGGTGTTTCCACTGTTTGCTCACTGAACAATATATGTATGTTTAGATCAAACTGCATTTCATTTAGTATTATAGATTTCTCTTTGCATAAATATATAACATGAGCTAAAAGCTCTCTGTTTTAATTGCTTAAAAAAGCACATCACGCAGCCGCCTCGCAATCACGTCCCCATTCATTTCCCTGCTGTTGGGATTTGGGACCGCCTCAGTTTTTGCTCCTATGGATAATGCTTTATTGTTTATCTGTTGGGCTGTCTTTCTAAATGTGTCTCGGCCTTTTCTGGGATGTTTGGAAGGCTCAGTCGCCTACTCAGTGGGCCCCTCCTCAGTGCCAGCCTCGCCCACCTCCCCCCGCGCCCCCCAGCTCGAGCCCGGCGTGTGGGGCGCGGGCTTCGCGACCGTCCGCTCTGTGCGCTGCCTGCCTTCTGCTCTTTCCCCGCTGTGCCAGGGGCCAGCACCCTCTCTGCTTGTGTCAGCTGGGTTTCAGTTTTTCCAAATACCTTCCCTGCAAACCCAGATGGACTACAGTTCTCACTTGAGGAGGACTCTGTGATGAAATGTGGAAAGAAGTCACTTACAGTGAGGACTGGAGTCACTTATCCTTACTTGACAGAGAAAATTTATTTCTTGACTCACAAACAGCTCTAAAGATATAAAATGCCAAGGAGTTCACGTTGATTCTCTATGCTGTTATTTTTGGAGAACGGGCTTTGGATGTGTTTTTTGACTCCACCTGCCACATGCGCCTCCCTCGTTGATGGCTGGCATTTGTCCCCTTTCTGTCTCCAGAGCCTCCTCCCTGTGGTCACAGTGACCTCCTTGCCCGGAAGTGGTTTTGCCGCTTGCACTGGGAAGGGGACACCAGGGTGATGAGCGCTGTGGGCTGAGTGACAGTCAGTAGGACTCAGGCCAGAGTTTCAGACCAGGGCTGCAATGCTGCAACCTCAGAGGTGCGTTGGGCAAGCCTCGGGGTCTCTGGCTGTACCCCGCGTGGCCCAGGGCCACGCCTGGCCGGTGCCGAGGGCCCGCCAGCTGCCCCTGCTCCCGTCAGGGGTTTGCCAGCGTCGCTCGTTGATTTTACTGGGATGTGGAGGCTGCTGTCTGTGCTTTCCACTTGTCTTTTCCTGCAGCTCCCACGTTATCATTTCAAATGGTTCATTTGAGTTTTCTCCTTCAGTCTGTGGATTTTCCCAGGGCATTTCTGAGATTTAAAAATTTTTTGAGCAAGCAGCAGGCTCAGGGATCATTTGAATTAATTCATTGTTTCACCTTGCCCTCACCACGATGCAGCAGTTACGCTTATGGTTCACACACATGAGCCAGTAAGGCCAGCGAGAGCCGTCATGTGACCCAGGGCCGTCTGTGTGTGGACACTGCTCAGCGTGTGGCGACTCGCCCTGGAGTTCCTGGTTGCTGGGCACCAATTCCATGCTGAAGCCACGGCTCCCTAGTCCGTGTGTCTGGAGTGTTTAAGTGTGGTGATGTGCATGACTCTAAAATACCATCAATTTTCTTTCTGTTTTTCTAAAATTGATCCTAATTCTTACTCTTATTTTAGGTCCGCACATTCATTACAGCCTTCCTCTGGTGATGAAATATCTGCTAACGTGTCTGTGCAACTTTACAATGGGGAAACCCAGCAGCTTGTTGTGAGACTGGAGAACATTGGGATGGAGCCACTGGAGAAACTGGAAGTGACCTCGAAAATCCTCACCACCAAAGGTAGGGGCTTGTCGTAGGTTTGACTGCAGAAATGTTTATTTGCAGAAGAGACACCTTGCTTTTTTTTTTTAAATACCCACACCATTTTGTATTGGGGTGAGCAGATTAACAGTATTGTGGTAGTTTCAGGTGAGCACCCGAGGCGCTCAGCCTGCACCCGTGTCCACTCTCCCCAGACTCCCCTCCCATCCAGGCTGGCACTGAGCGTTGAGCAGTTTCCCGTGCTGTATACAGTAGGTCTTTGTTGGCTATCCACTTTAAATATAGCAGTGTGTTTATGACCTTCCCAAAGTCCCTAACTATCCCTCCCTCGCACCAGCAACCATAAATTCATTTTATAAGTCTGTGAGTCAGAAGAGACCCTATAGATAACCAGCGTCCCAAAAGTCTAAAAACCTCTCCCACTTTTAATTTGACGCCTCTGTGAAGCTGTTATCTTAAGTGTGCATGAAGAGCTCACAGAGAAAGGTAACGGAGTGCAGAACACACCTCTGTATCGCCTGTTCTCTTCACACCGATCAGGTGCTCAGCAGGCGTGTCCTGGAATGAGTGAGCAAAGAAGAGCACGTGCAGGCTCGGAAGAGTACCATCTGGGAACCGTCCGCCCAGCCCAGTGCCTGCTGTGGGTTCAGCACTCAGAGCCTGTGCACCCCCTCTTCCAGTGATGCCGTTCCTAGTTCTAAGGCACACGTAGCTCGGGCTCACAAGACTGTGTTACATTTTGGATTCAGCATTTGCTCACCGTTTATCCTTCACATGCCTCAGCTTCCTCCTGGGTGAGCAGGGGAGGTGGTCCTGACATGTTCTAGGAGCTGAGGGAGGCCGCAGAGGGTGGTCAGTGACGTGAGTGAGCAGTACTGGTCGAAGTGGGATATGCTGTGTAGGAGGAGGGCTGGGCGTCGAGAGTAGTAAGTGGAAATAAGATCAGCTCATCTAAAGAAGTTAGAGAAATTGCACCGTCTGCGGAGACCAAAGACGAGCACAGCACAGGGAGAGCAAGCTGGTGGGACTCCGTGTTCAGCTGCTGTTGACTTAGGAGCCAGGTGAGCAGGTGTCCCCTGGGAGCCTGGGCGCACCTGGCCCGTCGAGAGCGGTGCCCTGGCTCTGGCGGTGAGCCTGTCCTCTCCGGGAGCGTCTCCAGGGCCCGATGCCGGGTGGGGGGCTTCAGAACTGCTGTTCCAGAGTCCAGTCGCGCCGTCACCCTGGGGGAGTAGTGGCTGCCCCACGGCCCCTCTGCTCCAGGCCGTTGTCATTTTATCCACGGTGGGGGTGGGGAGCAATCTGCGTTTCCCCGATGACCAGTGACGCTGAGCCCCTCTGCTGTGGTCGTCCTCTGAGAGTCCACTCTTTGCCGGCCCTCTGTCCTTTTCCCCAGTGGGTGTTCTGCCTTCTCTGTCTCTGTGTCTGTCCGTCTGCCCCTCTCTCCTGGCCCTCAGGCTGTCTCTGATCCTGAGTTTGAGTTCTGAGCTGGAACCGTGCAGCGTGAGCGCCTGCTCCTGCCCATGGCTGCCATTCCCCCCTCCGCCATGCCCGCCCATGGCTGTCGTGCCCGCCCGTGGCTGCTGTCCCCTCCCTGCTGTGCCCACCCGTGGCTGCCATCCCCTCCGCCTGCCCGTGGCTGCCGTCCCCTCCCTGCCGCACCTGCCTGTGGCTGCCGTCCCCTCCCCGCTGCGCCCGCCCGTGGCTGCCGTCCCCTCTCCGTGCGCCCGCGGGTGCGTGGAGCTCTTGTGGTAGCGTGGCTCTCCTAGTCCCTCTTTTGCTTTTGTGTCCCGGAGTCTTTGGAATTTTGGATGATCCTACTTTAATTTCATCCTTTCTTCCCTTTCTCTCCTCTTTTCAGGAGCAAGCACTTACGGATTAGGTAGAAAATGCTTCCCTGACATGAAATACCTTCATCTGGTATTCTGAATTTAATTAATTGGTTATAGGAGTTGGTGGATATTTGAACAAGTGAGCTAATATTGAATGACAGAAAATTGCAGAGTATATAATGGTAAAAATGTTCACATCCCCTGTAATTTTCCTTGGCTTCACAGCTTAGCCACTAGAAGATACCTTCCTTTTCTCAAATAAACCTAAACCGTCACCACGTGTCCATTATTCGTTGCAACCTGCTTCTCTCTGAAGCTCAGCTCCTCTCGTTTCTCCTTTGGGAACCCCTGGCGTCCGTGGCTCCTCAGGCCCCACATCGCCGGCCTCTGCCCCAAGCTTCAGCTTTTGTCACTTCTTCCCTTAAGCTCTCGTCACGTTCGTCGTCAGGAGCTAGTTTCAGCTTCTTGGATGTTGGTGCTGTCCGTGAACTTGAGGATAAACCCCGTCCTGTGCCTGGAAGCCGACCTGCTCACTTCTGTTCCCGCCTTGGCCTTCCTCCGAGGGGTGACTGGGGTCCCCTTGTCTCAGAGGCTCCGGGAGGCCCTGAGGAGCCCTTCCGCTGCATTCCGCTCCATGGTTTTGCTGCTGCTGCTCTGGTCCCCTCCAGCCAGCTGAGGGTCTCAGAGACAGCAGTGTGCCTCCCCTTTAGTTCCAGGCCGGGCTCGTGGGCAGTGCTCAGTCCTAGGGACTGTCCACGGAGAGGGACACGGTCGCTCAGTTGTGTCCGACTCTGTGTGACCCCATGGACTGTAGCCCGCCAGGCTCCTCTGTCCATGGGATTCTCCAGGCAAGAATGCTGGAGTGGGTTGCCATTTCCTCCTCCAGGGGATCTTCCTGACCCAGGGATCAAACCTGCATATCCTGCTTTGGCAGGTGGATTCTTTACCTACTGAGCCATTGGGGAAGCCCCGTTTAGGGAAAAAAAAATTCTCACCACAGTGGGAATAGAGGGGACATGTGGTCGGTTGGCCGGTTGTGTCCGAGAGGGCTTTTCTCCTTTCCAGGGTGGGTCTTGATGGGACCGAGCCAGTCTTGCTTGTCGGGTGGGGGGTCATGGGGGTGGAAGCGTGGGAATCGCCGTGAGGCCCCTCTCCATCCTTCCGTGCCCTCTGCCCACGCTCTCCTCTCACACCGTCTCCCGGAAGCGCCGTCAGCAGCTCAGTCGTCTCAGCGCTGCCTTTCTCGGGTCCCTCTTTCGGGGCTGCCCTGCCTGCGGTGTTCCTGTGTTTTCCAACCCTTCTGGAGCTTACTCTCTGTATCAGCCATCCCCTCCCTCCCCAGCCTTTCACTCTAAAAATATTCAGGCAAATGGGGAAGTGGAGAGACTCTTACAGTGAACACTGCAAACCCGCCATCTAAGTTCTGTAACATTTGACTGTATTTGATTTATCATGTCTGTCCAGCTTCCTGTCCATCCCTGATCTGTCTCGTTATATTGTATCGTTCAAAATAAGTTGCAGATCACTGTGATTCACCCACTGATCCTTTCGTGTGCGTGTCATTAGGGCTCAGTGTTTGAACTCAGCTGAGTGGTATTAATACTTCAGGTAGTTTTTTTTTTTTTCCTCATTGAATAATCACGACACTCATAAGAGGTCTTTTTTGGGGTAGGATGCTGGGGTCCCACCTTTCCCAGGGGTCCCGACTTTCCTTTGGAAAAAAGTATTAGGAGTGAAATACACAAGTCTTATGTTACCATTTGCTAAATTTTGACAAATACACATCTCCCCCAACTATTGTCAAGGTATATACATCACAGACCATTGTCTTCCCCGCAGAAAGCCCTTTCCTGGCCCCTTCCTTTGCCTGCCCAGCCCCAGGGCAGGCACTTACCTGGCCTGCCCCCGGCCGGTGCTTACCAACGCAGATGCCGGAGGGCGGGGACACTGGGGGATCCCGGCAGAACCGGGGAGGTTCCTCCGGTACTGGGTCCACCCGACACCATCAGCATCACCGCTGGCCCAGCTCTCAGTTCGGTCTCTGGGAGGGCAGGGGGGCAATTACTATGACCCTCACTCTGTGGATGGGGAGGGAGTCTGGATCACACAGCTGGTTCCGTCCTGTGTGTTTCCAAATGGCCATTCGAACCAACAACGTTTGCAATTGAGAAATGTCAGCTGTCGTTCCTTTTTAATTCTCATCGTAAGCTGCCACACATTTACACGTGGAATTAAACTAATGAAAATAAACCATCTGCTTCCAAGATACACAGAGGGAGTAACTCCTGTCCCTACATTCTCTGGCACCAACAAGCTGTCAGCACCAGTGAGTGACGTAACATAAAAGGGAGGATGGGAAAGTGTCCTAAACCGGAACCTCCAGTTTACTGGAACTCCTGGAACTCCTCCACAGGGAGCTAAACGCTCCCTCTCCCAGTTCCCTGCTAGGTCTCGACAGCAATAGTAACTTTCACTATTTAGCACTACCGCACGCCAGCTGAGTGGTAGTAATACTTCAGGTAGTTTTTTTTTTTTTCCTCTCTCTCACATTAAATAATCACGACTCTCATAAGAGGTCTTTTTTGGGGTAGCATGCTGGCCTCCCAGGGGTCCCAGCTGTCATCTGGGGGCTTGTGGCGCACGTGTGTCCTCCGATCACACACTCCTGACATGGGGCCGAGCATTGACCATCCATCCCAGCACCATAAGGATTACTGCCCACGTCATGTCTGATTCTAATTGCAGTCTGTTTGTGAGCAAGTCTTTATTTGTAGGTGATTAAAGAGGCAAGCTTCTGCCTTGACTTAAGCAATCATAAATTTCATTATAATTAATGAGTTGTATTTGCTTTTCTGTAGATATTCTGAGATTCGTGTCAGCATGTCTACAAACATAGATATACACGTACCTGAGTATATAAATACACATACGCATCCCTTAATTTCTTTACTCTTCCGGTTTAATTTTTTGACAAGCAGCAGCGACTCCACGTTGGTGTGCTGAGCAGTTCTCGGGTGTTTTGACTGAGCGGCATCCCTGCTGCTCCCTCGTGTCGTGAGTGTAGCGGCCGAGTGTCTGTAATTAGAAACACCTCTGAAAGGTCCTCAGACGTGGAAGGTCAGCACAGTAACGGCTCCTCTGTTACTGTCACTGTCAAATAACCCATTTCACGTGACTGCACAGAGCTAAACTCTAGCATTAAAATAATGACTGTTATTTCTGAAACTATTTAAATTCCACAGGGGAGAACACGCGCTCCACTGTTGATTTACGTTTATCTCGTTTCTGCTGACAGTGTATCGTTGCTTAGGGTTTTGAAAAGCCCCCCGGACATTCCGTTTTGTAGTCCAGTAATAAAGGGAAGGAGATCCAACCAGTCCATCCTAAAGGAGATCAGTCCTGGGTGTTCAGGACTTGGAAGGACTGATGTTGAAGCTGAAACTCCAATACTTTGGCCACCTGATGCAAAGAGCTGATTCATTTGAAAAGACCCTGATGCTGGGAAAGATTGAGGGCAGGAGGAGAAGGGGACGACAGAGGATGAGATGGTTGGATGGCATCACCGACTCAATGGACATGGGTTTGGGTGGACTCCGGGAGTTGGTGATGGACAGGGAGGCCCGGAGTGCTGCGGTTCATGGGATTGCAAAGAGTTGGACACGACTGAGCGACTGAACTGAACTGAATGAAGGGAAGAACCAGAAAGGCCCACCTTTGAGGCATAAAAGCGCATCAAACCCGATAGGGAAGCAGCTCGGCTTCGTGTCCTGCTGCAGCTAGGAGGGTGGTGCATGCGCCGGGACCCCCTCTGTGTCGTTACTGAGATGTAAACACCTTGGTGGTTTGGCCGCAGAACGTGAATAAGCCGTTCCCTGTGAGTGGGCCTGCCTGTTGTGTGAACATGTCTCTCTTAGGACGTGGAACTTAACGCAGAAACTGGCAGCTCAGTCAGACCCTTTCTTAATGCACCCTAAGCTTGCAGGCAGTGGGGGCTGAGGGCATGGCAGGGCCTCAGCATCTTGGCTGGTATTGGCGTTTCAGAGAGAGGTTGGCCCGATTTGCTGTGGCCGGTGGAGAGGCGTTAGCGCACACAGCTGTAGTCCTGGGGCCTGGGATCCGGGCTTCCAGCACCCGGGGCCCACACGGAGGGGTTGTCCATGCGGGCTCCAGCTCACCTGCCGTCTCTTACTCGCTTCTGTCACGAATTAATCTACGAGATAGAAAAGTAAAGACAAAGACTGCCTTAGCCCGGTTGACACATACTGTAGACTGTGCGTGACTGGGTCGTGGAAAGGACCTCGCTCCTACTAGTGTTTTGGGGGGGACGCAGTCACTTGCATTGTGGAGTCAGGTGCGGGCCAAAATCCCAGAGAGGAATACGTTCCAGCAGGCGGCTAGAGCTTCAGGACTGGAGGTCATGTCAGTTTGTAACTTAATCAGTGTTTTCCAGAATAGGCTACATACTCAAAAGTAAAACAGTTGCTGGCAAGTGTATAGAGTCTGTGTGTTCTGTACGTTGCTCTGTAGGAGGAGGGTGCTCTTGAGAACAGAGTGCAGTGTTCTTGTCCGGGGTGGAGCTCACAGACGCAGGTGACGGCCTTGCAGCAGCCGCGATTCTGGAATTTTCTGGCGCTTTGATCCTTCACATTTTATAGGGTCTGCATCTTCCCTTGCTGTTGAAGATGCACTTGGGTCTCCTGGGGATTGCTGGGTCTCAGGCTGCCTCTGTCACAGGAGCATTACCACCTTTGTTGCTGTCATTGTAGAAAAACTGTACGGCGACTTCTTGAGCTGGAAACTGGAAGACACCCTTGCCCAGTTCCCTTTGCAACCTGGAAAGGTGGCCGCCTTCACCATCAGCATCAAAGTGAAGCTGGACTTCTCCTGCCAGGAGAATCTCCTCCAAGACCTCAGCGATGGTAAGCTCTCCCCGCCCTAATTAGCACGGGGCGGCCCCCAGACACATGGCGGCGATCCCTGTCCCCCCAGCCCCGCTGTTCTGTCTCTGTCTTGTGCTTGTCATGCATCAACTCAAGCAGCGTGAGACTTCTCCTGGGCACGCACTGAGTGAGTGAGTTACCGTGGACGTGGAAAGTAATAAAAGTACTTTTTAGTTGAACGGTTTCTTAATTTGCACTCTCTGCCATTTTGTGCTCATTTGCCAGGAGGTCATCCTGAATTAGTGGAATATAGGAATCACTGCATTTTTTTTCCCAAGTATAACTGCTATGATCCCTTAGACATCTAATTAGCTGTGATTATAAAGTTCTCCTTCAAAGTCTGGTGATTTCTATAAAGAGATGGAGTGTGGAGAAAATGGAGCTTATTTTTGTCATAACATGAGGACTAGCTGATTAGGGTTAAGACTGGGTAGATTAATTGTGTCAGTTTATGAAGCATGGGGGCATCATGGGGTGTATCTGCTCAGGCTGCCAGAGAGAGCGCCACAGCCGGCGTGGCTGCTGCACGCGCTTGTCTCCTCGTGGTGCTGGGGTCTGGGGGTCGGGGTCCAGGGGCCAGCGTGGCCGGGCTCTGTGGGAGCCTCCTTCCTGGCTTGCAGACGGTGCCTCCTCACCGTGTCCTTCCTTGGCAGAGAGCGAGCGAGCCCAGTGTCTCTTCCCCTGCCCACAGGGATGCCAGTTTTCTCAGACTAAGGCCCCCACCCTGTTGCTCATTCGACTTTCATCACCTCCTCAGGCCCAGCTTCAATTTTAGTCACACTGGAGGTTGGGGCTTCAACACATGGGTTTGGGGGCCACTGCCAGTCCAAGGGTGTTGTTGGAGACCGTCAGTGGATCCCGTTGCTAGAACTTGGTGACTATGTGACTTCGACTTCTCTCTCCTCAGCCCCCTAACTTATAAGATGACGGTAATTCCCCATTTGTGCAGTTGCTGTGAGCATGTTCCCTTCGCCTGGAATGTGGTGAGGGATCAACAAGTGTTAGTTATGTTATACCCCCTCTCCCCGCCTATGGGTTCATAGTATTACAAGACACGTGCCCACCTCTCATTAGGGACAGACACTCCACCGGGCTCTTGGAAAGCAGAGATGAATGAGTGATGGCCTGCTCCCTGGACAGCAGTAACAACGGCCGCCTGATGCAAAGAGCCAACTCACTGGAAAAAGACCCCAGTGCTGGGAAAGATTAAGGGCAGGAAGAGAAGGGGCAACAGAGGATGAGATGGTTGGATGGCGTCACTAACTCAGCGGACGTGAGTTTGAGCAAACTCTGGGAGATAGTGAAGGACAGGGGAGCCTGGCGCGCTGCAGTCCATGGGGTTCCAAGAGTCAGACACAACTTATCAACTGACCAACAACACACTAAGTCCATGACACGCTCATGACATGTTCTCTCCTGCACTCTCTGGAGTATACCTATTAAAATTTTAAAATGTTAATGAAGATTGAAAAGTAAGTTGACTGTTGGACACACAAAAAATGGAAAATACCGTGTAGATTTAACAATACACAAGGACTTACAAATGTCAGGTGAAATGGACATTTTCTCTCTGTAAATGACTTTATGCCACTGGACTGCATCTTTCTGTAAGTAGACAGAGACTTCTTTTCCCCAGGAAGGGAGTTGGGCAGAGTCAGTGGTGCCCGGCACCTATCCTGGGAAGGCTTGATGAGCTGTCATCCCCAGGGTGTGTCCAGGCAAGTGGATGTCCAGCTGAGGCCCTTGGACGTGAGAGCTGAGGGAGCGGACGGTGACTGGTGCTGCTGCTCACTTGGGGTGGGGTGCTCCTGGGAGCGAGAGAGCACAGACCCTTCGGGTGGAAACCAAAGCTGCTTCCGTTTTGGTGGCTCTTTGACTTTATGTGTTCAGCCTTTAGCTACAGAATTCTGGAGGACTGCCTCTGCCCTCCTAAGCTGAAAGTAAAATTGCAACTTGGGATTTATAGTCTGGAAATACCTTCTTCTCACTTTTAAAATAAAACCAAGTGGAAGAGACTAGAGTTAGGATCACCAGCTGGTCCCTCAGCGTGAGGTTGTCCTGGTTCCCGGTCAGTTAGGTAAAGCACAGGTGTGCAGTGGAGCATGCTTGTCACTAACGAGATGCCCTCTTTATTTATTTTTGTACTGATGTGTATTTATTTTTGTGATGCAGCATCATGGTTTATGGGCATTTATATTAATAGTAGAACAGAATTAGAATATAGTTTTTATTGTGTGTTAAAGTAATCTACTTTTACACAAATTTGTGTTAATGTATCTAGTGGTCTGGCAAATACAGGATTTGAAGTGAGATGCCCTCTCCATGGTCTCCCCAGGTGCCACAGTGATAAAGAATCTGCCTGCTAATGCAGGAGATGCAGGAGATGTGGGCTCAGTCCCTGGGTAAGGAAGATCCCCTGGAGGAGGAAATGGCAACCCACTCCAGGACTCTTGCCTGGAGAATCCCATGGGCAGAGGAGCCTGGGAGATGCCCCACGGGCGGTGCTTGGTCTGGCAGTTTCAGAACCTCTAGCTGGGGTTCTGGATTGGCTTTTCAGGCAGGCTCTCACATTAGCTGTGGTTTCTGAATCTCGATGCCGTTTCATGAACTTGCAGAGGGACTTCCGCGCTGTCCAGTGGCTGAGGCTCCAAGCTCCCAGCGCAGGAGGCCCAGGTTTGATTCCTGGTCAGAGAACTAGATCCCACATGCTGCAAGACGGAAGATGCTGCATGCTGCAGCTAAGACCTGGAGCAGCCAAATAAGCAAACATTTTAAAAACAACAAGAACTTGCAGCAGTAAATGTAGCCACCATGCAGAGCAGGACCCGGGACCCAGTGTGGGCTGTAGACACGTGGCAGAGAATTGATTTTTGTTGAGCATTGTCAGATATTGCATGTCAGATCTGGACCAGCCACTTTATTTGCATTATTTCTATTTAGTCTTCCCAACACCTCTATAAAGTAGATGATTCCATTTTGTTTAAAAAAAAAAAACAAAACAAGTGGGAGGATTGTTCTCCATTAGAGGAGGTGGAAGAGATCTAACACTCTGATGCTATCTATGTGCAATCCTTAATTGTGTCCTGGATTAAAAATAGACTCTGAAGACGTTTTTGGGCCTCAGCATTCTGGCCGAGGTGAGAGAGAAGCCCTCATCTTGGCACTCGTTCTGCGCAGCCGAGAAAGCACGGCACCCCCTGCCCGGCTAGTCTCGACAATGCCCCTCAGGGAGGAGGCCTGGCTGACTTGGTCTCTCTGGGCACTGAGCTGCTGCCTTCAGGGAGGGTGAGCTGGGTAGAGTTAGCGCGTCCAATCTCAGTGTGTACTGCGGCTTCTCTGCTGCGTCCCTGGGCCTCCACAGAGGCCCTCTCCTGTGTGCTTGATGGTCTAAATTAGTGTTCTTTGGGGAGAAGACAGCAGAAAACTCTTATTCTGCCAGGATAGTGATACCACTTTCTGCAAGAGCAAGTTTAAACTGTCTTCAGTGATTGCTGTGGCGGACATAGGGTTGATCCTGGTATTCTGAAACTGTGTGTTAATGTAGAATCAAGTTAACGATCCGTTCTGTGATAATCTAATTCTAGCACCTGACTCTGCTGCTGAACACGGATTCTCACGTGGAAGAGGTAACTGATGTAAGATGACAGAGATGAAGTAAAAACCGGTAGTCTAGAATTTAAATAAAAGGTAGCAGGAAGAAATTATGGGGTGTGTAAAGATCCATCCGTCTGCTGTGTCTACTCCAAGGCCTAGACACCCAGCAGCTCGGCCGCAGTGGGCCTCCTGACGCCTGCGTCCCAGTGTTGAGAGAAGCCAGGGCTTCCTGGAGAAGTGGCCCTTTCCAGGGCTGGGGCAGGAAGTGTCTGTGGTGAGGTGGTCTGGGAATATCCTGTGGAGCCTGCAGCAGGGAAGCTGTCAGAGCAAAGGTGCTAAAGAGGACCCGACGTGAAGAGGCTGCTGCCGGCAGTCCAAGCTTCGGCGGGCTGATGCCTGCACTTCAGTCAGGGCTTCTGAGTGCTTCCGGAGAGGGTTCCCCGAGTCAGAGTGATGGGGAGAGTGATGTCATCCTGAAAGTGACAGGTAATGAGCACGTGTTCTGCCTCTCCGTTCAAACGTACGGTCGGACGGCCTGAGAGTTGATGAGGGCAGTCTCTCTTCACAGAAGCATTCCAGCCAGCGCTTGAGAAGGGCGGGTAGAATTAGAAGCCCGCCACTTTGCAGTTTCTAACCAATTATGGGTCGAGACCATGAGCATCCTCACAGCAAAATAAGAGACAGGCAGGCGTTATGTTCCTCCTGATGGGAGAACACACGCCGCCTGTGAGTTCGTGTCGCCCCACATCACACCTGAGACTGGCGAGCACTCCCGGCTCTCCCTGCCGATTCACGAGAACTCGGCTGACAGAGAAAACCTGAGGCTCCTCCGGTTCAGACGACGGTCAGCTCTGCAGGCAGCCTGGTTCCGTCAGCAAGTCGATGCGATGAAAGAAGGGGAGGCAGTCCTGGAGAGGGGCGCCGGGGACACGGCTGTCGGCAGGTCGTTCTGAGCCTGCAGCACTGTTTCCTTGGTGTCTGTCCCTCCTCCGTCTGCCTGCTGAGCCCCACTTCCTCATGCCCGCCTCATGGCCCACGTGTCCCCGTGGCACCTCCAGACGCTGCCGTGGCTTCTCCCACACTGTGTCCCTTCACATCTCTCCACTCCCAGCACCCAGCACAGGGCCCACCTCAGAGAAGATCCCAGAAACGACTTTGCTGAGGAGGTGAAAGGCATGCTGTGGAATGAGACGGCACGGGCCTGACCCTGCGTTCAGGGAGGGGGGTGTGGCCTGGCAGGGCAGCCAGGCGCTGGGATGGCCTGGCTGGGAAGGCCTGACTTGGCGTGAGCCGGGCGGGTGGGCAGGGCTGGAGGCTCAGGACAAGGAGGGGGTTTAGGTCGGGATGGTAGGTTCGGCGGCTGTGGAAGGCCTGAAACTTAGGGAACTAGCTCAGACTCTGTTGGCGAGTCCTTGAAAGTTCTCTGAGAAAAGGCTGGTGTGATGGAGACTGGGAAGAAGGTGGGTGGGTGGCTTGGTGCCGAGAGTCTCCCGGTGCAGCAGGTGGCAGGTGTGAGGGCTCGAGGGTGCAGCACATAGATGTGAAGCAAGAAAGAGTGCAGCAGGTGGGTGGCAGGGAAGGGTTTGTCTCTACCGAGCGTGTCCGGCAGTCACTGGGGGCCTGGGGTGTTTGCAGCACGGGGTTGAGGAGCTGGCCCAGCATTTGGTGAGCTGTTAGAATTTGTTCTGCTCTCCACGGAAGTGCTTCTTGCCTGAAATGTCTCGTTTGTTAAGCTCAGACAAAATCTGCCTATGGTATAAGTTCGAATCATTTCAGTTCTTTGTCCAGAGTTGGAGATTTGGGTTAAAAAAAAGAAGCCATGTTTACCTTCAGCATTTCATTACGTTTGCATCTTCACAGTTTGAAGATTCGGCCTCTGACCGTTGCTGGGGACTGGTTTTCTTTGCAGCCCTTGCTATGGAACCCTGTGTGTTCCCATCCTTAAGCTGTCCCTCCCCGAGGACTGTACCTGAGACCTGGCGGCATCGAGCCTGCCTGCCCTGGTCTGCCGCTCTCCACAAAAGCAGATACTCGTTCTGGGAAGATGCAGAGGTCTCACTTTTTAAAGACCAGTGAGTCATCTTGAATTACCCAGAAATCAAATACCAGTTGCAGTCTTAATACCAGGAGATTTCTTATTTTCTTAATTCCTAGATGCCTGAGGCTTTCATAAAGTTGTGATTTTCTTTTTACTTTTTTAGAAGATGTTCTTAACTTGGATTTTTTTTCTGAGGCCACAGAGTATGGAGGCTGGAAGCTGTACTGTGTCTCTCCCCTATTCCCCCTCACCTGCCCCCCGCCTACCCCACCCCCCCTTCCCCACGTGAGAGCATGTGATGGAGGTGCTAGCCACTCTCCCTAAAACCCCAGGAAGGAGCTGGACGGTGGCCTCGGAGCCTGGGCTCTGTGCCCGCAGCCTCTGGTCCCCGGGGCCAGTCCGGCTCCCTGCTGCCACAGTCGTCTGCATTTCTGGTCTCGCTCACTACAGCGCCCCCAGACTGAGACGGGGCCAGGGCCATCTTTGTCTTTAATTCCAAAGCCTGCTCCCGGCCTGGAGGTCTCCTCCCTCTTGCTTCTCCGCCTCGCTCTCCGTCCGTTCCATGTGCTGCCTCCTCCCTTCCGTCTTGACCTTCACAGAGCAGAGTCGCTTGGAGCTGTATCCAGCGTCCTCTCCTTCCTTTCCAAGTGTGCTCTCTTGCCTCTGCTCAGATGGCTTTAGTGACCATCAACCCCACCCCACCGCACTGCCAGACCTCTTCTCTGCACTCCTGGTCCAAGGGCTGACTGTGGGCTCTGAGGGCTCTGTTTCTGGGGGAGATGGGGTGGGTGAGGCCAGGGGGAGGCTTGCTTGGTGGTTGCCGTTCCCCTCCCCCAGCCACGGGGGTTTGCACCCCTGCCCTGCACTCTACTCTGTGCTGTTCCCCCGAAGATGAAGGCCTTGATCCCGTGGGGACAGGGGAGGGGCTGCTGTGGGGCAGTGGCTCTGGCCCCCTCCCCCCAGCCCCAGTGGGTGTCCTCAGGTCCTTGCCCTGGTGGAAGATCATACGTGGTGTGCACGGCAGCCCTGGGGGCTTCCCGCTCCGCTCGCCATGCCAGGCCTTCGCAGGCACTTGCAGTGTCCCGCTGAACCTGTGAACTGGTGGCCTGCAGAGGCACCTGTGCTGGGATCCTGCTTTTGTCTGGAGGTGCCTGCCCACAGATTTCAGGTTAGTTTTCTCTAGCACTTCATTTCTCTCATCAGTTCAGGACAAGTCAATTTCCAGCTTGTCAAGTGTCTTCTTGTCTTCAGGATGGAAGCGATGTTTTTTTTTTTTTTCCCCCGAGCTCTCAACATCTCTAAGCTGTAATCAGAAGCCCACACCCTTTCAATCAGGTCTCCAATGATTTTCAGGTTGTGTTGGTCATTTGTCAGACTACATGCTGTTTTTGTTGTGTGTTCATCAGGTTCTCTGCTTTTGTTCTCAAGGAAAAGGTTAATGGTGCAGCGGATAGCTGGCCCCTCGTTATGTTCAGCTGGTGTTGCCCACCAGCCTTCCGACTCATAAGCCGTCATCTCACAGCTCGATGGCTCAGCCGAGGGAAAGGTCAGGCTGCTTCTGTTTCCTGGAGCTCTGGGGGCACCTCTGAGCGAGACAGAGAGCCGGGCTCTTGCCCCCGCCGTCTCATAACCTGGGGGTCCCCTGGTCCTCTGGTCCCTGTGAGCTTGCAAGAGGGATGGCTGACTCAGGTCTGATCTCACGTTGGAAAAGAACTCTCTGAACTACCAGGAGAGGACGAAATCCAGGTGTTTGTCATTCATCAGCAACAGGTGATCCTCCTGCGGGCACTGGGGCTGAGGTCTTCTGGAACGTTTGCTCACACGACCACCACGGTGGTGGTGGTGATTCTCAGGAGACAGATTGGGTGTTCAGGAAAGGTGATTGAAGAGGATTTTTCCCCTTGAAAGGTGAAAGAGGTGACCTCCGTGGATCCCTGCAGGCTGGTGTGCTGTGAGCTCACGACTGCACCAAGGCCTGTCAGTTTTGTGTTCTCAGTCTCTCCAGCTCATCTCTCCATGCCCACCATCAGCGCTCTGCTTCAGGCTCTGGTCACTGATCATCTGGACCTTGTTGGGAGCCTTCTGAATGGTCTCCCAGCAGCTCACTCTGCCCTCTCTTCGTTGTTGTCCATGGTTTCCCTGCAGTCCTTTCTCCGAATGGAACCTGTCCACGTCCCACTCCTGTCCTGCACCTTCCAAGGGCCCTCACCACCAGGACAGTGGGCGTGGTCCTGCCCTGGCTGCCTGTTTGGTCTCCTTGCCCACCTGTCTCTTCTCCATCATTCGGTTTGTTTGCCAGAAACACTGAATTACTTATGTTTCTGACTTGCCATGTCTTCTTAGGCCTACTGCCTTTAGTGTAGACCAGAGAGGGGGTCCGGAGAAGGCAATGGCACCTCACTCCAATACTCTTGCCGGGAAAATCCCATGGACGGAGGAGCCTGGTAGGCTGTAGTCCATGGGGTCGCGAAGAGTCAGACACAACTGAGCGATTTCGCTTTCACTTTTCACTTTCATGCATTGGAGAAGGAAATGGCAACCCACTCCAGTGTTCTTGCCTGGAGAATCCCAGGGACAGGGGAGCCTGGTGGGCTGCCGTCTATGGGGTCGCACAGAGTCGGACACGACTGAAGTGACTTAGCAGCAGTAGCAACAGAGAGGGGGTCAAACCCTGTTGCATGTTGGAATCTGCTGGGGATCTTTAAAAGCTCTGCCTGGCTTGTGCTCTGCTGCTGCTGCTGCTGCTGCTGCTGCTGCTGCTAAGTCACTTCAGTCATGTCTGACTCTGTGCAACCCCATAGATGGCAGCCCACCAGGCTCCCCCATCCCTGGGATTTTCCAGGCAAGAGTACTGGAGTGGGTTGCCACTGCCTTCTCCGGCTCCTGCTCTAGACCTCATGATTTCATAGGCATGGAGTGTGACCTGGGCCTCAGGATGTTGTAAAGTGTCCTAAATGGTTCATGTAAACATCCAAGTTTGGGAACCATTGACATAGACTCTCTTTCTTCCAGAAAAACTTACTCATTTTCCAGGTCTGAAAATGAATTTGGAAGTGTTGTGTTCCCCTTCTCAATTTTTGGAAGAGTCTGAGGAGGATTGGTGTTAATTTTTTAAATGTTTGGTACAATTCATCTGTAAAACCATTTTAATTATCTGCTTTAGTTTTTGAGGGAATCGTGTGAGTGTGTGTGTATATATATATATAAGGGACTCATAAGTACTTGAATGGGAGTGGATATTATGGAATGTTTGACGTTATAGAAGTGTAACAAAGTTCTAATCAGAATACTAGTAATACATGGATCACAGGGAATAACAGGATGAGGTGGTTGGATGGCATCACCGACTTAGTGGACATGAGTTTGAGCAAGCTCTGGGAGATGGTGATGGGCAGGGAAGCCTGGCGTGCTGTAGTCCATGGGGTTGCAGAGAATCAGACACAACTGAGAGACTGAACTGTTCTAATTAAGTAACAAGACTTAACTTCTTTCTTGGTTTTTATAATGCAGTGTGTAGTTTAGTAACGTAAGCAATTATGGCGTGTATTTTCCCCTCCACAAGTATTTCTGGAGTGTCTGTTCCATGCACAGGCACACCTTGGAGACATTGTGGATTCAGTTCCAGACAACTGCAATAAAGGGAACACTGCGTGCAGCAGGTCATAGGGTTGTTTGTGTCCCAGTTCTTATAAAAGTTATGTGTATACTGTATTCTATTCAGTGTGCAGGAACATTGTATCTGAGAAAATAATGCACATGACTTAGTTAAAAATGCTTTGTTGCTAAAAAATGCCAAAACAGCTATAATAGTAACATCAAATATCACTGATCAAAGATATAATAACAGATATAGCATAATAATATTGAAAAAGTTGGAAATACCGTGAGGAATACCGAAATGCAAGACAGACATGAAGTGAGAAAATGCTGCTGGAAAAACGTTCCCAGCAGGGTTTCCACAAACCTTGAGCTTGTAAAAAGTGCAGTCTCTGTGAAGTGCAGTAGAGTGAGGTGTGTTTGTGCTCTGCTGCTCTCGGGATGGTCCTGAGATGTAAAACGAGATGTAGCCCCTGCCGACAAGTAGCCTCATGTCCCGGGCAGTGCTGTCTGTCAGAAGTCTGTGCCGGGGAACTCCAGGAGGGTGCCCAGGGCTCATGTGTCGCTTTGGTCGGCTGTGATGGGGACAATGCGTCTAAAGATCCCGAGTGTTGTTTGATTTTAATCACTTTGTTAATCACTCTGTTAAGACTGCACAGGTCTGATGAGAGAGACAGGTGGTTTCACATGTAAATGAAAAATTGCAGCTTTGCTAAGTGCTGGACAGGAGAGGTACCTGCTGCTATGACAGGAAGTGGGGCAAGACTTGTCTGCAGAGGTGATGATGGAGGCAAAACTCACAGGATGAGCAGGACCTGAGGGCATGAGAGGAGGAGGGCTGGGAAAATAGTTTTTCATGCATGTGTAAAAACTGTGGCAGAAAGCAAGTTTTGGGAACTTAATTTTTGAAAAGTGTGTGTGTGTGGTGAGAGAGAGAATTCTTACAGCTATTCCACAAGAGAATTTGTATTAACAACCGATTTATTGGGGAGAAAAGGTTGCAGGGGATGATGCTAGGGTGAACCTTTCCTTTTGATAATTCCTAAAACTAATGTTCTGACTTGAAGCCATCAGCTTTGTGATTTCTGTGGTGTGGCTAACTCTTTAATGACGAAATAATGGCTTGCCCAATCTTCCAGGGTTGTGCGGTGCTTGAGGACTGCTGTGAAGAGGGCTCAGACATTCAGGCTGTAATTTGAATTTCTTGTTTTTAAAAGAACAAGCATGTGTCATTATTTGGCCTGGGACTACTGCTCTCTATCATCTTGTGGAAAAGGCATTCTATTTCCAAATTGGCAGTACTCTGGTTTGGTTTTTTCTGAATCTTATCCTAAAATAACATGCCAATTGAGCTATTTCTGAGGCTTTCTTCAGAGAATTGATGTTCATTTATTCGTGTTTCTAAGTAGGAATGGAATAATACATGTAAACAAGGTATGAAAGATGTGTTAGACCAGAGCAAAAACGTGAGTGCAGCGCTTATGAGCACTGTTGAGAGCACTGCTGTTGATCAGTTATCAGTGTTGATCTTTGCCGAGGTTGGGGGCAGGGGCTTGGCAGGGCCTGGGCTCTGCCGCTGTGTCCAGTGCTCCTTGAGGCGATTGGTTCCGGACAGAGAAAGAAGGCTGAGTGCTGAAGAACTGATGCTTTTGAACTGTGGTGCTAGAGAAGTCTCTTGAGAGGCCTTGGACTGCAAGGAGATCCAACCAGTCCATCCTAAAGGAAATCAGTCCTGGGTGTTCACTGGAAGAAGGACTGACGCTGAAGCTGAAACTCCAGTACTTTGGTCACCTGATTCGAAGAGCTGACTCATTAAAAAAGACCCTAATACTGGGAAATTTGAAGGCAGGAGGAGAAGGGGGCGACAGAGGATGAGATGGTTGGATGGCATCACCGACTCGATGGACGTGAGTTTGAGCACACTCTGGGAGATGGTAAAGGACAGGGAAGCTGGGCGTGCTGCAGTCCATGGGGTCCCAAAGAGTCAGACACAATTTAGTGACTGAACAACAAGAGAAAGAGAACACACCTGGAATTTGAACACGTCCTCATGTGTCTTAACATTTTTTTTTAATTGAAGTCTAGTTGATTTACAGTGTTAATTTCTGCTATATAGCAAAGTGATTCAGTTATACATATATATTCATATTCTTTTCTGTCATGGTTTATCATGGGATATTGATGATAGTTCCCTGTGCTATACAGCATGCCCGCTAGTCTCTCCATCCTTCACTTCTTTGAAGATTTCCTTTTTTTTTCTTTTATTTTTTAACTTTACAATATTGTATTGTTTTGCCATATATCAACATGAATCCACCACAGGTATACACGTGTTCCCCATCCTGAACCCTCCTCCCTCCTCCCTCCCCGTACCATCCCTCTGAGTCATCCCAGTGCACCAGCCCCAAGCATCCAGTATCATTCATCGAACATGGACTGGCGACTCGTTTCATATATGATATTATTCATGTTTCAATGCCATTCTCCCAAATCATCCCACCCTCTCCCTCTCCCACAGAGTCCACAAGACTGTTCTATACAGCAGTGTCTCTTTTGCTGTCTCGTATACAGGATTATTGTTACCATCTTTCTAAATTCCATATATATGTGTTAGTATACTGTATTGGTGTTTTTCTTTCTGGCTTGCTTCACTCTGTATAATAGACTCCAGTTTCATCCACCTCATTAGAACTGATTCAAATGTATTCTTTTTAATGGCTGAGTAATGCTCCATTGTGTATAGGTGGCACTTTCAGGCTCCCATTTCAGAGCTCCATTACCAGGGGTGACTGGTGTCCTTATCTTTGAATAGGCGTCATCTGCTGTTGTATCACCTGATTCTTTTCCCCCTTAACCATCTTTAGAAGGGGAGAAACTCAGTAATGTCCTGAAGCTAACAGGACTGTCCAGTGGTTTAAAAGTCCACTGAAGTTCATTTCCTGTGTGGCCTGTGACTCAAATGGTGTCACTTTTCAGCAAAGGCAAGCATCGTCTTCAACGGGCTTCCAAACGTGATCTCCTAGGAAAGTGGCTCTTGCAGCATGTCAGACACCTGGTCTGCCGTGAAGAGGTGTGGATTCGCGCTTCACCTTGGAGGTGACAGCCGGTGGTTGCGGTGAGGGTGCGCCTCGTACGCACTGCACTGTGGATCTGTACCTGTGCTTCTTCTCTCACCTGGGACCCTGGAAGCAGGTCTTGCTCCCGGATTTCAGGGCTGCAGCTTCAAAGGACTTTGTGTGACGCCGCCTCGTTCACAGCAGACACTGAGAGGTGGGGTGACTACGCTGAGAACAGGCTGACTTGACTCCAGCCCAGCGTTCAGATGTCTGTGCATACGTGTCCTCTATCACATGTTCACCATCTCAGTCACAGTGTTCAGACGTCCATGCGCACATGCAGTCTATTACATGCTCACTGTCTCAGTTGCTCTGCTTGTTTTACGACCGTCAGAACTCCCCTGATTGTATACTTGAAGTGTCTGCAGGTTATGGTACGTTAGTCATGTCTCAGTAACTATGTTAAGATGAGACACTCTGGCACTGGGTGAGGGCACCTGGAATGAGAGCCTGTGGAGAAGGAGAGGCCGTAGGTGGGCCGAGAGCAGTGAGCGCCGACGGGGCCCCGCGGGAGGGGCGCCACTCCCTGCTTTAGAGGGGCGGAAGGCTAGCGCCATCAGAGACGCAGGGCGTGGGCCGAGGGCTGTTGCCTTGTGGACAGTATAGAAAGGCCACTGTTTCTACATGAATTATCTTTCTTCCTAAGCATATCCCAAAGTTTCTGAATGAATGAACACACTACTTTCTCTGTGAAGATTGAGGCCGAGTGTTGCCTGATTCCTGAGCCAAATGTTTCTCCCGCTTTGGTTTTCCTGAGGATGTTTTATGATCACCAGATGGGCTTTTTGGCACCCATGGGCTTTATGAATAATTTAAAAAGCATCTTCAAAATACATCCCACCTGCAACAGCGTGCCCTGACAAGCTCCCACCAGGAGACGGTCATCTCCTTTGGCCTTTGTAGATGTATATTATCCTGCTTTAGTTTATTTTGCACACCTGGCATCAGTGAGAAAAATGTGCATTCAGCCTTTGGCATTAGTGTCTCTTTCAAAAGTATACAAAAATGGATACATTCCCGGAGCGGTCCTCCCCACCCCCGCGGGAGACAGATGCTAAGCCACTGTGAGAGGCCTCCCAGGAGGCGCTATGTAGGTTTTGGCCACAGAGCAGCCTGGCCGGGAGGTTTTCTGGAAGCTCACGGGAGGGTGGGAGTGCGCTGCTTGTCCGGCTGTGCTGCGTCTTCACGAATCTGACAGTCCTGACTTCTGGTTCTCGCCACACTGCTGATGAACTGCTAAGTTATTTATCTTCTCACGCTCGCCAGTCCCTCATCTACAGAGCCAATAAGATCATGCCCACCCCACCTCGTGGAGCGTGGGGAGCAGTCAGTGCCATGTCTAAAGTACCCGGTGCCGCGCCGAGACACAGGAGACACGCAGCCACCAGCCCCTCTTGGGGCGGCGTTTCTATCATGAATGTGCTGTTTCTCCCCACCACACGCATCCCACTTCCAGCTGTCATTTCTCCCAGTTGTCACCGTGCTTGGATACAGCCGGCTTCGAGAGACATGTTACTATTTTAGCATGTTAGACTGTATTTCTGAATTGCCCACAGAGATGCTCTTAATAGAAAAATTGAGCACTATAAACAGTAACTCTGAAGTTCTCTCTAAACGCTCAGTTTGATTCACGATGATCTACCAGGCTCGTCCCATTCTTAAATACCCTCTGTCCTCATAAATCTGCCCAGCTCTGCGGCGGTCTTCCCACGAGGCTGCCTTCATCTGTTAGTAACTTTTTTTGGTCTTGTCTCCCCATTAGTTGTCATTCCCGTCTGTTCTCTGTTCTATTTGCGGTAGCCTGGGTTGGCAGGAACACTGGCCGATAGAGGCTGAGCAGAGCTTCCTCCCTGTTCACACCCGCCCGGCTGGGAGCGGCCCCTCCTTGCTCACCCGACTCCATCCAGCTTCTTGCTGCCCTCTCTTGCCTCCTCTCTGGCCCTGTCCCCACGCAGGCAAAGGGCTTCTCTGCCACCTTCCGGAGGCCAGCTTCTGCCTCCTGTCCTAGCTGCTGACCTCAGTCCCCATTTATCATTTATATGTCTCTTGTCTTTTCCATTCTTGATTGGATCAGGGGGCAGAATATTTTAGTCTATGAAGTCAGAGAGTAGCTTTCCTAGTGTATATTTCTTCTGAGCTTGAAGATTACAGGTTTCTGAGGTTTCCCTGAGGTTTTGAGGTCTTTGTCAGAAAAGGAGGCAAATTTCAGGTCTAATTTTTAGCCTTTTTGGCTCAGGGCTGACATCTCAGAGCCCTTCAGTGCCACTTCTCACCAGTTCCCTTGCATTGGATCCCATTTTTGAATCAAGCATGCTGAGGTTGCAGGGTGCTGTGGCTTGCTCAGTCTCTGTGTGGTGGGAATGGTGGGTGCAGGAAGGCCCCAGCCTGTGTCCTGAGAGCCTGTGGCTTCGGGAAGAACCTCCCTGCCTGCCCTGCCCTTCCTAGATCAAGTCTCAGAAAGACTCTTCGGGACCCTGCCAGTGTCTCATGTCCGTCCGTTGGATCTGCTGCTGCTGATGAAAGGGCTCTGCCTCTCACCACGGCTGCATCAGGGCCAGCCCCGGAACCACCTGGGGTGGAGAGGGAGCTGCTCCACGAGGAAGCACAAACAGGCGCTCTGCTCAGGACATTGCCCGCTGCAGCACGGAGCCCCTGGACCCTGCAGAAAGGGCGTGTGCAGTGTGGTTATGGGTGTGAAACAAGGCAGACAAGAACCCCAGTCCTTTGGGAGCTAGCTGCCTGGGCGTCACTAGTGATGGAAACTTTCCCAGTGAGGGGTGAGGTGTGCTGTACCCCAGGCTGCATGTAGGGGAGCAAGGGGATGGCATTTAAATCCATTGGGCACCTCCCTTAACTCAGCAGGGACGACTGAGGTTGTCCCTTGGGGGCTCCCTGACAGGCCCCACTGGACCTAGTGTCTAGAGGCTTAAGAGTGTGGAGTTTGTGTTTTGCAAATGTCTGTGTTCATGATACTGCTACCGTTCATAGCAGGCACTGTGGCGTAGTGGAGGGCTTTATAGATTATCTCCATGGTGCTGGGGGAAGGAGAAGGAGGAGAGAAAAAGCTCTTTCAAACCTCACGACTTTGGATTGACTTTTGCAAATGGGCCTTTGCACAGGGACACATGACGAAATTTCAGTTAACGGAGAATCGAGTCGAGTACTGAATGTGACTTTGGGATGATGGAATTTTCATTGACTGTGGTGTGTAAACTGCCAAATTTGACCTGTGATTTTTTTCATTTACTAAATGTTTTGCTGTGGGTTTGTGACTTGCTGGAGCCTTTGCAGCTGCAGTGGGGGCATGGTAGTGAAATTGAGAAGAGCCTGGTCCTCAAGGAGTTTAGGTCATGTAAGCGATCTCGGGCATGTGTATCGATTGTTGTAATAATCATAATAGCTATTTTTGTTGCACGTTCGCCAGGTCCCAGCCTCGTGACAGACGTTTCATGTTTTCTGGCCCGTCCGAGTCCTCCAGGCCCTGCCTTGCAGCCAGTCTTCCTGGACGCAGGGCTGCCTGGGGTTAGGGCAGTACTGGGGTGCTGAGGAAGGAGCACTGTCCGCCAGGGCAGCTGGGGACGCATGATGACAAAGTGGGGTGTTAGGATCCACAGAGACGGTGGTCAGAGGCGCACAGAGTGAGGAGGAGATGCAGGGCAGGGCACGGTCAACAGGGAATGTGTTTTGGCAGAAGAACCGCCCAAGTCTGGCTGCACATGCGAATCTGATGGAAGCTGGGCTCTGGTCCTGGGGGCTGCGGTGTTTCCTTTCTGTGCTTCGCTCAGCATGTTGCCCTCTGGGGTCCCCACCAAGCTTCCAGGGCCCACTCCCCTCGGGAGCCGCAGGAAGTCCTTGTTTCCCCACCATGTCCAGGGAGTGTGAACGGCTCTCCTTGGACTGTCAGCCCCTCTATCCATTCTCTAGGAGCCGAAGGTGCCTTTGGGGAAGGCTGATGCCTGGATTGTGGACACGAGCTCTTCCCCGTCTTGTTAGCCCTCCCGTACCTTGAAGAGATTTGAAAGCGGCTGTGTCCATGCCCTCTAGGGATTCTTAGTGGCCGGGTTGGTATGACTGGTCTACCTGCTGTGATCAGGAGGCTCTCATGAAGTGCATTCGGTCCCTGTTGAGTCTGAGCTGCTTGTGGGGTTCGTGCTCCCCTGCTCGCCGGTTGGATGACACATTGGCGCCTGGCTTGCTTGTCACTGAGTTTCGGTATATTGCTCTGCCGCTCTGCCGACTTTCTGTTGGGATCCTGAGCGATTCATGAACTGTTCTGCAGCCACTTCCTGAAATTGTGTCTTGGGTCTGCTTCTTCTCTGCTTAATACAAATCATTTAAAAACTAGCTTTTCATGGTGATGCTCCCAGCAAACGTTTCTTCACAACTGGCGGTCTGATTTAGGAGTGCCTCTAGTTGATACCTGAGTCAGTTTTTTGGGGGGCACAGAAGATACTTATCTGCACTGCTCTTAGTGTTTATGGTCTGGAAATGAGGGTGGGTGGCATTTTTCTTCAGCCTCATGTGGCCATCGTGCTGTGCAGAGGGCCTTCGAGTAGCTCAGGGAGTCCGGGAGGGGCATGACCTGACTGACATTTCTGTGGACTGAGTGCTGTGGGGGCGCATGGATGGGCAACGTGACGGGCAGCCAAGGAGGCCTCCTCCGCTGTCCTGCAGGGAGGCGGTGGGACCCGGACCCGGGTGGTAGCCTTGAAGGCCGTTTCAGGAAGCACCTTGAGAGCTAACAAGACTTCCAGGAGGATGGGATGCAGGTGTGAGACCAAGGACTTCGTGGCGAGTCCCGGGTTAGGCTGACAGGTGATATCAGGGACTTGGAGAGAGAGCCGGTGATGGTGGGCGCTCTACAGGGGTTCACACAGTTCTGTGACCCAGTAGTGGCTCCTGGGACTGGGAGAGGAGGTGGCTTGCAGACTGAGTTAGGGGGCCGGGTGAAGCCAGCCTCAGGAATGGAGGCTGCAGGAGCGGCTCATGCAGGCCGGTGATGGTGGGGGGCATCGTCCAAGCACAGGCAGCCGGGCCGGGGCGGGCAGTGACGAGGGGCCGGGTGGTGGAAAGGCATCCAGCCCTTCTCAGAGGCGGCCTGTCCTCGGCTTTGATCTGTAGGGGCTTGTGACGCGTGCAGGGGAGACTCACCAGGTGGCTGGCCTTAACACGAGACGGAGCGGCAAGAACACACCGGAGCACTGCTCCAGATGCTAGTGATCTTTGAATAAAATCTCCTACATTAAAAAAAAAGAAATCGGATCTACCTCCAACTCACGATTCTCTCTTCCTCTTTTCAGACGGCATCAGCGTGAGCGGCTTTCCGCTGTGCAGCCCCTTCCGCCAGGTGGTCAGGCCCCGGGTGGAGAGCAAGCCCGTGAACGCGGCTGAGGGCGGCCGGCCTGGGGAGCCGGGCCACGTGAAGGTGAGTCGGGCCTGGCAGCCCGCCGAGGCGCTTGGCGCTCCCGGCTTCTCCCGCGCTTTTTGGCGGCAAAGTTTGCGTGTTTTTCAGAAAGGAGAGGAAAGACATGTTTGCCGACAGATGTGTGTTTGTGGGAAGCCGGTGTTTCTCCTTCCCCGTGAGGTTCGGGAGCCTCGAGGGCCTTGTTTGGTGCTGTTGCTGACGCGGGCTTCCTGAAGCTTCGAGAACGTGTGGGTTGAATGGAGGACTGTCCTGACGGAAGTAGGACATGGCCTGCCTTTTTCTTGTTCACTTGAAAACTGTATCTGTTGAGTCACTATTCTCAGTTCAGGTGTTTATCGCAGAAACGCTTCTTAATCCTGAGGCAGCTCTTTCCGTTCGTTAGTTTGTGGGCAACAAGGGAGGCAGAGAGAACACACCGTAAGGAGCAGGTGTTTGCACGAAGGCGCCGGGGACAGAGACGAGCGGTCTCCTGAGCGCGGGGAGAGTCAGGGCCACGCGCGCGGCGTCACGCCGTCAGCGTCTGGGGACGCGATGCATGCGCCTGTGCAGGGAGAGCGTGTGGATCCCGGGCACCAGCGTCTCTGCGGCTATGACCCGGGTGCAGGCGCAGCGTCAGCCACAGTGATGTCAGGCAGGCCGCGTGCAGGCCCAGCCTCTCGGGGCACTGCTCTCACTCTCCACGTCTAACAGGGGTGGTGCCTGGCTCAACCTGTCAGAGGAGCTTGGCCGCACTGGCCGTGAGTTAGTGGGTCAACAGAGCGTGAGCCATGGGGGCTGCTCCTGATGAAACGAGCCCACGCTGGAAGGGCCCCGAGGCCACCTGCCCTGAAGCTGCGGCGAGTGGGGGGTGGGGACCACGCCTGCCTGGATGACAGTGGGTGCGTTCGTGGGTGAAGGGCTCAGGAGCTGGAATAGGGGGAGTCTCTCCACTCAGGGCCCTGCACTGAGGAGGAGGGAGGCTGGTCCGGCCGGGGTCCCTTGTCAGTTAGACCCTCGCTCAGAAGCTTGAGGGCTGTGCTCGGGCTCTCATGCCGGCCACATGCCCTGGGATATGGGAAGAAGATCCCAGCGGAGGGATCAAAGGCACGGAGATCCACAGGCGCTGGAGGCACGGGACCAGGGGGAGTTGGGTGCTCTTGGTGGGCGGGGCTGTCGGCAGGGAGCCATGGAGGGGAAGCTGGGAAGTGGCTTCCTCCCAGGGTCCCGGGTGTCTCTTCCCTGCTGTTTTGTGATGCCGCAGTCTCCCTCCTCCCGGGTCAGGCCCCTCAGTATCGTTCCATTTACCTCTGCGGTTGGCCATGTGCCCCACTCACTTCCATCTGCCGTTGGTGGCGGCTGGGGCGTGATTGTCTTTTATCCACATCACACACGTGGCTCTTCAAGCTGTCGGTGTGCTGACTTGGGGGAGCCTTCTTGATGAGAGGGAGCTGCCTGGCTTGTCTGAGGTCTGTGCTAGGCGAGGGGTGTGGTGAGTCCAAACCTGTGGAATGTTGCACCTGTCCACGGTGGTCCAGATGTGCCCCCATGAGGTTCAGCGGGGCAGAGGTGTCTGTGGGTATTCTGTGCTTCTGGGGCTGTCGTGTGGGGTCTCCTGGCACTGCTGAGCCTGTTGCATCCTCCTCCCCAAAGCAAGGACAGCTTTAATTGGGAACACGCTAAACGTGTAAAATCCTCGCTGAGGAACAGTGTAGTCATGGAAACAAGTCGTTCAGTGACAGCGGCTTCTGGGGAGCCCCTCTGGAAGTGGGAAGAGAGAACATGTGTTTCCTCAGACTCCCTCAGAGAGTCGCTCCCCGCTCAGCCACTCCATGCCCGTCCACCAGCCCGAAGGATCCCTCGGATTGGAAGCAGATGGCGTGGAGTGGCTGCATGCGAGACGTCAGGTTGCTGTAAGCCAGACTTCTCAGCGTGGCCTCTCTGACCCTTGGCTGCTCCGTCTTCAGGGCAGCAGCTGGGTCCATGGGCAGCTCCCGGGGGAGCCAGTGATGCCAGCCTCTGCCTGGGCGGTGAGGGTCTGAGCCGAGGATGCCGGCACTCCCACCCCTGCCTGCAGGCTGCCCCCTGAAAACTGCCGAGCCCCAGTCCCTTCACCTGCAGCTGGGGAGAAAATCCTTATTCACGAGGCTGTTAGTGAAGATCCGGTGAAACCACCCTTGGGCAGGTGTTTAATTAAAAGCAGTGCATAGGTTGGGGAGGAGGGACAGAACTGGGGGCTCCCTGGACGGGTGAGTCAAGGGGCCTGGTAAAGGTGTTTCCTGGCTACAGAGTGGGCGGAGCCAGGATGTGTCGCTCACCCTCCTGGACCCTGCCTGCCTGTGTCCTGCCGTGTGGATGTGCCGGTTTGGCCACCGCGTCCTGCGCCTGTCTTGTCAAAAGGACAGGTCATGACTGTGTCCACTAATACAGGCCTGTGAGCACAAAACTCAGAGGAACCTTCGAAATTAAGTAGTTAATCTTAAATCCAACAAGACTGTTCTCAGTAGCTGTTTAGGTTGTCTGTGAACAGAGAGCTTTACTTCTTCCTTTCCAGGCAAGATAACATTCCTTTTCCTGCTTTATCGTACTAACCATGTGGATGATTGTAGAGATAAACCATTCAGTCTTTCATCATTAAGTATGATGTTAGCTGTAGCTTTTTCATACACATCCTTTATCATATTAAGGAAGTTCCCTACAACCATTGCAATAAACAAGCAAAAAATTATAGCTAATAAACCAGTGAGGAAGATAGAAGTTGAATACAAAATAATATTTAATTAGTTCAAAAGAAGGAATAAAGAGAGGGCAAACGAAGCAAAGGAAAATGGGACAGAAAACAAACAGCCCTTAAGCCACATCAGTAATAAACTTAACCACATCAGTAAGCAGATCGAAAGTAAGTGGTCTAAATACTCTAATTGTGAGTAGAGAGCATCAGATTGGATAAAAAACCAGGACCCACCTCCAGCTGCTCCAAGTAATGAATTTTAAATATAAAGACAAAAATAGGTTGAAACTAAATGGCTGGGAAAAGATATACCATTCTCACACCAATCTTGTGGCATTATGGGGAACAGAGAAAAGTAAACTTCAGAGCAAAGAATATTACCAAGGATAAAAGGTCTTTTCATAATGATGAAGGGCCCAATTTTTCAAGAAAGTTTAAGCCATAAATATTTATATACCTAATAACAGAGCTTCAAGATACAGGAGGCAAAAACTGATAGAATTGTAAGAAGAAATTCATCTAGAGCGTTCAATATCCTTCAATTATTGATAAAACAAGTAGACAGAAATGAGTAAAGATAGAGAAGATTTCAAGTATACTGTCAATCCGTTTGACCCAGCTGACATTTACAGAACACTCACCAGTTGAGTACAGAATATCTGTTCCCTTCGAGTGGGAACAGGGAACAGTTGCCAAAGCCCACCGCACTGGGCTGCGATGGCTAGATTCTGTGTGCCAACTGCGCTAGGCCAAGGGGCCTGGTGGTTTGGTCAAACGTGAGTCTAGATGTGGCTGTAAAGGAATTTTGGAGATGTGACTAATATTTACAACCAGTTGATTTTAAATAAGAGATTATCCTTAATAGTATGAGTAGGCCTCATCCAACCAGTTGAAATTGTTGTTCAGCCGCTAAGTTGTGTCCGACTCTTTGTGACCCCATGGACTGCAGCACACCAGGCTGCTCTGACCTCCAGAGAAGGAATACTGCCTCAAGGCTTGACGTAGCTCCTGAGTGAATGTGCAGCCTGCCCTGCACATCTCCAACTTGCCAGCTACCACAATCACAGTGGCCAGTTCCTTAAAGCAAACCTCTGTGCCCAGATGTGCACAGCAGAGCTGCCCACACCAGTGCCGCGTTGGTTTGTGGTTCTGTGTCTTCAGAGAGCCCTGACTGATACACCGAGGGCCACAGAACAAATCTCAATAAATATACAAGGAGTCTCATTTTATAATGAGCAATAAAATTACTGTAATAAAATTACCTGACAGTAATAAAATTAAATTAGAAACCAGTAACAAAAAGTCTTCGAAAAGCCCTCAGACATTTGGAAACAAAATGACACACAAATAACCCATGGGCCAAAGAATAAACAAAAAGTTAGAAAGGGTTCTGAAATGAGTGAAAATGAAAGCACAACATATCATCTGTGAGAGGGCACTGAAGCAGTGTTTCTGGAGAAATTTATAGTACTTAATGCTTGCGGTGGAACAGAAGCCTGGCCTTCAATCAGTAAGCCTCAGCCTCAACCAGAAGAAAGCAGAAAAATTGCGGAAGTTAAACCTAAAGTAGAAAAGGAAATAATAAAGACCCACAACCCCCCTACAGCCCAGTTTGTGCTCACAGGTGAAAGCTGGGTGTGCTTTCCCCTGAGGTCAGCCACGTCGGCCACTTCCAGGCGGGCCCGCCGATTCTGCCCTGTTGGTGCTGGCTCTTTGATTAGAGGGTCTCTCTCAGTTCCTTTGCTTCCCTGGTGGCTCAGAGGTTAAAGCGTCTGCCTACAATGTGGGAGACCTGGGTTCGGTCCCTGGGTTGGGAAGATTCCCCTGGAGATGGAAATGGCAACCCACTCCAGTATTCTTGCCTGGAGAATCCCATGGATGGAGGAGCCTGGTAGGTAGCCTTTGATTCCTGGCACTGTCTCCAGTTCTCTGCCAGGGCCGAGTTCTGATGTCACACTCTCTCTCAAGCCTTTCAAGGGTGCTGGTGCTCAGTCGCTGCCGAGTGGTGTCCGACTCTTTGCAACCCCATGGACTAGAGCCTGCCAGGCTCCTCTGTCCATGGGATTTCCCAGGCCAGAATATCGGAGTGAGTAGCCATTCCCTTCTCCAAGGGATTTTCCCGACCCAGGGATTGAACCAGCATCTCCTGCTTGGCAGGCAGATTCTTTACCGCTGAGCCACCTGGGAAGCCACTTGCCCTGTGCTAATACCCCTCGGTTCCCTGTAACTGTGAGCTCCTTGTGGCCATGCATCCTTTGGGGGACCTTTCTGGATCCAGATATTTCAGAAAGCGAGGTCACATGTCCCCTCTCCATAGGAATCCTCTCTCTCCGTCAGTGAGGCAAAGCAGGGCAGTACAGTAAGTCTCTTCTCTCTTAGGGTAAAGTTTGAAATTCTTTAGAAGCCTGATGACATTCTGTCTTATATCCTGTGAAATATTTTATTTTACTTTAGCCTTTACAGCAAAGAACAATAGGATGTTCGTGAAGTTCTCATATACTTTTATGTTTTAATAATGGTATTTATAAATGGACTGACCAGAGAATCTGCTAAGAAAACTTAAGAGAAATGTATTCAAGAAAAAAACACAAAAAACCAATGTCATGCAACAGCATCTTTTCTTAATCAGTCTGTATTACGAGTGGAAATGGTCTCATGAGCCTTTTGGTGCCCGTGGGCAGCAGAGGATGGTTCTTGTTAGCCCAGAAAACAAAGTGTGTTAGACCGTTTGTTCATGGATTGTTTATTAGTACACGCCCAAGGATGGCAAGCAGGCGCGGGCCTAGGCTGCAGACCAGAGAGGCTTGGCACATGGCAGCAGAGAGCTTTCAAACAGCGTTTACAGTTACTCCTCTTATGCAACTTCACAGTATTTGTGTGGGAATTACTGAACAGCCCAGAAAGATTAAACAACACACCCAAGGTCAAGCAGTTTCAGAGTAGAAGCTAAAATTCAAACCCAGTTATGGCTAAATCCCAAAGCTTGTACTGCTCCCACAATATTGTGCCTCCTCTCTATGTATGCTTTGTAAGTTTCCAAACTTATTATGGGATACGAAACAGCCTCTATTGATTCAAGGCATATTTATAGAGCAGTGAATATGAGCTTTCGCCTATCTGACCCTCACTTTTCAATCTGTAAAACGCAGATAATAAGCCTTCCTCCTGGGCTGTTGTAGGGAGGAAAGTGTCTGCTATTAGCCTGGTAGATAAGAAGAGCTTACAGAATGGCAAATCCAATCCAGTTCCAAATTATTTCTAATCTTTCCCAGGAACAGTTAAGGGAGGCAGTTTAAACTCTACAAAATTTAACCATAAAAGTGTCAAAAAGAATCCTTTAATCTGCTCAACAATTTCAAAACTTAGTAAGAAACGGAGCAGAAGTGGAGAGGCCTCTGCTTGTGGAATTCTAAACAGATGTCACGGAGAGGGGCCAGAAGAGCGTGCCTCGAAGTCCATGAGACTGTGAAGGCCCTTGTCCACCAGGGAGACCCCTGTTCCTCTGAGCCCCCGTCACACTTCATCCCCCGTCTCCATCCGACAGGCCCCTGGCGAGGAACAGTTCAGTGCCGGGTTCGGAAAGCTGGGGCTCTAATGGAGCAGGACGATGTCCTGGAGTGTATCTTCTGTCAGAGGAGACGGCCGGTCAGCTTGTGAGACGTGCTGGGCGTGCGGGGAGGTCGAGGAGGGAAGAGGACCCCCGGCCGTCTGTAGGAGACGCTTGCACACAGACTGTGTCCGATGGTTTCCCGCACTGAGGCGGGCAGGGCATGACTTAGAACATCACCAGCGGCTGCCAAAGTCCTGAACTATCTATGCGCCAAGTTTTTTTTCCCAATTGCTGCACGCTCTCACTCCTTGTCTATTAATCAGGAACTACGTTTGACCCCAGCAGGGCCTTCAGCGCTAGATCCCACACCGCGGCTGCTTCCGAATCACCTGGCGGCTTGTTGGGATGCAGTGCCGAGCCCCCCTCAGGTTCTGACTCAGCAGGTCCTGATCAGCACCCGGAGGGAGTTTCTAACAGATTCTCAGCTGCTGCTGCTGCTGGTGGTGGGGAGCACACTTTGAGGACCACTGCTGTTAGGCATGAGATGTTTTCAATTTAGCTTTTTTTTTTTTTACCGCCTGCAGGACTGGGCTGTAGGCAGTTGTGGACCTCTCTGATATGCCTCGTGACCTGGGATTAGCTCACAGCCTGGCACATGGGAAGCTGGCTGATGTGAAGTCGCTGAGTCATGTCCGGCTCTTTGCGACCCCATGGACTGTAGCCTACCAGACTCCTCCATCCATGGGATTTTCCAGGCAAGAGTACTGGAGTGGGCTGCCATTTCCTTCTCCAGGGGATCTTCCCGACCCAGGGATCAAACCCATGTCTCTCCCTCATTGTGCAGGCAGACGCTTACCTTCTGAGCCACCAGGGGAAGCTGGCTAAGTGGCTCACTTCCAAGTACCTTGTGGACTGATTTGTAGCACCTGGACTCCCGAAATGGCATTTTCACAGACATTTGTCGTGAAATCTTAACATAAACATACAATTAAAATTAAAGCTGGGCATCCACATGCTTATTTGGGGAAAGTCAAGGAACACGGGTCTAGGAATCCATAAACCTGGATGCAGCCCAGGCCCTTCTAGGGGATGAGACGGACCATGGTGGCGCCTTGTGGGGTTCTCGGAAGCCCCCCAGCCTGTGAGCTCCTGGTCGTCATGAGAGAGCCTGATGGTTCACTGGCAGGACCCCTGAGTTCCCAGGGAGACAGTGGAAGAAAAGGTGTACTTCCATTGTATTCTTGCCAAACAGGAAAGTTGAGTTAGATCGGCTTTTCAGAAGAACTGACAGAAAGCCAATGTGTTTGCTTTTGGTAAGGAAGTGGGGAACTTCAGACCACAGACAGCGCGAGAGTCATTTCACAAAATGTACTGTCATACACATTTAGGTGGTCTCGTTAGTCCCTAAAAACCCAAGACTGCTTAAAGAGCAGACACATTAAAGAAAAAAATTGTGCCCCTTCTCCCCACCTGGAAACATCTACACTATTGAAACAAGCAGAATGGGGAGAAAGTTATTTTGGCATCAAACAGCCATGGAGTAGACAGTGTTGCCAGCCTTGTGGGTGGCTTACTTCCTGTAGTCCGTGAAATGCAGACAATCCTTCCTCTCTCAGCGGGCTTCTGAGGGTGAAGCAGGTCACAGAACCCAGTGTGGAGACCCCCCAGCTCCCTCTGCCCTCTGGCTGGCACTTGCCCCTGTCAGCTCATCATCGCTGGGTGGCGTTGTTGGCAGTTGGCTTGTCTGTCATCCCATATGACCCAAGAAGGCAGAAAACGCTCATCTTTCTTTATCCACGCTCTGCAGAATATCTAGCACATGCTGGGTGCCCAGCTGCTGACTGTTAGACTAGGAGAGTCACAGAAGGCTTGTGGAGGAGGCAGGCAAAAGGAGGAGCCTTGTTTTAGAGTGGGGAAATGGCGTTTGAAGCTGAGGGACCAGCCTAGACAAAAGCAAGGAGGCATAAGCTTCTTTTACATATTTGGAGCAATTCTGTTCCATATGGCAATAAAAGATGAGCTGGGAGAAGGTTAGCGGAGACCACACGGTGCCCAGTCCTGAGTGCCTCTGGAAAGATCCAGCCTGCTTAATGGGGGCAATAGCAGCCACTTTGAGACCATAAGGGAGGAGCAACAGTATCACTGTGACCTACCCCAACCCGAAATTGTTGGCTTTGTAAAGCAAAACCTGCATGTGTGGGGTTTTCTTCTTAGCTCTGTCAGGAAGTCAGGGTGTGGAGAGTTAGCTGATGTATGTCTCAGAATAGGTATAGAGAGTGTGTGTGTGTATGTATGTATGTGTGTGTGTGTATGACAAAGAAAATCATTGCTTTATAAATAATAGTCCCTGAAGAAAATTGTGAGAAAAGGAAGCAACAAAGAAAGTACACGACTAAATATTAGGATAGTTATCAGCTGCTATAGAACAGGCCTTGAGTGACTTTAAAAGCAGTTCCATGATGTAGAGGACAATTATTTCACCTTTCTGACCCTTCTATTCCCATTTTTGATGAGAGTTTTAAAAAAATCAGGAATGGATATTAGATTTTCTCAAATGCTTTTTGTATGTCCTGTGCGATGAATGTATGATTTTTCTTTTTTTAGTTTGTTAATGAAGTGGTTTATACTGACGGATTTTAGAATGTTAAACCAGCCCTGCATTCTTGGAATAAACCCCACCTGGTCTTGCTGTAGCATCCTCTTTAGTCTTGAAACATATGAAGCATCCTTAAGAATAAATCTGGCAGAAGCTGTGTTTGGAGGACCTGTGCCCTGCATTAGCTAATAAGAGATGGTGGAGGTCCGACATAAGGCAGTGAGGGCACGTGGTGGAAAGGTGCCTGTGTTTCAGAGGCTCCTGCGGGAATATCGGTGCTGCTCTGTGGTAAGAATCAATGTTCAGAGTGTGAGGTGAAACCTCACCGTCAGTGGGCTAAAACTCACTGCTGAGTAGAGTGGCGATGGTCTGAGCCCACCTTGCGTTTCCCCTTGCGCCTAGAGAAGACTCCTTGTATCAGTACTTTAGCAGTATCACAGAGGTGTTGATCATGCGTCTCATGTTTTTTTTAAATCGGTTGATAATCCTCGCCTGATTCAAAAACATCATTAAAGTTTTATGAAATGATTTTCTGTGTCTATAATCTTCTACTTTTATCAAGTGGCCTTCTCCTGCAAAGTAGCACTTTGAGCTCAACTGCTGGGCCTACTCAATTATCCAGAAATACAAAGCCTGCTAGAAAAACAGAAACAAATGCTTTTTTCCCCCCTTTGATTTCTAATTCCGCAGCAAGAAATTGTTTAAAAACTTCAAATGGTGAGAAATTAGGGTTGTTTTCACTCTTCTTTTTGAGACCCGTTATGGTCTTGGGTTTTTATTGATTCAGTGTGTTTTGATCCCTTAAAATCGTTTTTCTGGTTGCTCCACTTGTCACGGGTTTGGCCAGTGACAGCATTCTTGTGCCCTTTTGACATGACTCGTTAATCGTTGAAAGACGGATTGCTCTTTGTTACAAGCAGTTCCCCAGAGCAGGGGAATCAGACTTTCTTCTTGGGGAAGATTATTTTCTTCTTGGGGAAGATGAGGCCGGGGGAGTTGTGACGCTGTGAGGTTGAGCTGCTGGGCGGCAGTGGAGGGGGTGCTCGCATCCCTGACTCTGTGCCCGGGGGTGGGGGGGGGCCCCAGCCAGTCTGTGCTTCGCTGATTGGAGGGCTGAGTCATCACTGCTCCAGCCTGAATTCGCTCTCTCGTTTGGACCCTGCTCCCACCATGCTCCTCATTATTCCCTTAACGTGCAAGTGTCTGGAACGTGATTTCTCTGTGGCAAGCTTGCCCGATGCCGAGATCTATGTCTACCTTCTGGTGCTGCACCGGATGCCACAGGGGAAGACAGAGGAGACAGGGTGTGTTTCTGGCCCTCCAAGAGCCGGCAGTATGGTGGGACACAGGTCACCAGAAAGCAGGCCAGATACGGGGAGGAGAGGAGAGCCGTATTGGCCGAGGGTGGCGTCAGCTCTTCTGGAGGTTCCAGATCAAAACCCTGAGGTCAAGGGGCATGCATTTCGGATGTTAATTAAATTAAATTGGATGAAGTGGAAAGAGTCAGGTTTTTGGAGTCTTAAAGCCGGTTTGGGCCTGGGTCTTGCTCCTGATGCTATGATCTTAGACATACTGCTTTCCTCTCTGTTTCTTTAAGCTTCAGTGAGGGAGTTATCATATCGTTTCCCCTCTCTTTTTTCCCACCTGGTGTAGTTTTGAGAATGATGTGATGTGAGAGAACTTTGAGTTTAAGGTCTCACCAAATGTAGTTAGTTGTTAATTTCTTTGTTATAAATACACATTTCACTGGGCTGCAGAGAAGCAGTGGTTAGGAGCATGGCCTTTAGCTCCATAACTTACGAGCTATGCCACCCAGGGCAAGTGACTTAACCTCTCTGAGCCTTTTTCGTCTCCTCTATAAAATGGGGACAACTAGCGCCAGTCTGGTAGGACGACTGTGAGTTAAACAGAGAGCAGCGCTTAGATATAGGATGTGCTCAGCTTACTCTTACCGCTCTGAAGCTCACCGGCAGCTCTGCCCATAGGCAGCCTCCTCCCTTTGCCCACCTCACCTCTCTGTAATTCCAGTTTATTTAAAACCTCTCCCAGAGGAGAGCACCCATGCTTGCTCTGCCGGGTGACTCTCGGTGCCTGGAGCCCTAAAGGCTGCTCCTCAACCAGCGGGGTCTCTCTGAGCGGCACGGCCCAGGACACCTGTTTGCATCTCACTGCAAGTTAGCTTAACTGCAGGAGAAATTTGGACTTGCCTGTGGAAGCAATAGAGCACCCCAGGGTTTTGGTGTGCTCTGACAGCAGGCACAAATCAGCTCCCTGACATTTCCAAACACCTTGGAGAGCAGTGGAGAAAAGGTCCTGTCTTTGAAGGTCGTTCCTGTCGTCGTCTCCCTGGGGAACCTCTAGCTGCCAGGTCGTGGGGAGTCGTTAGGCGCCAGTGGAAGACTGATTCAGCAAAGGTGTCGCGGCATGCTTCGCGCAGAGGCACTCTTGATATCTTGCCGAGAAGCCATAGCCCGTCAGCACCATATCTCCGTTTGAAATGGGGAAACTGAGGCGCGGAGCACTCGCTTCCTGACAGTTGATAGAGCCGACAGTGGCTTGGCTGAGTCCGCGGTCTCACCCGTGGCCTTTCCCTCAGTGCCCCCCGCCCCCCAGCTCTGGCGGTGTGGAGGGTGTGGTGCAGGGTTAGGTGTGTGGCCTCGGGCCCTCCCCCGGACCCAGAGCACTGCTGTGGACCCGCGCGAGGCCGTCATTCCCCTGGAGCCTCACCCCATCCCTAGCTGCTGCCCTTTTCTCTCCCCTTCCCCTTGGACATGCTCCTGAGTGGGAGTCAGACGAAACAAGGAAAAAATGTCGCCAGCATCAAAATGACTTGGTTAAAGTATGACTGTGTTTTCACATTAAATATCAAGACCTGTCCTCTGCCCGAATGCATGAACGATGAGTTACAGTGTTGGAGATGAGAACTGTCCCGGGGAGTCAGAGATGCTCTGTGACAGTGTCCGCAGTGGGCACTGAACAGCTGAATGGAAACTGACTCCAGTGTGTTTTCTGGAAGAGGTGTCAAGTATCAGTTGAGTTCTCCGGAGAAACCAACCGGTGGGCGGCGTCCGTGCAGGAATCCTGGAGCAGTTCTGTTCCCCGTCAGGCCAGACGGGTGGTCAGCAGTGTTCACCCGGGAACCCGGGGCAGGAGCCTGGTGAAATCCAGTCCTCGGGTCTCCTCCACTTTGTGACCACTTCTCCGTCTCCCCTTGTTTTTCACGACCTTGACACTTTTAAGAAGTGCTGGTCAGCTGTTTTATAGGCTGTTCCTTTGGGCTCCTTTGATCTTGTTCTTACATGAGACAGACCTGACTTGGCCTTCTCATTGCCCATGTCAGTGATGTTGACTTGGATCACCTGGCTGGTGTAGTGTTTGCCAGAGTAGAGTCTCCATACGCAGGAGCAAGTCCCCAGGTGCAGCCCGTGATCAAGGGGTGGGGTCGGGGAAGGGAGGGTGGGAATTAAGCTTGGGCTTCTGTTGAGGGAGGAGCTAGAAATGATCTGGAGTCCATGCCTCAGTGCTGGGTGCGTCATTGAAATGTAGTTTTCTGGGGGGAATAACCAAAATCTCCATTAGAAAGTCACTTTGGAATGCATTTTCAGGTTTGAGATTGTTGAGCCAGGGCGTTAAGATAGTGTTGTTAATAAAGTTTTCTCCAGGTAGCTCAAGAATGGAGTCTGTGTGGCATGGGCTAAGACCTATCTTTCCCCAGCAGAATACTTGGTGTCTCCCTGCTCGATTTAAAAAGCCATTTCTGGGAAGCCTGGGAAAAATACTAAGTAGTGGCTGCTAGTTACTCACATTAGGGAAAATGGTTAATAATAGCCCCCTGTGTGGCAAAGCTTCCATTGAACACCCTGCATCTTGTTTCTAGTACCTCCAGTGAACCTGGCTGGGTTGGTTTTGCAAGGGCTGAGGCCATGTTCCACATAAACTGGCTTCAGTCTTCTGGACCCTCTTTCCTGGGCTTGGCGACGTCTCTGGCCTGCTTGGCCTGTGTTGCCTGGGTCTGGGTTTGCAATCACAGCCCATCAAGGGAGCTGTGTGAAAGCCTGGGGTGGGAAACAAGCACAGCTGGCTTAGAGTCTCTTGATTAACCACAGCTTAAGGTGTAACATTTCTAAAGGGGACCAGGGTATCTCGTCAGATGCCTGCTGTGTGTGGGCAGAGGTGGAAGGCTCAGGCTGGGGGTGATTTCTTCCTGGGGGGAGGTGGTGCGAGAGAGTAGGTTCAGACCCCTGCGCTCTCCCCCATAGGCCTGTGCTCTTTGCACTGTGCCTGGGGCTGTGAGCCCAGTGCAGAGCCTTGGAGTTTGTTCCTCATGCATGCTGCCTGTCACAAAAGTAACGAAGCTCCTTGTAGGAGAAATCTGGAAAGTTAAGGACTGTGTAGAGGAGAAGGGCAGGGTGGGCCCCGCCATCTCTCTACGCAGGGCTGAGCCTGTGGTCTCTGTGCTGCCCTTCCCTCCAGTGTCTCTCTGTTTCCTCTCACGTAGATGAGGTCAGACCTTACGGACAACTTAGTCTTCTGCCCATTGCACTGAAAATCGATCATATGCTTTTCTCATTGCACGAAAGACTTTCTTGCAAGCTTATTTTTAAGTCACTGCCTGACAGAACTGCACCATGATTCACAGCTTGACTCTGCTGGTTTGACGCTCGGGTTGCTAGTTTGTCACAATGGTCACACTTTGACAGCAGCAGCTAATCTCATGGAATAGTGCGCCGGCGGAGCCTCGTGAGCAAGGAGTTATGGACCGGCTCTTACTTCAGGGCCGTCCCCCAGTGCAGCTGGGGAGCGAGGCTGGCAGGAGCAAAACGGTCCATTCTTCCTGTTTTCTCTCACATGCCAGGCATGTGTCAGGCCGTTTACGAGGCTACGGAAAAGCCCAGGGGTAGATGATTCTTACTGAGGGTAGAGAGGAGGGGATTGAAAACCAGTTCTCGTGTGTGTGTGTGTGTGTGTGTGCGTGCGTGCGTGCGTGTGTGTGCGCGTGTGTGTGTGCGCGTGCATGTGTGTGTGTGTGTGCGTGTGCATGTGCATGTGTGTGTGTGTGCGTGTGTGTGTGTGTGTGGTGGGTTCTGGAAACAGTTGGGGAGTTGCCATGTGGCAGATGGAGATGGAGTGTCACCACCCCCTCCCCCCATAGTGACAGTTGGGAAGGACAGATTTCAGGGGGTGTTTGGGTGGCTAGAGGGCTGCCTGCTGGACATCCAGGTGGACGTGGTTTATTAAAGGAGTAAATTTCAACTGCAGCTCCAGGGGAGCTTCAGGCTGGTGAAGTCAGTTAGGGATGACCAGCCTGTGGATAGAGGCTGAATTGTGCTGATTCCTTGGGATGAGTGAGAGACGTGAAGAGGAGCAAATGGGTCCCTTTGCTGGGGACACCAGCATTTAAGGGCGTCAGGAAAGTGAATTGAGACTCGAAGGATAAACACATTTTTCTGGGGTTAAAGGAGTCATGGTACTTTTCCCGTTGTATAGTTTTCACTCCTTCATTGTAAATTAATTGACTGTAGATACTTGGACTGACCTGTGTGTCTTTTTTTTTTTTTTTTTGTAAACACCGTTTTATTTTGGTTACTATAGTTTTTTAATATAGTTTGAAACAAGGAAATATGGTCCTTCCACATTTGTTCTTAACATTGCTTTGGCCATTTGGGGCTCCATACAGATTTTAGGACGTTTTGTACGTGTTTTGCTTTGTAATAAAATAGTGCTTAAGAATTAGGTCATTTTAGTTATTTTAAAATATGAAAATGGCTCGAAAATGAGCACTGCTGTTGCCAGTCACACAACCTGTGTCAGACTGGGGGGAGTTTTCTCCCAGTCCTTCCTCCCTTATATTGCTTTTTAAAGAACCTGTAGCCCTTTGAAATAGAAAAAGAGCCACCTATTGTATGCTGGGGATTCTTACAGACAGGGCCGTCTTAGCTGCCGTCTGACGTCGCACCAGACTTGGGCGCTGCTTCTGTTCGCTGCCGTCCTGCTTCTTTGATGTGGTGGTGCTGTTGCTGCCACTGCTCAGGAGATGGTGTCCTTGGCCGTTTCTCCAGGCCTGGCAGGAGCAGGAAGGGTCCAGCCTTGTCACAGGGTTAAGAGGAGGGCCAGGTCGAGGTGGTCCCGATTGCCAACAGGATGTGCTTTTAGAATTTGAAATTTCTTACAGTCAGCTCTCAGGAGTCAATAGTCAAGAGGTACAAGGGTTTGTCCTGCCAGTTCCTGATGGTATTTATTGAGAACGAGATAGAAGTGCTCTGACTGCACAGGGGGTTGAGGATGCATTTACTAAAACAACATTTTTCAGTGGATCAGTGTGCACTAAATCTTTTAGAAATGAGCATGAAGGCAGAGCCATGCAGTTTGAGAATTAGCAGACCTTAGTGCATCAGTAGTGATGCTGTTTTCTGTCTGTTGAATAACAGCTTGGGCAAGTAGCCATTTTCAGAAATATTTGTGAAATTGAATCTAAAGTAGTGGGCAGTTATTTTTGGAAGCCAGTCTTTCTAAGCCGTATTCTTTTGATTTAGCTGAAATGTGTAGAAAATAGATTGACAGTCTTCTGTAACACTCACCTGCTTCCACCCGGAGACTATAATTTAATATTTTTTGATATATGCATGCACTAGAAACCTAGAGAGTACAATTTCCAGCTTCCAGAACAGAAAGGAAGTTCACGCTAAAGCCAGATTGCCTGCTTGTGTGGGGCTTCGCCCACCAGCACTGGGCTTCTGATGGCGATGTGGAGAAAGGGTTCCGGGCTGCAGGCCTGTGGTGCCGAGGCACAGAGGCTTCCCTGAAACTGGACTTGGAAAGTCCGCACCCAGATTGAGGGAGTGGCCAGGAAGCAAGCCATGGCCCAGCACCACGGGCATGCAAAGAGTTAATTACAGGAAGTCAATGCTTCACTGCAATCTGCAAGAAGCAACCAAGTCAGGTCTAAAACTGCTCTGTAGAGATTCAGCCAGAGACAATGAACTTTCCACATGAGATCATTTCTGCAGGGGATGAGCACAGTCAGAGACCACAGACTATAAGAGGAGACAGACTGTCATGAAAGGGAATCTACATGTGCAACAGATTGGGAGAATCTGTGCCTCAAGACCCAGAAATAATAGGATAGACTGAAAGCAACTTTTAAATAGGCCTGTTGGAAATGAGCTGAATGGTAGCAGAAGAAATGAAGCCACAAGTATGAAACTAAAGCAGGCAGATTTGCAAAAGAACCAAATGGATATTATGAAAATTTTAAAATTAAAGAAACATAACTATTGAAGTAAAAAAGAATTAAAAGCATAGAGCAGATGGGTTAAAGAGAGGACTAGATACAATTGAAGAATGAGGAGAGAATAAGTGAATTGGAAGATAGAGCTTAAGGAACTTCCCAGAATGTGTCTCCATAAGACAGATGGAAAATGTGAAAGAGGAGTTCAGTTCAGTTCAGTCGCTCAGTCGTGTCCACCTCTTTGCAACCCCATGAATCACAGCATGCCAGGCCTCCCTGTCCATCACCAAACTCTCGGAGTTCACTCAGACTCACGTCCATCGAGTCAGTGATGCCATCTAGCCATTCATCCTCTGTCGTCTCCTTCTCCTCCTGCCCCAATCTCTCCCAGCATCAGAGTCTTTTCTGGTGAGTCAACTCTTCGCATGAGGTGGCCAAAGTACTGGAGTTTCAGCTTTAGCATCTGGCAACCCACTCCAGTACTCTTGCCTGGAGAATCCCATGGATGCAGGAGCCTGGTGGGCTGCAGTCTGTGGGGTCGCTAAGAGTCGGACACAACTGAGCGACTTCGCTTTCACTTTTCACTTTCATGCATTGGAGAAGGAAATGGCAACCCACTCCAGTGTTCTTGCCTGGAGAATCCCAGGGATGGCAGAGCCTGGTGGGCTGCGGTCTTTGGGGTCACACAGAGTCGGACATGACTGAAGCAACTTAGCAGCAGCAGCTTCCAAAGAAATCCCAGGGCTGATCTCCTTTAGAATGGACTGGTTGGATCTCCTTGCAGTCCAAGGGACCCTCAAGAGTCTTCTCCAACACCACAGTTCAAGAGTATCAATTCTTCGGCGCTCAGCCTTCTTCACAGTCCAACTCTCACATCCATACATGACCACTAGAAAAACCATAGCCTTGACTAGACAGACCTTTGTTGGCAAAGTAATGTCTCTGCTTTTCAATATGCTATCTAGGTTGGTCATAACTTTCCTTCCAAGGAGTAAGCGTCTTTTAATTTCATGGCTGCAGTCACCATCTGTAGTGATTTTGGAACCCCCCAAAATAAAGTCTGACACTGTTTCCACTGTTTCCCCATCTATTTCCCATGAAGTGATGGGACCGGATGCCATGATCTTAGTTTTTTGAATGTTGAGCTTTAAGCCAACTTTTTCACTCTCCACTTTCACTTTCATCAAGAGGCTTTTTAGTTCTTCTCCACTTTCTGCCATAGGGGTGGTGTCATCTGCATATCTGAGGTTATTGATATTTCTCCCGGCAATCTTGATTCCAGCTCGTGTTTCTTCCAGCCCAGCGTTTCTCATGATGTACTCTGCATATAAGTTAAATAAGCAGGGTGACAATATACAGCCTTGATGTACTCCTTTTCCTATTTGGAACCAGTCTGTTGAGAAAAGAGGAGTTAGGAGGGTCTAATATATGTCTGGGCCTCCCTGGTGGCTCAGACAGTAAAGCGTCTGCCTGCAATGCGGGAGACCCAGGTTCAATTCCTGGGTCAGAAAGATCCCCGGGAGAAGGAAATGGTAATCCACTCCAGCACTCTTGCCTGGAAAATCCCATGGCCGGAGGAGCCTGATAGGCTACAGTCCATGGGGTCACAAAGAGTCGGACATAACTGAGCGACTTCACAGAATGCACAGAATATATGTCTAATAGGAGTTCCAGAAATAGTGAACAGGGAAAAATTCTGGAGAGAAAAGTATTCAGAGATTATGAATGATAGCTTAAGAAACAATGAATCCTTAATTGAATGAGTACATCAAGTTTTTAGTTTTCAAGTTTAATGAGAATGATAAATCCTCAGATCCAAGAAGCTTAACAAACCCCAATCAAAATAAAGACAGAGAGCGGCACATCATAATCAAATTGCCGTGAACAGGTTGTATTGAGGGAAACCTTTAAAGCATCCAGAGAAAAAGCATACACTCTATGGAAACAAAAGGAATGATTATAGACATTAGGTAATGTACTTAATGTAGACATCAAGTAATGGTTGTCAGAAAAGAATGCAGCCAGAGACCGTGGAATGCTGCCTTGCACTTGGCAAAAGAAAATAACTGTCAACTTAGGATTTTATATCCAGCAAAAATATCCTCAAAGAAAGAAGATGAAATAAAGATCTAGGGGCAAATGTCGAGAGAGTTCATCTCTATTCAAGACTTGGTCTGCAAGAGTGCTTAAAGGAAGTGCTTCAGGTGGAAGATATCAAGGATTCCTGTCTTGAAATGTGTTGGAAAGAGTAGGAATATGGGTAAATTAAAATGCTTATTCTTAGAAATTTAAAAACTTTGTTAGAAAATTAATCATACTGTAAGCAAAAACACCTGTTTTATTGTTTGAAAAGATATAAAAAATTATGACAAATAGAGTAGAAGGGAGAAATGGAAATATATGGTGTTAAATTCTTAAACTGTATATACAAATGCATAATAATATTATTTGAAGATAGATTATGGTAAGTCCATAGATTGGGAATGAAGAAGTAAAGCTCTTTATTTCCCTGAAGCATTTTTATGTACATAGAAAGCCCTAAGGAATTTACAGATAGTATACTAGAACTGTTAATTTAGCTGCATAATAGGATACAGGTCAGTATAAAAAAGTCAATTTTATTTCTATATAATACTAGACATTTAGAAAGTGAAATAAAAAATGCCATACCATTTACAGAAACAACCTAAAAATCATATACTTATGAATCATGTAAGAAAAGATGTGTAAGAACCGTACGTTGAAATTTACAAGAATTTCTTTCAGAAAAATACTCAAATAAATAAAGATATTGAGTTGTACATATTCCTGGGTTCATTTCAGTTTAGTCGCACAGTCATGTCCAACTCTTTGCGACCCCATGGATTGCAGCACGCCAGGTCTCCCTGTCCATCACCAACTCCTGGAGTTTACCCAAACTCATGTCCATTGAGTCGGTGAGGCCATCCAACCATCTCATCCTCTGTTGTTCCCTTCTCCTCCTGCCTTCAGTCTTTCTCAGCATCAGGGTCTTTTCAAATGAGTCAGCTCTTCACATTAGGTGGCCAAAGTATTGGAGTTTCAGCTTCAGCATGAGTCCTTCCAATGAACACCCAGGACTGATCTCCTTTAGGATGGACTGGTTGGATCTCCTTGCAGTCCAAGGGACTCTCAAGAGTCTTCTCCAATACCACAGTTCAAAAGCATCAATTTTTCTGCGCTCAGCTTTCTTTATAGGCCAACTTTCACATCCATACATGACCAATGGAAAAACCATAGCCTTGACTAGATGGACCTTTGTTGGCAAAGTAATGTCTCTGCTTATTCCTGAGTAGTAATACCTAATATTAAGATGACGGTTCTTTCCAAATTGATCCTTAAATTCCAGCAGGCTTATTTTATAAAGAAATTAATAACTTGATTCTAAAATTTATGTGGAAGTGCATTGGACCTGACACACCCCAGACAACAAAGCCACAGCAATCAAGACACTATGGTGTTGGCATAACATTAAACAGATAGATTAATGGAAACAAAATATGGAGTCTAGCAATAGACCTGTATATACATAAATTCAGTTGATTTTGGACACATGTGCCAGGGTAATTGAAAGGGGGAAATGATGACCTTTTTCAGCAAATGATGCTTGAAACAGTTAATTAACCCATATAGTAGCTCGGCTGGTAAAGAATCCACCTGCAATGTAGGAGACCCTGGTTTGATTCCTGGGTCAGGAAGATTCACTGGAGAAGGGATAGTCTGCCCACTCCAGTATCCTTGGGCTTCCCTTGTGGCTCAACTGGTAAAGGATCCACTTGCAATTCGGGAGACTTGGGTTTGATCCCTGGGTTGAGAAGATCCCTTGAAGAAGGGAAAGGCTACCCACTCCAGTATTCTGGCCAGAAGAATTCCATGGACTATATATAGTCCATGGGGTCGCAGAGAGTCAGACACGACTGAGTGACTTGCACTTTCACATGCCGAAAAGCAACTTTGAGACTTAGACCCCAAAGATATAAAAATTGAATCGAACTGGATCATAGATCTGGAATATAAATGGTAAAGTGGTAAGGTTTATCAAAGAAAACATCAGAGAAAATCTTTGACCTTGGGGTATGCAAAAATTTCTTGGCACAAAGTGTGAAATGTGAAGGACAAAATGGTAAGTTAGACTTCAAGAAAATAGAAAATTCCTACCCTTCTAAAATCACTTTTATGGAAATGAAAACAGAAGCTTTATCCTTGGAGTTAAGTATTTGTAAAACATAACATCTGTTAAAAGCACTTGTGTCCAGAATATATTAAAGAAGCAAGACTCTTCAACTCAACAATAAGGAGACAAAGAACCTGATTTTAAAATAGGAAAGAAACTGAGCAGCTAATGCGTCAGAGAAGATGCATGGACGGTGGATCCTCATGCGGAGGCCTTGGGACCATGTGCCCCGTAGGGAGATGCAGACCAGCGCTGTGCTGGGCACACTGTCGCCTGTTAGAGGCCGAGGTGGGGACCAGTGACCACTCCCAGTGCTGGTGAGGGTCCTGGCGGGGGAGCCGGGGCTCTCCACCCTTGTTAGTGAGAATGTTAAACCATATGCCTGCTTTGGAGGGCTCTCTAACCATTTCTTACAAAGTTACCTTTGTGACACGGGAGTTCTAGATATTTTCCCTCGAAAAGTGAAAACATAGGTTCACGTAGAGACTTGGCTGGGTTTAGAGTAGCTTCATTCATAATAACCCCAAACTGGAAAAAAATACCCAAATGTCTGTGACCAGATAAATGAGGGAACAAGCCGTGATATATCCATACAGTGGACTATCACATGGCTGTAAAATGATATAAACTGCTGATAGTCCCAGCAAGACAGGTGAATCTCAGAAACATCCCAAACAGAAGAATGCACGCTGTGTGAGTAAGGAATTCAGGAGTGTGTAAAACTGAACTCTCACGACAGGAGGCAGCACGGAGACCATGGCTGGACAGGCACTGGCGTTGACAGGAGGCGAGAACTCAGAGGGGACCTGGAAATATTCTACGTGTGAATCGTGCTGGCAGTCACACCAGCAGTTTCGTTTATTAAAGCTGTCGTTCTGTCTGCTTAATGTGGCAGCGTTTTATTGCCTGTTAATTGACTCATTGGCAAAGACTCTGATGCTGGGAGGGATTGGGGGCAGGAGGAGAAGGGGACGACAGAGGATGAGATGGCTGGATGGCATCACTGACTCGATGGACTTGAGTCTGAGTGAACTCTGGGAGTTTGTGATGGACAGGGAGGCCTGGCGTGCTGCGATTCATGGGGTTGCAAAGAGGTGGACACGACTGAGCGACTGAACTGAACTGAACTGAATTCTTCTCAGTATAATTGATTAAAACAACTTTCCTGCGCTCAGAGAAGTCCTCTTTGACTTGGTTCTCTCCCCATTCATCCCGCTGATGTGTTCACTAGTGCCCTGCGTTTTTATTTATGGACTCACTCAGCTCCCACTGAGTTGTAATTGCCTCCTTCCCTGCCTCCCCCATCAGGCTTTCAGCTTCTTAAGAGCAGGAATGACTTTTATGCACTTGCCTCCAGAGCACAGCCCACAGTGCCTGGCGCCGACGCTCACTGCTTAGTTTAAGTGTGTGTTTAGTTTCAGTTGCAGTTTATCGGTACCTCCCATGTGCCAGTGATGGCGCTAAACGCCTTTCACTTATTATTTCTGACCTTTAGTAAATGTTTGCTGTGCACACAAAGAATCCTTAATACCTTCCAGAAATTATAGTCTCATGTTCTACTAGAAGTTATAGTTGCATGGTCTCACACTGAGAAGTGATAAGTGTGTCTCACAAAAAGGCTGAAGCTCAGTCAGTTCAGTTGCTCAGTCGTGTCCGACTCTTTGCAACTCCATGGACTGCAGCACGCCAGGCCTCCCTGTCCATCACCAACTCCCGGAGCCTGCTCAAATTCACGTCCATTGAGTCTGTGATGCCATCCGACCATCTTATCCTCTGTCGTCCCCTTCTCCTGCCTTCTATCTTTCCCAGCATCAGGATCTTTTCCAGTGAGTCAAGTCTTTGCATCGGGTGGCCAAAGTATTGGAGTTTCAGCTTCAGCATCAGTCCTTCCAATGAATGAACACCCAGGACTGATTTCCTTTAGAATTGACTGGTTTTATCTCCTTACAGTCCAAGGGACTCTCAAGAGTCTTCTCCAATACCACAGTTCAAAAGCATCAATTCTTTGGTGCTCAGCTATTATAGTCCAACTCTCACATCCATACATGACTACTGGAAAAACCATAGCTTTGACTAGACGGACCTTTGTTGGCAAAGTAGTGACTCTGCTTTTTAATATGCTGCCTAGGTTGGTCATAGTTTTTCTTCCAAGGAGCAAGCATCTTTTAATTTCATGGCTGCAGTCACCATGTGCAGTGATTTTGGAGCCCCCCAAAATAAAGTGTCACTGTTTCCATTGTTTCCCCATCTATTTGCCATGAAGTGATGGGACTGGATTCCATGATCTTAGTTTTTTGAATGTTGAGTTTTACCAGCTTTTTCACTCTCCTCTTTCATCATCAAGAGGCTCTTCAGTTCCTCTTTGCTTTCTGCCATAAAGGTGGTGTCATCTGCATATCTGAGGTTATTGATATTTCTCCCAGCAAACTTGATTCCAGCTTGTGCTTCATCTAGCCCGGTGTTTCACATGATATACTCTGCATATAAGTTAAATAAGCAAGGTGACAATATACAGCCTTGATATATTCCTTTCCAATTTGGAGCCAGTCCATTGTTCCATGCATGTCCAGTTCTTACTGTTGCTTCTTGACCTGCATACAGATTTCTCAGGAGGCAGATAAGGTGGTCTGGCATTCCCATTTCTTTAAGAATTTTCCACAGTTTATTGTGATCCACACAGTCAAAGGCTTTAACACAGTCAGTAAAGCAGAAGTAGATGTTTTTCTGGAACTCTCTTGCTTTTTCTGTGGTCCAACAGATGTTGACAATTTGATCTCTGGTTCCTCTGCCTCTTCTAAATCCAGCTTGAACATCTGAAAGTTCTGAGTTCAAGGACTGTTGAAGCCTCGCTGGAGAATTTTATATATTACTTTGCTAGTGTGTGAGATGAGTGCCATTGTGTGGTAGTTTGAACGTTCTTTGGCATTGCCTTTCTTTGGGATTGGAATGAGAACTGACCTTTTCCAGTCCTATGGCCACTGCTGAGTTTTCCCAATTTGCTGGCATATTGAGTGCAGCACTTTCACTACATCATCTTTTAGGATTTGAAATAGCTCAGCTGGAATTCCATCACTTCCACTCACTTTGTTCGTAGTGATGCTTCCTAAGGCCCACTTGATTTCACACTCCAGAATGTCTGGCTCTAGGTCAGTGATCACACCATCATGGTTACCTGGGTCATTAAGATCTTTTTGTATAGTTCTTCTGTGAATTCTTGCCACCACTTCTTCATATCTTGTGCTTCTGTTAGGTCCATATTGTTTCTGCCCTTTATTGTGCCCATCTTTGCATGAAATGTCCCCTTGGTATCTCTAATTTTCTTGACGAGACCTCTAGTCTTTCCCATTCTATCGTTTGCCTCTGTTTCTTTGCATTGATCACTGAGGAAGGCTTTCTTATCTCTCCTTGCTATTCTTTGGAACTCTGCATTCAAATGGATATCTTTCCTTTTCTCCTTTGCTTTTCACTTCTCTATTCTCAGCTATTTGTAAGGCCTCCTCAGAGAGCCATTTTGCTTTTCTGCATTTTTTTTCTCTTGGAGATGGTCTTGATCTCTGTCTCCTGTACAGTGTCATGAACCTCCATCCATAGTTCATCAGGCACTCTGTCTATCAGATCTAGTCCCTTGAATTATCTATTTGTCACTTCCACTGTATAATCATACAGTATTTGATTTAGGTCATACCTGAATGGTCTAGTGGTTTTCCCCACTTTCTTCAATTTCTGTCTGAATTTAGCAATAAGGAGTTCATGATCTGAGCCACAGTTAGCTCCCAGTCTTGTTTTTGCTGACTTTACAGAGCTTCTTCGTCTTTGGCTGCAAAAAATATAATCAATCTGATTTCGGTATTGACCATCTGGTGATGTCCACGTATAGAGTCTGTTTGGGCGATGGATTTAAAGTAGGAGATATGCTGGAACCTCCTTTCGTCAGAGGCCAAACAGACTTTTAAGTTGAGCAACATTCAGATCAGATCAGATCAGTCGCTCAGTCGTGTACGACTCTTTGCGACCCCATGAATCGCAGCACGCCAGGCCTCCCTGTCCATCACCAACTCCCAGAGTTCACTGAGACTCACGTCCATCGAGTTGGTGATGCCATCCAGCCATCTCATCCTCTAATGTCCCCTTCTCCTCTTGCCCCCAATCCCTCCCAGCATCAGAGTCTTTTCCGATGAATCAGCTGTTTGCATGAGGTGGCCAAAATACTGGAGTTTCAGCTTCAACATCATTCCTTCCAAAGAAATCCCAGGGCTGATCTCCTTCAGAAAGGACTGGTTGGATCTCCTTGCAGTCCAAGGGACTCTCAAGAGTCTTCTCCAACACCACAGTTCAAAAGCATCAAATCTTTGGCGCTCAGCCTTCTTCACAGTCCAACTCTCGCATCCATACATGACCACAGGAAAAACCATAGCCTTGACTAGACGAACCTTTGTTGGCAAAGTAATGTCTCTGCTTTTGAATATGCTATTTAGGTTGGTCATAACTTTCCTTCCAAGGAGTAAGCGTCTTTTAATTTCATGGCTGCAGTCACCATCTGCAGTGGTTTTGGAGCCCAGAAAAATAAAGTCTGACACTGTTTCCCCATCTATTTCCCATGAAGTGATGGGACCAGATGCCATGATCTTCATTTTCTGAATGTTGAGCCTTAAGCCAACTTTTTCACTCTCCACTTTCACTTTCATCAAGAGGCTTTTGAGTTCCTCTTCCCTTTCTGCCATAAGGGTAGTGTCATCTGCATATCTGAGGTTATTGATATTTCTCCCGGCAATCTTGATTCCAGCTTGAGCAACATTACTGCTTGCTTAATTGCATAAGGAATGAATTAATTATGCTATATAAGTGTAAAAACCTATCGTGACCACTCTGGTGCCAGTTTGCTTGCTCCCTTCCTCTCAAGGAAAAGAAAAAACACCTTACTGTCAGCATAATAGAAATCCATAATTCAAAAACCAGTTACTTTGGAAACTGTTAGATAAATTCCCTCTGGCATCCCTTTGTTGGCTGATTTTTCTGCTAGTTGTGTGTGCTTTTTCCATGACTCAAGGAAAGTGGTTATCTACTGGGAAGTGTGTTGGGTGGACCCTGCAATTTGGTGATTGAAACCAGACAACACCAGAATTATTACTGCCGCATTTTCCTTTTTCTATTAAATATTGCATTCTAAAGAGATTTTAAAATATCACAGACTTTAGATTACAGTCAAAAACAACCCCTAGCAGCATTAGAAAACAGTTTGATAGTTACTCCAAAAACTAAACATAAATCATCGTGTGACCCAGCAGCCCTGCCCCCAGGAATATGCCCAAGAGAACTGGAAGCATGTGTCCACACACAGACTTGTCCATGGACGTTCACCGCAGCATTGTTCATGGTAGCCGAGTAGTGGAGACAACCCAGATGTCCTTTAGCTGATGAGCAGAGGACCGGACTGTTTGGCATCCGTGAGATGGAATGTTACTCAGCCGTAAGAGAAGTTCTGATGCATACTGTGACGTCATGAGTCTTGAAAATATTTGCTCAGTGAAAGAAGTCAATGGCCAAATGTCACATGCCGGCTAATTTCATTTATAGGAAGTATCCAGACCTGGCAAAGCCTTAGAGACAGCAGGCCAAATGTCACACGCCGTCTGATTTCATTTGTAGGAAATATCCAGACTCGGCAAATCCTTAGAGACAGCAGGTGTGTGGCTGCCAGGGGTTTAGGGAAGGGAGGGGGAGCTTGGACCGGTCACTTACTGGGTAGAGCATCTCCTCTGGGGGTGATGATGGTGCCCTGAAGTTAGGTAGTGCTGACGGTGGCATGTTCTGTGGATCCACTAAGAGCGGCTGGATTGTGCAGCACTTCTGAAGGGTGGATCGTGTGTCCTCTGAATTACATCTCAGTTTAAAAAAATCCTCACGCTAAACCTTTTCTCCCCTCTCTCTTCTCGCCCACTATTGCATGCCCCCCAACATCTTCTGAATAATAATTACAGCGGTGGGCTGCGCTACCATGTCATCTGCTGTGCCAGGTGCTTCATAGCTATATTTCACTAATGCTCCCCCTAACTCCCCATCATGGGTGCTCATCCTCTCAGAAGCTCAGAGATGCCGAATCCCTTACAGTGTCACATGAGTAAGCAACAGAGCCAGGATCTGAAGCATGTTCTCTCCCCCAGCCCCCTGTTCTGTCTCAGTCAGACATTTCTTCCTGGTGTATGTTCTCAGCGAGTGGGTAGCAGAGGTTAAGCCCTGATCTGTAGACACACTGTGGACCAGGGCTAGGCAGTGCTGCTGGACCGGCAGGTGTCCCAATGCAGGTGAGCAGGAGGCTGGAAGGTTTACGTTCTGATGATGGTGCTTCCATCTGTGATAAGACAGGAGAGGTCTAAATAGGAGGTGGCTTTAATCCAAGTGTTCTAGTTTGTGGTTCTCCCGATACATCTGTTTCCTCCCTGCTTCCTTCCTTCTTGCGATTGTAAAGTATTCATCAGAAGTCTTATTAGTTAGTTGGTGGTGTATGCAGTTCAGTATAAGTGTAATAAAACTGCAGACTCCATAGAATGTCACATTGTCTTTGCTTGTCCAGGGCGGGCGGTGACTTCTCAGTCTGTCTGTCTCCACAGCTGCTGTCTCGCATGTTAGGACCCCACGGTCTTTGGCTGTAACGATTGTTAGCCTTTTCCTTGTCCCTCTGGCCCATTCGCTGCCCCGCTGCCAGCAGGCATTGTGGTTTGGAGGCACTGTCTGTAGTCAGACTGTTGTACCCAACCACTTCATAGCTGTTGACCTTGATCTATAGTGCCAATGTCCCCGAACCTCAGTTCAGCTGTCTGCAGAACTGGGAGTGATGGTGTGTCCCTTGTCCGTCTTTAAAGGGTGTTGGTTGCGGCAACAGCAGGCGCTGACTTCGTTGCCTGCTTGTGGGCTGGAGGCTCCTAAGTGCACGGAGGAGTTAGCATGGCGCTCAGCTAAGTGCCCAGAAATGTCAGCTGCTGTTATTATTATTGTATCTCTTATAAAACTAAAATCCAGTTAGGGGACTCTTTTCTTAAATCTCCTTCCATTGTCTGCCAGAGACAGTTCAGACGAGCATCGAGGTCTTTGTAAACCTGACGTGATTCTGGCCTCTCAGCGTTATGTCCTGTGGCCATCTTCTCTCTCCTCCGTGGAATCCTCCTCATCTCGGAGCGCTCTGCTGTGTTTCGCAGATGGACTCACACGTCCAGGCCCAGCCCAATGGCACTTCCTCAGCCTGCCCTGCCTTTCCTGAGCAAGGAAACACTTCTTCCTTGGTTCCTCCCCCAGCACCCATTGCCCTGAATCCCCATTAATTGTCTACTTGTCCTTGAGGGTAGCTCAGCTTTTCTCTGAGTTCAAGCCTTTTCCGCACAGCACCTGCAGCAGCTGTCATTTCTGTTAATTTTCAGCCCTTCCCGCTCAGCCCGGCTCCTCTCAGAGACAAGACCTGCCGTTCTGTACCTTTGATCCTCGGGTCGGCGGGGCGGTGGTCCACACCTGATCCTCACTTCTCATGTGTCAGCAGGTGTGGCTACTTCTCCTGCATCAGGACACGGCGCAGGTGATGTCTCAGCTGGTTCCTGCGGCTCCTGGGGCCCCTCTGCCCCCCCAGGGATGGCCAGGGTCAGGAGTGCGTGTGAGGGGCATTGTAGGGGGTGGGAGAGCCTTTGTGGCAGGGACCTCTGCTTGCTCGCGTGCTGTGACTCTGTGGTTACTTTGCTGTCTGCCTCTTTATGGTCCTCTCTGTTAATAACTCTTATATGATTTTATAGGCCCAGTTGTCAGCATAGATAATCACCGTCACCTTCAGTGACTTGTAAGTAAAGGTTTTTAGATCTGTTCCTCCAGAGGGATTAATCTTCAGTAGCTGTCTACTTAATTTCATAAGTACATATATATGAATATATATGTGCATAGAGTAACGCTTCACTGTTTTCAATGGATGGATGAATAAATGAATAATGTTACAGCATTTATGTAGTGTTTTTTCTTTAAAAGGTATTTCCTCTCTCCCATAGTGCCACCTGTCTGTTTATGTCTGCTGTTAGTGATGCCGCTTTATTTTATTTTATTATTTTTTTATTTTATTTTATTATTTGTTCCTGTAATATTTATGTGTGGGAATATTACCTGGCTTCCCAGGTGGTGCAGTGGTAAAGAACCCGCCCGCCAATGCAGGAGATGCAGGAGACACAGGTTTGATCCCTGGGTCAGGAAGATCCCCTGCAGGAGGGCATGGCAACCCCACTCCAGTATTCCAGCCTGGAGAATCCCATGGACAGAGGAGCCTGGCGGGCTGAGTCCATGGGGTCGCACAGAGTGGGGCACGACTGAGCACGTGTGCATGAGCTATGAGCAGAATGCTGCGACCGAGGAGGGGTCTTGACTGAACACCTGGAAGTGCCCAGATGACCCGCCAATGGCTTCTCCCTCCCTGCTTGAGGTCCCGAGGGGGCTGTGGGAGAATGAGGGTCCCTTCGAGGCCGTGGGAAGGCCCTAAGCCGCAGGATTGGCCTCTGGTAAACAGGCTTGGGTTCCTTCCCTTTGTGGCCTTGTTTCTGTATAGTTCCACCATTATGTCCTTTGCTGCTGCCTTTGTTGCTCTGCTGAAAAGATCCAAAGTGCTGGTCTTTGCACCCCTTCGCCATGATGGACATGCATCCACGGGGGCAGGCTCCCACAAAGGGGTGGGCTCCCACGGGGGAGGCGGGCACCCACAGAGGGGTGGGCTCCCACAGAGGGGTGGGCGGCCCCGTCCGCCTCAGACCAGGGGCCCTTGGAGTTGCCGGAGTCGCTGCTGTGCAGAGGGCTCGTGGACAGCCACTGCCTGTCCTTGGAGTGGAGTCATTCCTCCTTGCTGCGTCTCACTCTCGTGCTGTGCTCCTCCTAAAGCCAGGACAGTGGACTGAGGCCAGGAGAGGAGGTGCTGCCCGCGGGGCCAGCGTGCCGAGGACCCAGCCCAGGGCCCCCGGGGGTCTGTCCTGCTCTGCCCCTGCCCCGAAGGAGGCAGCTGAGACCTGGACTGGCGTATGGTTGGTTGAGTGGCCTGTCTTTTGTCTCGAGCGGTAGGGGGAGAGAGGGCGGGTTTTGGACTCAAACCAGCTTGAACAGCAGCTGTTGCAGTTGGGGGATTTCGGATGAATGGCTCTCTGGAAGGTTCACCTGTTGAGTGTGGGTGATGTCAGCTAATGGCTGAGTGGAGAGGGGCGTGGAAGTGTGTCCAGCCCAGAAGTTGCACCTGCAGACACCCTGAGGCCTGATGCACAGAAGCGGCTGGTGCAGACGAGTCCACGGCTCAGGACGGGTCTGAGCCAAGATGAGAGGCCCGGCGGGGGGCACAGGCGGAGAAATGGACACCTGCTCGGAGTGTGACCTGTGGGGGTGCTGGGCTGTGCTGGGTTCTGCCCCAGAGGTGTCTGAGGCACAGGGTGACGGGGAGGGGTTCACTGAAGAGGGAGAAGAGGAAGCAGGAGGAAGGGAGGGCCACAGGGACCAAGGGGCATCAAACCAGAGAAACTTGGATCGACTGCAGGGAGGTCGAGGGGGAGAGTGTGGACAGTGTCCCCTGAACCTGGCCACCTGGGAGCTGTGGATGACCTCAGGAGGCGAGGGGGAGGCTTTGGTAGTGGTGTGGGCGGGAGCAGCCTCTGATGGGCTGCAGAGCCCTGGGGTGAAGGGGCAGCTCGTGGAGTTGCTTCACGAAGTCCGGCTGTAACACTCATGAAAGGCGAGTCAGGGCTGAGAAGCGGGTCTCACGCACCTCCTGTCCCCGAGCCGCCAGGCAGCGAATGCGTCCCCCACATCTCACGCACAGAATGAGGGACACGATGATTTCCTCTTTCTCAGTTCTGCATGTTGTCACTCACGATTCAAGTTAGCAGCTTTTATTATTTGAGACCATTTTATTAGGTGAGATAGTTTTAGTTTCTCAGAAAACGTTTTTATTAATGCTTCCGGGATCTTCTTTTAAACATGATTTCTGAGTTCTCTCTTCACAAGCCTCTTCTTGGACCCGAGCCAACAGGCTCTTGGCTTAACCTTTCCGTTCCTTGACGCCTGAACTGGTACTTGTACTCTGAGCTCCGTCTCCTTCCCCGCCTCCTTCTCCCTCTACTGTTGATTTTCCCTTTGAAATGCAGTTTGCTCAAACAGAGGCAGTGGGTTCGTGGACAGTACTGGTGTGTTATATAAGAGGAGTGAGACTGATATGATTTTAGCACTTGGTTCCCACTGGCGTGGGCTTCCGGATGAGGCCTTGGCACAGCTCTGTCAGTCCCTCTGGCCCTGCTGCCTGGGCCCCTCCATGTCTTACCAGAGTCAGTCATTCAGCACCGCAGCCGTTCATGTGGCGGGTCATTCAGCCCCGCGGCGGCATCATCAGGCTTGGATCTGATTCTCCTTATCGGTGAACAGCAACAGTAGCGTCCAGGAACCTGATACCTCATCCCTGTTCTGTGGCCGGCAGCGGCTGCCTACTTGATGGAGTGTTCCCGAGTGCAGGCACTGGAAAGAGGCTGCTGCTGCTGCTGCTGCTAAGTCGCTCCAGTCGTGTCCGACTCTGTGCAACCCCATAGACGGCAGCCCGCCAGGTTCCGCCATCCCTGGGATTCTCCAGGCAAGATCACCGGAGTGGGTTGCCATTTCCTTCTCCAATGCATGAAAGTGAAGAGTGAAAGTGAAGTTGCTCAGTCGTGTCCAACTCTTAGTGACCCCGTGGACTGCAGCCCACCAGGCTCCTCCATCCATGGGATTTTCCAAGCAAGAGTACTGGAGTGGGGTGCCATTGCCTTCTCCGGGAAAGAGGCTAGTCCGTCTCTTTAAGGAGCTCACAGCCCAAGTTAGGCGCTGGACTGATTTGATTTTGCTGCTCATTGTGAAGTTGACCCACCTGGTGTGCAGCGGGGAGGCTGGACCTGTTGAGAGTCCTGGGTATGGAGTGGCTGCAGCCCCACTGGGCACGGGGCTCCGTCCTCGTCCTGAAGCCCTGCCTCCCTGCAGGGAGCAGGCGGCTTTGCTGAGTGTGGAGCATGTTCCTAAAAACAAGAATTGAGTTTATAAATTGCGCTGCAATATATGTAACATAAAATTGACCGTCTCAGTCACTTCTAAGTGTGCAGTTCCGAAGCTTGAAGTGCGTTCATGTGTTGTTACCGCATCACCCCATCCAGCCCCAGAGCTGTGTGTTTAGACTCTGCTCTTCTCCCACAGCTGAATTATTTTGAAGTGCTGGCCGGGCTCCATAGAGATTATTGATTGTTCCTTCCTTCATTCGTTAAATATTTATTGAACACCTACTGTGTCTTATGCCCCGGGCTTAGTCCTTGGAAGACAAAGCATGGACCAGTACTGTCTCTATGGAACTCAGAAGGTCTTGTGTTTCATGCACAAGTCACTCTTGTCCAACTCTTGCAACCCCATGGACTGTAGACCGCCAGGCTACTCTGTCCATGGGGTTCTCCAGGCAAGAATAGTGGAGTGAGTTGCCATTTCCTCCTCCAGGAGATCTTCCTGACCCAGGAATCAAAGCCACCGTCTCCCGCGTCTCCCGCGTCTCCCGCGTCCCCCGCGTCTCCCGCGTCCCCCGCGTCTCCCGCGTCTCCCGCGTTGGCAGGCAGATTCTTCACCACTAGTGCCACCTGGGAAGCGTCTATGGACCTTGGACTAAGACGGAGCCCAGTGATAAAAACCAGACACAGGCTGGGTTGGAGTGCATGGAGAAGCCTTCCAGGCCGCTCACACAGTGTGTGAACACCACAGAGGACTGGGAATTGCAGACCCGTCGTGGGAAGTGCTGAGGCATTTTGTGCAGCTGGTCCCGAGGGTGGGCCATGGAGCGCCGGTGCGCTGAGTGGGAGCAGGTGAGGCTGGAGGCAGGTGACAGACTGGGCCTCCTGCCTCCTTCATTTGGGTCTTTCTTGTAGCATCAGACTGAATATTTCAATCACTGCCAGTTTCACGTGGGCCCTGTAGGTACAGTGGAGAGCAGTGAACCGTCTGTACTCGGCCGCAGGCCATGAGCTCGAGGTGGGTGGGATGTCCGTCGGTGGGGCCGGCGTGGTGACGGAGGGCTGGTGGGCAGTGCTGTGCAGAGCAGGGACGTGGTGGCATGGAGGGTGGCCTCTGCAGGGAGAGATGCCTTGGGACTTCATGCCACCGGAGCCCCGGGCTGGTCTTGGGAGGCTGTTACGTATTGGGAGTCAGGTTTCCTGGGTTGGCGTCTCTGCGTGGCGGGTTGCTCTGGGCCCCTCATGGCCTGTTCAGCTGGACTCACGCCTGCATCCACGTACTCCCTCCCTCTGCCCACCGGCCATGCTTCTCTTGGGTTTGGAGCTTGAGCCCTTTGTCAAGCTTCTGTTGAGGCCGTGTGACGTCACTGAAGGACCAGTTGGGTCTGGAGCAGCAGGTCAGGGGTGGGTCCTCTGCTCCCCGCCAGCTGTGTCGTCAGGCAGAGCCGCCTCACCTCCTGGAGCTGCAGCTGCTGCGTCTGTGAAATGAGGATGAGATTTACCCTGAGTGTGTGCAGAGGAGAGACTGTGCTTGCGAGGTCATGGAGCACAGCCAGGGCCCTGAGACGCCTGTAGACAATTCTTTCTTCTGTGTCACGAGAGGGGAGAGTAGGGCAGGGGCCAGGCCTGCCTGCTCCTGATGAGGTCCTTCCAGGCTCCAGGGAGCTCTGGGGGTCCTCAGTTTTTAGCTCTGACTTCCCAGCAAGTCACTACCTCCTCCAGGCCTCAACATCCTCACCTGTAAAATGGGATGATAGCTACGTATGTGGTATCCACTCACAGCCAGTGATTTATGCCCCAGACACGTTAAAAAGGGCACATCCTGAGCACTCAGTGAGTGAGGGCTGCTTCTAACTTGTTTTTGCAGCGACAGGACTTGCTCTTGTCTCAGCCCTCAGGGTGGTCTGGTCTCCTGGCAGCTGCGCCCCATCTTGACTAGTGAATGGGGCTGCAGCTTCTAGAAAAGAGGCCGGGAGCCAGGGCGACGCACAGCGTTGCAGTTCCTCGGTCTCGCCACACGGGGCCGCCCTTTCTCAGCGAAGGCGGAGCTGCTCCGCTGTCTGTGGGCTCCCAGACCCCAAGAGGATGCTTTCAGAAATAGTACCAATAGTTTGATTGGGGTTTTCATGTAATACTTGGTTTTCTTTGGTGTTGCTGAGTGAGGGACCTGATTTCCTTCTGAAGCTGAGCGGCTCGGATGAGATTCAGAGCTTCTGGCGTCACCCGTGGGTTTCTGCTCCCTCTCACCGGCAGTCCTAATGAGCTCTCCCTGTGGACGCTGGTGGGAGGCAGAGCTGTGCAGGGGAGGCACCTGCTGATGCTGTGTTAACCAGCGGGGTTGGGGAACTGGCTCCCGCCTGGCTCCCTGCCTGCTGGCCCCTGCCTGCTGGGAGGGCAGCTCCTCCGAGGGCAGGGACTCACTGACTCACTCCAGTGCCCCTGAGAGTAGGTGGTCCTTCAGTATTCGTTGGATACTTATTCAATGCATCTGGGGAAGTCACTCGGCCTTCCTGAGGGCTGGTTGTTGAGCTGCAAGCCCACATGAAGTGGGTCCTTGCTTCTGAGTTCAGGGGCTCAGTACGTGGAACACAGCCGGGGGGAGAGGGGTCCCGGGCTTCCTCATTCTGAGCCTCAGTACATGGAACACAGCCGGGGGAGAGGGGTCCCGGGCTCCCTCATTCTGAGCACCAGTGCTTTTCATCTCTCCACAGTTTTCCTCGTTTAGGCCATGAGCAAAGGCGTTGCCTGGTGTGTCTTCCAAGGTATGCCCTTGAACTTGCAACGTGGTGGCTCTCAGATAAGTTATTTTCAGGGTTTGCAAGTATCTCCAAAAATAGCGAGATGTCTTTTTCTTGTTGTCATTATTAGAACACAGCCCCTTTTCCTGTTAGGCATTGCCAATCAATCTGGTAATTGTTGCAAGAACCAAATTATACACTCAGTTGGTTTAGCTTGCCTGCTTTTTTGGGCAGTGATTGACACTCAGGGGTCACATGTCAGTAGATTCACAGATGTTTATCTTTTTGACCGAAGGACCACTTATTAAAACAGACGGGACTGGACTGTGCTTATAGTGTGGTGTTATTTCCCGGGATGTAGCAGCCAGACGTGAGCAGGGCAGCCGCCCGCAGGCTCCCCAGGTTGCTGGGTGGGCCCTCTCTGGATCTGTTTCTCTTGTTCTGAGTGTTCATGTAATAGCTGTTCTAAAGACACTTAATTTATTTTAAATTAAATAAATTGAATTAAAAAAAAGAATTTTAGTTCAGTCTCTACCAAGCACAGGGATTTTTATTCCTGCAGCATGTGAGCAGTGGCCATGGGCTCTCTAGTCGTGTCCAGTGACGGGAGCTGAGGTTCTTCCTGACGTCAGTCACCCACAGGTCCTGCTGCCAGAGCCTCCAACTTAGAGACTGCTGGCAGGAAAGGGGGTCTTCTCTTTTTTGGAGCTTTTTACCCTCGACTCAACAGCCCCAGTTTGGAAACCCATCAGATCTCTTGCCCTTGTGTTTACCACGGAGAACTTTTTGCCCTTTCGAATGGTAGTGCCCAGGTCTACTAGTCCAAGGAGTGAGCCCTTTCATTGTGAGGTATTTGTTGAGCATCGGTCAGGTGTCAGGGGTCATAATGAAAGAGCTTCCTCCCGCAGGGAGCACATGGTCCAGCAGGGAGAGACGCATCAGTACCACGTCCTGCTAGCACAGAGGTCTCGAAGCCCAGCTCCGTACTGTGCCAGCCTCCCACCAGGAGCTGTGGAGCCCACGGGAGGGGCGAGGCCACTTCTACCGGGGAGTTGTGATGAGCGAATGAACACTCCATGTGTGTTTAACTCACATAACAAATACTCAACTGAGTGCCTTCTCTGAGCCTGCCAAGTGCTGGACCACAGGGCGTAATGACATGGTCCTTCTGTCATGGGATTTATAATCTGTACACATAGCCCTCTGATTCAAATAACTGGAACAAAAGCTATGAAGAAAAGGAATGCGATTCTTTGAGGTCATAGACTGACCTGGACTGCAAGGGTGTCGGAGGAGACTTCCTGGGGAGCTGCAGAGATCCGAAGGACTGGGAGCTGGCAGGGGGAGGTGGGTGGTGAGCATTGAAAGTGGAGGAGACCGGGAAGCGTGGTAGTCAGAGGAGCCTGGGCATGCAGGCTTGGGGTGTGGTGAGGTTTGGTGTTTGTCGTCAGGGGAGCAGGAGGCCTTTGGAGGATTGCAGGTGGGGAGGGGAAGAGAGGTGTGAGATGTTAGATCTTCACCCCGGTCCCCCTCAGGCAGCGGTGTTGAAGCGGGGCCTGGCGTGGAAACAGGCCCGTCAGGTCACTGTCACGCTAGTCCAAGAGAAACGCGGCGACAGCTTGGATCAGATGACGGCACAGAGCCAGAGCGCGCTGGGTGGCTCTCGGAGCTATTTGGAGACGGAGAAGGCTGGCACTCCGTGGTAGAGGACGTGGGGACAGGCATTGCGGTTTCCGCCACAGGCGTTTGGATCGACAGTGGAGTCGCAGCCGAGCGGGAAAGTGTGGGACAGGAAAGGAGTTCTCTTCCTTGGCAGGGGCAGAGTGGGCCTGGTCACGGGTTCACGCTCACATTTGGGGCATGTAGGTGCCTTTGAAATAGCCAAGCCAAGCAGACAGCTGTGTAAACAGATCTGGGACTCGGAGGCAGTGTTTGAGCTGACTCTTGAGAAAGGGGCTGGCTGGTCTCCAGGTGAGCAGTGGAGAAGGACATTCAGGGCAGCCCAGCGTGGAGGGTGTGCCGGCTCTGGTGTGATGGGGTTGTGATGGTTATCACGGCTCAGGGAGCGGGGTGTGTAGCGGAAGACAGGAATAGAGAGGTGTGGTGCTGGGCAGCTCGAGGAGAACCTTTTATGTGACGAAGGAAGTTTGGACGTCATCCTGATGGCTGTCAGCAGCTATTGAAAGGGATTTAGCTCTGCATATTATGATCAGATTTGCACTTTAGAAAAACCACTGTGCCAGGAAAGAGGAGGATGGATTGATGAGTCATTCCTGTCATTGATTCATTCATTCATCCACCAGGGCCACATGCTACACGCCGTGTGCTGAGCTCTGCGTCAGATGCTGGTGGGACAGAGGTCAGAAAGGCCGAGATGGTGTTTTAAAGGGCTGACTGTCAGGGAAGACAGGCCTAGAAACACAGTGGTACTTGGTCATCGTAAGGACGCACATGTACACAAAATTACTGGCGGTGTGGAACACGGGAACTCATCTAGACTCTGCTTAGAGAAGCTTTCTAAGATGAAATAAGAGAGTTTTAAATGAATTGGAGAGGAAATAGGTGGTCACAGAAGCTGCATTCAAAACGGAAGGGAGAACAAAGTGATGGAGGAAAGAAGTAGCAGAGTGTGTTAGGAAATCCCCTAGAAATCAGAGAGCACAGCGAGAGCAGTGAGATGTGGGTGGAGACACAAGGGAGAAACGTGCCCGGGTCGGAGGAGGGGCAGTGTGGGACGAGCTCTGCGCTTGGCAGGGTCATCCTGATGTCTGTGGGGACCAGGACGTGCAGGTTGTGAGAGGACAGCCCCCCTGTTGGGAGAGGTGGTGAGGACTCTTCACCACACAGAGCAGCCCTCAGAGGGGTGAAGGGAGGCCGTGGAAACCCGCTGCCCCACAGCCGTCTCAGCACCCCCAGCCCCCCTCTCCCAGGCCCTTAAACATGAGGGTGCCTGGGGTTTGATTCCTCAGAGGGGTGAAGGGCGGCTGTGAGAACCCACCGCCCCACGGCCGTCTCAGCACCCCCAGCCCCCTTCTCGCAGGCCCTTAAACGCGAGGTGCCTGGCGTTTGATCCCTCAGAGGGGTGAAGGGCGGCCATGAGAACCCACTGCCCCACAGCCGTCTCAGCACCCCCAGCCCCCTCTCCCAGGCCCTTAAACGTGAGGTGCCTGGCGTTTGATCGCCGCTCAGTCAGTTTATATGTTTCGGTCTCTGTCTTGATGGTCTCGTCTCCTCTTCTGATTCCAGTTACCACCTGCAGCTACTGGTAATTTTGGGGGCCAGCTCCTTTGACCTGGCTCATGTCCACCCCAGTGAACTCTTGGGCTTCTTTTTTTCTCATCTAAAAATGAGGGCAGCAACAATAATATTGATAAATTCACATGAGGTCATTGTGACGCTTGAGGTAATGGGATGGAGAGCTTGGCAGTGGTGCCTGGTACTACCCCCCCGCCCCCCGCCTGGGCTCATCTTCCTCATCACGCATATCCCGCCGTGCGTGTGGCATGTCACGGCTTGGTGGGCTCTCCTGCTTCCCCCTCTCATCCTCTGGGGTTTAGATACTCTTATACATGTGTGCGTGCATGTGAAGTCACTCAGTCGTGTCCGACTCTTTGTGACCCCATGGACTGTAGTCCGCCAGGCTCCTCTGTGCATGGGATTCTCCAGGGAAGCATACTGGAGTGGGTTTCCATTTCCTTCTCCAGGGGATCTTCCCGATTCAGGGATTGAACCCGTGTCTCTCACGTCTCCTGCATTGGCAGGTGGGTTCTTTACCACTAGCGCCACCTGGGCAGCCCCTGTTGTACATACATACCTGCTGATATACATTCATACTTACGTGCGTCCGGTATTATACATGTGTGTGCGTATGCACGCACGTGTGTGTTCTATAGCATCCTCTCATAGGTTTCTTAGGCCTCCCGGGGTTCATACTTGTGCTTCATACACTGGGTCAAGTTGAGCAAAAACTTGGCTGAGATGAGCAGAGAATTAATAAACGTTTGCCAGGCACCTTGGAAGAAGATGGTTTAGATACATTTTAATCAACATGGCAACCCCGTGTGTAGATATTTTATTTTGTCCCCACTTCACAAATAAGCAATGTGAAGCCAGGCACTAATCTGAGAGAGTAATATTCTTAATCCTATTTAAAAGCCTCAGGAGTCTGCAGTTGTTGGTAACCTTCCTGGGCTGTTTGGGATTGGCTGGCCATCTGGGATTCGCTCACCTTGCCAGGGGCCCCAGCTCGTCTTCGTTTTCAGGGAGACCAGAGCAGTGGGGGTGAACTCAGGGGTTGAGGGCTCCTTTGCTCTCAGCAGTGGAATAATAATAATAGTAATTCCTGCCTCTGGGGGAGTGTTTTCATATATATTACTTATTCAGCTTCATCAGACAACTGGTTTAGCTCAGCCAAGTACAGATTGAAAATGTAAGAGACTTACCTGTGCTCTTTTTCTGTTTTGGAGATCATGAATTTAACAAGAAAACCACTCCCACACAGGTCAGCTGCTTCAGAAAACATAACCAAGAGAATGTGGCTATAAATATTATCTGTAGATCAACAAGTTGCAGTCCTCATAAAGCATGAAAGCTTTATGCTTCTAAAGCATAGGAAGACCGAATCCACAGTGAGAACAGCCCGGTTCACAGCTGTTCATTCTGCTGCTCGTCTCAGGCTCAGGACTGTGAACGTGCCGGTTCCCAGAACCTTCCCAGGCCTCCTGTTGCAAGGTGAGCGTAAGTACTGCTGGATGCGAGTCTCTAAGTGAGGCTCCTGGAGTTTTCTCTAAATTGCCGCAAGATCATTGGAAGGCATAGGCCTGCAAGGAAAGCCGTTTGGAGGAACCCCGCGAGGGAGGTGGGGTGGCAGGTGCCCTGTGCATGTGCTGTCCTGAGCCGTCTTGTGGGTGGTTTGTGGCATCATGGTACGCTGAAACGACCCTGGGCGGTATGACGGAGATGCTGAATGGACCATCCTCAAGTTTGTACCCAGGTAGTGAGGTCCTGACACTCACTGGGGCTTCTTTTCTCTGGCCACAGAAAGCTTGCTGCAGGAGAGAAAGCAGGGTGAGCGGGCAGAGTCCCGGATCCAGGTGTGATGGTCACGTGGCAGTGTGGTGGGTGGCTGTGCGTGGTGGAAGGAGAGCACCATGACCCGGGGTGGCACTCTTATTAGACGGCCTGGCAGGGCTGCCTGAGCTGGGGTCCCAGAGCGGTCTGAGTGCGCCCCTCTTCCTGCGCACCCTGCCCTGCACCTGCCGCTCGTGTGTATGACTGCTGATGTAACCTCTCCGTGGGCAGGGCTTTCGCTACCTTGTTCGTCGCGTGCCCCGGGACCCGAGCCACCACTGGGCACAGGGCACTATCTCAGTAAATACTCGCTGATGAACAGAACGGACGTGCAGCTGCTCTTCTTTGGTGTCGAGCGTGCTATACAAGAGGCTGTGTGTGCCTCCTCCCGCAGCCCTGCAGCCCGGGGCTGGGCACAGGGCGCGTGTCTGGGCCAGGCGGCCTGTGCTTTTCCTGGGTGATGGCGTCACTGTGCGCATTCCAGCCTCTCTATCCTCTTCTGAGAATGAACTCACTGTGGCTTGAGAATCAAGTGAAGTGATACGTATAAAATGATTTTTAAAAGCAGGAAGCACCATTGGTGATTGAGCTGTGTCTGTCTGTCTGTCTCATCGATCATTGTAATTATGCTCATTTAGGCCAGAGCCTGAGAGGGATGCTCACACTTAAGATAAAAATAACTGCAATAATGTTGGTAAGTTGGGCTTTATTCTTTGATTTCCTATCTTCCTGCCATGAAGTTATCCAGCTATAAATAAATATTATGACTCTTTTATGACAAAGGAATTGAAATGCGCTGTTTCTCTGACACAGCCAACTTATCTCGACAGCGTCAACCCGGGCAACTCTGGGCTGCGTGTAGTTATTGATCATGCTCTGCTGTCTCAGGCTTGGAATAAGGCATCATCTGAGACACTGAGACATTCATGAGCCGTGAACGCACGCCTGTGTGCCAAAACCATACGCGATACGTGCTGCTCCACTAAGGGGAAGAACCCACTGCGTGTACAGCGAGCAAGATGGACTGCATTGTGGCTGGAGCAGGGGAGGGAGGCTGATGTGGGAGGTTCTTGCCGGTGGAACGCTTATGCGGCGTTGGGTTTTCTGCTTAGGTTCCTGCTCGACTGGGTAGGAAGGAGTAAGGAAGTAGTAGCTGTCTATTGTTGACATGGCATGGACCCCAAAAAGGGAGACAGGAAGGCAGTCAATCAGAAAGAAAAGAAGTGGGTGTTTGAGTAGACACGGAAGGGAACTAGTCCTTACGGAGCACCTGTGTTACGTGACGGGTAATTTCACATACTTTAGTGCATTTAGATACCAAAATTATACTGCAGAATGAGTGCTCTTCCCCCAGTTTTAATCCTCTAAGAAAACTGAGGCATGTAGCTGTTAAGAACTTGCCCAAGGTGATGGAGATGATGAATGACAGGGCAGGTCTTTTCAGAGCCTGCTGTGTGATGAGCTATAAGGAAGCTGCTTTGTGATTATCTGTCATAAAGTATAAGAGGCAGAGTAACGTAGGAGAGGCTGGCAGTATCCATATTATCAAGGTGGAGGTAACATTTAAAAGCTGAATTAATGATTAAATATCACCGTGTAGGTCTTAAGAGAAAAGTCTTAAATAGAGTTGGTTTCTAGGAGCTTCTTTTTTAATGGGGATCCTGTCATTGGCTTGAATACCAGTTGAGGGGGAAAGCGGGCACTGTGTACACCCTCGTGAGCACGCCGCCATGCCCCCCCCTGCGCTCACGTGCCTGGTGACACCTATCCTAGGAGGCCGAGTGCAGAGTTTCGTCCTGCGCCAACCCCGGGGCCCGCCCTGGGGGGCGCGCAGATGGGTGCCCGCTGCGGTGAACGGCACACCTGTGTTGTGGCCCACGCGGCTGCCCTGCACGGTCAGCGTGGTGCGATGCAGAGAAGGGATTTAGGAAGTCTAGGACGTAGAAGAATTGAGTAGCTGGTGAAGAATTTGCTAAGTGTATCCTCATAAATTCCTTAAATATGTAACATTTCCAAATGCTTTTTTTTTTTTGAAGAAAGTTGGTTTTGAAAATTCAACTAGTGTATTGAACATGTTAATTGGATACCAGGGCCTTTTATAGACTTGTCCCATTTAAGGGAATAAGTACTGAATTTAGGTAAAGGTTGAGCAAAGCAGAGCCAGGAAAGATGGACTTGCACACAGGGAGTTGGTGTGGAATTCCAGGCTTGGTCAGGTCCTGCTTTGATTCATCCTTGTCAGGAAAAGAGCTTCGGTAAGAACAGAAAAGAAAAAAACAATTGAAAGGAGAAAAGCAGAATTACCACTATGAGTTAAAATAAAAGATAAACATAAAAAAAAAGTACTAAGCAGTTAGTTGTGTTTTGGGTCACAAAGTTTCAATGGTGGCAAGGATTTTAGCACAGTGCAGAAAAAAAGAATAAAATAAACCCAGATAAAACATTACCAAAGCAAATCCTGCTGGGTATAAAAGGAATAAAAAGTCATGACCAAGTAGACTTTGTCTTAAAAATACAAGGATGGTTCCATGTCAGAAAATCTCTCAATGTTATGGGCCATACTAGCAGATTAATTGAGGGAAAAAGTATATAAATAGATACAGAAAATTCAATAAAATCCGACATATATTTCTAACAGCCGATAGTAAAATAAGACTTCAAGGGAGCATTGTTAGCTTAATAAAAGGTATCTATGAGAAATGCAGAGGAAACTGCAGAACTTCCGATGCGTTACCTGTGTGTGTTCATCGCTTCTTCATTTGGCGGCCTCAGGTCATGGCTCCAGCACGTGGGGTCGTTTCTGTTGTGCTGCCAGGCTCTCTGGCTGTGGCGCGGGCTCGAGTGGTGGCATGCGGGCTCGGGAGTTGTGCCGCGTGGACCTGTTTGCTCCTAGGCGTGTGGGATCTTAATTGCCCAGCCAGGGGTTGAACCTCTGCTCCCTGCGTTGCAGGGCAGATTCGCAACCACTGCACCACCGACAAAGTCCCTTGGCACATTACCTTTAAGTCAAAGTCGGGAATGAGACAGGGCTGTCTGCTGTCAGCGCTTCCACTGGAGACTGTCTCAGTGCTGATGCATAAGGAAATGTAAAACACGAGATCCTAGTTCATATTAGAATGGAAGAAATGGAACTGTCTTTATTTGTGGATGATCAGATCATTTATAAGGAAAATTCAAGAGAACCTGCAGACATCTGCTAGAATTGATGAGTATTCAATAAGCTTTCTTGATTCAGGATTAAAAAAATTAATAGCATATCTATGAAAATTAGAAAATGCAATTTAAATTATTCCCATTCACGAGATCCATAGATACTCCAACGTACTTAGAAAAAAAAATCTGAAAATATAAGTGTGATCTTTATGAAGAGGATTACAAACCTCAGAAGCAGACCTGGTGAAATCCTGAACTATTTTCCATGTTTGTGGTTGGGAAGACTCAGTGTTGTGAAGATGTCAACTCAATCCCAGGTTTATCTGTGAGTCACATATCACTCCTAACAGAATTCCAAAAGGAGTTTTCAGATCAGCCTGACAAGCTAATGTTAGAATTTCTAATGAAAGGAGAATGAGCCAGGAATATCCAGGACAGCTGAAAAATGTGAGCAAGTCAAGGAATCTTGCCGTGTGAAGTATTAAGGCTTATGAAACAAGAGTAATTAAAACATCTGATAAATGTACACAAACAGACACATTTTATAAAGGGAACAGAAGGGTCCACATCAGACCCCCCATAGGTAGAGGGAAATCTTACAGCCCCAATCTCATTAATTCTAAGATGTACCTTTGTGTTGTCTCTGAAATACACATTCATCTTACAACATATGATGTTTTATAATTGTTGTCAGCCAGATGGCAGACCTAACATAGTTTTATAAAAATGTCCTGATGAGAATTTTAGAGTTGATGGCTTATGGAATGATGGAGGTCATCCTAAATCAATGGGAGAAAGTCAGAATCTTTTCAAAAATGGTACTGGAACATTTGATCAGACATGTGGAGCAAAAAGAGAATTGGAATACGACAAACAAAATTGGTACCAGACAGTTAAGCACACAGAGAGGGAGGTGTGACCAGCACGCATCACCAACAGAGGACTGGTACCCAGCCTGGACGGGGGATGTTCATGGATGTGGGAATCAGTAAGAAGTTAAGAGAATGGTCTGTGTGCAGAGTCAGGTGGGGTGGGGGAGCTGGCACTTCCTGGGGGAGGAATGGTATTACCAGAGCCTTCTGGGAGCTGCTGGAAGCACAGCTGGGCAGGGCTGTGGGCACCCAGCCCCACTGGGCCGGGTGGCCAGACCCTAGCCTCTCCTCCCACTGTGCCTGGGTCTCCTGTCTTTCCTTCTTTGGCAGAGCCCGGCCAGAGAGAAGGGTCCTAGGGATTTGGCCCAAGGGTCGGGGGAAGCAGACCCAGCACCTTCTGCTCTGCGGTATCTAAGACAGCTTCCCCACGCCTCTGTGAGGCAGACCCTGCATCTCCTGGGAGAGGAGACCGAGGCTTACGCACCAGGTAAGTGAGACCTGCTGGGCTGAGAGCCCGCACGTGGATCCCCGTCTTCGGGCAGACGTGGGGCGGGGCCCTCGGGTCCAGAGCTCCGCGCGGGGCGCCTGCTGCTCTTCCAGGGCTGTGGTGCGTGTCCGTGCGTCTCTTTGTGACATCTCTTCCTTCCTGCGTGCGTTCTATTGCCCGTGTCCCTTAGGACTGCAGCTGGAATGTGGTTTCATCTCTTTTCTGACTGCTGGGATGGTGGAGGAATCGTGACGGTTGGCACGGAGGGCAGGCAGCCGCATGGCGGTGCCGCTCTGTGCCCGTGTCCCGGGGCAGGATGGGCTGCGGTGACTCCCTCATTCGTTTCCCAGGCAGCTGCCCCTGCTCTGGTCACCAGGCTGCGGGGACGCAGAGCTGCGGGGACGTGGTCCCTGTCTTCTGTGTGAGTAGGGAAGAGAGGGAGCACACAGAAGGAAAACTCCCTAGCTGTGTGCCCCCAGATGCCGGGCATCTTTCTCTCCTGCTCTGATTTATTCCATAGATCTCCGGTAGGCATCTCATGATGCCTTTCCATAAATGAAGAAATGAAGTTTTGGAGAGACTAATTTATTTATGCAAGTCAACTAACAATGTGGCTGAGTTGAAATGCAAGCCTGCAGCTCTCCGGTTCTGAGCTCCCTGCACCTACGTGGAAAATAACCCATATTTTAGGAAGAGCGTGGGTGAGATGTCCCTCCAGGTAGAAGTAGCAGAAATCAGGGAAGACTGTGCAGACATGGCCTCTGAACCTGGCATGGAGCAAGGGCGGGGATGGGCACCCCGTCTCAGGAGCTGCTGTCCACCCCGGCCTGCCCCCCATTCACGCGGGGTCACTGTAGGGGCGGCCCTCCCGGCGAGCGTGACCCGTGGGGCCCGCTGGGGAGCCGCCCGCTCACGAGGCGCTGGGCCAGTGGCTCCAGTCAGTTGCGAAGCTGGACCCCCTTTGTGCTCTGGGGGCTGGCTTTACGGAACGTTACAGTGACAGCCGAAGGGCATCAAGTGTCGCGTATTCTATTGTGCTCCTCCAGCGTTCACTTCTCGGCACACGGGAGGAAGAAAATGAAAGCTCGTTCTGTTCGTGTGTGAGCCTGTGCACGAGACGCAGTGTTTCTGAGGACACGTCTTCAAATGCAATCGTGTGGAGCTATTTTTAGGCATCCCTTCTCCCAACAGTGCTGTTTAAAGATTCAGCTCAGGCTGCTAATAGGTATATTTATAACCATCCTGTCGACTGGCCCAGCGTGAATGCTGCTGCAGATGATGCTATTCCTGGAGACGGTTGCCATAGTTACCATTAACCCTTTTGCCTTGGAAGAGTCTCCCGGTCGGTATGCTTTGCTCCCCCAGGGCTCTCAGCAGCGTTTGAATGTATCCATGTGCTCTGAAATGGAGACAAAAACTCTGTGCACTTTATGCTTAAGCAGTGAATAAACTCGATGAATGAATGGGATTGCGAGTGATCGATATTAGCGGCTCCTCCCTTGCCCTTAAAAAAAAACAGCGCAATAAAGTTGGTTTTGTAGCCATTGCTGAGCACCAGGGTGTTAAAATCATCTTCTAAATGTGAATATGGACTCACACATGAGGAGAAAGAAGCCTCAGTGCCTTAAGACCCATCCTTCCTGCTTCGCTACCTGTGATTTCTCTGGCTTTGCAACTTACCCATTTAAACAATGCAAGCATCTCTTTATTAATACTCATTCATTAACTGGAACACCGCAATGACAAGCCCTAAAACTGGCGTTGCTTGGGATGTAATTTCAGTCCTGATTTGCCTGGAAGGATTCATCTGTCACTGAGTTCAAAGGAAGCAGAGACATAATCAGATAAGTAGACTTATTCCCACGCCACCCCCATTTTAACCAACCCTCATTGTGCTGTGTTAGAAATGGGGTTGGTTCTCCTACCCACAGGTAGCTTAGAGTTGGAAGAGGAAGCAAGCAATTAATTACTCTGGAGTGAAGAACAAAATCAGCGTTACAGAAAGAGCAGAAGTGCTCTATAGAAACATAAAAGTTGCCACGTGGGCCGAGCCTCGAGTATTAATGGTGATCAGGATGGGTGGGGTGGAGTCTTGGCTGAGGGGAATGTGCGGCCGTGCTGGGCCTACGGGGGCAGAGACTGTAGCATGAGCCCGTCCTTGGAGGCAGTCTAGTGGGCGCTGAGGCTAGTAGGATCCCACGGGCTAGACCGAGGGAGGCAGAGAGTGCCAAGCTGAGGAATTACCTGTGATTAAGGGGAAGAATTGACTTGGTCTGTCTCCTGCTTTATGAAGGCAGCTGTGTGAATATTGTGGCAGGATTCTGGAGGCAGAAAGATAGTGGGCTCTGCAGTGTTGCTGGGGGCATTCTGAGATGCATTGAATTTGTTTTTTAATTGCTATATAAGAGCATCGTTTAGTCAAAGCGAATTGTCTTTCACGTTTCTGTGCTCTGGTTAAACGCCAGGCATTATGGGGGGAGCAAGGTGTTAAGAAGACATGAACATATACACACCAGCAGAAAAATAGAGGTGATCCTGCTAATTACAACTCGTGACTTAATTGCAAGATGTGTCCCTCTGGAGGGAACTGGTTAGGTGCAGTGGCCTTTGGAAGCCTGGGATGAGATGTTTGTGGGTCTAGTAGGAGGACCAGTGCTGGTAGCTGGGATGTCGGAATTCCAGGCCGTGCTGTTTGGCTTTCATTTCCTTGGATAAAATGGAGAAAGAACAGCTCTGGGTTCCACGAGTGGTCCACATGAGAGGACAGGTCTGCTTCCAGGAAGTCCTCTGTGCCCACCTCCCCACCTGCCCAGCACTGAGTTGGTTACCTGTTCCTGCCTGTGAGCGCCCCCTGCGATGCTGCCTCCACCGGGCATGGTCCTGACCCTTGGCGGTCCCGCGCTCCTGACCTTGGCGGTCCCGCTCTTATCCTCCCCAGACACTTCCTGGCCTCCTCTCCCAGTCCCCCACCATCAGGCTCTGAGCTCCTGCGGGGCTGGAACTGACCTGAGGATCTTGGCTTATAATAGGTGCCGAGAGTGCTGAATGAATGAACAGATGAAAATGAAGTTAAGAAATCATTGATTTTTTTTCCTTTGGTGGAGTGGGTTTTTTAAAACATTAGCAACTACTTGAGATATACCAAAAAGATACCGAGAATAATACAATGCGCTATCCTACATCTGCCATCCAGCTTCTAAGGGGTAGTCCACCTTTTTGATGCCTTTGAACTCTTACATACAAGGACCCAACCAGAGCCGCGCACCCCCGTCCTCCCAGGCAGGGAGAAGCACAGTCCCACGCAGGTACCATCCACTCTCGGTGGGCTCGCGCTTTAGGTAGTGAGGTCCACAGATACACGGATGCTTACTGGGGTCCACAGTCCAGTGAAAATACAGTCTGTCTTTATTGTGAAAAAACCCCTTGGTTTAAATTCGCGTTCTGAGTGCCAGAGGCCACCCGTCACAGTGGCTCCGAGCCCAATGCCCTCTTGGGAAACGATCGGAAGGCCCTCGTCGTGGGGCTCTGCTCGGTCACCACCCCTGCCCTGCGGTCACCCTGCTCTGGAGTCTCATGCCGTCGGTCATCTGGTCTGTGAGCTTTACGTAAATTACGTTATAAAACCTGCACTTTTTCCGGAATCTGACTCATTCATTCTACTGTTGATGGGCCTTTGGGTTATTTCCTGTTCAGGACTATTATGTAAGAGTGCGGGATGGATGTTCTTGGGTCTTTTTGCTTCACATATTTACATGTTTTTTGCTGGACATTAACCTCAGAGTGGAAATACTGGATCCTAAGCCCCGTAGCTGTTTTTAGGAGAAAATTGTTAGCAGCGCAGTGTAGTCAAGGTGAAACTTTTACCACAAGGCAGGGCGATACCTACCATCTTGGGAGGGTGTTAAGAAAAGTGTCACGGAGTCTGAATGGGCCTTACGTCTGGGTGGGCGGGCGCCAGGAAGGGCGAGGCCGGATCACCCCGGCAGAGGGAACGGGGCCACTGGCACCCGCCGGTCCTTGACTTGTTGTCCTCCCCAGGACCTCTGGGCCTGTTGGAGTCACGGGTCTGGGATGCTCGAGCTGTGCTGGCCTTTGCTTCTGGAACCCTTTCTCTGGCTGCCCTCTCTAGGACGCACGCGGTGTGAGCGTCTGTGCCTGTCTCCTATCCCCAGGTGTCCTGTGTGGCTGCTCCCAGGCTGTGATGCCATCGAGGAGTGAGCCCGCCGGGCACCTGTGTGGTCCAGCTGGGCCTGTGCACCGACTGGGTTCTGCGCCTCCAGCCAGTGCGCCTGGCCTGAGACCTTGGCCACAGCCGTCACCACCCACTGGGTCGGGCTTGACTGCTGCTGAGCCTGAAGCCAGACCTCCTCTCTCCCCTCCTTTTTCCTGCGAATTTTTTTTTTTTTTTTTTTGGTGTGTTTTATAACCACTTGTCTCTTTCTCGTTAAGGCATAGCACACTGGCTGCATTCCTGTCAGTCTGTATTTCTGCTGGTTTAGACCCTGAGCAGACCAGGCGGGATGCGCTTATTGTTCTGAGCTCCTGTTCCCATTCGGGGGCAGCGTCGGCCCAGGGGGAGAAGCCGGCCCCTTGCCCTCTGAAATCAGCACGGCCTGAACTGAAGGTCACCATTAATTCCAGCAAGTGCAGAGAGGGGCGCGGAGGTGCACCGAGAGAACATCCGGCCGATCACAGAGCCGGCAGAGGCAGCTTCTGGAAAGGGCCTTTAGGGTGTGCTGCGCCCTTCTGGCCTCTCCCAAGCTTTCTTAAAATAGCAGAGAGAGACTGTGTGTCCAAGCGGAGAAACGGCGCCTCCTGCATCGATCTTTGCTGCCCAAGCGTCAGCTGCTGTTTGAATCATTGCCTCCGTGGTATGGCAGTGACATTGCCACGTGCGTGCCAACACTCAGGGAGACCCCGCGTGATATGCTTAAAGCCCAAATTCCAGAATAAGACATACATGGATTTGGAAGTCAACTTACTTACCATCTTGGACAAAATACGTAATGTCAGCCTCCGTTTTTCCTGTTCAGGGTAGAGCTGCCAGTACCTGCTTCACAGGCTGAGTGAGATGCAGCAGTGAGGCGGGTTCTCTCCAGATGTCACGGGGCACGACTCCTCTGAGGGGCTGTGCCCAGCGGGCAGGAGACTCTGCCGGTCAGGGGTGGGTGGGGCCGAGGCTGGAGAGCTGCATCTCTCACTGGAGATCCCTGTGCTCAGGGCGTGGCATGGCCCGGGGGGAGGCACAGGCAGGTCTGTGTGCAGTAGGTGCCCAACAAGTGCCCCGATGCACCTGGATCCGAGGGTGTGCCCTGCACACACCTGCACAGCCACAACCAGGATCCGAGTGTGGACCGTGCGCCCTGCACTGCCAACCCTGAATCTGAGGGTGGCCCTGGTGCTCCCCAGCGGCCCCTCCCTGGCCGTCGCTGTGCTTCCTGCCGCTGGTCATGCTCCCTTTCGCCTGCGCCCTGGGGTCTGATCGCCCTTCTAGACTTAGCTCAGATACTACTTCTTCCTTGACCACTGTTCCTCCTCCTCCCTCACCTCCCCTGGAGTTCCTCCCAGGCCCTCGACTCTAAGTTCCTGGAGTCCAGGATTAGGGCTCTCGTTCCTTCTGGTCGTTTCCAGAGTGTCTCACCAGTCTTTGCCCGCAGGTCCCGAACATGAGGTGTGCAGTAGGGAGTGTGATGGAGCTGTGCGGGGCGCTGAGCAGCCCCCTGCCCACCCGGCAGGCAGCCTGCTCCGCCCAGTCCTCCCCGTGGGCCCCGCTGGCCACTTGGTTTTGTGCTCCTGCTCAGTCCTGTCCGACTCTTTGCGACCCCATGGAGTGTAGTCTGCCAGGCTTCTCTGTCCTTGGGATTTCCCAGGCAAGAATACTGGAGTGGGGTGCCATTTCCTCCTCCAGGGGATCTTCCCGACCCCGGGATCGAACCTGCGTCTCATGTTCTCCTGCATTGCAGGCAGGTTCTTTACCCATTGAGCCGTCAGGGAAGCCTCAGGGCTTTTTCTGGGGGGAACCTGATTTTCCCAGACCGGGTCCCTCTGTCTAGTCTCCCTTCCAACCCTGCCCCCCAGGCCCCCCAGTACCAACTCCTGTTCTTTTAGGGCCCGGTGAGCATCCCTGCCTTCCTCTCCACGTTACAGAAACTTCACAGGAAGGCGGGGAACGTGGCCCGTCTCCCCCCGCCCCCGCAGTAATTGATCATCTTCCTGGTTGAAATCTCCTAGCGCGTCCCTTTTGTTTTATTGTCGGGGTGGGTCTCTCTAAGACAGCTGCTTCTGCCACTCCTCTCCTTAAGCCCTTGCTTGCCCGTGAAAGCTCCTCCCCACCTTCCAGACCCCGCCCGCCCACCCTCCCCTCTCCCCGGCTCCCAGTGCAGTGGCTGGAGTCCTGTCGCGTGTGTGCCTATACAGATGCGTTTTCTTTGAAGAAGCCCCAGATTGTGCTCTACAGTAGTTGTACCGTTTTAATTCCCACCAGCGACATAAAAGCGTTCCGGTTTCCCCACATCCCCGTCGGCGTTTGTTCCGGTGTCTCCACATCCCCGTCGGCGTTTGTTCCGGTGTCTCCACATCCCCGTCGGCGTTTGTTCCGGTGTCTCCACATCCCGGTCGGCGTTTGTTCCGGTGTCTCCACATCCCCGTCGGCGTTTGTTATTTGCTGTTTCTAGTACAGCCATCCCAGTAGGTGTGGAGTTGTATCTCACCGCGGTTATGATTTCCCTGATGACCATCAGGGTTGATCATCTTTTCATGCACTTACGTCTTCTTTGGAGAAATAGTTATTTAAGTCCTTTGGCCATTTTTTTAGTTGGGTTGTCTTTGTTTTTGAGTTCTTCATATATTCTAAGCATGAAACCCTTATCACCTATGATTTTCAAATATTTCCTCCCATTCTGTAGGTGGTCTTTCTGCTTTCTTGATTTAAGTCCTTCGACGCACAAGAGTTTTTATTTTTATTAATTTTGCTTATGCTTTTGGTGTGGAATCTGACGCCACTGCCAAATTCCAGGTCAGGAGATGCTACTGAGCACATGTGCAGAGGCCAGTGGTTACCTGTGATGCCTGGAATATGTGGCTGCAGAGGACCATGTGGGCAGCTGAGTCTGGGCGACTCAGCCTCTAGACTAGACGTTTCCTGAAGATGTCTGTGAAGGAGCAGGTCTCGGGTCTCATTTGCTGTGAGAAGACGTAGTCCGTTGGCCAGGAGACAAAGCTGGCTAGGAGGAAGGGCATGCGATCTCCACTGCAGGGACTGAAATCCCACGCAGCTCCAGCCCTTGTGAGCGCCGAGGCCCAGGGCAAAGCACTTGGCCCACGGAGCTTGACTTCTTCAATATGTAGTCAGAGGTTCACACGATTTCCTTTCTGTCCTCAGGGCGTTGTTCAGAGGCTGGAAGAGCTCTGTGTGTCTGTAAGGAGGCCTGCTAAGCAGCTCAGTGCTGGGCAGATGGTGATTCTGTGAAAACCCAGAGCAGTTTTTAGTGGCGACGTCTCAATATAGCTTGTGTAGTATATATAGTTCGGAATAATGTTTCAGTGGGCAGTTTGGCAGCCCTGTGTGAGTCAAACCCTCCACAAAGTCCATATTCTACTACCTAGTACTTCTAATACACCCTAAGGAGGGAAAAAATCTAATACACAAAAGGCTTTGCATGCAAAGAGGGTTATTTATAACAAAGGAAAAATTGAAAACAATCTGAGTGTGGTATAACAGAGGATTGATTAATTGAATTATTGAACAGCTTTATAATGGAAGAATGGGCAGCCACTAAAAAAAGCTGCAAAGTACATTATAAAATATTTTTACAGTGTAATTTCAGTTTATTAAAAATCTATGCATAGAAAAAAAAGACTAAAAGGCTGCATGTGGAATTCATGGCTATTACCTTAGTGATGGACTAATAGGCCATTTTAATTTTCTGTCTTATTTTATCCTATTTTAATGATGAACGTTTATGGGGCTCCACCAGCCGGGGCAGACCAGCCCTCCCCCTGGAGCCCCTCACACCCCAGGCCTGCCCCACCAGTGTCCTCCTCAGCTCTTTTGGGCTTTGACTCCCTGTAGTGGGGGTCCCTCCCTTGGTGCCCAGCTCGCTGGGCTCAGCCACCCCACACCCAGCCTCCCCTCCTCATGGTGCCTGCCATGCCCACCTCACCCAATAATGCCAGGACTAAATTGCTCGGAGGGAAATGGGAGGCCAACTGTTGCTGTTGCTCATGAAACTGATATATGTAGAGGACTGGAATGAGATTTAGTGGTGACTTGAGACTAAGGATGGAGGAGTTTGCCTTCTGTTAACTGAAAAGCCCGTGAAAATTCACTTCATTGGCAGAGTGACGGTGATCTCCATGGAGAGGTCTTCTTAACGGGGAGCTGTGGGTTCAATCCCTGGGTTGATCCCCTGGAGATCATCCCCCTCCAAGATCCCCTGGAGAAGGAAATGGCAACCCAATCCAGTATGCATGCCTGGAGAATCCCATGGACGGAGGAGCCTGGCCGGCTACGGGTCCATGGGGCAGCAAAGAGTCGGACACGACCAGAGCGACTTAGCAGGACAGCTGTGCAATTGCCCGCTTTCAGAACCAGCTGGCCCCCCGAGTGCAGAGTTCACGGGGCAGCGTGGACTCATCATCAGGAGGACTTGTTGGGGCAGTGTGGACAGGCGGAAAGAGTGATGGACTTCAGACGCGTTTGCAAGGCTGCACACGCCCGTGCCTTGGCTAACTCCCATTGGCCCCTTCGGCAGGTCACCCCATCTCCGTGAGCCTCTGCGTCCTGTGGACAGTGGTCTGGGTGCTGTGACGAGTGTGGTGCCCACGGTCCCTGCCTCAGGGTGGTTCTGAGGATCCGCAGCATGTGTCCACAGCTTCAGTTGGTGCTGGCTCTCTCCATTCACTGCCTTCGGAAAAGATGAATTTGCCTCCCCCAACTTTCCAGCTTGTCTTCCTTCTGGATGCAGGGGCTGAGGCTTGTGGTGAGAGCTGCTGTAGGGCGCGGGTGGAGGCTGCCCTTCCCCGAGATGCTGCCTCGGCTCCCTCGGCTCAGAGGCTGCCGGCCCGCGGCCCTGTCTCTGGCGTGAAGCTGAACAACCTCAGGCCCTTGTGCGCCGTTTCCTGCACCCCAGCCGCCTGGCCTGGGTGGGCTTGGGTGGCAGAAGGCGGAATCCCCCTGAAGACCCAGCTGTCTCCTTTTGGATTGCATGCTGACTAACACTGGAGCTGGGAGTGGTTTCCCTGAAAACTTGTGTGCATGTGTTTTTTTTTTCCCTGTTTCAAAGTAAATGAAGCCATCTTTAGGCTGTCTCAGTATCAAGCCTAATCTTGACTGAACTGAGCTTCTGTGATTGGAAATAAGCCGTGACTGAGGACCACAGAAGAGGGAGGGGAGTGCTTCCTACCTTTGCTCTTGACGAAAACAAATTAAACCAACGGTGAACGCTTATGTTTTCTGCACGTCGTGGTCTGTCGCATCTTTCTTTTTGGCTGAAAAGCCAATTTAGATCTCCACTGTGAATCATTTTAGTGAGTCGGGTAGATGCTGTCTTTGTTGGTTTATTACTCACCCTGCAAAAGATGCAGCATTGCCCACACTTTTTTAAAGGTGAGTTTGGGCTTTAGCATCTGTCACTTCCGGCTAATCCAGACCAACTGCCTTATGTCATATTCGGGGCCTTCATTTTCGACAAGACCCTGGTGGAGCAACAGAAGTAAATATCTGTAAACTTGTTGTTCAGTTGCTGTGTCGTGTCTGACCCTTTGCGGCCCTGTGGACTGCAGCATGCCAGGCTTCCCTGTCCTTCACTATCTCCTGGAGTTTGCTCAGATTCATGTCCATTGAATTGATGATGTGATGGATCACAGCCTTTTTGTGGTGAAGGGGCTTGCATAACTCAATGGAGTTATGAGCTACGCCGTGCAGGGCCACCCAAGATGGACAGGTCATGGTGGAGGATGCTGACGAAACTCCACCGGAGGAGGGAGTGGAAGAGCACTCCAGTACTCTTGCTGCGAGAACCCCATGAACAGGATGAAAAGGCAAAAAAAAAAAAAAAAAAACCCTAAAAACCTTGGACTTTTAGTATCGTAGTTTTAGACTTTTTCTGGTTTATGTGTGGGACTGATACTTGTGGATCTTTCTCTGATGGGATCGCATTTGCCATCAAGCATGTATCTCTCTTAAATGTTTACTGATCAAAGGAAATGATTTCTGGAATATATATTTTTTCTATCATCAGTGAAACCTATGGTTTAAAGTAAAAAGTACCCCACATTGTTAAAAAAGCTCTTTAAATGGAGGCTTAAAGATTCTTGGTTATTCATCTCTTTAGGTATTTATTAAGCGCCTGCTGTATGCCAGGTCCTAGTCTGCCTGCCCGGCATGTGGCCAAGCATAGAGCGTGGCCTCTGCCTCTGGGGGCTCGCTGTCTGATTGGAGAGAGCTGTGCGGTGGTGAGCCCTGTCGGGTAGGCAGGTCTCTATGGAACTGAGATTTTTCCTTCCAGTAGCTAACTCACTGAGGATCATTTTAGTTCTGCTTCTTTGCTTTGTACTGTATGTGGTTGTGTGTGTGCACGCGCACCATGCATTTCATTTGTGTGCTTGTTGGTTTAAAATCCACAAATGCGTACTTGTTGAGCCTCGGTCCATCTCGCGGGGCAGCCAGCCGCGCTGACTCACCGTGCCCTCAAGGAGCTTCTGTGTAGCCTCTCGTCTGTTCTGAAGAAACACCTCTGACATCTGCTTTGAGAAAAGCAGCATACTAAATGGTCTTTTTTTTTTTGGCCCAGGACTGTCTTTCATTCTGTTGCAAAGGGGCGTCTCTGTTCAGTGGTTTCCGAGTAGAGGACTGGTGGCCCAGACGCACTTGCTAGGGAGGGAGGCCCCAACGTGGCTGTGGAAGAAGGTGGGCTCTGCTCCAGACTCGGCGCTCTGCCCACTTACACGGACCAGGGCTCCCACCTGGCCCATGGGCCCCGGGGTGCGGAGCTGGCCCCCAATGCTGCAGGGCTCCCCCGCGTCCCGGCGGGTGTCTGGCTGGGAGGCAAGCTTTGGCCAAGTTCGCCAGGCTGGGCCACTTCTCACTGCTTCTGCTCTGGCTAAATACATTGTCCTGATTGAATGTTGCTTTTTCATTTAAAATACCACTGCTGGAGTTCCGATGAGAAAGCTATGATGTCGACAAATGATGTCATTTAATTTTAGGATCATCATCCTTCCTGTGTTCCACCACAGACTGAATTGGACCCTATCTTAGAGCTTTTATATATCACAGAATGTCCCGTTTTGATGACTGTCTGATCAGCAAGGGGCGCTGGTGTTCCCTGAGAGACCCCCTCTTCCTGCAGGCTGGGGCTAGATCACTTCATTTGCTTGTCTGGAGCTGGCACCTCGCGAGTCCAGTGCTGAGGTGGGCCCATAAGTGGCTGCCTGTCTGGTGGCTGCGGGCCTTCTCATGCTGGAGACGCCCCCTGTTGCCCCCTGGGTCCCCCCTTCTGTGAGCCGCCTTCTCGAACCTGCTGTCTCCTGGCCTCTCTCCTCTTCCCAGCAAATGGCCTTGAGCCCTCCTGACGGGCTCTCTTACATCCCCTTCGCTGCGGTGTAATTACATGCAATAGAGTGCTGGTTTAGTTGTCCGGAGGATGGCTTATGACAGGTGTACACATTTCTGCCACCCCAGCCCCAAAGCTATGGTTTTCCCAGTAGTCATGTATGGATGTGAGAGTTGGACTACAAAGAAAGCTGAGTGCTGAAGAATCGATGCTTTTGGACTGTGGTGTTGGAGAAGACTCTTGAGAGTCCCGTGGACTGCAAGGAGATAAAACCAGTTCATCCTAAAGGAAATCAGTCCTGAATATTCATTGGAAGGACTGATGCTGAAGCTGAAACTCCAATACTTTGGCCACCTGATGCGAAGAACTGACTCACTGGAAAACACCCTGATGCTGGGAAAGATTGAAGGCAGGAGGAGAAGGGGACGACAGAGGATGAGATGGTTGGATGGCATCACTGACTCAATGGAGATAAGTTTGAGCAAGTTCCGGGAGTTGGTGATGGACAGGGAGGCCTGGCCTGCTGCAGTCCATGGGGTCGCAGAGTCAGACACAGCCGAGGGACTGAACTCAACTGAGCCCTTTCCCACCACTCCTAGCCCTCCTCCGCAGACCGCTCTCATTCTCTGTGTAACCCCAGGTTAGATTTGCCTTCCCTGGAGCTCTGTATGCACGAGCGATGACCTTTCTCAAACCTGTTTGGACCCTCACGTCTCTGCTCCAGTCCTGGAGGTGGGGTTCCTGGTGTTTCTTGCTGGGTCTCCTGAGCTGGCCCCTCACCTGTGCGCCCCGCACGGCCTCTAGGGGGAGCTTCGTCCCCAGCAACGCAGCCTTGTGTCCTCTCTCTGGACCCTCTGGGCAGCTGCCTGTTCAGCCTCGGGGGGCGCGGCGTCCCCTGCGCTCTCCGTGGTCCCACCCCTGTGTCAGCATCCTTCCCGGCCTCCCGCCCGCCCCGCTCCACTGCCCGCCTCTGCCCCGGTCCGGAAGCAGCAGAAGGCTTGTTGTCACCTAAGATGAGAACAGCAGGCTCGGGGGTGAGCTAAGGCCAGTCTGCTGGGCAGCGGCGAGGCCTCACAGTTTCATCAGGAGCTGCCTGCAGTGCACTTTTGCCCTAAGAATGGCAAGATTCAAACCTGAGGATTCTGAATATCCTTTCCAGCTCTGCAAAACACGAAACTGTGTATTCCCTAGAGCCAGACAACAGGGACGCTTTTCTCCAGGAGGTCGTCCACCCTGTGGACAGCAGGCTTTGGCCTCCGCGAGTGCGCGGGGCACGAGGCAGAGGGGATGGTGTCCCACCGAGATGCCCAGCCCTGACCCCCAGTCCTGTGACGTGCTCCCTCACACGGCAGAGGGGTGTGCAGTGTGGTGAGGTTAGGGAGCCCGCGATGGGCGGGTTGTCCGGGACCATCTGGCTGGGCCCAGGACAATGTCAAAGGGTCCTTATCAGAGGGAGGCCGGGCCATGGAAACAGGAGGTTGGGGTGATGCGGAGAAGGGGCCCTGAGCCAAGGAGTGCAGCTGGCTCTGGGAACGGCCAGGAGCCAGAGTGCCCTGAAGCTCCTGGAGGAACCTGCCCTGCCAGCACCTTGAGCCCAGGACTGGCGACCTCCACGAGTTTCAGCAGGTGTGTTTCAAGCCACTGAGTTTGTGGTTGTCTGCCACAGCCGTCCTGGGATCTAACACAGGGCAGGTGCTGCTCCCGTGCAGACATGGAAAGAGGTGTCACGGGCTGTGGCCACTTCCCTCTGCCCCTGCAGGAGTGGCATTCCAGGCCGGCGGTGCTTCAGCCAAGATACAGCATGCAGGCTGACCCCAGGTGGCGGCCTGCCTCTCCAAAGACATGAGGGAGGGGAAAGGGGGGGAAAAGAGGGGCACAGGGGGAGGGCCTGCAGCAGGACAGAAGCCACAGTCTCCATGATGCGGTCACCCACAGCCTGTCCCCTCTGCCATGCTGTGCCACACCCTGGGGGTCTGAGCTCTGGCAGGTGGGGTCACGGAGCCACCGGGAGAGTCTCACCAGGGGCTCTCTCGCTGATGGATGACCTTGTCTTGTTTATGGCTGTAGCCCTGCTGGGAGGAGCTCAGAGGGTACGGAGGAGGCCTCGGTGAGTGTTGGCAGGAGCGAAGCCATTGGTTTCCCATCAGAAAACTTACAGTCGAGACTACAGGAAGAGTGGCATGAGGCTCGGCCTTTGGTGATAGCTTCAGCGTGCCCACAAATAGAACACTGGGGAGAAAACCGGGTCAACTCCCTGGACTCCGTTCTGTGCTGCCGTTGCTGCTCTGCCGGGCCCTCCGCCTCTTCCTGGGCCACTGCGACACGTCCCACTGTGGGCCGCCGCCCCCCTTTGCTCAAGCCCGGCCAGCCCAGCTCTCCCTGCCAGGGTCCCCTCCTTCCGGGAGGGTCTGGCTGTGGCTTCCGCAGCCCGTGGGTCGCCACGTCCTTGCGATCTGCCCATCCTCTCCTCTGCCTGTGTCTCGACACCGTCTGTGTCCCAAGGTCCCGCAACTCTGGAGCCCCACCGTGCCCACAAAAAGTGAAGTGAAGGGCAAGTTGCTCGGTCATGTCCGACTCTTTGCGTCCAGGCCAGAATACTGGAGTGGGTGGCCTGTGCCTTCTCCAGCGGATCTTCCCGACTCAAGAATCGAACCAGGGTCTCCCGCATTGTGGGCAGATTCTTTACCAGCTGAGCCACAAGGGAAGCTCTGTGCCCGCAAAGCGCGGTGCACAGCTTTCTCCTCACTGGTGGCTCCCCGACGCCCTGGGGACGGCCTGCCCCTTCTCGGCCGCGCGGTGCCATGGAGACCCCGTCCGGCTCCCACGTGTCGGTCTCATCCCCGACTCTAACAGCCTGCCCTCGGCGTGTTCACAACGTCGCGGGTGTTGTTGTGCGTCATCAGTTTTGATTGCGTGAATGAAGAGGACGGATGAGCGAGTGGCGAAAGCAAAGCATTAATAGTGCAGTGAAGCTGGATGGGACCGAAAATCTTAGAAGCGAGGTCTTTTTAACATGCCTTTCTGGGAGAGGCTCTCTGTATTGTATTAATTAACTCAGAAGCTTGCGAATCAGGGCAGTGCTAACGACCTCTTTTTCCGGTCACTGAAGACAGGAGCTGGCAGCGTCGCCGCGCTGTTCATCACAAGCTCAGGTCCGGCGGGGCTCGTTCTCCTGGTAAATGAAGAAGAGGAGTCACACCGTGGTTTGAGTTGCAGGGAGCGTTGGAGTCCAAGTTTGCCTTGATTTCTGTTTCTTGGGTGTGGATGGAAGTTACCCAGTTCAGGGTGGGGCCATGCCGACTCCTCTCGTGGAACCTGTGGTCCCACCCAGACCAGGGCCAGACTTCCTCGTGCTGCAGACCTGGGGTTTCCTCGAGAAACATCCGCGGTGATCGTCACCCGCCTCCCAGTGTTTGCTGAGCACTTGCTACATGAAACTAGGAGTCCGAGTAAGACTCGAGTCACGGAGTTGAGTCCTGCAGGTGCTGAGGTGGGTGTGAGCAGAGGCACAGGTGGAGCTGGCAGGGCGGGCACGTAATTCTGCAGGTGCCCAGGCGAGAGGAGGGGGAGTTCCCTTCGGGCTTAAACTAATCTGCAAGGACGTGACACATGGGAGGCCTCGTGGCAGGAGGTGGAAGGTTTGGAGTCAACGTGTGTGTGTGTGCACGCCTGCTCAGTCGTGTCCAGTTCTTTGTGACGCCATGGACTGTAGCCCGCCAGGCTTCTCTGTCCATGGAATTCTCCAGGCAAGAATACTGGAGTGGATAGCCATTTCCTCCTATAAGGCATCCTGGGGTGAACTCACGTCCCTTAGGTCTCCTGTATTGGCAGGCAGATTCTTTACCACTGAGCCACCTGGGAAGTCCCTTTGGAATCAAAAGACCTGGCTAAACTCCTGGTTTCATCTCTCAGCTGAGTGCCCCTGAAGAAGTTACTGATGTCTTCTCACTGCACTTTCTTAGCCTCTAAGCTGGGAATATTCGTGTCAGCTGAGATGTGTCTGTGTGGTGACCGAATGATGTCACCGAATGATGTCTGAGGGGATTGCATTCACTTAGATGACGTTGCTGGAGCTGGAGACCGGAGGAATGTGGAGGGGCGCCGCACTTGAAGAAGGAGGGATGTGCCAGGCAGCCGCGGGGCGGGGGACAGGGCTGGTCTGGGCTGGGGCGGCCAAGAGCGTGCAGTGTGGCCTAGGCTGGGTGGCGGGGACGCAGGTCGAGGGGGGCCTGGGAGGAGCCATTCTCGGGGTGATCCTGAATGGACTCTGGTTTTGCTTCATCATGTGTTGCATCTTGTTTGGCCGATTCATCCTCCTGATGAGTCTTCTCAGGCTGCGGATAAAATTAGCCTTGGTTTCCTGAACTCAATTCCAAACCACAGGCCTCCTGCCATGTGCTGGCTGGCTACAGGCTGAGGTGCCGGCAGGGGGTGGGGGCTGGCCTCCTTCCCCGCCCCCCCGCCCCCACCCCCGGCCCCCCTCGCCCAGCCACCGCGCCCTTGCCCCCTGATGTGTGCTTTGGCTCCTTGCCTGTCTCTTCCAACACAGCTGTGGCCTGGGGTCTCCCGGAGCCCCTTAAACTTCAGGCGGCTTTGGCGTGACTATACCCGGAAGGGGCCTGTCTCAGTTAAGACTCTTGATCATCGTTGGCAGAATCGCTCAAGCCATCCTAAGCGCAAGGGGGCGTGCGCTGGGGGAGAGGCTGGGTGGCCCCCGGAACCCAGGGCAGGTGCACCGCGGAGCCAGGCTGCTACTGGGACCGGGTGGAAAGGCCCCGCGGGCCCGGCTCCCGCCATTGCTCTCCTGGTGGTCTCTCGCCCCTCCTTGATTTTTCTCCTTTCACTGTCTCCTCAGCGTCTCTAAATGCGTGGTCCCTGCAGTAGCCATCTACCACGGCCCCAGGTGTCACGGCAGCTCCAGATGACCGTAGCCTCCGCCCCGACCCCATACTTCAAGGAGGAAGTGTCTTCTGGGCTCAGCGTCTCTTTGCTGTCCTTCCCCGGTCCTGCTGCCTGGAGCCCGTGGGGTGAAAGTCCGATAGTGATGACCACGGCTCCTGGTGGTGTTGCCCGTTAGTGATAGGAGCACGGGTTCCCAAGAAAGGGGTGATTGGGGCTGGGCAGACAGTTATCAATGAAGGGCGTGGAGATGATGGACTCCTTAGCCGGCCCAGCTGGGACCCCAGGACCCCTCTGGGGCCGTAACAGTTGTGTGAAGTGAACACTGGTTCACTTCAGACTCATCACGGCGTCCGGCGTCGGGTGCTGGCTGGATTCTGAGGGTGCAGTGTGTGCGTTTCTGCGCCACTCTCCAGAAGGCCGGGGGAGAGCTGGCTCTCCCTGTCCTGAAGCTTGGTTTCCGTTCCAGCTTGAACTTCGTGTCCTGTACCCGCTCCTGGCTCCTCTGTGGACCCTTGAGCCCTCGGGGTTCTGCTTCTGGGGAGAGGAGGGCACCCCAGTGCACTGCACAGGGCTTCACCCCCGCGAACCTCAGTGCCTGATTGCTGAAGCAAGATTAATGGTAACCATCTCATGGGGTTTTTGTGAGAAAGTAGGTTTTTGTGAATTTTGTAAGCTCGGAAATTATCATGCAGATGGGATTTCAAATTACCAGTGATTTCTGGAAAGTAATGTGCTTGGATCACAGGAGGCAAGTTACCCGTGCACTGTGGGTCTTTGCAGGTCTTACGTTTGGGAGGGTTCTCTTTCTCCCTGTGCAGACAATGCCCATCTGATGTTGTATTTCTTAGCACAAGTCTTAAGTGCAGAATCAGAGTCTAGTTTCCAAATCCCTCTGAAGAGAGAAGGGCTCAAGCCCGCCTTTGCTGCTCGCTCAGGCCTGTGAAGCAGCGTGTTGGAGGCTGTTTCGCTTCCTGTAGGGTTAGGTTTTTGCCGCTTGGCGCACAGTAAAGCTGCCATCCTGCTCCGGCCGTGTGCCCAGCGCATCGTGCACATCATCGCGACCTGTCCTGACACCGCCAGCGTGCAAGAACACGTTGTCATCCCCCTTTACAGATGAGGGAACTGGTCTGAGTGAGAAAAAAGGATGTGTGTGGGGTAAGTTAGCAAGACTCTCAGACTCCAAAGATCCCCTTCTCCTGTGGTGCCGCACTCCTCTCGGTGCAGAACGAGGGCGCAGGGGGGCTTCTCTGCACTTGGACTCTGGCAGCACCTGAGTGACATGGAACAGCCCGAGCCCCGCCCACTCGGCACCCTCCTCGGCCTGTCTCATCTCCGGGGCTCCCCAGGAGCCGTTAGGGATACCTGGAAGCTGTTGTGGTCTTCCCCTCCCTGCCCACCAGCCCGCACGGTTCCTGTCCTAGGAGACCAAGTCCGCGCCGGCCAGCCCTGCCCTGAGGGCCATCACACGTGTCAGCTGTCGCCAGAAGGGTGCACCCCACATCTGAGCACAGCCTGGGGTAGCTTACCCTCGCTGTCACAGCAGGCGTTTACTGTCTTTAAAGAACAATAGTGTCATGAATCAATTCTAGAGCCTGAGAGAGAGATGCGGCTGGGTGTAATGGCTCCCAGATTTGTAAATTGCAGCCATCAGCGCCAATGAAATAATGACAGCAGCAAAGCAGTGACGCACCCCTCCCTCGTGCTCTGTGCGCTTCCTCCCTCCTCTCAGAGGAGGAAAAATGGGCCTTTAGTTGAGTGCTCAGCTGGATTGTTCTGAAATCGTCTCAAGAAGAGAACATGTCACGGGTAGACCAGCCTGCCCCAAGGGAGTGACGATCGCTTTTAGGCATGAATTTCCTGCCTCCGAGAGTCGGCCACAGTGTCTCCCGAGAGGTGCAGAATGCACCCTCTACACTTCACTCTGTGGCTGGCGTGGTCTTCCTAAAAGGCAGACGGGGTAGGACTTCCTTGCTCTCAGCCCTTTCATAGTCCTCGTGGCCTCTGGGATAGAAGCCCACCCTCGCCTCGCACAGCGGGCATGCGTTCTGCCCCTGCCTCTTCACCCCATCCACTGCCAGCTCACGCTGTCTTGTCACCCGTCTTGGCCTGGTGCCCCCTGCTGCTCTGCTTGGGACCACCTTACCCACCTCATGCACCCCGGGGCTCCTTCAGGTTCCAGCTCAGGTTCTCACTTCCCTGCGATCTTTCCTTGCCCCTCATAGCATTCATAATCGCGAGTTTCCTCAGGGCCTCCCAGGTGGTGCTAAAGAGCCCACCTGCCAGTGCAGCACACATAAGAGATGTGAGTTCAGTCCCTGGGTCGGGAAGATCCCCTAGAGGAGGGCATGGCAACCCCCTCCAGTATTCTTGCTGGAGAGTCCATGGACAGAGGAGCCTGGTGTGCTACAGTCTTTGGGGTCCCACAGAGTAGGACATGACTGAAGAGACTTAGAATACATGCACGCAAGTTTCTTGAACACCTGCTCTGTGCCCAGAGGGGTGCCTTGTAGATGTGTCCGGATACTGCCTCATCCAGCAATTCGCCCCCACCCCGAGGGTGTTCTCTGAAGGGGAATGTGGGAGCAGGGACGGAGCAGCACACCCACGTCCCATGGCCTGGAAAGGTGGGGCTGGCTTTTAAACCCGTGTCCGTGTGGTTTCCACGTTGGTGCTCTCCTCCTCGCTACAGGCTGCGTTTCTAAGATGAGTAACTCGTGCGTTCCCTGCGCTGTGCGCACACGTCCTGTTGCTACAGTTAGCATGCCGCCGTGTTGTAATCTCCTTTCAGATCGGTGCCCCGGGTTAGAGTGTGAGCTTCCTGCGATCAGGGACAGCCTCGTCATTCGTCTCTTTCGCTCCACTCCTAGCACGTGTCTAGCTCCACGGAGGCAGTCAAAAGGCTCATGGCTGAACGTAACCGAGCATGTTGTGCGACGGGTGTTACATCTTGCTCTTTAAGCCCTGTGTGTACGGTCGCCTCGCCTGGAAAACAGTCTTATTTCTGGGTCGTCGGCAGTCCTCCCTGGTCTTCTTGCGTCTTCCCTACTTCTACCTCCTTCCTGTTTCAGAAACTTCTTCTGTGTCCCCCAAATTTCTGGGGAACTGGTGACGGACACGGTTTTCTACGCCCCTCCTGTGTGCCTTCCCGTCCCGGGCCTCTTATTTCTCTCCTAATCACGACGCTTCACCGCTTTCTTCCTCCTTGGTCTTTCAGTCTTAAATGTAATGACCCAGAGCTTAGAAGCAATTATGAAAGGATTATATCGGTGATGGATGGTCCCGTTGTGATCGCAGCCTGTGCTGGATTGAAGATCTTACTGTGAAGTGCCACGAACGACTACATTAATGTCATCTACTTGATCAAGCTTAACTCAGATTTTTGTCAACGGGAGTAGTCAAATTAATGACATTATGATAACAGATTTCTACTTCAGGGTGCAGGGCCCCAAAGTCCCATGTGTTTTCTGCAGTGTCAGCTGCTGGTGTTCAAAATATCTTCTTTTTGAAAAGGTTTTTTTAATCTTTTTCATCCTTTGAAAGCCAATGCCAGGCATATTTTGGACACCCAGAGTTGACTGGCTTGCTGGGTACACGACTTGGGGTGGCATTCAGGTTACTCCACATGCAGTCACGGGGCCATCCTTCCGCCGCTGTGCTGGGCCTCGCAACGGGACACGAGCAGGAGTGGAGCACAGCCCTTGCTCCAAAGGGGGACGCGTTCTGCGGGCCCGTGGATGAGTTAGCAGCAGTACCTGCCAGGACCGCGAGGGTGCTGTCTGAGGGCACCAGGGGCTGCTGAGCTTGGGGCGAGTCGGGGAAGGAATGTCAAAAGTGATGATCACACCTGGAGACTTCAGGGCAGGCCTGTGGTCCGTATGCCCAAATCAGCCAGTTTGTAGACAGACCAGAAATTGTGGATGTGGTGGAAAACATGGACAGTGGCCTCCTGAGGGTCTCTGGGGTGGGGTCTGGGTTTAAGCGCAGTCAAGGGTAGAAATCGGTCAGGATGAAAACAGCACCTACATCACTGATCGAGCTGGAAATGGAGGTTGGCTCAGTCCTACCACGTGGCCCTGAGTTGAACTTATCCCCAAGGCCTCCTTCAGGGGCCCTGCCTCTTCTTGATGACTTATGGCAGAGGATATAAATGTGCACCTCCTACCATCGGAGCTCCCAGGGACTGGTGGGGTCTGTGCCGAGCCGGGCAGCCTTCCTCCTCTGCTCGCCGCCCACAGGGCTTGGCCAGTACGCCTCTGTGGAACCGCCTCCACCACCTCTAGGTGGGATGACTTGTCTGAAGACGGCTAACACGCAGGGAAGTTGCCTCCAGGTTGAGGATGGAGAAGAGATAGACCTTTCCGGCTGCAGGCTCTCCGAGAAAGCGGTGAACACACGTGTTGGGCTGGCTCAGCTGTGGACCCTGGCCGCCATTGCTGAGCTTGCCGCCCTCCCCACGTCCAGCCTCTGCGCAGTGGTCCTCTCTGCAGGCACACCCTGAACCAGGATTCCCAGCCCCGCCCGTCCTCAAAGGCCCGCCTTCCACGCATCAGCTCCTGGTGTTTTCCGGCCATCCCTCTAGAAGTGCCCTCCCCTTTGTCCTGTGTGGCCAGGGGTGGGCGTCAGCCTCTACCCGACACGGAGTGCACCGCCCGGGATGCTGCTGTTGGCCTCTTTATTCCTGAGACCAAGCTCCTCCTGGCAGGGACCACGCGCTGTGTCTCCATGGGTCATACTCAGCACCGGGCCGTGGTGCCTCTCCTGCCCTCCTCTCTGCTCCTCAGGTGGCACTGGGCTTCCTCCCCGAGTCAGGATGTCTGTGCCCGCGAGTGGGAGCATGGGGTCCCGGCTGCTCCCCAGGCTTGCAGTTCCTGATGTAAGGACCAGGACAGCCCAGGCCTGCTGAGAGGGTCACAGGTGCTGTGTGAGGGCGTCTGGACCAGGCCCGGCGTGAAGCAGAGAGTGGCAGCTACGCACCATCCGGAATTCTCCAGTCCGTCGTGCCTTCGGGTGGAACCGGCCAGAGCTCCCTGTGGCCACGCCAGTTTTATTAATTCTCTGTCTATAAAAACGGGCTTCTCGAGGAAGGGGAGCACTGCCCACGAAGGGTCCTTTCCAGAGAAAGCTGTGACTGTTTCGTAAAACAGCCCCATGTCCTCTGCGCCCCCTGCCCCCTGGGGGAGGCAGCTTATTCGAGTGTCCCCTCGATGGTGCGTCCTGCGAGCATGGGAAAGCGTGCTCCCTCCCAGCCGCTCAAAGTCATAACTGCGTGAAGGAGCTCAGTCGCTTGCTCACTCTGCATCCGCCCATCAAACGGGTCACCCCTGGGACAGAGCGCCTTGGCCTTCGTTCTTACCGGGGGACCACAGATACTGCTGTCGGTCTCCTTCCTCCTCTTTCTGTTTCGCTGCCATTTGGAAGTGAGGCTCCATGCTGTCCTCGTCCGCACGTCCGTGACCTTTGGGGAGTTCCTGCTGTCCTGAGAGGGTGTGAGCGCGGCTGGTGAGGTGCGTCTCGGGCCCAGGCCTGCCTCCCTCCCCTGCTCATTAGGTCAGTTCTGTGCTGCTAAGGGCCTGAGGCTCCCAGGTGCCGTCTTAGGGTGGGCAGGGGGGCGGGCTGTGCTCTAGGCGCCCCCCTCAATCCCCAGAGTCCCCAAGGCGGCAGCCAGGCAGGGATGCGGCTGGGGCTCGGCCCTGGAGCCCAGCCCGGCCTGGGGCGGACGGCCCAAGAGGAGGCGGGGTGGCCTTGGTGGAGGCGGGCACCTCTGGCTTGCAGACCCGTCTGGTGCCCAGCTCCCCGCCGTGCGCCGGACCGAGAGGAGGTCGGCGGTTACCTTGCTCACGGGCGCCGGCACAGGGCAAGCCGGGCCAGGCTTCCCGAGGATGCACCGTCCTCAGGACCCTGCGGCCCTGTCTGGGGGCCGGGGGAGGAGCCGAGAGGCCCTCAGGGAGGCAGCAGGAGCCTTGCCTTTGTTCTGGAGGCTGAGCTGAGCCCGTGTGCTTCGTTGCCCAGCTCTGTGTCTTGTGTTTCTGTTTGATCTGAGCAGCAGACTTTAAAAAAGATTCATCCTCACAAAGTCTGTGTTCTGCTTGGTGACTGACTTTTTGCTGCTTTCCGTCGCTCCTTCCCTCCACTCCTGCTTCCAAGGGGAGGTGAGGGACGCGCCCTTGCGTGTCCCGTGTCTGCTGTCACGGGCAGCTCAGTCCTCGGGGGACGTCGTCTGCTGGCTCTCCGTCCCTGGGGAGCTGGGCCTCACGGGGGTCTTGGTCTCAGATCGCGTCCTGTCTGGCTATTCCCGGCCAGCTCGGTGGCTGAGACGGGCTGGAGGGCAGAGGTGGGATGGGGAAGGCCACGGAGAGAGGGGAGACCGGGAGGGACTGTCGAGCTGGAGTCTGGCAGGAACTTGGCGCGCTTAGCAGGCGGGCGATGGGGGAGCAGGTCCCAGGAGGGGGGCAGGAGGTTGGTGCGGGGGCAGACACGGACACAGTGTCAGGAGCGTGTCCATGCGTGGCTGTCTGTCTCTGCCGAGCTTGTCTCTCTCTCAAGCGTTGGTATGTCCTCTCTGTAAGCGAGGAAGCCAAATCATCCCAAAGAAGGAAGGGCTTGTGCCAAGAACAGGAAGGATTGGGCCGGTGGGCATGGGAATCAGGCCCAGGAACGGGACGGGGCAGCGGATGCAGTACTGTTAGAGAAGAGCTGACCGTCGAGAGTAAGTGGCCAGTTCGCTCGTCAGATCACCACGTCTTCAGAGCGTTGATGACACACCAGGCACCGTTTCAGCACAGCCTTGATGCAGCCTCTGGGTGAGCCTCGTCCCTCTTTCCGTAGCTCGTCCTTGTCTCCTCCCGTCCCGCCGGCTGCCGCTTGCGTGTTCCTGCTGTGACCTATCAGAGTGTCCATCTGTGTGTGACTGTCCCCTCGGTGGTGTGTGTCTCAAGGGGCCTGGGTCTAAGTCCCCTTAGTTCCGGATGCCCCCCAGGCTGCTCAGGGCACCCCCTTCCGGGGACCCGCTTGTCCTTTGTCTCTCTTGGAAACTCCTCAGGCTTTGAGGCCTGGCCGAGCCCCGCGCCCACGTGACTTCCAGCTCTGGCCTTGCACTTGAGTTAGGCCGTCCATCTCTCGTTTGCAGAGCCGCGTTCCCCGGACGATTTCGCTTCCGTGTCTCCAGCTCGATAACGGTGCTCGGTTATGTGGGAGATGCGCTCCGTAAACGCTGAGACATAAGCACACAGAGCAGAGGGAAGGTCTGGAGCCCGAGTGCAGCAAGGCAAGCGGTTGGATGCTTTGTTCAGAGAGCGCTGTCCGCGTGCGGAGAAGCATGGGTCTTTGTGGCCGAAGCTTCAGGGGCCGGTGTGCACCGCACCCCTCCCCTGGACGGGAGGCGGGGGCGGCAGGAACCTTGCCGACCCTGCACTTGGCTGCCCTGGTTGAGTCTTGGTTCTGTCGCTTACTCGGCAGGCCGAGTTGGCCTTCGGGAGCTCCAGGACCTTCATCTGTGGAAAAAGAGTCGCCGCGGCACATCTCCCCGCGGTGCGCTGGGCTCCAGGCGTCGTCCGTGGTGGTGTGCTGGCCGGCCTCGCTGCTCCCGGCAGGTCCAGGGGCGACGCTTTGCGTCAGGCTTTCTCAGCAGCAGCCCTGCTGACTGTCTCTTCCAGGGGGTTGTGGGGGCATCCTGGCTCCTGCCCTCAGCCCTGACAGCCCAACGTCCCCTGGGGAGGGCCCCGGCCCCACTGGGTCCTCTCCTGCATCCTCTGCAGGTCCCTGGGGTGGGTCCTGGTACTACTCCTTCCTGGTCTGCGGAGCGGGAGATGGAGGCGCAGGGAGGTGCTGTTGGGAAAGCTTCTTCAGAAGGGCTCCCGAGGGCGCTTCTTGCAGCTTACCCCGCTCTTCTGCTGCTGGGCTGCCGCCAGGGGCCTGGCCTGTAGCTTTGTCTCGTCTCTCCTTGGCTCTCTGCCCCCCTTGCCGGGGTGGTGCTCCATCCCAGCAAGTCACACACAGTCCCAGCTCCTGGGACGCGTCCAGCATAGTCACTCTGCGAAAGGAGGTGCTGCTGTCCAGCCCAGGCTGTCTCTGCAGGCCAACAGCGAGGCACAGAGGGCCAGGGCTTTGCCGGTGGCGTCAGGGGCAACCCTGCCCGGCGCCCTGCGTCCACACCCGCACCCCTGTCTCGCAGCCGCCCCCTAAATGGCAGCTCTGCTTCCCGTCTCCAGTTCCTCTCCTTCCAGCCTCCCGTTTGTGAAGTGGGCAGGAAAAAACCCCCAAACCCACCCAAGCTTGCGTGTCTGAAAGACAGTGAAGCAGGAAAGAGAACGAGACACGGGGCCCCCACTTGGCCTTGACTTCCTAGTGTGGGAGCGTTCCGGGCAGGCCTGGTCCTCAGCCCGGTCCGCAGCCGGGGCTTTGGTGGGCTCGTCCACCCACTGCTTTGGAGGGAGTGGGGGTAAGACGTGGGCTGCCAGGAGGGGCCGTTCGAGGCCCAGGTCAGCGGGGAGCCCCGTGCCGGGCCGCTTCGTGGTCTGTGTAGACGTGGACTCCCGGAGGGAGGTCAGGCCTGGCGAGGCTGCCCGAGGGGTGGGATACGCTGGGGTCACGGCCGACCACGTGGAGCAGGCCTCCTGAGGGCGTGGCGTCCGGCCCTGCGCGGTGAGCAGGCGGGGCTGGCCTCCCAGGTCCTTGCAGCTTTAGCTCTTCCCTCCGAAGCCTGGTCACTGGCTGCTGGGCTGGTTCTGCAGGTGAAGTCCTGAGCTGGTGAGGAGGGTGGGCAAGGCTGGGCCCGATGGCACCCAGACCCCCTTCTCAGGGAGCGAGAAAGACACGAGTCAGCTGCCACGCGGACTGTGGGGCACGCTCCTCGCACAGACTTGGCGGGTTCAGGGGGCAGGCTGTGCAGGGTCTGGGCGTGGCTTGCGTGTTGCTGACTAGAGACAAAGGTGAGCAGGGGGACGTTTGGAATAGCTTATTGTCTCCATGATGAAAGCACCCGACAGATGCTGCACCAGGCGATGTAATAAGCATTATCTACACACCACCTAATTATTCCCTGATAATCTTGAGGTAAATGTTGTAATCCCATTTAACAGATTAGGGAAATAAGGCTTAGGAGTTTAAGTAATTTGCCTAAGTTCTCACAGCTACTAAGTGGCAGAGCCAAGAATTTTTTTTTGCTCTAAATCCCTTAGCTTGTATGTTCCTATACAAGTCCCAGAACGTGAAAAGTACAGGCGTATGTTGCAAAGTCAGCATTGTTTCCAGCAGCCAGATAGGATCACATGTTGGGTATTTGCTCTTTGTCAGTGTGGCCGCCCCTGCCCACCCCCCGGCTTTGCTGAAAGGCCGCTTGCTGGTGGTCACTTTGGGTCGTGGATGGTGGGATGGGGGCAGGGCATGCTCGTGATGCTGCTGGGGGCCATGGAGGGTTGGATGGGGCAGGGCAGGCTCATGATACTGCAGGGGAGCTCAGCCTCTCGGAGGGCGCGCATGGAGACGGGGGTGAGCAAGGAGACGGGGGTGCTCTGGCTGGCCGGGTCCCGCAGAGCAGCTGGCACAGGGACCGCTGTCTGCGGGTCCCTGCCGCAGGCTTGTGCTCCCGGGTGGTGCGCCCGGGGTTATTGTGGTAAGGAGGGCGCTTGCCAGGGCCGGGGCCTGGCAGGGGGCCTGCCTGGGGGCCTGATCTGGGGCATGTCGCAGGGCCCCTCGTGGGGCTGGCAGGAGGCAGATCTGTGAGACAGGGTAGGCCAGACCCCGGAAGGCCTTGAAAGCCACGCTGGGTGGTCGGCCTCCGTCCCAAGGCTGCGGGGGGCCGCTGACCGTGGAGATGAGACTGCTGGGCTGAGTTCCCCTGTTCCCGGGCTGAGAACATGTTTAATACTCTGTTATTTTTGTGACTGAGCCACAGCGGGCGGGACGGCAGATCAGAACTCTTTGAAGCTGGCTTCAGAGGCCCCCGCGCCCCGCTTGACTGCTGACTGCCCCGCGTCTTTCATCTTCGCTCTCATCTGGATCAGGGCAGTTAATTGTCTCCCCCAATATTAGCTCTGCCCGTGACTTTGTAATGAAGTTTCCCGTCACGTTCCATGGAGAGCCTTCTGGTTTCCGCAGGAGGCACCCCTGTAGTAATATTTTGGCGCCCAAAAGCAGAGTTGCTGCCCAGACGCAAGCGACACTGAGGGGCCCCGTGAGCAAACTTGGTGAGGACTCGGGTGGGCCGCCTGCCTCTGTCCTGAGCTCGGCGCCGCGGCTCCTCCAGCCCACTCGGCCTCGTGTGTCCGTCCTGCTGGCGCGTCTTCCGTGGTTGTCCAGCCTCGGGGTCGTGAAGCCACGGGGCTGTCCCATGTGATGGGCGCTGGCGTGTGGACAGACCTCACAGGGCGGCGGGGGTGAGCGACAGGAGAGGGGTGCCCGGAGTGGAGGGCCGAGGGCGGGGGCCGGGCGCCAGGCCTGGCCTTCCCTAAGAAGCGTGTTGGCGCCCGCCTGGCCTTTCAGCCTCCGTGACTTAGCCTTGTGTGTTCTCACTTCGCGCTTTCTCCCTCTGTCCCGTGTCTTCTATCCAGCCTTGCAGGTTGGCTCAGCGTCTCGGGTTCTGAGACTCCATCCTGGCCACACTGGGCGTGCTGGCGTCCCTGGGCAAACCCGCACCATCCCGGCTCCCAGAGGCGAGCAGGTTAACGGGTAGCACAGGGAGGTTTTGTATCCACACAACCTGCCCACAGCCTGCGGGGCCTGCCTCCCACGAGCAGATGGCCTGGGGACCACCTTGAGAGCCGAGCTGGGCCCGTGTGAGGCCTGGCTGTGGGTGCCTGTGGGGGATCATCTACCGCGCCTTGTTCTGAGTGGACCAGACCCCTGGGGGTGGTGCTGAGACAGGGCTGGGAGAGATGCTCTGGGGGTGGGGATGGTGACTGGGCTTCAGAAGCTGGGCAGTCCCACTTGGGATTAGCTGTTTTAATCTTTAAAGAAAGCCACCTTGACTCAAGCAGGGTGAATTGTGTCTGCTCAGGCGTACTTCCTGTACCACAGCCTTGCGTGTCTCAGTTGGGGTGCATCCGGGGTTAGGGCACAGCTAAGTCTCACTGCATCCTTTTAATCTGAAAGAGGAGGGGAGCTCTCATGGCCCGCCAGGTTGTCGTAGGTGGAAACAGGAGCCTGAGGGTCACCCCTGTGATGGCTTCCTCTGTGCCTCCTCCCTCCAGCCTTCTGGAAGCTGCAGCCTTGGTGGGAGGGAGCTGTGATGCAGTAGCTTTAGGAGAGAGCTCTGGCAGCACTTTGAAAAAGATACGTTTATTTTTTAACAATGAATCAGAGGGACTAAAGGCAGTTCATTGACAGCCAGGCGGGGCTCCCAGGTGGAGAGCGCCATCAACTCCCTGTTGCCCAGGGCAGGCTCTCCTCTCCTCTCCTCCACCGCGGGGCCTCATGGTGGGGGACGTGCCCACCTCCTCTCTAAGCTGACGGGGAACAGTAGAGAGATGTGTGCTTCAGATCAGAGCAGAGGTGTCGCCCGGTGAAATCACAGCCCTGTGCTCTCCTGCGTGTGTGCGCGTCCGCGGGGAGCTTGGCTGTGAGCCTGCTGCACTGCCTGGAGCTTCGGTTCAAGGGACCCGGTGATTATCACTCACAGCAGAAAGACCTGCTGCCTGGAAGAGGAAGGATGGTTTACCTTCAAAGGCTTTCTCAGGACATTGAAGATAGAGGTTGTAATTTATATTTGGTGGTGTAGTCAAGTGTGTTTCATACTTTAAAAAGGTCTGAACAGCAGCATCCTTTCTGTAAACAAAATCATGCAGAGGGAACCCAAGGTGTGGCTAGCACAACTGGTATTGCCCCCTAGAGGTGAGCGTGTGGGCTGCGCGGGGGGGGGGGTCCCCTCACATTCTGAGGCTGCGCCAGCAAACCCCGAGCAAGGGGAGCCCCAGCTTCTCGAAGTCATGGCCTCAAAGAGAAGCAAGGCTCAGTCTCTCCCTGTCTCTCTGTCCGCGTTTCGTGGGGGACGAGTAATACTTCTGTTACCTTATCCATTTAGGACTTTTAATGGACAGTTTTACATTTACAGAGGTTTGTTTTCTTTATAACAGCATAACGTGTTTATTCTAGAAGATGCTAAACATATAAAAATTTTGGAGGAAAGCTCAACCGTGGTTCTACTGCCCGGATCAATCACTTTTTTTTTTTTTAATTAAACTTTTTATGTTGAGACATTTGTAGACCCACGTGCAGTTGTGAGAAGTAATACAAAGAGACCCCTGCGTCCTTTACCCAGTCTCCCCCAGGGGTGACATCTCGCTGAGCTAGAGCCGCATCACAGCCTGGACAGTGCCGTGGTGCCGTCTGGAGGCCGCAGACCACCGCCCCAGGAACCCGCCTTGGTGTCCTTTTAGAGCCGCACCCCCGGCTTCTCCTTCACCCCTAGCATCCCCTAGTCTGTCTCCAGTTCTGTATTTTTTCCTTTCAAGACTGTTATGTAAATACACCATGCACGCCTTTTGGACTGATGTTTTACACTCGCGCGGCCCTCTGCAGAGTCGTCCAGGTTGCTGGGCTCACTCCTTTTCGTGGCTGACGGTTGGTCCACAGGACGCATGCTGCAGTGTTAGTTTAGCTGCTCACCCACTGAAGGACAGGTAGGTGTTTACGGTTTGGGGCTCTTGTGAATAAAGTTTGTAAAAAACAAATTTCATGTACAGGTGTGAGCGTAGGTCCTCATTACTCTGGAGTGAGCAGTTGCTGGAGAATATGGCAGTGGCCTCTTCTTGTTTTCTCAGCCCCCTCAAATTCTTTAGTAAAATAACACACATGCATGGAAATTAATTATATATAATTAAGCATATGTGGAAATTTCCATCCTTGTTGATGATCAAAGTTAACAAATTATTGCTTGTGTCTCTGGAGGGGCGTCCAGGTGGCGCTAGTGGTAAAGAATCCTCCTACCTAAGAGACACAGGTTCTCTCTGGGTCGGGAAGGTCCCCTGGAGGCGGGCATGGCAACCCACCCCAGTATTCTTGCCTGGAGAATCCCATGGACAGAGGGGCCTGGTGGGCTCTAGGGTCACAAGGAGTCGGACACGACTGAGCGACTTAGCACATGCACGCACACGGTGTCTGTGGAACCCGCTCCGTGCCAGGTACTGAGCTTTGCATATGTTATTGTTCATCTTCACACTAGCCCTGAGTGGATTGCAGTCACCCCTGATTTACAGCTGGGAAACCAAGACTTGACAAGGTCAACCTAGGTGCACAAGTTTGCCCGGGTAATGTCAGAGCAAGGATTTTCACTGTGCCTGCCTGAGGCTAGATTCTCAAAAACAAGGAAGAAATCCCCCAAATTAGCAATGATATAGACTCAAGAATCTCAGGAATGTCAGGAACCTCTCTGGGATCTAGCATTCAATTCCTGATCCCCTAGCTTTAGAAAATTATCTTAACTATGGAATCGATTTACTTAATGCACAAAGATCTTCTTTGCAAACTTACTTACTTATAATAAGGAAAAAATTGGAAACTAAATGATGAACAATAGAGGAACCGTTGCATAAACTCTGGTACATCCATAGAATGGAGTATTATTCAACCACTAAAACTGGTATGTATATATAGTGTTTATAACAACTTGGGGAGCTGTTGATGTTATATGGAATAAAAAGTAGCAATATTCAAAAAATAAATATGCATTACAATCTCTCCAAGAAAGAAATATGCAAAGAAAGATAACCGGAAGTTCAGTTCAGTTGCTGAGTCGTGTCCAACTCTTGGCAACCCCATGGACTGTAGCACGCCAGGCTTCCCTGTCCATCACCAACTCCCGGAGCTTGCTCAAACTCACGTCCATTGAGTCAGTGATGCCATCCAACCGTCTCACCCTCTGTCGTCCCTTTCTTCTCTCGTCTTCAGTCTTTCCCAGCATCAGGGTCTTTTCAAATGAGTCAGTTCTTCACATCAGGTGGCCAAAGTATTGGAGTTTCAGCTTCAGCATCAGTCCTTCCAATGAATATTTAGGACTGATTTCCTTTAGGATGGACTGGTTGAATCTCACTGCTGTCCAAGGGACTCCCAAGAGTCTTCTCCTACACCACAGTTCAAAAGCATCAATTCTTCAGCACTCAGCTTTCTTTATGGTCCTGCTCCCATATCCATACATAACTACTGGAAAAACAGCCTTAACTAGACGGACCTTTGTTGGCAAAGTAATGTCTCTGCTTTTTAATATGCTGTCTAGGTTGGTCATAGCTTTTTTCCCTAGGAGCAAGCATCTTTTAATTTCATGGCTGCAGTCACCATCTGCAGTGATTTTGGAGCCCAAGAAAAGAAAATCTGTCACTGTTTCCGGCAGTGGGCTCTTTAGTTTACCAGCAAAAAAACTGGCAATATTTTCCAGAATGGCTGCACCATTTTACATTTCCCCAAGTAGCTCAGTGGTAAAGAATCCACCTGCAATGGAGGAAACCCTGGTTCAATCTCTGGGTCGGGAAGATCCCCTGGAGGAGGGATAGACTACCCACTCCAGTGTTCTTACCTGGAGAATTCCATGGACGGAGGAGCCTGGTGGGCTATAGTCCACGGGTCGCAAAGAGTCGGACACGACTGAGCGACTGACACTTTGACTTCACTCTCAGCAAGCTCTGAGTGATCCAGTGTCTCCTCTCCTCTTCAGCATTTGATTCCATCTCTGTTTTTATTCTCTTTTCCACACACTCTTGTAACAGTCACAGCCACCATTGAACCAGTGCCTGTCATAGGACAAAATGCTATTCTGAGTTTTTCATTAGAGTAACTCCTAGGGAAGGTTTACTTTCCCCCTTTAATACGCGTGGAATCTGAAGATCAGACGAGTTGGAAAGTTGGACCAAGCCTGTGCCGCTCATAGCTGGGAGAGGTCAGATGTGAGCCCTGCCTGTCTGATGCCAGGGGCCCTGTGCTTCCCGTTTACCAAGCTGTAGATGTTTTGTACCCTGGCTTCTTCACTCAGCAGTCGTACCTTTCAGTCAGCATCGTTGTCGATGTACTTTCAGTGGCTCTATGATATTCCATTGCACAGTGTTACCAGGATATTCTAATTATTTTCCCAAGTGTTAGACATTTAGGTACTACCATTTTAACTAATTTTTTACATTGAAATGTAATTGGTGTACAATGTTGTGTTAGTTTCTGGTGTATGGCAGTGTGAATCGGTTGTGTGTGTGTTTGATGTGTGTGCATCCTATTTCAGATTCTTTTCCATTACAGGTTATTATGAGATACACAGTTGGACCATGTTGTTTATGTTTTTTATATATAGTAATGTGTATCTGTTAATCCCCAATTCCTGATTTATCCTCCCACACTTTCTTCTTTGGTAGCCGTAAGTTTATCAAAGTTATTACCTTTAATAAGTTGCCATTCATTGTTAACTTAATACACACTGTTGTGATAAACATTTATCTCCTTGGAAAGATTTTGTCTGAATTCCAGATCCTGTTCTTGAGAGGTTCCCAGAAGTAGAATTGCTTTGTTGAGCAGTGTGAACAGCCGAAGTCCGTTGTTGCTGGCCGTCAAATCGCTCTCCTGCCGGGGTGGCCCAGTTCATCGGCACCAGCTGTGCCGGGAGGCTGTCCGCCTCCCCCCACACTCCACAGCAGTGGACTTTGTCGTTGTTCTGACCTCAAACAAACGTGAACTTGGCTGAAACACATTTTGACCTGCACTCATGTGATCTCAAACCGAATCACACCATTTTGATTTCTTTTGTTTAACAAATGCATTCTTTTTTTTTTCCCTTTTAGCAATCTTTTGCAAAACCTTTATTTCTAGCAGAAAAGTTAATTTGAACGTCAGGCTGGAAAGATATGAAGTTAATAACAGTTTGTCAGGGACTGGCCTACTCAAAGCTGCGTGTTCAAGTAGAGGAGTTTTTAATTCTTAGCTTCTTAGCCCCTCTCTTTGTGTCTCTGTCATGACCTTAATGTTAATTAGGTTGTTAAAATGCATTAAATTATCAAGCCGTGGTGGCACTCTCCTCTTGCTCTCACCTGTCTTCATTATTTGGCAAATCAGAGCATTCTCTCTCTGCTAGTGTCCTCGGGGCGTCTTGTCCCCACCCAGGCTGGGACTGAGACTCCACTGAAGCTCCCCTCGTTGGGGAGGACGAAGAGGCATTGGTTCATTCAGTGCGTCTTTCATCTCCAGAAGACACACTGCTGTCTCATGCGACGTGTTGGGTTCTTTCTTCCTCTGAATTCGGAGGAAAAGGTTGCTGCTGGGCCCCGGCCATAAGAACATATAATCTTCACATGGCTGCTGGGTCTGTTGACAGACACGGGAGGCTTTTGTGTGGGCTGGATGAAAATTCACATTTCAGATGCGGATATGTGTCACCAGATCGTAAGGCTTTTCCTTCCACCGACTGGCATCCTTGTCTGGTTAGGCATCCGCGGTTTTGTTTAGTCCCCACCTTGTGAGGATGTGCTGTGTGTTAGAGAAGGCGGGGCCCTGAGAAGTGCCAGGTGACCCCCGGGGAGAGGCGGAGCTCTTGCTGGACCTTGGTCAGTTCAGTAAGTGCCGTGAGAAACCCTGGTGAAGCTCCTCCTCTGGCCAGGCTCGGCTTGGAGGACGAGGATGGAGAGAAGCTCTGGGGTGTGCCTGGACTGTGGCGGGGTGGCCGGGCAGCTAGTCTGGCCAGTCTGATGACCGTCTATGACCTTGCCCATTCAAGATGTTTGTAATGGGCAGCTTTGTGTTTGTTTTCATTATAACAGGGACTGAACACATGCGTGTGACCATCTTTCCCAAACCAAAAAAAAAAAAAAAAAGCGGGGGTGACCCCATGAAGAAGTTTTCCCTGCTTTGTGTCTTTATATGGAATTTCTTGTAGCGGCATCAAGTGTACAGGTTTAGATGTGTTGATTTAACTCTTCACCTTGACTCTTCCCCAGTGAACACACAGTAAGGGAGACGAGGTCAGATGGTCTTCTCTGAGGAGGGCACCCATCCGGGATTTGAAGGAGGGGGTGATGTTGGGGTGGGTGGAGGGGGAGAGCGGCGGTGGAGGGGTGTGTCCTGGGGGAGGTGGGTGGGTCTGTCTGCTGGAGGACCTTCTCTGAGAAGCCCCCCATCGCACCTGCAGAGACAGCACGGGTCTTCCTGGAGGAAGCGACTTCCTGGCTGGTGCACATGGGGTCTGGGATCTGACCGAGGGCGCAGTGGGCCATCTCAGCACCTTCCCCGTAGCCCAACATGAGGACTGCAGGAGGTACTGGTCAAGAAGCATCTTGAACTTTCTGGCTTGGTGCCTGTTTTCTTCTCTTGTGGACCCTTGGGGCTCTTTGCAGCATTGATAGTCACACGCCCGTGACTTGTCTGTCTCTGGTCACGCACCCTCGCTGGCCCTGTCTTCCAAGTCCTACATTTGTTTTAGTGATTCTAATAGGTATGTGCTTTTAATCTGTCATTTCCCAGTTACTGATAAGTGTTAAACACCTTTTCATTTGCTTATTTACTGCCAGTACGTCTTCTTTGGCAAGGGGTAGGTTACTTATTTTCATATTTTTGAGTTTTAAGAGTTTTTTTTTAAATATACTTTGGACACAAAATCTTTACCAGATTTGTGCTTTACAAATACCACCTTCCTTCTGTTATTTGGTGTTTTAATTTTCTTGTGTCTTTTAAAGATGAGAAATCTAATATATTGATGGAGTAAAATTTACCCATTTTTTTTCTTTTATGGATCATGATTTGGGGGTTGTATTCAATAAGTTCAGTCGCTAAGTCATGTCCGACTCTTTGTGACCCTATGGGCTGCAACCTTTGCCCATTCCAAGGTAATAAATATTTTCTCTCCTGTTCCCTTCTGAAACTTTCATGGTTCTAGGTTTTACATTAGCTCCATTATTAATTTTGGTTTTATTTTTTTCTTATGGTGCAAGGTATATGGTAGATGATTGATTGTTACATAGATGTCCGGTTGCGCCAGCAATGTCTGTTGAAGAGGCCTCTCTTTTCCCGTCGATCTGCCTTTTGTTGAGAAGCAATTGGCCAGTGTGCATAATCTATTTCTGGACGCTCTTTTGTTGATTTCAGCGTCTCTTTCACCATGTGTCTTGATCGTAGCAGCTTTGTAGTAAATCTGGAAATCAGGTAGCATGAGTCTTCCAACTTCTTTCTCAACACGCTTTTCTATTCTCATCGCTTTGCTTTTCTATATTATTTTTAGAATCGACTCATTGATTCCTCCCAAGGATCCTGCTGGAATTGTGACTGGGATTGCAGGCATCTATAGATAAATTTAGGGAAAACCAATGTCTTTTCCTATATGGAGTCTGTCAGTGAAAAAGGATTCTGCTTTTCCCATTGAATCGCCTTGTTGTTTTCTAAAAACATGATGAATTTGAATCTGGCTCCGTCACTTAGTAACGATACCGGCTTAGAAAAGCTGCACCATCCAAGTCTCAATTTCTTCATCTGTCAGTTGGAGAGCAAAAAGCCTTACCTTTTAGGATGGTTGTGAGGTTTGAGTTGGATAATACAGGCACGGTGGCTGGTGCGGAAGCTGGCCCCATGGAGCCGTGTGCTGGGAGCTGCTCTAGGGCAGAAGTGCCGTTCACGTTTCTCCAATGTAGTTGCCAACGAGGCCCGTCATTTATCGTTCTCATAGCAGTTACCAGTTGTTTTGATTATTCACAGAAAAATTCACGTACCTTTGAGCCATCATTATGTACATACGTATGTGTGTATTATGGATGTGTCTGTGTATGTATGATGCGTGTATTGTTCATGTGTGTGTGTGTGTATGAGGCATGTATGTAAGTACACATGTGAGGCACATGTATATGTGTGCTTATTGTCTGTGCATGTGTGTGTATGATGTATGCATTAGGTACGTATATGTATTTTGTACGTATGCACGTGTGTATGTATGGTTTATAAAATGTAAGGTCAGCGCTGGCAGTAGTAAGTGGAGACTGGTATATGAACTTGTTTCTGTTGACAGTGTAAGTTGGTACAGTCTCTTAAGGCGGCCGTGTGTCATTGTGTATATAATTCGTGCTGTGATAACCATTCTGTCTCTAGCCTGTATCTTCATATAATTCAAGAACAGGGGAAAAGAAAGATGTTGTTTCAGGCTTTACCTGTATTGTCAAATATGAGAACAACTTGAATGCCCACTGACAGGGAACATTTTTGGTGGCTTATGGTCCATTTAAGTAATGGTGTATGACGTGGGCATTAGAAGGTATGTATGTGTGAGTTACCTAGGTTCACTGAGATTGTGTCCATTTATGAACTGTGTGCATGTGGACACGGCCCAAAGGGGGCTGCCTGCAGGAGGGATTAGTGAGGCCATCTCAGACCTCTTTGCTGAGTCCAGTGCTCCGCCCATGTCTACCAGGTGCCCCAACCCCAGCCCTTCAAGGTGGATAAGGAGGAATGGAGGCGAATAAGAGGAGTAGATGGAGGCCTTCGGTTGTTACTGTGCCCAGACAGTGTGGGCCATGGACCCTGATGATGAGGCCTGACTTTGAGTTCTGGCCCCTCTGCACGGTGCTAGCCTGGGTGGTGCTGATAGGACGGCAAGATTGGGCTGAAGCTTTATTTCTTCTTTACGGTGAAGTCATTCTGCTGTTATGCTCACGTTCTTTGAAAGTCAGGTGAGCACAGTGCCTCCAGGAGGGGAGTTGGGGTGCTCTTTGTTTACAGGTAGACCTGTGTTCAAAGCTTGGGGCTGGAGGGCACATTCCATGTGTGCCGGGTCTGGACTTGGCAGTGGTCAGTTGGCTTGAGAACTTAGAAAGTGATTTTGGTTTTTTTTTGCCATCATTTTAAAATCTCGTTTTCCTTCTAGTATTTTAAAAATCCTTAACATATTGTGAATGCAAGGGAAATTCAAGGATGAGTTACTTAATATAGTAACACAGATAAAATAATCATATTTGCATTGACAGTGGAAACGTTCATGCATAATTCAGGTAGTTAATACTTGCTGATTTAATTTATTAGGCAATGTGAAATCACTGCACCCAATGAAGCATCATTATTTGTTATGAATGAGGATTGAACAAGTGTCCAGAGCAGTGTTGTTTGTGGTAAACTGATTAGGCTTTGATGGCTGCCTGCAAAATACAAATGGACTAATTAAGCTGTTTTGATTTAAGAATTTCATAAAACAGGTGATTATCCAGTCTTGTTTTATCCGCCAGCCCGTTTCCATTAGGAGGTCAGCTGAGTTTGAATTGTTCTTTTGAATGAGGAATATTGTTGATTGGAAATGTCCTTGAGAATGAAAATTATTTAATTCACAATTCTGTACAATCTCCCAGTGAAAGTCTCCCCCACGTTAGGTTCGTCACTCGCGCTCCTGCTCAGCGGGCTTGGCCGCGGTGTGCAGCAACCACAGCACCTCCTGTGGTCCCCGAGGGGGTTTGATCATGTGCCCGTGCCTTCTGGGAGCATTTGGCGTCTGTGACCAGGGCTGCCCGCGAGCACAGTGCATGGCCTGTGTGCCCTCACTCGCGTTGTCTCTCTCACCGAGAAAGACATCCGTCCTCTCTCCATGCCCCGAGACGCCACCGTTTCTTTCTTAAATGACTCAAATGCCATTCCTCTGTGAAGCCTTGCCTCCTTCCAGGCAGCTCTGTTCTGTGACGGAGTGCCAAGTGCAGCACTGGAGGCGTAAGGATGAGTCTCTCGTAATCCTTGCTTGCAGGGAGCTGAGACATCGAAGGAGGCTGACAGTTCCCATACAAGGTAGCGCGTGCGCACGCATGCGCGCGCACACACACACACACACACACACACGCACGCACCCAGAGCTTCGGTCAGTGCCAGGTACAGGCAACCCAAATGATAAATAAAGAGCGCATAAACCCACGTCTTATTAGGCTGACGAGAAAGCCCTTTCGTACCTGTGCACGAGCATGCCTTCTGAGACACGTATCTCCCTGGTTCTGCTACTTGGTCCATGTGATCCATGCCTCCTTCCTCTTCCTACAATCCTTTAAAGCTTTGAAGATGGCGTCTCAGCTTCCCTGGAATTCCCTCCCTCCTTTGTGTCCGCTCTTGCTGTTATCACATGGGTTCAGCTGCTCACGATTCTGTCCTTTCTCTGCATGGGCTCCCATTGGTCTGTGTCCGTTGCATCTGTGTATTGAAAGAACAAAGAACTTTTTCATTTTATACTTGCCTCCTTTAATGCACTTGGACTGTCCATTTACTTACCTCATGACCTTAGCAAAGACACACTCTTCTCTAGATTTTCATCTGCAGATTTAAGCAGTTGGAAAGGATGCCTCCACATTGCCTTCTAGCTCTTCCCTCTGCTCACACTTACCCCATGGCCACACCCCGTCCCCAGCTCAGTGGACTGCAGATGGCAGTTCTCCCATGGAACGCAGGAGATAGCAGATGGGTGGTCTATTGCCAAGAGCCAGGTTTACTATTAACAAAACTTAGAAGGTTGAATAAGAAGAAAAAGGTCTTTCCTAAGCTACTGCTTTTCTCTGAATGACGTCTACATTCTGTTGAAAGGATCTGTGACTGAAATGCTTCATGGAGAGGAAATACATTTACACTCTGCAGGGTTCCTCTCACCTGTCCTTGTAGATACGTATTCCCCAAACTCCCACCTGGAGCCATGCAGCGGGTGCCTGTCACCAGGCGGCTTGGGTTTCCTGTGCAGGGGCCTTTCTTTCTCCAATGTCTTCTTACAAGTGGTCCAGGGAGATGGCAGAGCATCCCGTTGCCCGGGGAGCCTGTGCTGGAAGTCATCAGAGGTCGTGAGCCCCCGTCACCACTCCCTTAGGGTCTGTATTCCCTGTGTTGGGACCAGGGAGTTTTGATCTCTGTCTCTGTTTTCATATTAAAAGCAAAACAAAATGGCTGTTTTAGATGTTGGTTTTAGCAGCTATACATAGTAGGTCTTAAGTAAATCTTGGGTAGTTTAGTTGAGAATTACATCGTGCACATAATTACTGATTCATCCCCTGTACCTTGACCATTTCAGAATAAAAACATTCTGGTGGTCGGTGCTCTGTGACAGCCTAGAGGGCTGCGGGGGTCAGAGCAAGGGGATTCACGTTGTTGCATGGCAGAGACCAGCACAACATTGTAGAGCAGTTATCCTCCACTTAAACTTTAAAATTTCCGGTGGTAATTTTCTCATGGAGGCTGCCTGATTTTGGAAACGCATGGGTCTCGCCTCACCCATGTCCGTTCAGCTCAGCCCCTGCAGGTAAGCACGTGCCGTTTGCGCTGATGGCGAGGACTCACACTGAACACAGCGCATCCCTCCACTGAGGAGCCCACAGCCATCGGGGCCACGCCTGCCTCTCTGGTCGGTCCTCACCAGTGCTCCCACGGCTTCAGAAGCGGTCCCGGCAGGCCGCCGCCTTGCTTGCTGCTCCCATCCCCTCCCCTGTTTGTCAGGAGCTGCACTTCATCAGCAACGGTCGGGCCTTGGTTGACAGTGAATCTAAACCAAGAGCAAGTGTTCAGGAACAAGAGGAGTCCTGGATTCCCAGGGGAAAGGCACGAATCACTAATGGTTTTGACCGATGGCAGACACACCACAAACACAGTCACACGCTGTGTGCTGAGTGCAGTGGTGGCGGGCGTCAGACGCGTCTCGGGAGAGGAGATGCTCAGGCGGAGCGCGCAGGAGATGAGCAGGTACAAGGGGGAAGGGGACCCGCGAGCTGCAGGCGTCCTCAGCTGTCACCTGCTCTGCCGTCATTGTTTTAGAGACCTGGAAGCCCGCCCCCACCCAAAGGCAGGGCTCTGACAGGCCCCTGCCAGCCCAGTCACACACAGGGGATTCTGTCTCTGCCTTGCCACCTGTACCCACTGTCTCTCTGTGAATGCTCTCATTTTACACGTGCTTTCTTGATTTGATAAGGAGCCACAAGTAATAAAAAAGCAGGACAAACAATCAAATGGCAAAGGCTATTAATTCAAGATGTCTTAACCATTCATATAGCACCTCCTCCTTCTTATCACAGAGGGACAGTATCTGCTGAAATCATGAACCGTTGTCTTGGCGCAAAGGTGTGCTCGTTAGAAGAGAGAGACGACAGCCACGTGAACTAACAGTTTCATTCCGTCCCCGTGCGGGGAGGACGTGCTGTCACTTTACATGCCGGGGCAGAGCTCTCAGGGGTCCCGTGGGTAGGGGTCTTTACAGCCCTATAGAGAGGGGGGCGTCTTCTAGGTATCAGCAGGCACATCCAGACCGTGATACTGTCCCTCCTCCATACTCAGCTCCCTGCAGGTCAGCATGTGCTCTCTGCACTGACCGTGAGGAATCGCACAGGTTCCAAACCAGTCCCACCAAAACACTTTGGGTGTAGCCTGTTGCCAGAGCACACAGACCGGTGTTTGCAAGTCTGCAGGACAAGAATCTGTGGCTTCTCCCTGCTCACGGCTTCCCGCCATCCGCTCAGCCCTGCGGCGTCCAGGCCTCTAGAACGTGAGCATCAACATCTCTGTGATCTCTCGTGTTTCCCTTTGCTGAGACCCTGTGCTGAGCATGGGGGACGCTGCCAGGTCGGACGTGGCACTTGGCCTCCCGGAGCCCAGCAGGCCCATGTGCAGAGCCCTCTGCCCCCCCGTAGGCTGTCAGCCCACGTCTTGTTTCTCTGAGCCCTCACTTTGCATCAGCTCAAAAATGTCTTCTTGTCCCTCCATGTTTTTCCACTCTCTTTTTTTTTTGCCAGTAGAATTGAGATCTGCAACTCATACAGAATCCTAGGTGTGTATCAATAAATGTCACTGAGTGAAACAGGAGAAAGTGAAAGCAATGCCAGCCGTTTCACGCACCCCATTATTGTGCAAACGCGATGACAAGCTGTTTTTCAGGAAAGGGTGGCGGGGTGTCGTGTGTAATTGGCCTAGGAGTTTGTCACTCCTGCCAGATACGTCAGTCAAGTTGGGACAGCGGGCTGTTTGATGATGTCGTGGAGAGGCCTGCTGTTGGGGATGTGCGGAGTCACAGACCCGTCCTAGAGGAACGTCTGCTGAAGCACACGGAGGCGGTGTAGACAGCGGCGACTGCATGGAGAAACGGGAGTTCATCACCCCAGGATCGGCCTCGCTGAAGGGCTGCTGTTTCACCGCCATTTCTCTTCGGAGAGGAGGGTTTTGGCTGGTAGAGGAGAGGGACGCGGCATTAAGGAGGCTCAGGGGCAGGAGTGAGCTCAGGGTGTGGGGGTGCGCCCTGAGTCAGGGTGAGCGAGGCTGACCCCGAGGGTGACCCTGAGGAGCCCAGTGACACCCCAATCCCAGGCTGCCTCCTTTTACCAAGATGTGAGCGAACCCTTCAAAAACAGCAGCGGTTTTAGTTCCTGTTAGTTCAGGAAATGGCAACCCACTCCAGTGTTCTTGCCTGGAGGATCCCAGGGACGGGGGAGCCTGGTGGGCTGCCGTCTATGGGGTCGCACAGACTCGGACACGACTGAAGCGACTTAGCAGCAGCAGTTCGGCATCCCACTGAGAGAACTCTTTCCTGAAGATAGCATGCGCTGAGGGGTCCGAATACTATTTAGGCATCTTTTTTTTGTTCAGTATCAAAACCTGAGTGTCCTTTCTTGCCACTCTGCTTGTTCTGGGCTCCCGTCCACTCAGCAGACACTTTGCTGGGCCTGCTCGGCCGGGTGGGGTAGCTTCCCAGGGTTGGTACCACCGTCACCGACGCATGAAGGGTCTGTAGGAATTTCCCAGATGGACGTGCGAGGTGAGTGCCTGAGGAGCAGAGGGCCTCACGTATGAAAGAGTGCGAGTCACAAATGCCACGTGTGGTGACGTGGAGGTGCCCTGTGATGACCGAGCGCCTGGGCGAGCATGACGCTGAGTTAGGAAGCACAGTGAGTACCACTGCATGCCGGGCACCATTGTGAGTGTTCCTTGAGCACCACTGTGTACAAGGCACCCACAGGTGTGTGTTGGGGACGTGGCAGTGAACAGTTGAGGTCTGTGTCCCCAGGGGGCTTGGCGCTTGCTGCACGATTCGGCTCTTGGCCAGCGCCCTCTTCCCAGCCCTCCCGTGCAGGCTCCTGGTCTAGTCGGTCTGCTTCTCTTGCTTTGGGCTGAGAGCTCCTGCTTCCTCTGCACCCCCTCACGCCACCTGATCCTTGAGAACCTGGCTCACACACCTGTCTTCCCAGACCCGATGGCTTCCTTGTGGGTTTTGAAATCCTCCAGTGGCTCCCCAGCGCCTACAGGGCTGTTTCTCAGTTCCGGCTTCCCATCAGATCCGAATCATCTGAGGGTATTTAAAAGAAATGCCTGAGTGCCATGCCGGGCTGGCCAAGTCAGAACCTGAGGTCGGGTCTGTCCCGTCTCCCCAGGCAGTTTTAATGTGAGTGACAAACGCTGGCCTGTTCGGTCTGACCTCTCCCTCCATAAGCCCCGTTTCTCAGACTGGCTGAACATTTGCATCACCTGGTGACCTATAAACTTGCCGATGCGGGGAGCTTCCTGTAAATTCTGATTTGGTTGATCGGGAATGTGGCCCGCGCATTGATTTTTTTCTGAAGGCCCTCCAGGTGAAATGCCAGCTTCTGCCATGATGGAGTGATTGATGGCAGGCCTGCCCTCCTCCGGTAAACCACTAGAAAATTGGGGGAAAATAATTGAAACGATAGTTGTCAGGCCATGGAAAGAAAACAAACAGCACGGCACTGTGTGATCCCCGAGAGAAGAGAAACGAGTGCGGTGAGCCCTGTGATCGCCGTGCCTTTCTGCCAGGGTGTGCGGGCAGAAGGAACCGGGCTGGAGCCCCCAGGGGGTGTGAGCTGGGTGATGCCAAGGGCACACGCGTGCCTGGGAGGCGCTCACAGTGAGCGCTGCGGCCTCTGCAGGTGCAGCCGCCTTCATTTAGACGGTCACACCTCGGGACTCAGGCCAGCCTGGCTCCAGGGGAGAGGCGGCTCTAGACTCGCCCTGAAAGAGCTGAGAAACAAGCCTGGAAGGGACAGGCCGAGCCCCACGGCCCTTAACCACTAGAGGAAAGCAGCTCCAACACGCTTAAACAGAAGACAGGAAATCCAGACATCGGACGACTCGAAGCCCGCCGACCCTTGAAAAGAAGGAGGAACACGGGAACCATCACGTGGAGAAGAGAGTCCATCATTGCAACAGACTCGGCCACGGTCATGGTGTGAGGGCATTGGCACACCCGTATTAGAGCTGTGCTCAAGGATTTAATGAAAAGTAGAAACAGAATGAGGAAAGAAAGGGCAAATGGGAACATTTGTTGCTTAAAATACAACTGGAGTTGTTTTTGGAATAAATGAAGAAGTATATAACTTAATATGTTTGCCCAATGAAAGACAAAAATTTGGTCAACCAAAGGAAGATACATGAATGTGAAAAGATAAAGAAGATCATAAATTCTCAGAGTAACTAAAGGCAAACCACAGTGAAGCGGTTCTGCAGGCCCACTGCCCGGACGGCCAGGGCAGAGTGGAGGGCACGGCACCCGCGGGTGGCCGGTGACAGCGTAAGGCAGCTCGGCCACTTTGCAGGGCGGATGGCCTTTTCTTTGCAAGTTAAGCCTATAGTTCCCAACCAAGGAAGCAATTTTCATACTTGGTTCTTACCCAAGAAACATGAAAACCTGTATCTCTGCAAGACTTATACACAAATGTTCATTGCAACTTTGTTCAGAATAGCCCCAAACTGGAAATAATCCCTGTGTCCAACAACAGATAAATCAATGGTTGTAGGTTCGTGGAGTGCTCCTGGCAATAACAAGGAACAAACCATGACGTACTTCAAAACAGGAATGGATTTCAAAATGTTATGCTGCCAGACACAGAAAGTGCATACTGTGTGATTCTATTTGTGTGAGTTCTAGAATAACCAGACTCATCTAGGATGACAGAAAGCGAATCTGTTTTCCTGAGGGCTGGGAGACTGGGGTAGACTGATGGGGCAGAAAGGAACTGTAGGAGGTGGGGTGATGGACAAGCTTTATCTTTTTTGCTGTGTCAGTTATCTGGGTATTCATTTGTCAAAACTCTTTGAACTTGACACTTAAATGGGTATATAATTTATCTTACAGAAATTTTTGCTTTGCTACTGTAGATTGGGAAAGATCGAGGGCAGGAGGAGAAAGGGGCAACAGAGGATGGGATGCCTCAAAGGACCCGAGTTTGAGCAAACTCCGGGAGACAGTGAAGGACAGGGAAGCCTGGCATGCTGCAGTCCACGGGGTCGCAAAGAGTCGGACAGGACTTAGCGACTGCTCAACCACAGCAACTGTAGATTTAAAAACTGACACCACCGCCCCACAAAACCCTCCAGGAGTTTTCAGTCCGCAGCAGAGTCTGAGAACCACCGCCTCTTCAGGCCCTTTGTAATTTGGCCTCTGCCTGCCTCTTCATCTCAGTTCCTCCCTCTTTCTCTGTCACTCTTTCTGCTCAGGCTGGAAGCCCACAGGGAATTACATCAGTTCAGTCGCTCAGTCGTGTCCGACGCTTTGCGACCACATGAATCACAGCACACCAGGCCGCCCTGTCCATCACCAACTCCTGCAGTTCACTCAAACTCATGTCCATCGAGTCGGTGATGCCATCTGGCCATCTCATCCTCTGTCGTCCCCTTCTCCTCCTGCCTCCAATCCCTCCCAGCATCAGGATCTTTTCCAATGAGTCAACTCTTTGCATGAGGTGGCCAAAGTACTAGAGTTTCAGCTACAGCATCAGTCTTTCCAAAGAACACCCAGAACTGATCTCCTTTAGGGTGGACTGGTTGGATCTCCTTGCAGTCCAAGGGACTCTCAAGAGTCTTCTCCAACACAGTTCAAAAGCATCAATTCTTTGGCGCTGAGCTTTCTTCACAGTCCAACTCCCACATCCATACATGACCACTGGAAAAACCATAGCCTTGACTAGGCGGACCTTTGTTGGCAAAGTAATATCTCTGCTTTTGAATATGCTATCTAGGTTGGTCATAACTTTCCTTCCAAGGAGTAAGCGTCTTTTAATTTCATGGCTGCAGTCACCATCTGCTGTGATTTTGGAGCCCCCCAAAATAAAGTCTGACACTGTTTCCTCTGTTTCCCCATCTATTTCCCATGAAGTGATGGGACCAGATGCCATGATCTTTGTTTTCTGAATGTTGAGCTTTAAGCCAACTTTCTCACTCTCCTCTTTCACTTTCATCAAGAGGGTTTTTAGTTCCTCTTCACTTTCTGCCATAAGGGTGGTGTCATCTGCATATCTGAGGTTATTGATATTTCTCCCGGCACTCTTGATTCCAGCTTGTGCTTCCTCCAGCCCAGCTTTTCTCATGATGTACTCTGCATATAAGTTAAATAAGCAGGGTGACAATATACAGCCTTGATGTACTCCTTTTCCTATTTGGAACCAGTCTGTTGTTCCATGTCCAGTTCTAACTGTTGCTTCCTGACCTGCATATGGGTTTCTCAAGAGGCAGGTCAGGTGGTCTGGTATTCCCATCTCTTTCAGAATTTTCCACAGTTAATTGTGATCCACACAGTTGAAGGCTTTGGCATAGTCAATAAAGCAGAAATAGATGTTTTTCTGGAACATCTCTTGCTTTTTCCATGATCCAGTGGATGTTGGCAATTTGATCTCTGGTTCCTCTTTCTTTTCTAAAACCAGCTTGAACATCTGGAAGTTCACGATTCACGTATTGCTGAAGCCTGGCTTGGAGAATTTTGAGCATTACTTTACTAGCGTGTGAGATGAGTGAAATTGTGCGGTAGTTTGAGCATTCTTTGGGATTGGAATGAAAACTGACCTTTTCTAGTCCTGTGGCCACTGCTGAGTTTTCCAAATTTGCTGGCATGTTGAGTGCAACACTTCCACAGCATCATCTTTCAGGATTTGAGATAGCTCAACTGGAATTCCATCACTTCCACTAGCTTTGTTCGTAGTGATGCTTGGGTTTCAGCTGTGGCCCTGCCCTCAATGGGTCATGTGACCTCTGGGCTTTTTCTTCTGCACGCTGGGCCTCGGTTTCCATGTTCGTCACCCCTGTCTTCCCCAGCAGCTCGGGGGACTGCTCCCCGAGTCCATTCCTCTCCTGGCCATCGCGGCCTTGCCTCCCCGGGGCACTGAGGTCCCGCGTCCGTGCTCAGAGCTGAGGGATGTGGGGGCCGTGCTCCACCCTTACTGCCGGAGTCGCCTCCTGCTGGAGGTGCTGGTGCGGCCCCGTAGGCGGGGTGTGACTCACGTGTCTTAAGAGCTTGGGACGAAGGCCGGGCACCCAGCAGGGCAAGGAGAGAAGGGTGCAGTAGCTGTGAGGCGTGCAGGGAGTCCCCTTCCACACCCCCGTGAGGAGTCGAGTCGTGGGGGGCTCTCAGTCCGCCCACACCCATCTTCCAGCCTTGTCTTCCAGCCTGAGGGCATCTTCTCCCGTGTCCTTAGTTAGAAGGTGGGCTCACCTCATACCGTAGTCTGGATCCAGCCCTGGATTGAATGTAAAAACAGTCCCCTAGTTCCTGTTACTTCTCATTAAAATCCCACCATTGTTTTGAGAAGGGCCACTGACTCTCTGGAAAGCCAGCCAGCTAGAGTATCGTTAAAGTGTTAGTTGCTCAGTCGTGTCCGACTCCGAGACCCCATGGACTGTAGCCCGCCAGGCTCCTCTGTCCACAGGATTCTCCAGACAAGAATACTAGAGTGGGTTGCCATGCCCTCCTCCAGGGGATCTTCCAGAGTCAGACATGACTGACACACACGCCAGAGTGCTAACTACATTCAGACCATCGTCTTGGTGATAACGGCCTTTCGCTTCTCTTGCTGAAATAGCATGAGGTTGACTCGGCGTGGCTGTCTGGAGGACAGGAGTCAAGGGCCCCAGTGGGCCTGGGACCCCAGTGGCCGCGTGGCCATTGAGCGGGCAGCGTCCTTGCACGTTGGTCTCATCTCCCCAGAGGCTTCCTATCGTCAGGCGGGAGGAGTCCCACCCTGTGGCAGCAGAGGGAGCAGAGGCTTGTTGACCCCCGGGCCCCCTTTCCCATCCTTTGCTCACGGCTGCCCCGCAGGCGGGGCCCTCCCCGCCACAGGAGCCTGGAGCTGGAGCGGGGCTCTGGTCCGGCCCAGCCGGCAGGCGCACGGTGCTGTCTGCCGCTGGCTCCTTGCACCCCTGGCCGCCGCCTTTCTCTCCTCGGTGTGCTGGTGGCGGTAACCAGAGGCAGGGACTCAAGTGAGGCAGGAGATCAGTGCCTCGGTGGCGGCTTGGTTCTCTCTCTGGGGGTGAAGGGCTCTGCCCTCATTCCACATCTGTTTTGTTTTTAGCATAATGATGCTTTGTGATGACTTACTGACTGTTCGCTAATCCCGGCTTAATGTTTCCAGCTGACCCAGAACGTTACTCCTTTGTAATTTATATTATTTAGCTATTCTTAACCTTGAGAGTGAAGCATCTTAGGTAAGTGTAATTAGAAATGCATATTTAGCACACAAGGAGTAATTTTCTTTATGCAGCTGTGCATTTGGGGGAAAAAAAAGCCCATCTGCGGGACTCTAAGGTTTCCATTTATAATAGAGATTTATTCTCCCAGAGGCCAGGAAGCCATAATCCTCTGAAAGCTCTTAATATCAATGCCAAAGGTAGTCCTCCCATGCATTCATTTATTCAGTGAGCGATGATTGAACCACTCTGTCTGACAGAGTGCCAGGCTGCCAGCCAGCCCCGGGGGCACCGCTGTGCCTGGAGGGACTCCCAGGGGAGCGACCTGACATTTAAGTGGGCGATAATGACTTCCCACAGCGGTGCCATGGCTGTCTACGCCGGACGTTGGAGTGGGGCGGGTGTGGGATTCAGTCCTGCCTTGGACAGGCTTTGGGACTGGCCGGACAGACCCCTGTCAAGGCGCAGTTTCTTCATGGGAGTGTGGGCGGCTCTGTAGGCCAGCAGTCTAGGGAGGCGAGGTCTTGCGAGTCAGTGGCTGCGTGTGCAGCCGTGTCCCGGTCTGTTGTGACTCGTTGCTGCTGTCTTGGTTCCGCCGCTGCGGCTGGCCTGCCTGGGGGCCCTGCTTGCCTCGACTGGCTTCTTCCCGTCTCGCCTGCCTTCATGCAGCCGGGCTCACGTTTACAACGGGATGGGGCAGCCTGGCTTCTTGTCTCCAGCCTCTTCCAGAGCAGCCTGGCCTTCTCCTCGAGCTCTCGGCAGGGCAGTGCCCAGCCTGGGGCGGTGCTCAGTGAGTATCCATGGACTGTCGAGGTGGCAGCTCTCCCTGGCCTGCCAAGGAGCCGTGGAAGGACAGGGCCGTTGGGCTGTCTTCATCTGTGTGACGGGGTCTGAGAGGAGCCTGGCCAGCACCCTGCCTGCACCATCTAAGTTTGGAACAGCTGAGGTGTGTGCCGGAGGGGCCTGGTTTGCTCACCTACCTGGAACAGCTGGGTGGGAGGGCTGGCCTCGCCGTGGCCGCATGGGCTCCCCCAGTGCCTCCCCGTGGACTTAGCGTGTCCATGCAGTCAAGGGCGGAACCGAAGTCCACTGTTCTCCTCCGAGGGACAGCTCTGAGACTTGGGCAAGCTGGCAGGGCCTGTGGAGGACAGGGGGTGGGTGGAGCGCACACAGCCCATCCTCCCCCGGCTGACCAGTTAGGGAGGCTGGCCTTTGCTCCCCATCTGCAGGGGTGGCTCCCGGAGTGTGATCTCTGGATCAGTAGCGTCAGCATCCTGGAGTCTTCTCAGAAAGACAGATTCTCAAGCCCCACCTGGACCCACAAAGCAGAAACACCAGTGTGGGCCAGCCCTCTGGTTAAATGAGCTCTCCAGGTGACTCTGATGAGCGCAAGGACAGAGTTTCTGTGTCAGGAGACGTGCTGGAGGAGACAGGCTATCAAATTCAACTGGAGGCCCCCATGTTGGTCTCTCAGGCCTCCGAGTGGCCAGTGGGGGTCAGGGTAGCTGATGTTTTCTGTGTGAAGCAGGTCCTGGAACCAGGTGGGAGGGGAGTCCTTGGGGAAGGTCCTTCGTGTGGAAGTTGAAGAATGGAGAACCAGTTCTCTGTAGAGGGCGGGTGGGGAGCATGCTGCTTGCTCCTTCTCGAGCCTCCCCTCACCTGCAAAATGGGGCTAATCAGCTCTTCTCTGAAGGGTTTTGAGGTTTGAACTACACCATGAAGAGAGAAAATGGAATTCAATATATAATAATAGATGGCCATTAAAATGCAGTCTTAGGTCCTTACCCTCTCTTCCTATTGACCAGGATGTTCGGGAGGATCTCAGAAAGACGAGAGCAGATTACAGACCAGAAGAAGAAATTCTGAGTGCCAGAGTCAGTCTTGGCTGTTGGGGACAGAAGGCCAACCCAGGTGGGGCTCACAAAAGCGCCCCTGAGTCTCAGCTGCTCGGCCTTTGTCCTGAGGGTGGAGCCGCTGAAGTCTGGGCAGGACAGGAGGCTCTCATGTTGGCCTGTTATACCCACCGAGCTGGAAAAGCACTCGGTAAAGCAGCCGGTGAATTGATTCCCCTTGTGAAGATGAAGGGTGGAGGTCTCCAGAGAGGTGGAGTTTACCAGGGTCACCTGCTCCAAGGGCAGAGAAGTACCGCTGCCGGCCAAGCAGGCAGAAAGTTTGTTTTCTCTTTAAAGAGAGGAGTCTGCTGGAGTGAGAAAGAGGCAGAGGCCACAGGCTAGAAGAGTAGTTGAATAACTGAAGGCACCAGCAGAAGTAAATCAGGAGCAGCCGAGCTCCAGAGAAGTCAGGGCCTCGTGAGGTGCCGGCTTTGCAAGTGGTCAGTGTCTCGCGTCCTGAGTAGCCTCGCGGGGCTTCGGCCGCCCCTGAGTGTTTCCTTTCTGGAAGAAAGCCGTTAGTGGTGTGTCAACTGTGTGAGGAAGTGAGATCCGTGTGTCCGGCCCTGGTTAACAGACCAGGGGGCCCCAGGCCTGTCGCAGAGGCCACACGCGCCGAAGGTGGGCCCAACCGTGGTGACCGTGGTTCCACACCCGGGGCTGGAACGCTGATAGCACAGATGAGAGGCAGACTTGACGTCGGATGGAGTCTGACCGTGCACTAGGCGCTGGGCCAGCAGGCTTGGGGTGGGCTCCGGCGCTTTGTCCTGTCCCCGACACCCGTGTACCCCCGTCCCAGGAGACTGAGGGTGGGGCTCGGGGCGCCCTGCCCCTGTGGGTCCGTGGCTGCAGGGGACAGGCCCCGGGGGCGAGGGCGAGGGCGGAGGCTGCCTGCCGCCGAGGAGGAGGCCGTCCTGTCCCCAGCCGTGGCGGGGAACAGTCTGGTCACGCGGGTCTGACAGACGGTGCATATGCTGGCCCACCGCCTCTCGTTTCCTGCCGAAACCTCCGCCCGCCTCTCTCTCTCCTTGGTCGGTGTTGTCTTCACACCGCCCTGACCACCGCCACGCGTGGTGCTGGGCGTTCTTGAGCGAGCACAGGCCGCCGCCTCTGGCGGGCTGCTGTGCGGCCTGCCGCACGCTCACGGTAGCCACTCACCCAGAGGGACGTGCGCCCGAGCAGCGCCGGCGTCTGTCCACCGTTCACCGGAGGCGTTCTCCATGCACACTCTTGGCGACACTGACGCAGTGCCTGCTGGAAACACAGATGCGTGCCCCCGTGAGGTATGCACCTACCGGGGTGACTTAGCTCAAAAAGCTCAACAACACACACGATGCTGGTGATGATGCAGAGCAACTGCAACTCCCTTACCTTGTTGGTGGGAGTCTAACACCTAATTTGGAAAACTGCAGATTCTTAGTAAATTAAACAGATGTTTGCCATAATGACCCGGTAAGTTCACCCTTAGGTATTTATCCAAGAGAAAAGCAAGTATTCACACATTCACAAAAAAAGACTTGCACAAGAGTTTGTTTATAGCAGCTTGACTTTTTAATGTGCTCAAATTGAAAACAGCTCAATGTCTATGGATTGGAGAGGGGGTAGATTGTGGTACGAGAGAGGGGTGTATGTGTGGCTGTCACATATGTCCTCTACACATAATAACATGGATGAAGCCCACAAGCATTATGTTGCGCTCAGGAAGCCAGCTATCATGAGAGCATGCTGGATGAGTCCACATATGTAAACAAGGCGCAAATCTAATCTGTGGTGGAACTTTCCGGAAAAGTGGTTGTCTACAGGAGTGTGTGTCTGATTAGCAGGGGCCCCAGGGGAACTTTCTCATTTGGTGGAAGTGTTTCATGTCTTTATTAGGCTGACAGTTACACGGGGAGTCATTGAATTGTATACTTAGCTATAGTCTTTCACTTTAAGTAACGTTTCAGTCAGTTCAGTTGCTTAGTCGTGTCCAACTCTTTGCGACCCCATGAATCGCAGCACGCCAGGCCTCCCTGTCCATCACCAACCCCCGGAGTTCACTGAGACTCATGTCCATCGAGTCAGTGATGCCATCCAGCCATCTCATCCTCTGTTGTCCCCTTCTCCTCCTGCCCCCAATCCCTCCCAGCATCAGAGTCTTTTCCAATGAGTCAACTCTTCGCATGAGGTGGCCAAAGTACTGGAGTTTCAGCTTTAGCATCATTCCTTCCAAAGAAATCCCAGGGCTGATCTCCTTCAGAATGGACTGGTTGGATCTCCTTGCAGTCCAAGGGACTCTCAAGAGTCTTTTCCAACACCACAGTTCAAAAGCTTCAATTCTTTAGCGCTCCTCACACCAAAAAGGAAACATTAACAGGTAATCAAACTCTAATAGGTAGATTTGCTTTTTACAGTGGCATATATTAGCAGTTATGAAACGCTCTCCGTGTATTTCGTGTGTGAGCAGTTGAGTAAATACATTGAGAATGATGAAAGTTAGGTCTCTCACATTAGAGAACGTTGTTACAGATGTGGGAAGGGGAAATGGGAATGAATTTTGTGGTATCAATTTGAAACTTGAGCTATCACCCTGAACTTCCTGTCCTGTTTGTGTTTATTTCTGTATCTTTGTCCATATATGTACTTATATCCATATCTGTCTATGGTGAGATGCCAATATTTGCGTGTATGTGTATACAGACACAGATGTGCACATATGAATATACATATTTTTCAGGTTTGTTCACTGAAAAAGCCTTGAAGCAAGCATCTTAGTAGTAATGAGTGATGTTGTTAGAAAATTGTCAATGAATGCAAAACTAGTGCGTGAAAATTTAATGAGGAATAAGGTGTTTATCAACTCTCAAAGCATCTCCACACTAATTACTTGTTAATTACTAAGGAAAAACAGGTATGGTACAAAGGAGAAGCCTTGCAGACACCATATTGTCATTTTCTATCTATCTGTCTCTCTCTCTCTCTCTGGAAGAGAGAGGATTAAAATATATGGCAAAACCATCACAATATTGTAAATTATCCTCTGATTTAAAAATAACATTAAAAAATAATGGGAGAAAATGTGAGCAGTCTTTGAATTGGGTAATGGGGTGATGTTTTGTACTTTCAAATTTTCTGTCACTTTGAAATAATATTGAAGTGAAAACTTTAAAAGATAGACCTTAACGTCATAGAAGAAAATGGGGGAGAATTATATTTTATGACCGTGGAGTGTGGAGAGGGTATCTAATCATGATTCAGGAACCATGAACAATGTGCAAGAGATGTAAGGTAAAAGATTGATGCATTAACTGCAAAAAATTAAACATTTCTTCCAAGCAAAGAACATCCTGTACTAAGTCGCTTCAATTGTGTCTGACTCTTTGTGAAGCTATGGACTGTAGCCCTCCAGGCTCTTCTGTCCATGGTATTCTCCAGGCAAGAATACCAGAGTGGTATTTCCTTCTCCAAAAGAGCATCCTAAATAAATCCAAAGACACTGTCCCACTGTGAAAAAATATTTGCAGCTTGTATCACATTTAAGGAGTAAATATATTGAGAATGATGAAAGTTAGTTAATAATCTCCTAGATATGTGGAAGAAAAAAACTGACAGGTCAGTTTTAAAAAATGGTCAAATGATGTGAACCTGTATTTCACATCAGAAAAAGATGAATTGGCTCCTTTTTTTGGTACCAGAAATCAGATTTTTGACATAGCCTTTTAACAGTCTCCAGACACATCCCTCGGAGAAGGCAGTGGCACCCCACTCCAGTGCTCTTGCCTGGAAAATCCCATGGACAGAGGAGCCTGGTAGGCTGCAGTCCATGGGGTCATTGGGAAGTGCTCTTGCCTGGAAAATCCCATGGACAGAGGAGCCTGGTAGGCTGCAGTCCATGGGGTCATTGGGAGTTGGACACGACTGAGTGACTTCACTTTCACTTTTCACTTTCATGCATTGGAGAAGGAAATGGCAACCCACTCCAGTATTCTTGCCTGGAGAATCCCAGGGACGGGGGAGCCTGGTGGGCTCACAGAGTCGGACACACAGACACCACTGAATCGACTTAGCAGCAGCAGCAGACACATCCCTCTCCATCTAGACCTCGCGTCCTAACCCTTCTCAGTCCCTAAGGTACTTCGGGGCCTCTTGAATAGAAGCTGTTCTAATGGCTGGTACTGCTAAGATCCATTCCTGCATTATTGTGGATGTACCATTTAATTTGTAGTCACTTGGCATTTTTAAGGCATAATTAACGCTGAAGAAAGACTTTGGCCAGAAGTGCTAATTAACTGTAAAGTGATGGTAATGCTTTCATTTGTGTGTTTCATTGACCTTAAGTTAACAGTAGGACTGGCCTCCTGGGGTATGAACCTCAGCTGGGCCCTGAGGTCCTTGGCTTATTAAGTGAATAACATCACGGCTGTTAATCTTGTGTCATATCACAGAAATAGGGAAGAGGCGAACCTGTGGCAACAGGTCCATCTGAGGTCTTTAAAAATCAGAGATCAATTTCTTAGACATATAAATTAGTTAGGGTGCTGCTCAGGCTGATTGTTTTTCTCTGGCTCTGGCCTTAGTTAGATTAGAAGTCGTGGAACATTAGATTAGCATTATGAAACGAACAGTAACGATTCACATGAGAATTGTGGGAAGACTCAGATTTTACAGATGTGTGTACCCAGGACTGGAGAAAGAACGTGACTTTTCCAAGGTCATGTGAGGTTCTAAGAGTGAATCGAAACCTTGCTTCTTGACCCTGGCTCCGGCTAGAACCTGGGATTCCTGAGGCTCCACGCTCATCCTCAGACACAGGTGGTGCTCCATCAGCGTGCCCCACACGATGGCTTTGGAGTCTTCTGTTTGAGTGTCTGCAAGTGATCACCTGAGATCAGGATCAGTTTCTAAAATCACCTTTATTGAGTGTAATTTGCATTCTATAAAATGCAGCCACACTAACTGTATAAAAGTTTTATAAAATGTAAAAAAGTTTTATAAGAACTGTATAAAAAGCTCAGTCGTGTCTGACTCTTTGCGACCCCATGGACTGTCGCCCGCCAGGCTCCTCCATCCATGGGATTCTTGAGGCAAGAATACTGGAGTGGGTTGCCATTTCCTTATCCAGGGGATCTTCTAGACCCAGGGATCTTACCAGGGTCTCCCGCACTGCAGGCAAGACTCTTTACCATCTGAGCTACCAGGGAAGTCCATCAAGATACAGAATATTCTTACTGCCGCAAGTTTCCCTGACTCCTTTATAGCCAGTCCTCTTCCTGCCCCGCAACCCCGGAGACGCTGATCTGCTTTTTGTCCTAAAGAGTAACCTTTTCTAGCATCTCTTATACATGCAAGCCTACAGTATGTACTCTTTTCTTTCTGGCCTCTTTCACTCAGAATGATGATTTGGAGATTTTCTCGTGTTGTGTCTGTCAGTAGTTGGCTCCATTTCGTTGCTCAGCAGTATTCCATAAAATTTGTTCATCTAGTCACCTACCTCCTGTTGGACATTGAGACTACATTAAACTTGTACTATGAATAAAGTTCCCAGGGACATTTACACATATGTTCTTGGTATGGATTTATATTTTTATTTTTCTTGGTAGGAGTTTCATTACTGAATAATTTATTAACTCTATGCTGAAGTTTATAAGGAATTGCTTTTTTGTTTTCCAAAGTGATTGTAAATTTTACCTTACCACTAGCAATTTCTGAGAGTTCTAGTAGATAATTTAGGATTTTTTTGTGTGTGTGGATACATGACTGTGTCATCTATGAAAAGACAGTTTTATTTCTTCCTTTCTGACATATATGATTTTAATTTCATGCTTTATTGGCTTCCCTAGGATCTCTATTACATTGTTGATTGAAGTAATGGCAGCTATGTCCTTGCCTTACTCTAGATTTTAGAGGCAAAACATTGTTTATGATTAAGTTGGTTTTAACTGCAAGTTTTTCACGGGTGCACTTTGTGGATTGAAGCCGTTCCTTTTTATGCCTATTTTGCTGAGATTTTTAAAGAAATCATAAATAGGTTTTGAATTTTTTCAATTGCATTCTTTGCAGCTATTGAGATAATCATATGGCTCTTCTGTTTTCTCTGTTAATAGTTTGTTAATATGGTGAATGACATTGATTGATTTCTAATGTTAAACCAAACCTTCGATTGTTAAGCTTACTTGGTCATGATGTATTACTCATTTTAAATATTACTGTATTTGACTCAGTAATAATTGACGATTTTTACATCTAAATTCACGAGGAATATAGGCCTGTGCTTTCTTTGTAAGCTCTTTGCTTTTAGCATTTGGATAATACTGGCCTCATAAAAAGAATGGGAACTTTTTCTCCCTTTTTTTCCTGAATGTGTTTGTATAAACTGGTGTTGTATCTAAAATTAGGTTTTGATAGAATTCAGCTGGGAAGCCATCTGAGTTTGGGGTTTCTTTTAGGAGGGTGTGTTAATTTATAAATCTCATGCTCACTTATAAATCCCGTGTTAATTTATGAATCCTGTGTCTTCAGTTGGCGGGCGGTTGAGTCTCCTGCTTCTCGTTGGTTCCGTTTGGTAACGTGCACCCGTCACCTGAGTTGCTCAGTCTGCTGGCGCGAAGTTGCTTTCCCTCTTTCTTTATCGTCCCTTCATGTGCGTGTGCTCTGTGCTGATGGGCATTTTCATTCCTGACATCAGTAACCAGTTTCTCACTTCTTGTTTCCTTGATCAGCCTAACTTAGAGGGTTGTCGCTTTAATTGGTACTTTCATGAAATGAGTTTTAGTTTAATTGATTTTTTCTTTCATCGTTTGTCCAATTTCTATTTAATAATCGCCCAATCCTCTCTTCCTTGCTGGGTTGTGGTCTCTCCTTCTACAACTCTGCCCTGGACACACACCGTCCTCTTTTCTCCTGTATCCTCGTATATCCAGGGCCCTTCTCTGTGACATAGTGTAGCACAGCGGTCTTAGGGGTCCGGGGCTTGTGTCTTTGGCTAGACCTGAGCCCACAGGGATGGCGTCATGTCTTCTGCCACAGTCCCTCACACTAGTGCACACCCATCCAGGGTGAGTGAGTGGATGGGTGGACGGATGGGTGAGCACTGCTCTGGGCAGTCCCGTACACGGAAGACCACGGGCTATGCAGCCGTGCAGCTCTGTGCCTGAGCCTGGGCCCGTGGCCTCGGCCACTCACTGAGCTGCTCATTTATGCTGGACTCTCCTTGGAGGGCTCTTAATGTTAGAGCCCGTGTGTGAGGCTCAGGTAGCACAGCATCTGGCACTTAGTAGGTGCTCAGTAAAAGGCAGCTCTTGAAAGACCTTTCATTTCAGCTCAAATAACAAATTATTATACAGCTAGAAAAGAAATACTTTTTCTGTAATTCTTTGCCCATTTCTGATTTGTATAATAAATCTTCCCTGAAATTGAACCATCACGTGTCTGAAGAAGAAGTCTTAGGGCATAGTGGTGCATTGTCTCCCCTTACATTCTCATTGAAATAAAGCTTGGGCATCCCATGTCTTTTCCCTTATCAGCCCACATTATGGCTTTATTAAAATATTCTACATTCATGGATATGAGAAGGCATTTTTTTTTAATCAAGGAAGGAAGGCAGTAGTATGCAATAATTTCACAGAATCTCTTCTGTGATTTCATAAATTACATATTTCCCCCCATGATTATATCTTTTACTTGCTTCTCTACAGAGTAAGGAAATAGCCAATTCCAAGAAAATAAAAATACGGTTCCTTCTTTGCTGTCTGGTACTTGCTGGTTACCTCTCTGTGTGTAGTTTTCGCTTATTTCCCAGGTGGTTTCTACTCTATCACTCCCTGGGGACAACTTGTAAGTTTACTTTAAAGAACAGAAAATCCAGCATGAATTTTTTTTTATTCCTTCACAGATTTTGGCTTTTCAAGGCCATTGTTGAGAATCTGTTGATTTCCTTGACCCGCATGCCTGCATTTGCAGAGGCTGCCGTGAATATAGTGGGTGGTGGATTGGCGGTTCATTTATCACTTAATTTACTCAGACATCCCTTGACTTGACACTGAGCTCTCTGAGGTCAGGGACCCTCCTGTATTCACTGTTCTAAGCACAGGTCCAGGCGCTCAGAAAGTACTCAGGAAGTGATTGGAAAGATGATTGAAAGAAGAGGCCAAACAAATGGAAGTCTGTTGGATTAAAGAAGTCATTACAGAAAGGATTGTTAGGATGTGTGTATGAGGGGGTCTCACCTTGTGCTGACAAGGGTTTTCAAAAGTTTAAGTCATAAACTTGGCCGTCCTTTTGAGATTATAGTGCAGTGCTGTATGCTGTGGAAAAAGAATTTCGGATTTTGGTGAGACTAAAATATGCTTATTATTATTATTTTTAATCTGTATTTCATTGAGTCCTTTTAAAGTAAGGCAGTACAGCCATCTTACTGGAAATGGGGCGGGGGGCATGAAGGAGGAGCAACATTTATACAGGTTCAGAGAATCAGTAGCACCAAAGTTCAGGGGAACCTGTAAACACGTCCACCTTGAAGAGTGGTGGGAGACGAGTTGGAACAATGAGCTTTTAAAATGGGACTGAAGGACTTGAGTAGGCATTTTTCCAATGATATGCAAATAGCCAGTAAGCGTATAAAAAGATGCTCAACACCGTTAGTCATTAGGGAAATGCAGATCAAAACCAAAATGAGATACCACTTCACCCCCATTAGGATGGTGATTATTGAAAACAACCAATCAACCAGGAAAAAATAAGTATTGCTGAGGATGTGGAGAAATTGGAATCCCTATGCACGGCTGTTAGGAATGTTAAATAGTTCTGTCACAGTGGGACAGGGTATGGTGGTTCTTTAAAGAGATTAGATACAGGATTATCTTCTGATCCAGCAGTTCCACTTCTGGGGGATAAACCCAAAGGAATTGAAAGCAGAGATTCAGACAGGTGTTTGCACATGCACGTTCACAGCAGCGTTAATCACGATGGCCAGTAAGTGAAGGCAACCCCAGTGTTTGTTGGTGAGTGAATGGATACACAGAACATGGCACATCCATTCGGTGGAATATTATTCAACTTTAGAAAGGAATTATTTTCTGAAACAACACTGCTGAACCGTGGAAACACTAGTCGCAACAGGACAAAAGTGCTGCGATTCCACCTCCATGAGGCCTCTAGAGCAGCCAGATTCGTGGAGACAGAAAGGAGAACGGTGGCTGCCAGAGGCCGGGCAGAGCGGAGGAGGGATTTTTGTGTGGTTTGTGTAGTGTTTCAGTTTGGGAAGATGAAAGAGTTCTGGAAATGGATGGTGGTGATGTTTATACAACAATGGGGAAGTGCCTAATGCCAAATAACTGTACACTTAGCAATGGTTAAAATGGTAAGTTTTATCTGTATTTTACCACACTACAAAAAATGTTAAATGGCATTAGAATCCATTTCCCCTTTCTTCCTATTTTAAGCCACGTTGTCTTCAGGTATCGAGTGGTCAGGGTGCAGAGGGAGAAAGGAGTCTGTTTAACGAGTGCCTGCTTGAGCTTATACTTCACTTTCTCACTGAGTCTTCATTAAAGTCCAGTGAGATAGGTGTTAATTATTAGCCCCATTTAACAGTTGAGAAACTGAGGCTGAGTGGTGGGATAACATGCTCAAGATCTCACTTAGCCAGAGCATCAAGCCGAGCTTAACTGGCCTCCCTCCCTGCTCCCCACCCGCTGTACCAGGCTGCTTGTCTCTGGGATTTTTGTCCGTGTCCCTCCCAGAGGAGATCCGTCCTCCAGCTGGGATGGCGCCTGACAGCACGCACATATGGTGGTTTTCTTTCATTTTAAGCACTTTCGTAGCTGTGCCTGCCTCTCCTTTGGAGAGGAGGAATGGGTCAATGAAAGCAGTTGCTGCTGCTGCTGCTAAGTCACTTCAGTCATGTCTGACTCTTCGTGACCCCATGGACTGCAGCCCACCAGGCTCCTCCGTCCATGGGATTTTCCAGGCAAGAGTACTGGAGTGGGTTGCCATTGCCTGAGGGCTAAGCCCTGTGTCTCGCGTGGACCCTTTTGAGTCGTGACTGGTGGGGCACGGGGAGGAGGGCAGGCGGGTGGGCCTGTCCTGCGGATGGGACGCGTGGCTTCCCGCAGCTCTCGCGGGTGGGCATGTGCTCGAATCCCCACCCTGAACACGTGGCTTTGAGGCCCCATCAGCACTGTCAGCCCCAACAGTGCTCCCAGCTCACCCTCCCTCTTTCTTTTCTGGGAAACGCCCATACTAGGGTCATCGGAGCCCAGCCAGTCTCCAGATGTGGTGGACACTTTCTCAGGCCCTGTTTACCTGGCTTGGCTGCAGCAGTGGGTGTTCCGTCCCTCCTCCCCACAGCTCTACCCTCCTTGGGTTTCCATGACCCCAGCCGTTTGTCTCTTGGTGTGTTATCTCTGGAATTATTCCTAATCCAAGGTCCCCATGATTGACGGCTATGTTTGCTTCTTAAGAGTTTTATTAGTCAACTTCTTATGTGAAGGAGCATCTGATAAATATTTCAGCTGTGCTGGCCGCCTGTGGTCTCTGTTGCATATTCTTCTTTGGTTTTGCCATTTGTTTTGTTGTGCAGCCCTTTAAAAATGTAAAAGACTGTTCTCAGCCCCAGGGCACGCAGAGCCAGGCTGCCGGCCAGGTGTGGCCCCTGGGCCGCCGTGTGCTGTTGCCTGTTTTAGGGCCTTACTGGGGAAGGCTGAGTCATTTTAGTGAGGAGCTGAGCTGGGGTTGAGATTTCCTGTTGCCATGGTTACTGCTGGTGCGGCACAGGCTCTGGATCATGCTGGGGGAGGGGGAGGAAGGTGGTAGGGGCTGCTGAGGTTCCAGGCATTTTTCCCATAAAGGCCCTGAGCCCTCCCTGCCTGCCAGCACCTGGACGGGGGTCTCTGCACACCTTCCATCCTACCCCAGGGGCTTCCTCCTGGGGGCCCGCAGGAGCAGAGGGGCACGCTGTTGTCCTCCCCCTGCCGCCATCCCTGGTTGGAGCTGCACCCCGCATCGCGGGCGTGGGCTCTCGGAGTCCCTGCCCCTCTCCCGGTAGCACCAGCCTCTGCCTGGTCTAGAGGTGGGCGCTCTGAACGGGCTTCCCGCTCTGTCTCTAGTGGTGTCGCTCTAGGATCCTGGCCCTCCTGTCCTCGCCTCACTAGGATGGATATTTACCCCTGCCTGTGTGCCCTTGGCATTGGTCACCCCTCCTCCAGAAGCTAAAGATTTTGCTTTGGAGGAGAGAAGGGTGTGGATGGGGGCGGGATGGGGGCAAGGGGTTGGAGCTGGGTTTTCGTTTCGTGTTTTTCCCCTGGTGGCTGCTGACCACATGCTCCAGGCCTGTACTACCCAGGGAGGCTCCCCTGCACCTCTGTCCCTGCCAGTCCCCCAGGGGAGGTCCTTGGAGAAGAGCCTGGCGTGGGCGGGAACTGTCGCTGCATCTGGAGGATGTCCACTATCTGTAGAGCCCCTCCTCAGCCCTTAGAAGTTCATGGACTGACTGACTTCGTGAACTGACTCCTTGCCAGCTTGTGTGGGGGGCTGGCTCTGCCCCTGGTCGGGTGTCCCCACGATGTCCCTCCTGGAAGGAACTTGTTCCTGCTTGGCCTTCTGGCTCCATGGCTGCCCCATGACCTTATCTGCATGAGTCTGGGGCTCATCAGCCTTACTCACTGTTAGCCTAGGAGCCATGCTCCAGCTCCCTCATGGAAGCCCCCACCCACCCCCACAACCTGATCTGTGTGTTTAAATGATGCTGACTGAAATGCACTTGTCTCTCTGAAATGCTAGATCCCATCACAGAATCATCCTCGAGTTTCTCTCCATTCGTGTTTGCAGGCTGAGAATCGTGCGTGTTGTTAGCTGCGGGGCATCGTTGGAGGAAGGATGGCACCAGGGTGAGGTGCCAGTGGCCGCCTGGTGGAGCTGCCCAGTGCCCATTGCTTCACCAGCCGGGATCACCTTCCCCTCACCTGGGGGAGGCCGGCCACGTGGCTGGATGGTGGTCGGCTCAGGGAGTAGTAAGTGACCTTTTTTTGTTTCCTTCCATCTTTTTAGACCCTGGAAGCTGTCCTGAACTTCAAATACTCCGGAGGCCCAGGCCACGTTGAAGGGTATTACAGGAACCTGGCCCTGGGGCTGCACGTGGAGGTGGAGCCGTCTGTGTTCTTCACGCGGGTCAGCACCCTGCCGGCCACCAGGTACGTGCACCTCAGCTCTTGGCCAGGCTTGCTCTCGCGGCTGACGGCGCTGCACCCGCAGTTCTGGCCGTGGTGTCATCTTGGTCCCACCGCCCAGAGTGCCAGGGTCAGCCTCCCCAGGTCTTCATCAGATGAACAGGCAGTGCAGGGAAATGCCTCTTCGGGAAGACGGGCTGGGCGGGCTTCCCTCTTGCCCCACGCCGTGGTGATCGCGTCCTCTCTGCAGCGTGCTTGCTTGTCGTCGTGGGGCGGGACACGGCCCCGCTCCTTGTCCCGAGCCCGGGCCTCACTCCGGTCCGGCGCAGGCCTCCATCAGCAGGGACTCGGCACATGGCCTGTGCCTTGGATGCTCCTGGAGGAGTCCAGCCTGTCTGTCTCTGTCCCGCTGTCCTCCCAGGAGGACTGTGCAGGGCCAGGCCAGCCAGCATCTCGGCCCGCTCTTCCTGGAGCCCCCAGCCATCGAGAGGGTGGGCCATTCTGCCCAGAGCGCCCTCCCTTAGGGAGGCTTTTCCTCCTGCTTGGTTCTCCTGGCCTAGCCTTCCTTCAGGGAGGAAGAAATCAGTTTGTCTCCTTCAGATCCAGAAGAGGCCAGAGATACTAGAGGTTGTTCCTCCCTTAGGTGGGAGAATGACAGTTTCTCACCCGAAACTTTGACCTGTGGTGACCTGGGGATAGTGCTGGGTGGGGCTGCAGACACCTGGAGACCCTGTGGGGTTGGATTCCTGCCCAGGTGGTGAGCAGCCTTCGGAAGGCAGGTCCTGACCCCCCGGGTGCTTCCACATCCCCCTGTCCAGGGACACCTTACCTCTCCGGGTAGCATGGACTGGCCTAGTGGTACTTATGCTTAATGGAGTTAAGGCTGTCTTTACCTGTCCGTCCTTGACCATGAGGGGAGAGACCGTTATGTGCAGCAACCCCCTCCACCCTTGGGCTCTATCGTCCACAGAGTATAATGGGGGGATGTTAATGTCGATAGAAAACTCTCTTTAGAGTGATACAGCGCTCCCCCCCCCCCCCCCCCCCCCCCCGCCCCCAAAAGTAAGTGCAGTTTGAGTTCATAGGAAAGACTGCTTTTCTCCCAGCCCCGGGGAATGGCCTCAGTGAGAATCAATGGCTGAGCTTGGGCTTTTCAGCATCTCATTTCATCATCTATCACTTTTTCAATCCACAGAGTAATGGTCTCTCTTGCCAGCGCTCGCCTCTGTTTTGAATTTGTAAAAGGCATCAAAGCACTTGCCGGCAGGGAGCTTTGGCCGGGATGCCTGCCAGATGCTGTTCGAGTTTCTCAGGCCCTTCCCGTGTGTTCAGTCCGCTCCACCATCACCCTGGCGTGCGCCTCTTTCTCGTCCCCTCATCTCCTGCTGCCACCGCTCACATAAATAGGTCTGAGAAGCAGCGCAGATTGTCACCAAGTTGGATTCGTTTCCCCCTATTGCTCTCTGGCTCCCATGTCATGGCCCCTGCAGCTCTTAATGACAATTTAAGATGAGAAGCATTGCTGCCTTGTGGTTTGCTGCGGAACACTGGAAGAGCTGGTGGTGGGCTGATGTGCTGTTTGGCTCCTGGTCGCTGGCCTCACTCTCTTCCTTTTGGCCTACGTGTTTCTTTTCCCTGCTCTTGGGTTGATGAGGGTTGACGTTTGATTTCCTCTAATCCCTCTCCTTTCTTGCTCAGTCTCACTGAGCCCTGATCCTGTGGGTTGAGGTTTGCCATCTTCCCTTAGGACTCTAGAAATACTCCCCTGCCTCCAGCCTGCTCCTGTATCGTCTCATAAAGACAAATGTTCCCACATCACGGTCTGGCTTGAAGACTTTCCCAGTGCGTACTGGACAGAGTTCAGAGTGCCCGCTCTGGTATTTATGCTCCAGTTTCTGTAGAGATCTGTATAAATCGTTGGCCTGAAATACAGCAGAATTATCATGCATTTTATCTGTACTCTGTTCAGGTTGACATGACATGGTTTTCTGTGGACACTGGTTTTCATCTTGCTCCCAGGTGAGAATTTTCTTATAGTATCGGGCCATTTTAGAGTCAGGCATCCCCAGAGATGGCCAGGCTCCACACATTGCATCACAAATGAGGCCCAGAGAAGGCCTGTGGTTTTCCCAGAGTCTCACAGCTTGCCCGTGACAGACTGGCTCCCAGATACCCTGACTGCAAGGTGCTGCAGACACAGATGCACAGCTAGATGACCGAATCCATGTTAGCTGGAGCCTTTATGGGCATTCAAGCTGACTTTGATGCAAAAAGAAGCTATACAGTCATCAAAAGACAGCCTAATTGCTGGCATAAAGACTCACGTAACCCTGTTCTGAAACCAGAATACCAAAGGTTATTACATCTTGCTCCTGGGCTCCTCTCATCAGCAGTGGTGGCATAGTCGCTCAGTTGCGTCCAACTCTTGTGGTCCCATAGACTGTAGCTTGCCAGGCTCCTCCGCCCATGGAGTTCTCTAGGCAAGAACCCTGGGGGGGGTTGCCGTCCCCTGCTCCGGGGGTCTTGCCCACCCAGAGATAGAAACCGGGTCCCCTGCACTGCAGGCAGGCTCGTGGCCAGCTGAGCCGCCAGTGCCCCTCTCACTAATACTCATGATTTATGCCATTTTTCTCATTGGTAGTTTTTTACTGATCGAGTTCTAGAAGTCAGGGCAGGGAAATCCCATTTATTCAGGACCCACCCTATTCCTAGTCATGCCCTGGGTCCACTGTGCAGTGTCCCATTTAAACTCCCGAGAACCCTTTGAAGTCAGTGTTGCTGTATGCAGATGTTAAATAACTCACCCCAGGTGCACATTAATGAGCAAAAGAGATGCATTTGAATGTTGGTCTTCTCTCCAGCAAAACCCATGCTTCCCATCACAGTGCTCTGAAGTAGGCTTCCAGAAGCCTGGGCCCCCCTTACCCACTCTGTCCGTGGAAGTGTCTCTGGATCTCTCCCAGCCTCAGCCCTCCGTCCCCACTGCTGTGGTCACCAGCTCTGCCCCTTCATGGGGGATGAGAGAATGAAAGTGAACAGTGGAGGGGCCAGTGTTTTCCCGGAGCCAGAGCACAGCATAGATGGCAGGTGGAATTCTCTTTGCCTTTTTTTTTTTTTTTTTTTAACTGTCCTCCTTCAGGGGTGTACCTGGGTTTCAGCTAACTTTTATTTAGGAGATCAATTACCTTTGAGATTCACTTTTTACACTAAGCCGCCTGCTAATGTTGTTGGGGACGGACTGAAATGGATGGGGCCACCCTGCCTTCCCCTCCTCAGGAGCAATTTCTTCCCAGACCGTTAGGATAAATGATCCAATCTTACACATCGCTGCTCTGAGCTCTGTGGGAAATGCGCTCCCCTGAGCCAGGGTGTAAGGTGTGGGAGTTATTACATTATTAACAGAAATCACACAGCCTGACGCACCACAGTGCTTCTCCCCGGCCAGTTAGAAAAATCCCATTTCCCGCCATGGGGTGGGACTGTTCCACGCCGTGGGCGGCCCGTGCGCACAGACATGTAATAAAGGCACTTTCAGTGCTAGGTTTTATCACGGTCGATCTTTCCCAGGTTGCTATGTTGATTTGAATGGGTTTTTAATTTAACAAGAATTAGGATTTTAACAAGCGCAGGATTCAGAACCCAGTGTACCTGCCTCCTATTTCAGATTCTGATTCTCCCACTCATCTGCTCTGTGGTCCTGAGCAAGTCATTTCCTATTTCTTTAGTCATCAGTTTTCCTCATCATTTCCTCTGTGCTTTACTGTCTGGTTTGTGCTCGTAACAGACCACGTGTAACAGGGACAAGAAGAGAACCATGAAGGCCACATGTTAAGAGGGGCACAAAAATGATTGAACATCAGGAAGACTCTTGTGCCTCAAAACCCAGGGCTGCTCTTTGCCCCGCACCCCTGCACCAGGGTTGCCTCTCCTTCTGTTCCACTCACGGAGCCCCCAGTTGGAAGGAGATGAATGACTTACTGCATTTGCTTCATCCTCTCCTGCTCCTGTCGGTGTGTGTTCACTGAAGTGACGAGCACACTTCTTATCCTCTTTGCAGGTGTTAAATAGTGTAGATCCGTACAGGCAGGGGCTGCGACCCCCCACCCCGCCCCCGACACCGGCCGTGGCAGGGGCCGCTGGGCGTGTCATCTAGGTTGACGAGGCAGTGAGCTTCCTCTGCTCCCCAGTGTCGTCGCTGAGGGGCTGTCCAGGCCATGAATCACCCCTCATTGTTCTGTCCCCACTCACAGCTGTACCTCGAAGGGTCCTATTTTATGTCTTAATCGTATACATTATTAAATTATTACTGTCGATTATTTTAATTTTGTTTTGAACCATTATATTATTGAATGTTATGTCTCAACGTTCATTTTAAAACACTATCAATATTCTTTGTTTAAAGACAGATTTAAAGATTGTTTCTATTTAACAGGTAACCTACACTACTTGACATGAGTTTGGGCAAACTGATGGAGAGAGTGAAGGACAGGGGAGCCCGGGCGCGCTGCGGTCCATGGGCTCACCAAGAGTCAGCCAAGCTTAGCAAGTATGGTTTATAAACATCCATTAAAAAGGCCCATGTCGTACCTGATTTAGGGATCGAGCATATGTTAAAAGGTAGTTTGTCTGTCATCAATAACTGGCCAGAGCTGTTTGTGACCTTCCACTTGGAATTTTTGCATTTGGCATTTTCAGAGTTTTAATCATCATAATGTCAAATGCCAATCCCATGAACCACGATTTCAGGTTGTCATTTGTAAGTATGTTTCCGCCCTTTATGACTTGGGCTTGTCTTCGTTCCCAGAGAAGGAGAGGCTGACTGCGCCCTTGCTGTCATTCTGCATCACCTTTTTACCTTGGGTTTGAGGCCCAGGTGTCCCAGTGTTCGTTTTCGTGCCCCTCTTAACGTGTGGGCTTTGTGGTTCTCCCGTTCCTGTGGTCCGTTACGAATGCACAGCAGATGCTATAATGGAGTAGATAGCGTGTGTGTCAAGACCACAGCGATGCTGAGCGCTGGGCCCTGTGAGGTGCAGCAGCCGTGGGGCTGAGCCGCGAGCCTGCAGAGCCCGTCTCCAGCACCCCTGTGCTCTGGCCGCCTGCACGCCCGAGCTTTATGGAAGCATTGTTTGGATGCCGCCCAGCTCACCCACTTAAGCTGTGTAATTCTGTGTTTTGGGTTTAGTTGCAGAGTTGTTCAGCCATCACCACCGTCTGATTTTAGAGCTTTTCATTCTCCCAGCAAAAGCCCCATGCCCGTCAGCAGTGCCTTCTGTCTCCCTCCTCCCTGCCACCCTGCACCACCTCAGTCTACTTTCTGTCTCAGTAGCTTGGCCTGTTTTAGCAATTTACAAAACGTGACTGGCTCTCTTCACTTAGCATCACATTGTCCAGGTTCACCCACAAGCAGCCATCAGTATGTTGTTTGTTTTTATGTGGGACAGCATTTCATTGTGTGGATGTGTGGCATTTCGTTTATCCGTTCATTAGTTGCTGGGTTGGTTCCACCTTTTGGCTGGTGGGAATAATGCTGCTAAGAACATTCATGTACCAGTTTTTGTGTGGGCTTGCATTTTCATTTCTCTTGGGTATCCCTCAGAATGGAATTACCAGATCATATGGTAGCTGTTTAACCATTTAGGGAGTTGCCTGACCGTTTTCCTGCTCGGCTGTACCACTGTGCATTCCCACCAGCAGGATACGAAGGTTCCAGTTTTCTGCACATCCTTGCTGACGCTGGTTATCCTGTGTCTTTTTGATTCTCACCATTTCAAAATTTTTTCCTTTCACTACAGGGAACATTTTAAAACTTACTAACTAAAAGCTCAGAAACAGAGGCTCTTCCTGCCTTCAGTAATGTGCAGCCCTGAGATCCTCCCCAGGGGCCGGGTTGCGTGTCAGCCGACCACAGGGAAATGTTCCCGTGCTTCCACCGGTCGCCAGATCTGTCCTTTCCACTTCAGTAGCCCTGGACTGACTCAGGCGTATCACCTGTCTCCCTCAGGCCAGCCTGTTCTCCCCTTTCTGGGATAGTTGCAACAGCCTTTCAGAGTCTCTTTGCTTTCAGTTTCTCCCTTTCCAACTCTTTCTCCAGGCGATGCTGAAGTGTTCATTCCAAAACACAGGCACGAGTCTGTCCCTTCCTCAGGGCATGAGTCCCCTTTGGGAAAGGGGACATCACATCACTCTTTGGGAAACTCGGTTCTAATGGACAGTAAATCTACTGTCAGAGTCTTCAGCAAGATTTGGAAGCTCCGTAATCTGTGTGGCAGGAGTGAAGGTGAGATCATATCATCAGAAAAACATTCTGATGATTTGTTCTGTTTTTTGGGTCACTTTAGATTGAAGGTTTCCCTTGTGGCTTAGCTGGTTAAGAATCCGCCTGCAATGCAGGAGACCTGGTTTCGATCCCTGGTTTGGAAAGATCCCCTGGAGAAGGGAAAGACTACCCACTCCAGTATTCTGGCCTGGAGAATTCCATAGACTCTACAGTTCCTGGGGTCACAGAGTCGGACATGACTGAGCGACTTTCACATTAGATTGAATAAGCTTCCTGGCTGTCTTAAGACTTACAAGAAAGCTCTCCATCCTCTCCACCCATATGGACAGAAGAGCCCGGTGGGCTACAGTCCATGGGGTCACAAAGCATTGGACACGACTGAGCACACACATATATGGTCTCTAACGAAGAGGAACTAAAGAGCCTCTTGATGAAAGGGGAAGAGGAGAGTGAAAAAGTTGGCTTAAAACTCAACATTCAGAAAACTAAGATCATGGCATCACTTCATGGCAAATAGATGGGGAAACAATGGAAGCAGTGAGAGACTTTGTTATTGGGGGCTCCAAAATCACTACAGATGGTGATTGCAGCCGTGAAATTAAAAGACGCTTGCTCCTTGGAGGAAAAGCTATGACCAACCTAGACAGCACATTAAAAAGCAGAGACATTACTTTGCCAACAAAGGTCTGTCTAGTCAAAGCTGTGGTTTTTCCAGTAGTCGTGTATGGATGTGAGAGTTGGACTATAAAAAAAGCTGACTGCCGAAGAATTGATGCTTTTGAACTGTGGTGTTGGAGAAGACTCTTGAGAGTCCCTTGGATTGCAAGGAAATCAGTCCTGAATATTCATTGGAAGTACTGATGATGAAGCTGAAACTCCAATATTTTGCCCACCTAATGGCAAAGAACCAACTCATTGGAAAAGACCCTGATGTGGGAAAGGTTGAAGGCAGGAGGAGAAGGGGCTGACAGAGGATGAGATGGTTGGATGGCATCACTAACTCAATGGACATGAGTTTGAGTAAGCTCTGGGAGTTGGTGATGGATAGAGAGGCCTGGCGTGCTGTGGTCCATGGGGTCACAAAGAGTAGGACACGATTGAGCGACTAAACTAACTAACTGCCTGTGATCAGTCAGTCTTTCCTGAAAAATTAGTAGCCAATTTCAGGATGGAGAAAGAGAAGTGTCAGTCTCTCAGTCGTGTCCAGCTCCTGACAGCTCCTGCCAGGTTCCTCTGTCCACGTGGGTTTGGCCAAAGGTCTGCGTGGCTATCACTGCCAGCCTGGCTGCACCCCTAGGATCGATGGAATGGTGACGTGTGGACCCTGGAGGCCTAGAAGAGTTCAGCCAGACTTGGGGAGAAAGCACCACTTAACTTTCTGGGCGTGGGGCCATATTTTTAGACAGACTCAGACCTTGGCATAGGAGCTTCTCCTGTTCACTTTTTGCTGAGTCAGTATCGAATCATTAGCTGGGATTGTGTTGCTGGCAGGCTTGTGTGTTTCCTCTTGCTGCCCCACTGACTGCAACCAAGCTGATAACAGTCACCACCCCTCCTGTTTATGCAGTATTCTGCTTGTACTTTTCAAAGTTCCTTCATTTTTCTTCTTTTTGTTGTCATTGTTTTTTTCTGTTGGAGCCTCTTAATAATTCCATGACATAGGCATTCTTGTCTTCACTGAGGAAACCGAGGTTCAGAGAAATTAAATGACTTACTTAAGATATTACACCCTTTAAGTGACCAACCTGGAATGCTGATGATAAATCTTCAGACTCTGCCTTGCTCCTCCTGTACCTAGTGTGGTGTTCACTCAGGCTGCTTGCAGATGGCTTCTTGCCGAAGACTTCTTTCCTTTTGCCTTTTTAAAGTTTAGCTTGGTTAGGATGTTTCTGGGCATAGAAAATTAAAAATTTATATGGCTTGGGGTTTGTTGAGCTTCCTGAATCTGTACATTTATATGTTTTTTTTTGGCCAAATTCAGGGAATTTTCAGCCATAATTTTTTCAAAAACTGTGTGCGTTTTGTTTTGTTTCATCTCAAATTCCTATGACATGACTTTTAGAGATTTTCTTGTCTCATAGGACTGTTTTTATCCCTTTTTTTCCCCTCCATTGTTTCCATTGGATATATTATTAATCTATCTTCAAATATGCTTGTTTAATTCCTTTGTGGTTCAAAAAAATGTTTGTGTGATTTTTATTCTTTCAAAGTCGCTAGAGATGTTTCCCTGCATGGCCTAGAAATGATTTAATTTGGTAAATGTTGCATATAACCTGACAAGTGTGGATATCCTGCCATTCTGATGGTGGAATGTTCGCTAAGTATCAGGTACTTGCTGTTTATTCTGTATCCTTTCTTATTTTACAGCAGATCATCCCCTCAGTTACTCAGGTAATTCACCACCTGGTGAAACTTTCAGTTCAGTTTTTTCCTCAGGTTTCTCTTTGCTTTTTCTTTACATCTTCTGTTTCTTTGCTGAGATTTTATCTTTTCATTTGTTTCAAGTGTGTTTGCCCTTACTATGCAGAACATGGTTAAAGTCTTTTTGTGATAAGACTGTCATCTTGAAGTTGTAGTCTATTGATTTTTATTTTCCATTGCAAATTGGCTTTTTCCTGGGTTCTTCCTATGCTGAGTGATTGCTGTGAGATGTTGGGGCCCTGCTTGCATCCTGAAGGGAACATGGGTATTTTTGTTTTGGTGGGTGGTCTGCACCACGGCTCAGTGGCGCCTTCTGTGGACCAGGCTGCACTTCTGGTTTCTGAGTCTGCGGTTCTCCTTGGGCCATCCGGTGGGTGCCTTCCTGGAGCTCAGTTACTGGAGCCCATGGCTTGCAGCTCACGATCCGTCCCCCCATACTCATTCCACAGAGAGCGCAGGTCAAGTACCACTTCAGCAAGCCACTGTCTTCCCCTCTTTCTTTCTACAGTCTTTCTACAGTCCTTTCTACAGTCTCCCCAGCACTGTCCAGGGGCCTCCCTTCCCTGTGTCTCCACAGCAAAGCCAGGGTTTGAGTTCCCTGCTGTGTGTCTGTGTGTGGGACTGTTGGTCAGAGGACAGAGAGGGGGAATCAAAGTGATGGGGACTGGCCCTGTGCTTGTGGGACTGGCCGCTTGGGTCCCTTGGTGTCCTGGTCTTGAATGACTGCCGTCATGGTGCTGTTTCATAGAGGTACTGCCCGGGGGCTGGGGGCCGGGAGAATGGACAAAAAAGAACAAGCCCAGAGGACCTCCTTTCCCACCCTTTCATGATGTTCAGAGGAACTTGGATTTCAGATCTCCTTCCCAAATCTACCTTCTATAATTTACTTTTCAGACTATCAGATAGCTGCTGCCTGCATTGTATGTAGGATTTATAGTTGGATTCAGTAGGGGTGACAGGGGATGGGTTATTTGTGCTTACTCCATCTTTTCCAGAATAAGAACTCCTCATGTTTTTAAAAAGCATAAACCAATTCATGTCAGTCATCTGCTCAAGACTAAAGATAGCTTCCCATCATGCTGAACTTTTTGCACGACCTTTACTCTGGCATTAATTTTTCACCTCTCTGCTCTTGGCTCATTCTGTCCGTTGATTCCACCCTGCTCTAAGATTTGGCCTTAACTGCCTTCTCTGGAAAGCACTCCTCCAAGACCTTCATGCCATTTCATCAGAGAGGCCCTCCTTCGCCCTTACCTCTGAGGTCAGTTGTTGTCTCTATTTATGATTTCAGGTTGCTGTTCAGTTGCTAAGTCGTGTCTGACTCTTGCGACCCCACAGGCTGTAGCCCGCCACGCTCCTCTGTCCGTGGGATTTCCCAGGCAGGAGTGCTCCTCGTAGCTCGGTCTGTGGAGTCTGCCGGCAGTGCAGGAGACCCAGGTTCAATCCCTGGGTCGGGAAGATCCCCTGGAGAAGGGAATGGCAATGCACTCCAGCATTCTTGCCTGGAGAATCCCACGGACAGAGGAGCCTGGCAGGCTACAGTCTATGGGGTTGCAAGAGTCGGACACGACTGAGCGACTAAGCACACACCCAGCACAATACTGGAGTGGGTTTTCATTTCCTTCTCCAGGGGACCTTTCTGACCCAGGGATCGAATGCACATTTCCTACATTGGCATGCAGAGTCTTTACCACTGAGCCACCTGGGAAGCCCAAGATTTCAGGAGATGCACTTAATTAAAAAAAAAAAAAATTGTTATCACGCGCGTCTTGTTCTCTGCCTCAAGTCCTAGCCCATGTCTCACACTGGCCATCTCTGTGGCAGCCAGATTTACGCAGGGTGACTTGACAGCACCTCAGCTCTGCTCTGCTGGGTAGCTCTTGGTTTCTGGAATGTTCTGAGGGTCTTCTCTGAGGCTGAAGCACGGGTGCTCACCCTGCACAGGGCCTGCAGCGAGTGTGGGGCTTTGACTCTTTGCAGGGAAGCTTGAGCTGGGTGGTGGGGGCTGCTCGACAAGTAATCCCCTGTCCTCCGCTGTCCTGCTCCCCTCGGCGTCCCCTCCGCAGACGCCCATTCCCACCCCAGCCCTCTTCTCAGTCTCAGCTTCCTGGGGGGGTGGGGGCCCAGGCTGAGGCAACATTCTAAGTGACTTTAAAAAGATCTCTTAGAAAACATGTTAAGTGTAAGCAACATGTACAGAAAGGCTAAAGCAGAGACATCACTTTGCCAACAAAGGTGCGTCTAGTCAAAGCTCTGGTTTTCCCAGTAGTCATGTATGAATGTGAGAGTTGGACTATAAAGAAGGCTGAGTGCCAAAGAATTGATGTTTTCGAACTTTGGTGCTGGAAAAGAAGACTCTTGAGAGTCCCTTGGACTGCAAGGAGATCCAACCAGTCAGTCCTAAAGGAAATCAGTCCTGAATACTCATTGGAAGGACTGATGCTGAAGTTGAAGCTCTAGTACTTTGGCCACCTGATGTGAAGAGCCGACTCATTGGAAAAGACCCTGATCTGGGAAAGATTGAGGGCAAGAGGAGAAGGGGGTGACAGAGGATGAGATGATTGGATGGCATCACTGACTCAGTGGGCCTGAGTTTGAGCACACTCTGGGAGATGGTGAAGGACAGGGAAGCCTGGAGTGCTGCAGTCCATAGGATCACAGAGTTGGACATGACTTAGCTACTGAATGACAGCAAAGGGGATAATCACCAACCACACAGGTTTGTCAAAGCTTTACATTTTGCTGTATTTGCTTCTGTTTTTCTAATTTAAAGAAAGAAAAATGAAACTGTTAAAGCTGTGCATACTCCTCCTTGACCCTATTCTCTTTCTCCCTCACGGAGAGTGACTACTACCATCCAGTTGACTATGATCAGCAGTACAGAGTGATTTTAAGTATTTTAAACTTGATATAAATGTATACTGTAATTACCTCCTGCCATGCGCTGTTCGCTCAGCCTTGTTAACGTGAGACCTAGCCTGAAGTGAGGTCTGGAGTTCTTAATTCATCCTCACTTACATATGTATATGCTTCCAGTGTGTGGCTGTTACAGATTTACTTACTGTTACTTTACATTCGTGGATCTGCTTCTGGGTTGCTTTTCCTTCCCTGATGTGTTTATCACTCCTCCACTGCTGTGGGCCTTCATTATTACAGCTTTATGGCAATTCTTGATATCTGGCTGGTCAAATCCCTTTCAAAAACCTTTCTCGTTGTTGTTTCACATGTTCTTGGCCTTTGATCTTATATATGGATTTTAGAAGCAGTGTATCATTTGACCAAAACTAGAACTCTGTTGAGATTTTTTACTGAGTTGCATTAAATTTGTATAAACCAGGAAAGAAGTGCATGCGTGCTGAGTTGCTTTAGTCGCGTCTGATTCTTTGTGACCCTGTGAACTGTAGCCTGCTAGTCTGTGCCATCCATGGGATTTTGCAGGCAAGACTACTGGAGTGGAAAAGGAATGAGTCCTTTAAAAATACCAAGCTTTCCTATTCTTGAACATAAAACATCTCTTTAATGTCATTCCATAAAACTTTAGAATTTTTTCCATAAATATCCTGTATACATTTTGTTAGATTTATCCCTAGGTGCATTGCTATTGTGGATATATTTTTAAAAAAATGTATTCTATTATTGTTTTTAGTTGATATATAGGAATGCTATTATTGATTTTGTGTGTGGATATATGTCTTAAATCTGTATTCAGCAACCTTTTAGAACCCATTTTTCCTTATTTTATGAAATATGACTAAATTTTTTTTTTCACTGTTAATTCCCCTTATCTTTCCCGGCTCACTCCCCCTCATAAGAATTTGGGGTCCGTGAAAGTGGAGACCCTGCTTCTCTTGTTGATTTCCATATCCCAAGTGCTTAGAATAGCACCTGACACAGGACAGGGACTCAGTACTTGTTGATTTCCATATCCCAAGTGCTTAGAATAGCACCTGACACAGGACAGGGACCCAGTAGATATTTATATGAATTAAAAAGTAGAGCTGTCCTTCTCGTGGACAGTGGAAATGGTGCGTCCTCAGTCTGTAGATGTGGCCGCACCCGCGTTGCTCTCTGTGTGGGCCGTGCTGTTCTTTCCACCTGGCAGCCTCATCTGGCCCTCGACTGCACTCCAGCTTCCTCTCAGCTGCTGGGCCTTTGCTGCCCATCCCCCTCTCCCTGTGCCCTGACCAGGCAGATGGATCTAAAGCTTTGCTCTGATCTCAGTTCTTCCAGGTAGCTTTCCTGGGCTTCCTTGTACTCCAGAAAGATGGATTCAGAAAAATGAACAGCAAACCAACAAACAAAAGAAAAATAAAACCAAAAAGCACACAAGAATTAACAGTGAATTATACACTCAAGCCCCAGGTTAAAGCTTAAGAGAATCATCCAAAATGATATAGGAAGAAACACAGAGTAAGTGACATGATGGTGGAACACAGCACTGTGGCAGTTTGGGAAAGGGAATTAATTTATGAATAAAAGATAGAAAACGAAGATCCACCAACATCTCATGCTGCCAACAGTTAGGAGGAACAGAAACCCTGGATCAAGCCGCCCCCGCAATCAGACACTGAGTCAGAAAAAAATAGAGGCCAAAAAAAGTGTTATATTCTGACATCCATCATTTCTGTGCAGTTATATCTAACAACTATATTCTACAAGTGAAAACAACACAGATTTGAGTCTTGTCTTTTCTGCTTAAAAAGAAAAATAATCACTTGAGTTTTCCACCTCTGATAAATGTTTTATGAATTCCCCTTTCTGATGAAAGATTTTGCTGTGATTAAAGATTTCATGAAGTTATGACAAGGGTGGAATAGATCTTCATTCTCGAAAGCGCAATTTTCCTGTGGGCTGAGTGAAGAGCCAGCCTGTCAGAGCTCATGAACATTTTTCCAAGTGCTGCACCTCTGGGAGGACATCCCCACCCACAGAACCCACAACCAACCGCAGCCACATCGGGTGACATCTCCTGGTGCACGGCTGGATGATCCAGCTGCTGCTGCCCTTCTTCCCGTGAGAGTAGGTGCACGCAGCTGGTGTGTGTTTTGAAAATGTGGTGCTTCACACGTGCAAGGTGGCCTTTGGGTGATACCAGTCTCTGTGTGTGTACGTGTGTGTGTGTGTGTGTGTGTGTGTGTGAACCCCTGGGCAAGTCATGGTGCCCTCGCCATCTCGGTTCCCTTCTCTGGGAAGGACGGAGGTCGAGGCCTGGACTGGAACACGCGTCTTGGTCCGCTGTGAGCTCTGCAGGATTTCCAGCTCCAGGTGTGGACGGTCTCGGACACCCGCCAGCATCTCTCGCCGTCTCCTGAGCCGCCCTCCCCTTTCCCCTCAGTGGGTCTTTGGAAGAGGACCTCCCTGGGCTCTTGTACGAGATAACCACGTGCGGGCAGCCTGGCACCTGTGGCTGTGCGTCCTGCCTCCCCTTCGCTTAACCACCAGCAAAACCTTACATCACCACACTTGGAGAAGCACCTCTGAGAGTTCCGATGCCCTTTGGAAGGTCACATGTTGAAGAAAGGCTCAGCTGAAAATGACCCAGAGCACAGATCCTTTTCCGAATCTTCTCTTTTTTTCCTTCTGTGAAAATCCAGCTGCCCTTTTCCTCCAGGAGGGAGAACGGCCCAGCCTCTGTTGCTGGCTACCCTGTCTGCTCCTGTCTCGGGCCCGGGTGTCCCGGATTCCATGAGCGGATGCTTCTTGATCAGCTGTCACACGCCGCCTGTGACACGTGGCATTTGAGATGCTGTGTTAGTTTTAGGCAAGCATTCGACCATAATGGGGCCCTGACAAATGGAGGCCAACACAAACCGCAGCGTGTGTGGCTGGACTTCTCTTTCACGCATGTAGCTAGTGAGCATGTACCGTCATTTCCCAGACCCCCCAGGCCCCACCCGACCCCCCCATACCATGGTGATTGTCCCCATCGCCCCTGAAAGCCCTGAGCTTTCTGGGTCCTGCTCCCCCCTGAGTGGGAAGGAAGCGAGTCAGTAGATGGAAGGGAGACATCATCCCCTTCCAGGGCTCGTCATCTTATTTGGGATGGGAAGTCTCTAGAAGCTGATTACTTGGTGGACCTTCATCCAGTGGCCACCCCCCTCGGGGCCTAGGGTGGTGGGCACCTGGTTTCTGCAGCTTTACCATCTGTAGTAGTGAAAGCAGGAAGACGAGGTTTCAGGTGGGTGGTGAGTGACCTCATGGTGTCACCCACAGTTCTGGAGGGATTGAGGGGCGGTCCCCGTGAGGACTCTTGGTGAATGTGCGTGCAGTGTGGACATGGTTCTCTGTGGACATGGTTCTCTGTGTACCCCTGCTCAGTACCCAACCTGGCACCCACAGAAATCCCGGACCATGACGCTGTGGTCGTTTATTGAACACCACCATACGCCGAGTGCTTTCCCGCAGGGTCAGGCATCCTGGTGGTCATGTGTGAGGCTTGGAGAACTCAAGGTCCCTTCCCAAGGTCACCTACATGTAAAGGGCACAGGTGGGTTATAAGCATGTGCTCCAGGATCAAGGAGGTCTCCTCTGCAGACCCACTGTGTAGAATTCACAGTCGGTTCAGAATGAGTCTTCTCCGTAAGCCTTTGTGTCCGGGGGGCACGATGTTTTGATAAACCGCACCTCTGACGTGCCCCAGGACTGTCAGATCTTTGGGGAGGGGAGGCAGAGTCACTGTACTCTTTGTCAGAAGATGCCGACCTGGGCTCTGTCTCTCGCCACAGCACCCGGCAATGCCACCTGCTCCTGGACGTCTTCAACGCCACGGAGCACGAGCTGAGCGTCCGCGCCCGGAGCGACGAGGAGCTCATCCTGCACGCGGGCGAGTGTCAGCGGTAAGTGTCCCCCGGGCCCCGGCCCTGCTCTCGCCACCCGTGGGAGGGCCGAGTCAGGCCGGCCCCTGAGGCCCTGGGGCTGGGCAGTCTGGCCCCCCTCTCAGAGACACTGTGGTCCTTATTCAGGTTCAGGGAAAGGACGGGAGTGGTCGTAAGGTCAAGGGAGAGCCGGCCGATGTCCATCAAGCACCATGTCTAAGGACACCCAGACTCTGGGCAAGACCTTTCACTTTCAAATCCTTAGGAGAGCTGTATGGGGGGCACTGGGTGTCGCTCTCAGGAACGTGTGTCAGCATCAGTGGGAAGCTCCTCGGAGGCCGTGATGCTGCAGGAGCCAGGCCAGGCTCAGGCCTGCGGGCGAGATGCACCGCCACCCCAGCTCAGCCCACGGAGGCCAGTTCCTTACACAAGTAAACGTGCACACACTCCACCCAGCTATCCCAACACTAGTTGTTCAAGAAAAGTTAAAAAAAAAAATGTTTACAAAAGACCTGTAAAGAATGTCCCAAGCCAAAAGCTAGAAGGAGCTTGGGTGTCCACATCATGGGAGCAGGACTACCCAACGGTGGCATTTCCCTGGTGGAATATTACTCAGCAGGCAAAACCAGCGCACTCCTGACACAGCAGCGCCGGCGGGGTCAGGAAGCTCATGCCGAGCGCAGGTGCCTGACCCAGCGTGGTTCCAGGCATCTGAGACCCCGGGACCAGCAAGACTCTGCTGAGATGACGGTAAAAGCAGAGCATTGCTTCCGGAGAGGACGGGGTGGGCTTTGACCAGGAAGGGGGGCAGGGCATAGTCCGGGTGATGGTCGTGTTGTGTGACTCGATGTTTGGGTGTGGGTTACACAGGTGTTTTGCCACTGTTAAGATTTAGCCAATGTGCACTTAAGATTTGTGCGTCCCACCATTAAGTTGGTTTTGTATCAAAAAGAAAACTGTCAGCACGCGTGGAACTCTGCCCCTCGGAGGACTTGGGTGGTGTCTCTCGATAGCTGCGCTAGTCTCGGGAATGCCTAAAAAGTTAGATTCCCGGCAGGGGGCTGGGCAGGCGGACGGGGTGAGCTGATCAAACAGAGTGAAGTGTTAGTTCCGGGATATGTCATACAATGGGTGGAGAATGTTCTCTGAGGAATTCTTTCAACTCATAAGAAAACACTGGGAAGAAACGAGCAAACGAACGAGCAGCGGAGCCTGACGCCCCTCATCCCACCTCCCTTCCTCCTCCTCCTTGGGGGCCTCCGTGTCTCCAGGACGTGGCATCGTCACACCGCCCTTCACTGCCGCGTCATCGTGTTTATTTACGGCCCCAGGAAGCGCTGTTTTCAGAGGCGTCTGTTGATGACGTAAGTGGTTGCGCATCGTGTATCTCTCTGTGTGCCCTTTAGTTGCTCTCGACAGCGTCATGCTTTGGAGCTGAGTGTGGTCGGTCCCGCCCCCCGACAGCGCCTCGTGCCCGGTTCCCACGAGCGCCCGTTCACCCATCTTGTGCTGATCCACACAAGGTCGCTCCCAGGGTGCGGCCGTCTGATGCCCCCATTGATGACCCAGGAATGCCCAGTCGTGTTGGCCGTCCGGGGCTGGTAGTCAGGAGGGCTTTACCGCCTAACCCTCGAGAGGAAGGACCCGCCCCGCCCAACAGCTCCTGTTCTCAGGGGTTCTTGCCGTGTGGCTGCCTGCAGGGACCAGGTGCTGCTGCGTGGAGGCCGTGGCGGTGAATGCTCTGGCTCTGGGGTGTAAGCACAGCTCTTTCCTGGGGTGTTGCCCCAACCTTGGGGTCAAGGCCACCAGCAGCTGCCTGGGCCACATGCTGGTCTCCCAAGGGGGGCAGGAGACCGTCTGCCTCGTCTAGACATTTAGATGCAACCTGAGATCCCAGAGGGCACCATTCAGGTCATCTCACGACACCAATAATAAAACCTGCTTTTACAAAATGTACAGATCGCCAAGCCTGTTCTAAGGTTGACTCATGCCTGGCGGCACCGGAAGTCTCAGCGATGTTAACGAGCCCATTCACAAACCAGCACAGTTGGTTCTTGTGCTTCCGGCTTCTTCCTTGTTAAGCTTTGTGCTTAAGTCCTCATTTCTCAATGCTCCTAACTCACACATTCTTTATTCATTCATAAAATATTCATTCAATAAATATCAGTGCTTCCAGAACATGCTCCATGGAGCCTGCGTCGGGATGAGTAAGTCAGGACCCTCCCTGGCCGGGGAATGATGGCAAGGGTCTCGGGCAGCCGGGCTGTTTGGGGGTGGGGTATAGCCAAGCTCACGATGCCCCGTCTGTCTGGGGAGCCAGCTTGCTGCCACTCCCCCAGACCCACCAGCCCACGGGTGTCCTGTGTTTGCGGGATGCAGGAGTCCCTGTGCCCCCTCTCTAGAACTCTCCAGCCTTGCCTGGTTCTGACACATGCTCTGTCTCCTTGGAGGGGTCCCGGGCTGTTGGTCTGATGGAGCTGGTCGGGGGGAAGGAGCTGTGGTGGGTGGACCTTGCCTGGCAGCTGTGGGACACCCCGAGACTGGGCTGCGTCCTCGTCTCTCCAGGCTGTATCTCCTCGGACCCCCATACTCCCCCCATCCCCTGGAGTCCTGAGCTCAACCCCCGCCAGGCTCTTCCTGCGCCATGCGGAGCCAGCTCCAGCACAGCTCAGCATCCCTGGGCGCTGACGCGGGCTGCCCTTGGACAGGCTCGGCCACCCTGGGGTGGGCAGGGCGGGCCCCCCTCCCCCCGAAGTGGTGAGTGGTCCTCAGACTCTGGTGTGATCGTCGAGCGTGGCAGAGCCTCCCCTTCAGTGAGAAGCTGCCCCTGAAAGCCGTGTAGCCGTGAGGCTGCCCTTGGAGGAGCCCTGGCATCCTGGGGCACCGGGGGCATTGCACAGGAGAGGGGCCAGCTCCAGTTGGGCTGCGGGGGTGCCTGGGTCTCTCCCTTCTGGGTAGGAAGGTGTGCCCAGGACAAGCGTAACGCGTCCTCTGGAGTGTGGAGTGCAGTGTCCAAGCCCTGGCTGTTTGGAGTTTTGGTGCTCTGTCCTCTTAGTACCCTCTTGTGAGAGTGTCTGTCCACGGGTTACAGACAAGCAGGCTGAGTCAGATCGGAGGGGACTCAGGTCTGCCTGACCCCGCGGCCGAGCGCTAGGATGGCTGCAGGAGTAGGGGAGCGGGTTTTGTCCCTGTGTCCTCCTCTCTGTGCAGCCTTAGGCAAGCCGTGAGCGGCACTAATCCACTGTCACCGTCCAGGCGGGGAGGAGGGCTGGGGAGGGGCCGTCTGGGCTCTGACTTCCAGGGTGTTCAGGGATTCAAGCATTTCCTGAGTGTCTGATGAGGGGCATGAGGGACTGCCTCATAGGCTGAATATTCGCACTTCTAAACTGGAAATAACACTCTTAATCCCCATATTGCTTAGAGAGATCTCTTTTCATCGTGTCATTTAAAAGACAGCATTCCAGCAAACGGATGTAGCAAGTACCTTTCACCTTCCTCATCTCTTCCTGGGAAAGGTCCTTTGGAAATCAGTGACTCATCTCTGGTTCTGTGGCCTGGTTGATACATTAATTCTGTAATTAAGGGCCATTTGTTCACCTCACTTCCGCCTGACAGGATTTGTGGTGCTTGGTCTGCACTGATTACATTTCCTGGGGCTCCACGCCATCGGTCATGACATTGAGAGTGTCCTCAGGACTTAGAGCTAGGTAGGTGCCTGTAGTAACGTTCACTTCTCCCTGAGGGGTGTTAGAAAGAGGATCCCATTTTCACGGCACTCTCGCCTTCTAGCCTCACGTTCAGGGTTCAGGCACTGTGCTCGTTTCTGCCTCCTGTGAGCGCGGTCACGGCCATGCTGTTGGTGGAAGCTGGAGCCCAGAGCTGCCCAGTTGCCCCCACACCTCTCCTCGGGAGTCACCTACTCCTCTTTAGGCTGTATCCCCAGGCCTGGGCGTCCCTCTGCCTCCAGTTTCAAAAGATGGCCAGAAACCAGGGAACGCTTTCTGACTGAAACATCATAAACTTCCTTAAGAAAATACAGTGTCCCCAGCAGCAAATTTACTGGAAGAATTAAGATATGATAATTATTGTGTTTTTGCTTAATTATCAAACCATTAAAATTAAATTTCACGAGAACCCTCGTTTACTCATAAATCTATTTACCGTGGCAGATGTTTTCTCAGCTTCCCCCCAACCCCCCATCTCATCCCACCCTCCCTTTCGGGGAACCTCCACCTGCTCAGCGGCCCGGCATCGCCTGGTGCGGGCGTCGCCTCCCTGGGGCCCCCACCGCTGGGTCTCTGGGAATAGATGAGCCTATCACGTGTCCGGACAGCACACCGTGTGGGTCCTAGAGCGGCTTTCCTGCCAAAGGGGCGGAAGAAGCCCAGCGGGGTCCCCTGGGCCACTTCAGTGATGGAGCTGCAGGGAAGGGGCGTGTCCTTATTCTTTCTTTTACTGAGAAACTTTCCTGAGGACACTTCGAACATATGCAGAAGGCGGCCATACGAGGACCTTTCACCCAGCTTCTGCACCAGTGAGTCACGGGCAGTCTTCCTGTCTCTCCCTCACCAGCTTCCCCATGTTCTTGTGTTATTTTGAAGCAGATTCAAGGCAACCTCTTATTTCATCTGTAAACATTTTAATTGTTAGCACTGGAGCGCTTTTTAAAATCCTAACTGCAATGACTTGGACTGTGAAGAAAGCTGAGCGCCGAAGACTTGATGCTTTTCAACTGTGGTGTTAGAGAAGACTCTTGAGAGTCCCTTGGACTGCAAGGAGATCCAACCAGTCCATTCTGAAGGAGATCAGCCCTGGGATTTCTTTGGAAGGAATGATGCTAAAGCTGAAACTCCAGTACTTTGGCCACCTCATGCGAAGAGTTGACTCACTGGAAAAGACTCTGATGCTTGGAGGGATTGGGGGCAGGAGGAGAAGGGGACGACACAGGATGAGATGGCTGGATGGCATCACCGACTCGATGGACATGAGTTTGGGTGAACTTCTTGAGTTGGTGATGGACAGGGAGGCCTGGCGTGCTGGGATTCATGGGGTCGCAAAGAGTCGGACACAACTGAGCGACTGAACCGAACTGAACCGAACTAAATGTCATACCATGTTTTCAAATGAACATCGTCAACCTTGGAGCCCTTTTTAAAAAACGTAACTGCAGTGCCGCCCCATGTTTAAAGACAAACAGTTCCTTCATACGAATGCGTACATTTCTAGTGACCTTGGTGTCGTTTGCTTTTTAAACCCTGCAATCAGAATTCAAGAGGTTGATTAGCATCCAGTCTGTTTTGAGTCTGTAGGTTCCCTGTGCACTTTTCTCTCTCACTGTCCGTGGACCACATCAGGGCCCCCAGGTGGGGATGTGGCCGGTTGGGTGCCTCTGGTGGTGGTGACCTTGCCCCTGTGACTGACTTCTTTTTCTTTATTCCTTATTAAATCGGTAGTAAGCTCTAGAGGCGTCATCATATTCCGTGATTTTTTTTTTTTTGCAAAGAATCTCCATCAGAAGGCATTGGTGTCTGGCTTATCTCCTTTCTGTGATGGAGCCATTATTATTAGATCTTTTCTTCTTATCTAACCTTGCACCCCACATGCATGCCTTTTCATCCCCAGCGGATCAGTCAACATTAAGAAAACTCACTGACTCTTTTTCACAAGCTCAGGATGAAACACATAAGCATTTTCTGTCTGGGGTTTGGAAAATGACCGGATGAAGAAGTGCAGCGTTTTCTGTGTCTGTGTCTCTGTGCTCTAAGTCACCCCGCTTGTCGGATAATTAAGGCTCAGCAGCTGCTCAGGCAGACACATCGGGGGAACACTGGTGCCGTTTGGGGCTCTCAGAGGCCCAGCGGGATGGGGAAGCCTTGCTGCCGCCTCTGGGAGCTGGCGAGGCCCTGGAGCTGAGTGGCTCGGGGTCTGGCAGGACCAGGCTGCGGCCCCCAGGGGTGAGGCAGCGTCCTGGATGTCCACGGGAGCAGATGGGAGTGGAGGCAGTCCGGATCAGCCGGAGCAGCGTCTGTGTGTGTCTGCTGTACTTTATGCTGCCCCCTCCAAAACCAGCGGAAGCTGGTCACTGTTTGTGTTTTTCCAGGGCAAGGCTTATTTTTCCCATCCGATTAACAGCTCACTGGAGCGTAGGATGGGAGAGGTGGGTGTTTCCTGTGCCCAAGTGCGGAGGGAGGTGGGAGTGGACTTGTCTGGGCCGGAACTTAGTGGACCTTGGATGCCAGGGTGGAAGGAAATGAGTCTTAGTACATTTTTAACGATGGACACATTTGAAGATGTCTGTGTCATTTGGGTTTTCCAGTTTTAACCTGCAGGACAAATGACAGCTTTACTGCTGGCTCGAAATCCTCCTGTGTGAGCCACGGTCAAAGCCACGTCTGTCCTTGGAGGGGAAGGGATGGTCACAAGAGAGTTCAAGGCATGAGAGTGTCAGATTGACCTTTTAGGAAGTATCTGGAAGAGGTGGTGGCTGGTGAGAGTCTGGGTGCAGGCAGGTGTCCGAGCTGGGGTTTGCACCAGGTCGTAGGAGGCGTGCTGCCGTGAGCACCCCCAACCCTCCGCCCTCCGCCAGCTCCATGGTGCTTCTGCCTGTGAGTCGAGAGCTTCCGTCCTCTCCAGGCACTGGAGATGCAGGTGTTATAGGACAATGGCTCAGAGAACCCAGAGGGTGTTGGGAGGCAAAGGCCAGTCAGTGACTAGACAATCAAATAGGTCAAGGGCAAGGCTGAATGCTAGACCAGTGCAGAGGGGGCACCAGAGGAGGGTCAGAGCAGCCAACGGGCACCCGAGAGGTGGGGGGGAGTCGGGTCACGGGGCAAAGGCTGTGAGTCTCTCAGTTGAGTGTAAAGAGAAGAGCACGTGCGCCCGCCTCTGTGCCCCCACCCCTGTGCCCCCACCCCCAAGACCGGCTCCTCACCGGGGGCTGTTTTGTTTGTTTCCTGCTTGCTGCCGTGGGTTCTGTGGGTGTGGACCAAGGTAGAAGGAAGTGTATCCATCACTGCAAAGTCCCCTGGGCTCCCCTGTTCATCCCTCCCTCCCCGCTGACCCCTGGTAACCACTGGTCCTCTTCCTGCCTCCTTAGTTTTGCCTCTTCCAGAAGGTCACAGAGTGGGGAGCATACAGGATGTCGCATTTTCGAGCTGACTTCTGTTGTTTAGTGACAACACGCTGAAGGTTCTTTCTCCACATGTTTTCATGACTTGATAGCTCATTTCTTTTTAGCACTGAGTGTCCATGAGCAGGGTTTTGTGTGGATATAAGTTTTCAGCTCCTTTGGGTGGATACCAGGAAGCATGACTGATGAGCATATACGGTTAAGAGTGTTTATTTTTGCCAGAATCGTCGTGCATTTTTAAAAGCCAAAAACAAAGCACCCCTTTCTGCCTCTTTCATCACCCAGTTCCCAATTGATGTTCCATAGCAGAAGGGAAAAAAAGAGAAAGAGGAAGTGCTGGAGTGAAACAGCACAGGGCCTGGCGGGGGCTCGGGGCGCCCTGCTGTGTTTGGGAGGGCCCCTCTGGACCCAGCCTGAACATCTGCTCCTCATCCTGGGAGCTTCGGGCTGCCCTGCTCCTCCTGCTGCTTCTCCACGTGTCCCCTGCATCTCCTGCTCTGACAGCCCTATTCCCTGGCACGTCTGTCTCTGCCCTGGGAGCCACCTCTGGGCGGGGGTCACATTCTCATTGTCGCCCTGCTGGCTCCCCGCCTAGGGCCTAGGAACTGAATTGGATCACTTTCTGTATCATTCAGTTTAGGCTGTTTCTCTGCAGTAACAAAAGACCTCGAATCTTAGTTGTTTAGTAAACAGAAAGGTTTGTTTCTGGTTCAGGTTCTGTGAGCACCACAGTTTAGCTCTGCTCCATTTTGCTTTCACTCCTGAGCCATGTGCTGGTTTTGGGGAAAGGGACAGGCCACACGGCAGCTGGGGAGCTCTCTGCTTGGATGCGGCCCGTGTCTCTTCTGCACATTGCATTGGTCAAACGAGTCACAGGACAGCCTGGGGTCAAAGAGGGGTCGGTGGGCAGTGCTGCAGGAAGGGCGCTGAGATGTGGACGGGGCTGTGGTCCAAGTACGTCCTCGGTGTCTAAGGGGAATGCCCGCGCTTCTTTGTCTTCATCTTTGATTTTTGCTGTCTGTAAAGGATGGCTGCTTTTGTCCCGTATGAACGTATAACGTGACAGTTGACTCTGCGTTCTTTTGTTCTGCACATCATTTCAGAAGGTGTTACCAGAATCCCCAGCACGTCCTAAGCGCCACACTGGTACCATGTGGGAAGGGGCACAAAGACATACCCACGCCGCCTGGCGTGATGCACATGTATGCTCGGCGTGGAAATGAACCCCGGGTGTCTCAGTCGGGCTTAACTGGGCAGCTGTGCTCAGACTCAGGCCACTGGCTGAGAGCCCAGCCTCTGCGCTCAGGCTTCGGGAACACGGGGACCAGAAAGGGATGGGTGTGTGACACCCGGCGGGCGCTGGGCATCACACTGCCAGCCTCACACACTTGCTTATGGAGCCGCAGCAGCCTGCAGTGAGGGCACCCGAGTCCATCTGATAAAGAGGGGCTGAAACCATGGCCGCCCTGTCCCCCGTTGGAGAAGTTCGGGCAGGTAGGGCCAGAGTCCTCGCATGTCCTGCCCCACGTGCAGGCGTCCCATGAGGACTGGATGCGGGGCACCTGGTGTCTGGTCTGCTGCTCTGGGGTCACCTGGCACGACCTCGCCCCGTGTTCAGCTCCCCTCTAGGATGAGATGGTCAAGCCAGGGGCCTCATCCCTCTGCCTTGGAACCCTCACCTCTTAATGCGGAGCCTGGCCTGGAGGGAGTGCTCCTGTGTATTGACCAGAGTCAGCCTCCTATTAGCATCCTGTTCAGTTCATTCGTTTTTTTTTTTTTTTTTTTTTCTTTCTCCTAGAATTGATATGTTCCAGGGACCTTTTTCTCTTTAAAAATGTCCATCCAGGAGAACTCGGGCTGTTGTGCTGGGAGGCCCCCAGGACGCTGGGCAGCCTTGCTTCCTTCGTGGCTGTGTGACGGTGGTTAGGTTAGAGGAAATTCTTTCATTTCCAATTAATCATTTTCTGTGAACCTGTTGTGCATGCGGCACGCAGCAGGCTTCCTGCTTAGCGCGTAGCTGCCTCGCTCCCCCTGACTCCTCTCTCTTTTCTATAAGTGATTGCATTGTTTGTGTTTGCACCGTGTGCTTTGGAGATGCTTCTGGAAGAAGGAGCAGAGATTCTGGTTGCTGAATGCTAATGGACACCTTGTGGGAGGCAGGGGGTGCAGCTCCTGGAGATCAGGAGGCCAAGCTGCTTTGCTCTGGGAACTTTTGTTCTTGATGAGTAGTTCTGACAATAAAAAATCCATGGAGGCACTGTCTCTGCTAAACGGGACCTGAGGCCCGCCTTGTTAGCCTATGTTCCGCAGCCCTGGACCTGAGAGGCGTGTGCCTGTCCCAGTCTGTTCAGAGGAGACAGGGCGCAGAGGACCTGATGTCTCTCCAGGTGTTTTGCCCGAGAAAAGCAATTTTCCAGGGTATCACGTGGGGGAGAATCTGCAAACTCAGGGAGCAGAACAGGCTAGCATTGGCAGCTGCAGAAGGCATGTTTCAGACCATGCGGGAGTGTTCTTAACCGCCCTTTGTACAGGCCCTGTGCCGGGTGCTGAGGGTCTGCAGACGAATAAGCCGTATGCTCTGAGCGACTGAACTGAACTGAGAGTCACAGGGGGTGCAGGAGGGAGCCCTCCAGGGAATAAAGACAGACAGACTGACAGTCCTGTCTGCCTGGGCAGCTCAGTGCGGATGCAGCCTGCAGTGAGGCGGTGTGGAGCAGAGGCTGTGAGCGCCCCGCCCTGCGCCGCTGGGATCAGCATAACCGGAAGCGTTCTGTGCTCCGTCCTGGGGAGGAAGTCCGTCACTGTTGGGATAGTGTCATGGACGGCTTTCCTCTGCCTCCTTCTCTGAGTCATCTTCTCAAGTGCGCCTATTAATAGCACTAGGGGCAGAGTTCCTTGGTAGAAGTGTTTAAGTATTTTAGGGAAATTATAAATCTAGCCTCTGTCAAACATTGTTTTTCCCCAGAATTTGCTGACTGCCTGAAGTTACACAATCTTGCCTTGTTTGTTTGTTTTTTTCCCCTTATTTAATCTCTTAGTGTTTTCTTAAATACTCTTAGTATTCTTTTGGAAATGCAGTTCTTCTGAGTATTTGTAATGATTGTTGTGAACAATACCTTTTAACAAACTTTGGAACCTGGAAGTTGGAAGGGGGCACTCTGAGATCCTCAGAGCCCTGACCCCTCCGCGCAGGCGGGGACCGGGAGGCCTCCGAGAAAGCACCGTGGCCTCTCCGCGGTCTCACCGCCACCTGCAGGGAGAGACAGGCGGGCTCCTGCCTCTAGGTCCCAGGGCCCCAGGTTCCTGACGGGCGTGGAGCCGGGATGTCTGACAGAGAGAGAGTGCTGCAGAGTCAAGTGTGGGCTGGTGCTCCGCCCTCTCCCCGGGGAACGGATTTCTCCTTTCTGTCCTCCTGGGGAACGTGTCCGCCCTCCCATGCCGGTCCAGACGTCCTCTCTGCAGGAGGCTGCCTGACCCTCGAGACACCTCCTCCTCCTACGTGTCCCGCGTTTCTCAGCACCGGGCCGCTGTTGGAGTCCACTGCTCCGGGACCAGGTCCGCGGCTGTCTCTCCCCAGCAGGTGGCGACTCTGGGGGCCACGCCTTCCTCGTCGTCCCTCTTCACCCCCCCCCCCCCGCCCCCCCAGGGCCCAGTGCAGGACCCGGTGGTTAACAAGGATGGGGGGCAGAGACGTCCATGTTCCAGTCCCCGGGACCTGGACACGTGTTTGCTTATGTGGCGGAAGGAACTCTGCGGATGTGTCGCATTAAAGACCCTGAGATGGGGAGATGACCTCGGTGTCTTTGGGCCGCCATAATGAAGTACAGCAGGCCGGAGGGCTCGGAAACGATAGAAGTTTCTCGTAGTCCTGGAGGCTGCAGTCTGAGCTCAGCTGTTGGTCCGAGGTTTCGCACCCATGCCTCTGTGCCTCCGCGGCCTGCCCTTGCCCTGCACCTGGAGCTTCCAGGTGCTCCTGTCGGTCCTTATGTTGCTGGAGGGGGTGCCTTACCAAGTGGGCTTTGGGGGCACTGGTCAGAGTCAGCTTTTGTCCCATGTCCTCCTTGTCCCGGGGAGGGCAGGACTCCCCGTGGTCCATGGGGAGTGTCTGGAGGAACGGGTCCCGGTCCTGTGGGTGCCCCGCCCTCCCGTGTCCAGATGTCCTCCCTGAAGTGCCAGGGTGTCTGTGAACATAAAGGCACCATGTGCTGCAGCCTCAATGCAGGGCCGTTTGAGATCCTGTAACAAAGAGCGCTGAAAGCTTCCGAGCCAGGGAGCGAGTGCCTCCTGGGAAGCTGTCCGGATGAAAATAAATCTCAACTGCAGAGTGAGGGCGAGCACAAGGGTGTTTATGTCTGTGTTATTTTTAGAAACCGGAATGTCCAACAGTAGGGCGTGATTAGTGAATTACGGTACGTTTGTATAATTGACGGTCATGCAGCCATCACAGATTGTGTTTCTGTAGAATTTGTAATGCTGAGCTCCGTTGTCACAATGAGGGTTGTGATGCCAGCAGACTCGGGCAGGGGAGACAGGCTCCCTAGATGAGCGTGAAGGCAGCGCCCTGCATGGAGCGGGAGGCCCTGGGGCCTGGCTCTGCGAGGCTGGGACGTCCCTGAGCTGCTGCTGAGACCCGGGCTGGGGAGGGGGCTGGGCCAGGTTCTTGCCAAGGCTCTTGGGCCATCCACAGCTCACAGCCGTCCGGGGCTGTGGGCCCTCCGGCCCTGGTCACTGTCCCTGACCCCCTGGCTCTGTGTCTGCCTGCTCACCACGGGGTGGACACTCAGCGATGCCTCCAGAGGCTGGGAGGATCTGGAGTCCGTGACCTGGGATCAGGAGTGAGCACCCCCCTCCAGGCCCAGTCCTGCCATGCGGACAGTGTCCACTGCTTCATGGGTGGAGGCGGTGGGGCGTAAGCTGGGGTCTGTAACGTGACACATGGAGCGTGCAGATCAACGGACCGAAGTGAGACCGGCTCGTAAGGCCACGTGACTGGAGGGAGCTCCTGCAGTGCTCACAGGAAGAGAATCGCGGGGGAATCTTCTGCATTTCTTGTTTTTATGTGCACGTAGCATTATTATTTGAAATATGTACAGGTTTTTTTTTTTTTTTTTTTTTTTTTTTTTGCGTTTCACGGCCAGGTGCGTTTCAGCTTTCTGAAGCCGTGGTGTTCACCTGTCCGTGTTCTGGTTCTGTGTGTCCATTTGGATGTGCTCTTTGCCCACAAGGAGTGCAGTGTCATCTCTGGGGACATGGCGGCCTCATCTTTCTCTGGGGTGGATTTGGACTTGACACTTTGGACCCTCACCTCATCTCCCGTTGCCGACCTGGGCATCTCCCAGAGTTCACTGTCCTGCCAGGGCCCCCTGTACCGTGGGAGTCTTTGTTAGAGGTGCAGATGGCCTGTTCCCGACCACAAAAGAAAATCAAGTGAGAAGCATCTTTGGGGTCAGTGCTCCCTTGAGGGAAGGCTGCAGTGCTGAGATGATCACTGGGTGCAGCTGTCGAGCTTGCTTTTTCACTGCACTTATTCCCTCTTGGCAGCTGTAGAGTCCTTTTCAGTTACTTGTGCTCAGCCACCGAAGCCGCCTCCAGCATCCCAGTAAGAGCGTTGACCGGCTTCCTGTGTGTCATCTCCTGAGGTGACAAGGATGGGTTAGTCGATGGGCGGCTCCCAGCAGCCCCTTTGGGGCATGTAGGTAGCTTTCTTCAGTGGTCTCCGGGCAGCCCTCCAGCTGGTGGCTGGCACCCTGCCTCACCTTTTGCTGCCACACTGGCCTTTGGGTTATCCTCTGTCTCCAGCTCTCTTCCCAGACAGAGTGCTCATCTTTAGGCTCCTTCCTTCTGTTGACTTCACAGGACGCTCCTCCATGCAGTCTGCCCTCCTATTTCAGGATCATCATGTAGATATGCCATTGGTTTCCCACTTGAAGTACTTGAAGCAAGCCTCTCCGCCTGTGCAGGGAAGTCTGAACACCTTCGTGTGCTCACAGACTCTCCACCTTCCTTCCCTCCTGCTGGTAGGGGTGGGTTGAGGCCAGATGTTGGGTGACAGGGTGGAAGGGTCCCCCGGCTTTGTCTCGCACATCGTATTCCTTGATTTGTTCCTCGTTGGGTTGGAAGAGGAGAACTTGCTGGATGGGAAGGGCCGTGGACGCAGATGCTCAGAGGGCAGAGTGTGAAGTGGAAACGTGAACGTAAATGTCATGTGTTGTTTCCGCTGCCGCTGCCCTGGGGTGACTGTGGAGTGGGGCCCTGGAGCCTCTGACCACAGGTGACAGAGCCAGTCCTGCGGTAGCCCCGTGGGCCTGCGTCTGACTCAGTGCCTGCGCGGCTCAGAAAGCCGATAAGGCAAAAATACGCTGAAAAGATGCAGGAAGAGAGGTGGGCTTCCTGAACCCCTGTGGGTCTTTGGGGATTTGAAAACAGAATTCAGCCTTGCAGAAGATCGATTCAGCTAGAAAAATCTTTCAGGGAGTCTGGCTTCATGTTGAAAATGCCACAACCATTAAAATATGAAAAGGAGAAAGTCCTTAACAATGTGGAATTGGTAATTAGGCGCAACAAAGAAATTCCAGAAAGAAAATGATAAAGCGGGAGCCAGGCCCCCACCTCATACCGCCTGAGCAGAGCAAAGCTGCCCGTCTTGATCCAATGGTTCCGCCACGGAAATCGTATGAGAACAGCAAAAAGGGGCCGGTCATTTCACACAGTCCGCTTTCATGGGAAGGCCCTTAAATGCTTGATCACTTGAGACATGGAGTGTTATCTCACGGTACTTTTTGGAGCCAAAGGAGAAATAAAGCAGTTGAGCAAAGTATGTCTCCCAGATTGACCTCTGCTCCCTCCCTGCAGCCTCTTTTAAAAGCTTTGTATTTTATATTGGAGTATAGCCCGTTAACTGGAGAAGGCAATGGCACCCCACTCCAGTACTCTTGCCTGGAAAATCCCATGGACGGAGGAGCCTGGAAGGCTGCAGTCCATGGGGTCACTGAGGGTTGGACAGGACTGAGCGACCTCATTTTCACTTTTCATTTTCATGCATTGAAGGAAATGGCAACCCACTCCAGTGGACTGCCACGCTGTGCTCACTGCTCTCTTTGGGGGACATATCCTGAAAGCTGGAGGATGAGCCCAGCCTGGAAGAAGGCCTGGCAGAGGTGCCACCGGGGCTGGGCACCGAGTGTGGATGGCTCTCACAGCTGGGTGCAGCTTGGCGGGCAGCAGGGAGGGACGTGCCGGGGGCCAGGCAGGAGCAGCCATAGGGGCAGGGGGCGAGCAGGATGCCCGGCGGGGCCGCGGGGACCCTCACGAGCCTCCCAGGCCCCTTGCTGGGCAGGCCTGCCCCGTCCACACTGGGCCTGCGGATGGGAGGGGGAGAGGCCCCTGCTCTGAGGCTGGTGTGCACGCCCACGGCTGTCCGTCCATCCCACGTCACCCCAACCCTGTAGGGTGGCCCCTGGCTAGCCCAGCGCTCACACGTTCTGATTCCACATCCGTCTGATCACATCTAATAACTGTTCGTGTGGTACCGCCAACATGCTTTCAAATCCTGAACCCTAGGACCGTGAAGAAACCTCTTAAGTTCAGAGGGGGTGACAACGGTGCCCAGGAGGCAGGGTCACGGCGAGGGGCGGGCTGTGGGTGGTGGCCGCTGCAGGACTCCACCTCTGTGACGAGCTGGGAGGAGACAGGAGGCAGGAGGGGGCTGGCCATCTGCCGCTGGCCCACAGGGGCCTGCAGGATGTGGCTCGTGCGGCGTGATCATCTGACTTGTCGAGAGATTCAGAAACTCAACTGAATATCCAAAATGTTCCTGTATTTGAAACAGTGACTTGAGATTTTTTATGAGGAGGCAGGCCAGATGTGTCTGTGAGCTGGGCGAGGCCGGCCAGCCCTCTGCTCGGACTCCCGGGCTGGTGTCTTGGCTGGCATGCGACCTCCTTGGTGGATCCACTCTGGCTCTGGGTTTCATTACTGACCGGAAGTCTCTCATCTGAACAGCTCTTCCAGCCGAGCTTTTCTTAACTCATCTCCTCTCCACCTCTCTCTGCATCGACACAAATTACTGGACAGTGAAATGGGAAAGAAACTGAAGCTAAAATTTATTTTAATTGGGGAACTTCTGCCATTATCCCTTCCAACCACCATTATCATCTTCATCATCTTCCTTTTACAGTTTCATGCCATGCAAACCTCATAGTGCCAGATGGGAGGAAATGAAGCATCATGATGAAACGGGGGAAAATAAATAAAAATGCGAATGAATCAGACGATGCCCAAGGAGAGCCCGGACTCAGAGGAGCTGCGGGCCTGTGTTCAGGCAAGCCGGGGAGCCGTGCCCAGCTGTGCCGTGGCGCATGGCCGGTGGGGACATGGCAGGATCGCACTCCAGCCAGGCCCCCCATGCCCAGGGCAGGGGACGCAGTTCCCTTGTCGCCCAGGAGGCCACACTGCCCAGAGGGAGTGTGGGCACCTTGGCAAGGCCACAACTTGGCAAGGCTGCCCTAGCCTCACAGTTCCAAGGAGCCTCTCCCTCCAGGCCGTGGGGTGCTTCAGGCACTCGCTCCCAAGCCACATCCCCGGAGGCCGCCTCCCAGCAGAGGAGTCAGGCTGAAGGAGCTGCGGACAGGGCCGAGGCTGTGGCTGCCCCCACGCACACACTGCAGGGTGTTCACGGCAAATGAAGGGGCCCTGGGGAGGTGCTTCCAATCCCCGTCCTCACCAGAAGATGACAGACACGGGCCTCCCATCACTGGCTTTCTGGCAGGCCCAGCCACTCGGCAGGGGAACAGCTGATGAGAACATCCATCGGGGCCTCACCCCAGGGGCAGTGCAGCAGGGTGCAGAGGCCAGCACAGTGCCCGGCGTGGGGTGGGGTGGGGTGGGGTGTGCTATCAGTTTGTCCCCAGGGAGGGGGGACATCCCCGTGCCCCTCAGCCCTTCTTAGGGCTGCCAGCTGAGACAGGGCACGCCTGGGACCCCCATGATGGGACCCCAGGGATAGAGACCTGGCAGGTGAAGATCATCAGGCTGGTAGTCCCAGCTGTGGCCGACCAGGACTACCTCAGTGACAGTCACGGGGCAGAGCAGCCAGGCAGACGGCAGACGTGGGCAGAATGCGGCGCTGCAGTGCCAGGCTCAACTCTGGCCACCTGGGCTCAGGGCCCGGGTGTCTCTGCCCCACCTGGGCTCAGGGCATGGGTTTGTCATACACTCAGGAAACAACACCAAAAGACTACAGAGAAATACCCATTTAAATCACTACTAGTTTCTTGTCATAAACTGTGGAAGCCAGAACCCGTGCCGAACAATACTTTTAAAGTACAGAGAGGGAAGAGCTGTCAGCTGAAGTTCTTATAGCCAGTGAAAACATCCTTCAGGATGAAGGCAAAATAAAAACATTTCGATGAAGGAAAACTAAATGCTTCAGCAAGTTCTTCAGGTTAAAGGCAGACAGAGCCAGGTGGAACTGGTTATTCAGGTAAAAGTGAGCACCACCAGAAATCCTAAACACTTGGGCAAACGTTATGTACTTTTTTCTCTTCTTTCTTTTAAATACATAGGAATTCTTTTTAAAAAATTTAAAAATATGTGGTTAATAATGTATATGAGTTTAATATGTTTGACAAGAATAGCAGAAAGAATAGAGGTGGGGCAAATGAAGCCACGTGAGTTCATTTTATATGAAATGATATGATCTTTTAAGTAGATCATAAAAAATTAAAATTATATTTTAATCCCTTAGGTTACACTAAAAAATGTAAAGAAATGTAGGTAAAATGTCAACAGGTCAATTTAACTTACATATGTGGTGTGTGCATATATATATAGAGAGAGCTCGCAAGAGAAAGATAATAGCCAGAGACTGTTACAAGAGACAAAAAAGCAAAATTCAAGTGTATTTGGTCTAGAAGGGACGCAGTTTATGTAGGTGGGTTCAAGTGAATGAACTGAAAAGCCTCCCCCTGCAAACAGTGCGCTTACATTACCGTAGTGGAGTGGTTGTATTACTATCACTCAGTCCAGTTCAGTCGCTCAGTCGTGTCCGACTCTTTGCGACCCCATGAATTGCAGCACGCCAGGCCTCCCTGTCCATCACCAACTCCCGGAGTTCACTCAGACTCACGTCCATCGAGTCAGTGATGCCATCCAGCCATCTCATCCTCTGTCGTCCCCTTCTCCTCCTGCCCCCAATCCCTCCCAGCATCAGAGTCTTTTCCAGTGAGTCAACTCTTCGCATGAGGTGGCCAAAGTACTGGAGTTTCAGCTTTAGCATCATTCCTTCCAAAGAAATCCCAGGGCTGATCTCCTTCAGAATGGACTGGTTGGATCTCCTTGCAGTCCAAGGGACTCTCAAGAGTCTTCTCTAACACCACAGTTGAAAAGCATCAAGTCTTCGGCGCTCAGCTTTCTTCACAGTCCAACTCTCACATCCATACATGACCACAGAAAAAACCATAGCCTTGACTAGATGAACCTTTGTTGGCAAAGTAATGTCTCTGCTTTTGAATATGCTATCTAGGTTGGTCATAACTTTCCTTCCAAGGAGTAAGCGTCTTTTAATTTCATGGCTGCAGTCACCATCTGCAGTGATTTTGGAGCCCCCAAAAATAAAGTCTGACATTGTTTCCACTGTTTCCCCATCTATTTCCCATGAAGTGATGGGACCAGTGCCCTGATCTTCATTTTCTGAATGTTGAGTTTTAAGCCAACTTTTTCACTCTCCTCTTAAATACCCTTCAAGATGGAGTATTACCAAAGATAAAGAAGGAAGTCCGTGAGGACGAAGCAGTCAGTCCATGAGTGGGCATTGCCATCGCAAGTGTGCGGGTGTGTAGTAACAGAGCTTCAAAGCACACAAAACAAAACCTACCTTCAACTGGAAGTGGTTACAGACAATTCCACAGTCATAACTGGGCATTTTAAGATCTTTCAGAAGTGATGAAAGTGTTAGACCAAAAAACAAAAAAAATTTAGTAAAGAAGCGAGTGGCACAGAGCTATCCACCACCTAACTGTATTTAGAGGACACTGCAGCAAACAGCTTCAGCATACACACCCTTTCCAAGTGTACGGCTGCGTTCACCAAGGTGAACTGTATGTTGGGCCACAGAAGCAAGTCATGGTATATTCGAAATAACTGAAATCACACAGAGAATCTGTGTGTATTAAACTCTAGTTAATGGTATATGTGTCAAGGTTTTTAGGGGAAAGTATACTGATGTTTGCAATTTACTTTAAAATGCATGAACAGAACATGAATTAATAGGTGGGTAAACAGATAAATATGTTAATGATATGCAATAAAACAAATATAGCTAACTATTAATAATAGAATCTAGGTGGTGGGTTTACCAGTTCTTATTGTAAAATTTTTTAACTTTGCTATATGTTTGAAAATGTTCATAGTAACAATGGGAAAAAAATTCCATTATTTTTTAAATGGAAGTCTCAGAATACTTAAGACAGTACTGTACATTGTAAATATCTTAGAGGGGGAATTGGCTATGTATTCAATAGTATTTCTCCAACTTATCCATCCCAGGAAACCCCCCACCCCATACCCTTTTAAGGAAGATCTCAAGGAAACAGAAATCCAAGATTCTATTGGTATAGCAGAATAGACCCAACCAAAATTTGTATCAGATAGCCCTGATCCGAGGTGGCTCAGTGGTGAAGACCTGGCCTGCCAATGCAGGAGACGTGAGTTCAGTCCCTGGGTCCGGAAGATCCCCCAGAGAAGTAAATGGGAACCCACTCCAGTATCCTTGCCTGGGGAATTCCATGGACAGAGGAGCCTGGCGGGCTATAGTCCCTGTAGTTGCAAAAGGGTCAGACATGACTTAGCGACTGAACAACAGCAACACCACAATAAGACCTTTATCCTCATCTCTTTGATTCCTTGCTGTGCAATTCCTGTATGTTTCTGTTTCAGCACCTGTAGAATGGGGCCGACAGGTGCATCTGCTTGAGGGATTACTTGGGGATTAAATGGGACCAGAGGTGTGGAGAACCTGCCTCAGTGTCCGGCATTTTGCAGGCAGTTGATGCTCACCGGTGGCGGTCTCCGCTCCGTCCTGACCCAGGAGTGGCGCCTGGAGCTCTGCCTCCGCCCTGCTTTGGTAGCTCTGTTGCAACAGATGGTCCAGGGCCGAGGAGGAGGAACCGCGAGCGCTGCTCAGTGCGTTCCGGGGTCCCGGCGGCCAGGCAGCTTCCGTGTCACCAGGAGTGGTTCCAGCACAAGGGAGAGGCGGGTGCGTGGGCTAGGCTTTGCTGTGGGAGAGCCCGTAGGATCTTGCATGGAAAAGGCAGGCCTGGCAGAGAAGGGTTTTCACACCCTGCATGAGCAAATGGACAGAAATGAGTTTATGATTAGATTGCAGGCTCTCCAAGCCCCCCTTGGCACCTCACCAGCCAGCGTGTTGCGGGGAAGCATGGTGACGTCATTACTGGGACATTGGTACCGCAGGCCCCAGAGGAGACGAGCCGTGTGCACACTCAGGTCGCCCCAGATATTCTGACGCTTTGGACTGAATTAAAGGGGATGCCACCGTTTTCATAAAGCACCGTGTACTCAGGCCCGTCAGCACCCCAGTGGCATGTACCGGGTGGTGACGTGGATCTGGCGCCATGAGAGGCACCGGGCAAAACCACGACGGGTGTTTCTCAGCCTGGGCCGGAGGCAGAGGCGCGAGAACAGCAGAGCAACCAGGGTAACACACCCCAAACCACTCTCGCTTTAAACTGCGTGTTGTCTTGTCCTTCTTGAAAAAGAGAATAAAGTGCTGATTATTCCCCTTAAAAGCCTTCCTCAAAGGACACAATGTTTCTCCAACGAAGTGGGTAGGTTCTGGGGCTCTGACTTCAGCAGTGACCACAGTGCTGAGTACTCGGTCACACACTTGAGGTCTGCTGAGAGAGCGGGTCTGAAATAGTCTCGTTACACCAAAAACAACAAAAAAAGCACAGGCCAACACAATATTGTAAAGCAAATATCCTCCAATAAAAAATTAGAAATATATTAAAAAATATTTATTAAACCATTATGTAGATTCCAAAAGAGAAAAAAACGTGTGTGAAGAGATGGACATGGAGTAACTTGATTGTAGCAATCATTCCACAGTGTATACATGTATCAAAACTTCCCACTGTACACTTTATATAGATACAGCTTTTACTTGTTTGTTCTGCCTCAGTAGTGTGTGTGTGTGCTGACTGGTGTCTGACTCTTTGTGACCCCATGGACTGTAGCCCACCAGGCTCCTCTGTCCCTGAGATTCTCCAGGCAAGAATACTGGAGTGGGTTGCCATTTCCTCCTCCAGGGATCTTCCTCTGCTGCCTCCGTAAAGGTGGGAGGGAAAGAAGGACAGAGGGAAGAGCAAGCTGAGTCTTGTCAGTTCTTCCTCTGCTGCCTCCGTAAAGGTGGGAGGGAAAGAAGGACAGAGGGAAGAGCAAGCTGAGTCTTGTCAGTTCTTCCTCTGCTGCCTCCGTAAAGGTGGGAGGGAAAGAAGGACAGAGGGAAGAGCAAGCTGAGTCTTGTCAGTTCTTCCTCTGCTGCCTCCGTAAAGGTGGAGGGAAAAAAGGACAGAGAGAAGAGCAAGCTGAGTCTTGTCGGAGGCTGGTTTTACCACGCGGTGGCTGGCTGCAAGGTCACACTCCGAGTCTGCACCAAAGGGCTCTGACAGCACAGAAGAGGGGCACAGGCGACCATCTAAGGCCCCGAGCATTAATACCGACGCATCAGTCCTTTCAACGGCAATGCAGTTGGACAGAAACGAGCCCTGGTAGCTCTTCAGGCCGAGTGGCAAGAGAGACCCTGCGTCCCCGATGCGGCACCTATTAAGCCATCAGGGAGGGAGCTGGTCCCACCACTGAGAGGCCCCACTGCAAGAACGCCTTCATCAGGCTCGCCCCAAACTGTGCTTTAACAAAGCGCATTCTTTCCTAATTTCCTTCTCTCTGAGGAATGAGGAGCAGGAAGTGAGCCGTGTCTTCAGGCTCAGAATCAGGGACACACTGTGCTGTCTCTGTAGTCCATAGCGTCAGCTGGCACCGAATTCACGCTCAAAGGGCTCCTGCTCTTCGTTTCGCACCCCTAGGCCTAAAGCCCTGCTCTGTTACTCTCCAGATGTGTGACTAGTAAGTGTGCCGCCGTGTGCCCGGCACCGTGCCAGGGCTCTGCACCCAGCGACGCATCCCGTCTTCACCCAAGTCCCACGAGATCATTCTTTTCTTCTTGCTGCAGAAGCAGCAGCACCTCGGGGGTTGCAGTGACTTACCATGCCAAACGTAGGTGACAAAAGCATGGAAGGCTCGAGTCGAGTAAGCACAACCCGACCCCACGCGATGAGCTTCCTCAGGCGCCCAGCAGCGGGCTTACGTGATGACTCTCCCTGGGAACAGAGAACCAAGAGCATGCCAAGGAAGCACAGCAGGGGCGGGGTGGACAACATGCCAAGAAAATGGAACAAGAGGAAATAGAGGCATGAACGTTCAGGGGTGCCTGCATCGAGGACAGGGCAGGCAAGGACACTGGACAGAGACTGAGGGCCGCTGGGACAGTGGACGTGCAGGGCGATGGCGACACGTAAGAGCCTCACCTCTGCTGTTAACTGAGCATTTCCCATGAACCAGGCCCCGTGCCAAGAGCGTCGGATATAAGAGCAGCGTTGTCAGCCCTCACAAGTACACTCTGTTGTTAACCATGCTTCGGATGCGAAGTAGAAGGCTGAGAGGGCCTGTTTCTTCCCTGTGGGTGGTCCCCCAGGTCACTTGGTCCCCCGCGTGTTCCCCCATCACCTCATTGAGCACCTGAAGTCGAGGGCAGGTCTGAGGTCTCCTGACTCCCCTCTCGCTCCTCCTGCTGCCTGGCACCAGGGAAGGCGCTGGAGAGGGCAGGTGAGGCCTGCTGTCTGTTGCAGGGCCAGGACAGATCGTGTGGGACCCCAGGGCCCCAGCGTCCCTGCACCAGAACCTGCAGGCTGGCCTGGCTCAGAGGTGCAGCCTCGGGGGCGGGAGCATGGGCCCCCCACCCCAGGAGGAGAGCACCTCGCCTTCAGGCTGGCACAGGCCGGGCGGGGCAAGGTGTGCCACGTCACTCTAGAATCATCTCATCTTCTAACCAGACCAGTGACGGTGTGGGGGGGCTTCAGAGCTAAGAGAGCTGGAGAAAGGGGGAGGGGGGATGCAGGGGCACTTCTGGAGGGCCCCTCTGAGGGCGAGGGGAGGTGGCAACATGAGCCCGCCTCCTTGGAGGTGCTGGTGCGCTCCAGACACAGGCTGTCCTGTAACATAGCTCAGTCAACAGGGTCCCCCCCCACAGGAGCTAAAATAGCCCAGGCAATTAGTCCCGACAGCAACCAACACCTCTGTCTGCAGGAACCAGAGTTGCCATAGAAACAGCACAGCTCAGGAGGTGAGTGGACAGGGAAGGCTGGGCCCCTCCACCTGCGAGGCCCCCGGGGATGCGGGCCATCTGGGGGCTGGACTCGGGGGCAGGAGGGGACTAAGGCTGTCTGACGGATGCTTCCGCCAGACCCCTGTCCCAGGTGAACAGCACGCACCTAATGCTTTAGCCTCTAGATCAGCCTGTCCCTGTCGAACCGAGTGAGGGGATGGTGCGAGGCAGGAAAGGGACCCCTGGAGGCTGGCAGCTGGGGTCACGGCCTCCCCCACAGCGACCATGCGGACCCCGCCACGGTTCCTCAGGAGCAAACAGGTGTCATGTGCCCACAGGCCACGCCACCGGTGGCCTCTGCTCAGGGGGAGGATGAAGCCGGGCTGGCAGCCGCTCCTCAGGGCAGCTCAGTCCCGGGGAGGCAGCCCCCTCGGCTCGCTCACTCTCCAGGCCGGATGGAGCGGCCGGGGGCCAGGCCGGACGGGCCCTGCACACCTCTCTGCTCCTTGCGGGCTGAAGCGTCTGCAGACAGAGCCCGCCTGGCGCCCGGGGCCCCCGCCAGCTGTCTCAGCCCATTGTCTCTGGCTGTCCCTTCCAAAGGCCCTGTGGTCCAGTCAAAGGGACCTGCTTTTTCAACTGAACCTGTCGTTTCCCCCAATTTTCCAGCTCCACTGGGTTGGACGGACGCCCTTGTGGGGCTGGAGCGGGCCTGTGGTGGCCACAGCTCCCCTCAGGCCAGGGTGGGGGTCAGTGAAGGAGCTGCAGGCGGGCAGGGACCCAGTGCAGGGAGAGCAGAGCAGGTGTGAAGAAGGCGACCAGGGCGGGGTGCCTGAGGCAGGGGGCAGAGGGGCCGTCACGGGCCCCCACGCCTCCCAGGTTCCAGAAGCCTCCTCACGACACCCTTTTCCTGACCGTAAACCTCATACTTTTTTTTTTGGCCACAACGCTGGACATGTGGGATCTTTGTTCCCTGACCGGGGATCGAACCCGTGCCCCCTGGAGTGGATGCATGGAGTCCTCACCACTGGACAGCCTGGGTAGCCCCCTACCTCATGCTTCTTGAGCCAGTGTGAGTGTGTCTTTGCAGCGTGCCTGTAGTCCTGCTGCTGAATGTTTCCATCTGTGTTAACCACAGTGCCTTATCTCCATGTTCCCCCCATCGTCTCCACGTGGTGAAAGCCGGCCAGTGCAGGAGTCCGTGCTCAGGTGCCTCCACGGGGCTCTCTCCTGGAGCCCAGGGTCCCTGCCTACACCCGTGTCCAGGACTCTCTGCTGCTGTGTGTCTTGTCTTGTCTCCTAGACACAGGCTTTGCAGGGACAGGGCCAACTCCTGATGAGTGTCTGACACCTGATAGCACCCAGCACCTCACAGTTTTCAGTTCAGTCCGTTGGAAGGAAAGGGACGTGTACCCCTTCTTGGAAAGGGTTGCTCCCACCAGAGACACACGGGTTCTGAGGAGCCCACGCCTGCAAAGAGGGCCAGTTCACACGGCCACAGACGCGGTTCTGAATGGGAGCCACCACTCGGCACATGGACCCACCTTCAGGGAAGGGAGGGACTGGAGGGGGACCATTGTCACCCCCTGAGGACGCACCCACTCCCCTCTGCAAGGACATACTGCCCTAGGAGGATGTGCCTGACGGAAAAGACGAGCAGACTCCAGACAACCCGCTGGCCAGCGCCCTGAGGGGCCAGATGCCCGTCTGAGAGGTGGAGGAGCATGCTCCCGCGGAGGCACCTTCTGGGTGGGTGACCAGGGGTTGGGGGCCTTGAGAGGAGAAAGACAGCCCATGGCTGGGGATCAGGAAAGGCTTAGGGGAGCGGCGGCCTTGGCACTGGACCCTGAAGCTCAGCGCTCGGCCGCTGTGGGAGAGGGCACGGGCATCCCAGGGAGATCAGCTGGCTATCTCTCAACAGTTATGCTTGGAACAAACTGCCCTGAACGTCAGGGAATCAGAGCTGGGCCTGCCAGGCACGCTCACACCCCACGGTGGCGCAGAGGTTGGCCGAGGCCCCTGGGCGCTGCCCTCAGGCCTTTACTGCCGCGGGGGTCAGGGTGGCCAGCCTCACCTGTGCTCGCGGCTGGGAAAGAGGACCGGCCAGCCAGGCTGTGGTCCTGGAAGCCCCTGTCCCGGCCTGGGGGTGTCACTGTGCACAGGCCTCGTGGCCGGGACTGTTGGTGTGCAAGGTCCCCTGTGAAGGCCCAGGGCTCCCACGCCCTCACACGTCCAGGGCCCTGGCTCTGGGGTCGCCTCAGACCCAGGCTGTGTGCTCAGCCGTCCCCAGCCTTTTCTTTATTTCTGAATCATATCACCGCTGTTCGGTGCTCCTGTGACGCTTGACAGATTCTCTGTGAATAAAGGGAAAAAATTGCAGCATAAATCATCCGGAGAGTAGCATTTTCTAATTTGGATGGGAGGCAAAACAACTCCGGGTGGTTTTTTCCTCCGTTTTCAGCAGGGTTTCTCTGTCGGGCCCTCGTCGTCTGCTGTGGAGCTGTAAGTCACAGTCCTGTTTCCAGGGGGAGGCAGGTTTGATTCCTCATCCTCGCATTCGTGTTTCCCCTCCTCCCCCACTTCCTGGGACTTGTCATCCTTAATGACTCCGTGACAAGAGGCGACGGTCGGAGCCTCAGTCTTATCAGCGTGGGTGGACAAGTGACAGAGATCACAGCGCCTTCGGTGGGTGGCCTGGCCCGAGGCCGTTGGAGGCGGTTCTGGTTTCACCACCAACGGGACCGTCCCGAGTCCACTGCCCCACCGGGACGAGCAGGCTCGGGCCGGGCTCTGTGCAGCCTTGTGGAAGCTGGGGCTCAGACGCGTTTAGTCTGTGCAGAGAGGAGGGTGTGCTTGTTCCCTTCCGGCTGTGCCGGGCTGAAGGCGGGGTCAGGGGGCCCGCCGCCTGAGCCGCGGGTGTGAGCCAGACCGTCAGAGGGGCGGCCGACCTTCTTTCCGGGGCTCCAGGTGGGAACAGTGTTTGGGAGCTGCAGTTGTGACTGTTAGCCCAGCCATTCCCCGCTGGTGCCCCTCACTCTCCTGCTCTGTGAAGTGGGGTGTGTTGGAGGCAACGCTGTCCCGGTGTGACTGGCGGCCGGTACCTGGCAGTTATGACTGAAATCCTCGCCTTCAGGTCAGAAGGCCGAGCCCTTGAAGTCGCAGTGGCCTCCCGTCACCCCATGCTTGAAATTGTAGACGTGGAGTTGGAGTCGCCTCCTGGCTCTTGCCCTCACCCCCCTGGGGGGTGCATGGTGAGGGGCAGGACTGCGGGCTCGCTTGCTGCGAGGGACAGTGGAGCCATGGAGGGAGCATGGGCTGATCCCACCAGAGCCTCGGTTTCCGCATCTGTGAAAGGGGCATGTAGCGAGGCAGTGGGGGTGCTGCTGTGTCCGCGATGGCTTTATCTCACGTAACCCTGTGTGGCCCCCCCCGCTCCTCCTTCCTGTGCAGGCCCCCCGAGGAGGTCGGGGTCTCCCAGGGACAGCCAGTTTCTGTGGTGGGTTGGAAAGGAAGCCAAGTTCCCTCCTCCGTGGGGCCTAACGCCGGAGGGCCTCTCCCTGGACCTGATGGGTCTAGAGGGGCTGAAATTGTCTTTGAATGTTCATCTCGGCACTGTTACCTTTTTGTCCTTTTGACATCTTGACTGGAAGGAGGGAGGTTATAAATAGCTCTCATCTGTTGCCTTAAAGGCCTGGGCTGCGTTTGCCGCTTGAATGCAAAGCGGGAGCCGTTTCCGAAGCCTTGGTCTAGCCACTAGCTGCCTGTTCCCCACTGTGTCCCCTGCCAGCATCCATCCGGCCTGCTGTGGCCGAGGCTGCTAGGGAGCACTTTGGGAGCGCTCCTAGCCGAGTCCTGCACTCGTGAACGCTGATTCTGGGGCGGCTCCTGCCCTGGCCCATCCTGGGGGTCAGAGCGGAAGGCAAACTCGGGTCTGGGCAGCAGGCTCTGTGCAGCCAGCCCCCCGTAAGTACGACCTTCCCCCTGCATCCACGACATCCAGGTGGTCCCAGAGATAAGGGAAGCGAAGGTGTACCCCTTACCTGCCACCCACACCCTAAGTGTTTGTCTTTGTTGCCCATGCGTCCTGGAGAGGTGTGTGTAGACACACGGGGCCCGTTCATGGCAGTGTTCATGCCCACGGCCAAGTCGAGGACTGTCCCAGGGCTGGGGAAAGCCTCACCCACCAGGAGGTGGTGGTTACCCCGTTTTACAGGTGAGTGTGCTGAGGTTTAGGCCCTCGAGGAGGTCGGAGTGCGTGGTCTGGAGACGAGGCTGGGAAGGCAGCGAGGGGGTCCCAGAGCCTGGTCCCCAGCTCAGCCCGCTTGCAGACATGCCCTGCTGAACTGAGCAGCCTGGCTGGGGCTGTGGTTACAGCAATAGCCCCCTCCGCCTCCCATGCCCGGGTGCCAGGCTGTAGCTTTGTGTTCCTGGAGTTCGAGGCCACCTGCTGAAACCCAGTTGCAGAAGAGGAGCAGAATTATGCGGGGCTGCGGGGACCCACAAATCTGGAAGAGAAGCAGGCAGCCTGATGCTCTGTAAGGAGAGAGGCAGGGGCTGCTGGAGGCGTGGGGAGGGCCGAGCGGCCTTTCTTTGTTTCTCCCCCTCAGATGTGAGACCAGCACTGTGTCTAAGGCTGGCCGTGTTATCAAGTTACTTGGAGGCCCCTATCTCAGCTCACGTCCCTGGACGTCTGCGGTGCTCTGGGGGCTCTAGGTTTTAGGCTCGGGCACTATTGGCAGGTGGTTCCGGCAAGTGGATGGGCTTGGGCTTGGCATCACTGCTTCTGAGAGCGGGTCACCTTTTCCTGTTCTTTTGCGCGGCAGGTGTGACTTTGTTTTGGACACTGCAGACTCTGACTCTGTTCTTTATGGGCCTCTGGAGAGAGCTGATTGTTTGTTCTGGCAGGCAGCCTGTCCAGTGAGGCTCCCTGTGTAAACCCCGCCTCGCCTTCCTGGGCTGGGCGCCGAGATCTCCGCTCCTCCAGCTCAGTCCCCCAAGCCTGTGCTCTGCTGGTCTGGGTCTGTCCAGTGTGACCTGCTAAACCGTTAACAGCTCACCCTGGGTGGTAGCGCTCGCCAACTTCGGGGGTGCAAATACCTCCCCGTGGCCAGATTCCAGGTCCCAGTGTGATCTCAGGGGACACGGGGGCAGCGCAGCCAGCAGTCCCCCTGGGCCCCTCGGGGTCAGGCCGAGATGCTCGTGTCTGTGCTCGGAGCCCCAGCCAGGCAGCCTGGCTTCCGCCCCGGTGGCCAGTGGTGTCCTGTGCGGCCTCGGCTCAGGGCTGAGCAGAACCTGAGACTCAGCTGTGGGCCCCGGGGGGTCACGTCCCAGTTCTGCTTTCGAAGCCTCTGCTCTGTTGAGCTAGGGGGTCCCATTCTCTGGCCCCTCTCCTCTGAGGTTGCCCCCCACTGATGCATACTCTGCCTCCCCCAGGGACCCCTTTTCCTGCACAGAAAGACGGTGTCCCCGTTGGAGTTGGGCCCACGGTGCTGCTGCCTGGAGGTCCATAGACTGGCCATGGCCACTCTGGGGAGGAGGCGGGCGGGGCGGCCCCCACCCCCACAGTGGCCCCCTGCCATGCCCTCCCTCCATGCGGCGTCCTGCTCCGCCCACAGCCCCCCGCCGTGCCCCCCCCCCCCTCCGCGGGGCCCTTGGGGGCTGCCCCTGTTGCCAGTCCAGACTTCTCCTCGCAGTCAGTGGGCCGGGCGGGCTGGCACGTGAGGGCCCAGGGGTCTGGGCGTGACTCCAGCCTTCGGTCTCACCCCCCTGGGCTCCTCATCCTCATCGCATCATTCAGGTTCTCAGAGGCAGTTTTGAGTAACTCATTCAGCAAACTCTTGTGGAACACCTAAGTTCTAGGTCTATGAGAGACGTGAGACAGCTTCCTCCCTCTGTGAATTCATGGTGGTGTGTGTGTGTGTAACAGGCATGTGAGCCAAGCAGGGTCATGAGTGTGCTTAACCGTCTGTTAGATGGCAGGCACAGGGGTCAGGGGTCGGGGTAGGGAGGGTGCACTTCTCGTGGGGAGGAGGGGGAGCAGGTCAGAGTGGGCGTCATGGAGCTGGGCCCTGGGCTCTGGGCTAAGGCGCGGCAGGCCCCGGGGCAGGGGCGTTGGTGAACCAGCGGCGGTGTGTGGGCCTGGACCGTGGGGCCCTGCACACCCTCCTGAGGAGCTCGCATGCTCTGTGCCCCCCTGGTGCCCTCTGCTCCCTGTGGCCCGATCAGCACCAGGGGGTGCTGTCCCTGGCGGGGTGTGTCTCCAGGAAGCCCTCCTGCCTGGAGAGCATCCTGGCTGCTCAGCATGAGGCCCGAGACCTTTTTAAACATCAGCGACTCACCCTGATGTTGCCCTCCGTGTCCTCATTTTTACAGCAAGAAAAGGCTGCAAAAGGCCAGACCATTTCCTGGGATGGCCCCGACATGGGCAGAGGTGGGGCCGTTTCCTGGGATGGCTCCGACATGGGCAGAGGTGAGACGCGAGCCCGGTTCTCTGTGTCTCCGAGGCCCGAGGGCCCTGTCGGCCCCCTGCACTGACTCGGGGGTGAGAGGCTGGCCACCCTGCGGTGCCCTTCCCAAGCTGGACACATGCGCGGAAATCTGAACTCCTTCCTTTCCTGTTTGCTTTCCTCATCGCGTCTAGGAAGTAGGGCATTTAGATCAGGATCGATGAAACGTGTCATTAGGTGTGAAAACACCTTTTTGCTAATGGCATCTGGCTTAGTAATGATTGAGGCGTTTTGTTAAGAAAATGGAGATGTTTCACTGCCTTAAAATCAATCAGCTCCTGGCCCCCTCGGGGAGGTGGTGCTTCAGCCACACGAAAGGCTTTTGGGGTGACTCCCAGTTGGCCCTGCGTTTTCTTCCAGGAAGGCGAGGACCGGCAGGCTGTGTCTGTCCCCGAGCACTGTCAGGTGGGGAGGTCTCTTTTCCAGGCTGGCTGCGGGGAGCACAGCGGCCCCAGGGGAGGCATGCTGAGGGTGAGCTTAGCCGGGGGAGACTGGGGTGCGGAGAGCGGTGTTCAGTGTGGGCACAGACGGGGAACGGCAAGATCGTTGTGGTGCTGGCAGTAGGAGGCGGGTGGGGCCCCACGAGAGCAAGCCACAGAGACAGGTGTGGTCCCCAGTGCCCAGACAGGCCACAGAGAAATCCACGCCAAGGCCTTTCCATGGTGTCGGGGTGGCGGGAGCGCTGTCTTGCTGTCGGCTTTGGCGCAGTCACGTGAAGAGGTTAATCAGAAGAGCTGGTTGTTGACATAATGAGGGCTCATGTGGGTGTCTCTGGAGTGAAGGCCCGGGCCCCCACTTTCTCCCTGCTTCAGCATCACCCCGACTTCACTAGGCTGAAGCTCACGGGCTGCCACCCTCGCCCCCTGACCATGGCATCCCTCACGAGCCCGGGGGCAGCTGGGGAGCCTCAGTTTCCCCACTGGAGCAGACAGGAGCGACAGTGCTGCGCTCAGGGGCTGCCTGGGGTCCAGTGGGAGTGAGGGCTCAGCTCAGCTCAGCACATCAGGTGGCCTGAGGGTAGTGCCCGGCCCAGGAGAGGGCCAGCGCGTGGTAGGGATTGCTGCCCAACACCCGGGCCTCAGAAAGAGTTCTGACCTTCCGCAGACGTACTCCAGTTTTTGCTTCGTCAAGGAGTCTCCCCTGATGATATCTCAGTGTTTGTACACGCGTTGTGTGTGTGCACTACCTGTTGGTGCTGTTTGCACATACATGATAACTGGGCAGTCTCCAACTTGTAAATCCCTCTGGGAATCCCATGCCCTAGACATTCTGCTGTTCTGATGGCAAGTGTGGTTTGCATTTGGGCCACCGCACTAGCCTCCGTTCAGGTCTCTTCCCTGTCTTCAGCACCGCCCCCCTTCCTACCCCTCCCCTGGCTGCTGCCTTCCTTCTGGTAAACCTCCTTGGCCCCTTTGTCTAAAGCAATCTCTGGAAGCTCTAGGAAACCAGTAGGCAAGACATCAAGGGTGTGTTCGAATCCACTTTTCTTAGACTTCGTCAGCGCTCACCACCCCCACTTCCAGTTCTGTTCTCTGGATAAGCTGCAGCCCTTCAGAACCACGGCCACTGACGTACAACCAAGATCCGAGTCCTGCACATGGGGTGTGGGGCGCTGAGGGGAGGCCGGGGTAGAGATCTGGGCCCTGCACGTGGGGTGCGGGGGGCTGAGGGGAGGCCAGGGTAGAGTGACGTCATCAGGTCGCCAAAACTAGAGCCGGGGAGTGGGCAGGGCCGGTCCACACAGCCTGCTGCCCAGGCCTGGAGGGCAGGGGAAGGGGGTCACAGGCCCGGGGTGTGGACAGACAGGGAGTGAGAAATGCTGGAGGGGAGCAGCTGGGAGCTGGCCTGCATCTGGTTTGGGGTACCCAGTGGAAGGAATCGTGTAATAATATTGATGCGAGAACTAGGATTTCTGAAAGGCTTTCTTATGAAGAATACGCTGTCCAGATTAATCCACAAATCACCCCTTATAGCCCAGTCATGTGCTCATACAGGTGACAAACCGGAGGGTTACACCACTCAGGACGCTCCCCGGGGGCTACCCCGTGTGCTGGCTGGAGAGCAGAGCCCGGCAGAGGAGGCTCACAGCCATCGGGACCCCACCGTGGGGACTGGTTGGCATCTGCCGGGCACCCGTGAGCCTTTCCTGGACGGGGTGTGCGGGGAGGAGGCTGGGCTCCACGGGCACAGGGCTGCGTCCCCCTGCCTCCCAGAGTGCCTGCCCCTCCGTCCTCTGCGGCCATACGCGTGCCGCCGAGGGAGCCCCAGGTTCCTCTTCTGTAGGATTCGGACACTGACAGCGATAACGTTTATCAGCAGGCTGGTTGTGAGAATTAGAGAGAGGTGATTGTCGAGAACCCCGCAGAGAGCCTGCCCTCAGGAAGGTCTCAGTGGTGAGGGGACCCCGCCAGGCGCGCGTGCACCCCGGATGCCCCGCCCCTGCCTGTGCCCCTCCCTTCCGTGTTCCCCAGCTTAGGGAAGGGCAGGCACACACCCTGTAGAAGGCAGGATATCTGCATCCTGACGCAGAAGGATTCCTGGTCCCCAGACACCAGTTGCACAGGGTCGTGAAGGTTCAGCTCCACTTAACAGGGGCATTTTTATCAAAGGGAACTTTTATTTCCTCGGAGGCTAATTGAAGACTGTTGGCCTTCAGCAAATGCAGTGAATTTCATTTACCTTTGAGACTGGTGGGGTACCAGGGTCCTCGCACCACGCTCTGATGGCTGTAGCTGTCTGATCCATCTGTAACCGTTCCACAGAAGCTATTTCAGGGCTCTTTACCTGCTGGTTCTTGTGCTTCTGATTAGCTTGATGAGGGAAACTGCCGTGGTCTGTCTTAAATCCAGATGTCAAAACACTTCCATGGATTTCTCCCGAGTTCTTTCTTCAGCAGCATGCCAGGGGAAAGTCTGCCAGAAATGGGTTTGTTTCCCTCTTGCTCTTCGCGTCCCTAGAGCTGGGGCTGGGCCTGCGAGCTCCGCACCGCTGTTGGCCAAGTGGGTTTCGACCACCCCCCGCCTCTACCGCAGCCTGCACTCCTTGTCCGACCCGCGTGAGACCCCGGGGAAGCCTGCCTTCTCCCTTTGGGCTCTTGGACCGAGGCCCTGGGCTTTCGCTTCCAGGCAGCATCCCTGCCAGGTGTCACCTGGGCGGGAGGTGCAGCGCCTCCCCTGCGGATGCTCTGCGCACACAGGGGGCCCCCGGCCGCCAGCCCCACCGCTCTGCCTCAGTTTCCCCATCCACTCTGTGAAGGCAGTGAGGCCACTGGAAGGGTGGCGTGTGTGCCAAGAGCAGGCTCTCAGTAAACTTCTCCCTCTGGGGCTTCCTTCTCCTCTGTCTCCTCTGGTGTTTAAAAAAATGTCCCTTTCTTCTTAAAACACACTTCTGACCTCGCTTTCCGCATGGGTCCACCTGCCCAGCAGAGCAGGGGATGTCCCCCGTGAGTCTCCGTGGGCTGGCTCTGCTTACCCCTCCAGCCGCATCCCTGGAGCAGCCAGCCCGGTGTCCCCCCTGGGGCAGCCAGCCCGGTGTCCAGGGTGCGGAGTTGGGAGGGTTCACGCTCTACCACGTCACGCCCTGTGCCACGTGTGACAGTCTGAGGATCCTGGAGGCTCCCTCCTCACCTCCGCCTGACTCCCAGCCTGAGCAGCCTCAGGGACGTGGGCAGCGCCAGGCGCCCCCTCTCTAGGCCACACTGCACCGAGGTCCTCGGGTCCTAACCCTTGGCACACTCACCGCAGCCCTCCCAGCCTGTCTTCCCCTGGTCTACTTTCCCCCAGGATCCTGCAGCTCCCAGGGAGGGGCCCTGCTTCAGGTTCACCCGCCTCCCTGCATGCTGAGCAGGGCGTGGGGCCCACAACGTGCTGGCCACTCTCTGAGCACCATCGTCCCGGCGTGGCTGGTCCCACATCTGCCCTGGGTCTGACCCGGGCAGCACCCCGCTGAACCCCAAGGCTGCCCTCAGCATGTTCTGTCCTTGCACCCCGGGCGGAGCTGCGGGGTAAGGCGACGAGGGGGCAACGGCGAGCATCCCGTCAGCATGGGTCCCTTGGGCACAGACGCTGACCCGCAGCGGCCGTGCAGGACCCCGACGTGGTCGGGATGATGGGGCTGCCAACCAGGACCCTGCCAGTGCCCTCGCCCTTAGGTTCAGGCACGTCCTCTGCACAGGTGATGGGAGAGAAGCGGGCACCCGACGGGGACGCTGCTGCTTCAGCGGTCCCTCCCTGGCCAGCACGTCACTCTGGAGGACTCAGAGGAGCCCGAGAGGGTGTCATGCGCCTGCTTTTCACTTAAGGCTGTGTGGTGGCCATGGACCGGCTGAGCCCACAGAGGCTGCCGCCCTAATCCAGCTCCCCGGGATTTTCCCAGCCCACGTGGGCTGGGCACGGGCTGTGGGGAGAAGCCGGGACTTGCAAGCAGCTCGTTTCCTGTTCCAGTTGGCAGCGGGCAGGCACAAACCCTGAGGGTGCTCTGTGGCCGGGTCCTCACTGGGGTTAATGCGTGTCCCCTCCCAGGAAGCCCCAGGCCCCTCTCATGGCTTCCCAGGGTGGGGGCTTCCAGTGGGTGACCCGTCACAGGCTCCCCTGGTGCAGAAGGCAGAGGTGGGCAGAAACCAGGCCTTTCAGACTTCTGGGAAAGCGTCTGATTGGTCTTTTGATCTCAGTATAGACCTCCCCAGAGTTGTCAGAGAGGAGCGTTGGAGGAAACCCCAGGCTCACCCTTAGAGACCCAGAGGTCCAGGGGACTGCTGACATGGTTCCTGGCGCTCACCAGAGAGGGGGCCTTGCCTGGGGTGAGCTCGCACCGAGCCGGGGGCACAGTGGGCTCTGTGAGTAGGGCATTGCAGGGAGCGGAGAGAGGGGGTACGGGAAGCCGGGCCAGCGCTGGGGGACCTCCGGGAGCGGGGGGCCGTGAAGGATGCGGGCTGAGGACGCAGTGGCTTGCTTGCACATTGGTCTTGGGGGAACGTTCTCTGTGATCACAGGAGAGTGAAAAGAATAAATGAAATACCAACGCCTAGCATTTATCTTACCTTTTAGTTTTTGTAAAATGTCTTTATAAACGCTTTCCTGTTTGGACCTCAATCCATTCTAGCAACATTTTTTTAACCACCTCCCAAAGTAATTGCTATAATTTTGAGCATTAATGATATGCCAAGTGGTCCAGGTTCCCCACAATCCTGACTGACCCCAGCCTCACGTGCTCATTTCACACGTGAAGAAGCGGAGGCCTGGAGACACCAGCCTAACCTGCCTCTGGCCGCCAAGCTCCCAGGTGACCAAGGTGGGCTTAGAATCCAGCTCTGGGTGGCTGCAGAGCCTTAGCTCCTCCGTCCACACAGTCTTCCGTCCTGGAGGAGACGCTTCAGTCAGTGACCCGCCCTGGGCCCCACGTCTCGTCAAGAGCAGAGTTAAGCTTGAATTCCCTGCCTGCTGGGGAGTTCATCCCTCCCCTTCCTGCTGCATGGCAGGGATCCGGCAGGCCAGCCAGCCCTGCTTAGATGGAAGGCTCCTCCTGGAGAAGGCCCAGCAGAGAGAAATCAATTAAAGGCGACCCCAGGAGGCAGGGATCCAGGCCTCACTCTGCTTCCCGCGGGTTGTGGGGGGCAGCCGGCAGCTCGATGGCATTAAGAGTAAATCTCATTTTATTAAGCACTGTCTTCTGAGCGGAGGACACTACTTACAGGCCCCCAAGTAGTCGTTCATCTGCAGAAATGCAAGGAAAGGGGGTTGTGCTTCCACCGAAACGTTGGCTGAGATGGAAGGAGATGCTGCTGACACATGAGAGCTGGTGTCTCTGGACGTGAGACGTGTCACTTCGTTTGTGGTCCTCTAATACAGGATAAACACATATCAGTTTTACGCAGGAGGCGTCGGGTTCACGGAAGGACTCGGAGGCTGCGTGTCTGGCTGTGGTGGAAGTAGCCGTGGGCTAGAGGGGGCTCAGCGGAGTCTGGCTGCCCTCAGGGAGGAGGTGGACAGGGCACTGGGGATATCAGGGCATGATGACAGAGGGAGGTGCCCCAGCCAGCCTGAAAGGTGGGTGGGAGGCAGAGAAACTGGGTCTTGGGGGTGCCTTGGAGTCAGGGTTCCCTGGAGGAAGTTGTGAGAACTGGCCAGGGCAGCCTTTGAGCCTTTTGAGGGCCCTGGGAGAGCAGGTCCTCGTGGGTAAGAGGTCTGTTCTCCCTCAGCTCACCCCTCTGGAAGGTGGGCGCCGGGCCCTAGGGTCCCTGCGTGGATGGCCAGGGAGCACGTGCACAGGGGGAGTGTGATGGGTGCCACGCGGGCCTCTGGTCCTGTCCTCCTGCAGAACTGGCCGGCCCCTTGCCCGCGATCACACCATGTGGTCACTCTTCGGAGAAGCTGTCTCCGTAGCAAGAGGCCATGGCTGCCTGGCAGCCCCTCCAGCCCCCACCCTGGCCTTGGCTGAACTCACAGAAAGCCCATCAAGAGGTGGGTGGGCCCTTAACCACCTCCAGCTCACAGGTGAGGAACTGGAGACCCAGACAAACGGAGCACCCTGAGACAGAGTGAAGGGGGCTGGGACCTGTCAGACGCTGGCGTCGGCTCAGCCTTCCCCCTACGAGTGGACCCCAGCCTGGGTGGGGGCAGCGAGAGGGGGGCCCTGGCCCCCCCCGGGCGCCTGCCGTGTCTGAGCTTCCCCGACCCCGCCCAGTGCCTAGCACTTAGCTACATCTGCCAGGTGTGTGCCTGGAGCTTGCAGGGCAGGGACGCCTCTGCAGATCCCCACCTCCATGCTCACCTGCTGCGGGCCCCCCAGCCCGGGTTAGGAGTCCTCTGCCCTGTCTGCTCTCCCTGTGGCCTTGGGCAGGTGGTGGGTATGAGGATGGAGGGAGACGGTGGTGGTGAGGCAGGTGCCGGGTGCCCGTGGGTGCTGCCAGTCTCACGTTTGGTGTGATCCCCGATGGCGCTTTGATTCTTATAATACAGTGTATCTTCTCTTCAATTAAAAATGATAACAAGGAAGCTTTCTTTGAAACCATAACTGATCTACGAGGCTTAATGAGAAAATGATCGTCTTGGGTGTGAGCCAGGAGTCAGTGTTGATGCCATTTTCCTGTCTGCCCCAAGTTCTTCTCATTGAGGATGAATGACTCCGGAAGACCGGCCTCCTCCCTTCCACTTGGCTAGTACTTCATTATAAACCAGAGACTAGGCTGGTGTTCTGCATAGTCAAACAGATTCCCGAAGGATGCACTACATAAATTTAGAATACCGTCTTATAACTATCAATTATCTCCCAATGAAAGTTCAATTTAATTATACATGGATAGTCCTTCTAAATCCGACTCCTTGATTTGTATTTAAATGTCATCATTATGACTTCCCTGGCGAGGTTATCAGCTGTTCAAAGGCTGAATCATATGGTATGGTATTTAAAAAAAAAAAAAAAAAAACCACCACTCTTTTTATAGACTCCTCAGAAATCACAGCACCTTTTTTTAGTGCCAGCTCTTAACTATTATTGTCACATGTGGCCATAAAATTAAACATGAAAATTGGCATTCCATAGTAGTATTAGTTTTATTTCCCTCTGACTCGGCAAAGATGAACAGACTCAAATAGCGGTGGGGACTGTCTGGAGCGGAGGCTGCAGAATGTGCTGGGATGCTAGGTCAGTATCAGAACCGCATTCAGGTCTGAAGCTCTTGCATGAGTGGCTCGGGTCACTTCTTAACTGCCTGGCCCCTCAGCCTCCCCGCCTCCACGTATGGGACGCTCTGTGTGCCCGGGCCTGGCTTCCAGCCCCTTCCTGGAGGACATGAAGGACGGTGGTGAGGCTCAGGGCCGTGCCCAACATCCAGGTCGACAGAGATGTAGAGTAGTCTTCGGGTCCCAGAGTTGCCATCCTGGCTCCAGGATTCTAGGCTAGGTGCCCCCTAGGTGAGTCACTCAACTTCTGGTACCTCGATTCCATCATCCGTGCAGAAGAAGGGTGCTGCCTTTGAGACATTCGCTGCATGGTGTGCCCTGGGGCTGCTGGAGGGAGAGTGATGTTGTAAATTTGGGGAGTGGGGTGGCCTGTGGCTGGCGGGCTCTGCAGTCACCAGGTCTGTGTCTTCCACCAGCTCTGAAAACCAGAGGAGCAAAGATCATTTCCTTTTAGGTCCTTGGCCTGAGCAAGGGAGAGCCAGAGAAAGCAAAAATCAGGGCGGCTGCGTCTGAGCGCAGGCTCCCAGAGGCGCTGCCAGCTCTGTGCCTTTGGGCAGGTGGCTTTCGCTCACAGAGCTTCATCGCATCTGTGAAAGGAAGCACATCACAGCATCCTTAGGCCGCCGTCATAGAAAGATGAATACGTATTGAAAACACCTAGCCCAGGCTGGGCACGTGGTAAGCGTTTGTTGCATTTCATTTTTTCCCCTCTCCTCTTTTGTGGGCACACCTGGCTGTGCATTTCTTAAGGGTGGTGGTGGGTGATGTAATGTGATGCTTAGGCTCAGTCCGAAATTGTTTGAAAGAGCCTCCCCCCACCCCACCCCTCCCGCCCCACTGGCCCAGGCAGTCACAAATATAATCCCAGTGGTCAGTGTGCAATCTGATCTATTCTGATCACAAGTCTTCTGAGAGCGGGCCTCTCTCTCCACTTTGCATTTGGCCAGAAGAGAGCTGGGTGTCGGGACGTGTCCACACCCACCTGCCAGGTAACAGTTACTGGTTCCTTTTGAGTTACCAGATGAGGAGACTGAGTTTGTCCCCTTTAGTGAAACTTAGGATGTATTCTGACCTTTGGTTTGAAGAGAGCACTAGTTTGCTTCAGGCCACCTTGGAAGTGAGGGAGTAGGAAGCAGTTCTGCTCAGTGGGCATTCGAGGCACTCCAGCTATACCCACAGGGGAGAAAGAGACTACTGGGCAACTCCTGAAGAAGTGTTCAGCTTCAGGAGTAGTTCAGACCTGCAGACTGAAACATCAGCGAAGCAGCAGCTTGCCTCTTACTGGCATAGATTTGAAACTGGATCATCATCAGTATCGGCCAGGGTGCAGAGAGGGCCGCCCCCACCCCGCCCCCGGCTCTGTTGAGGGCACGTGCTCGGGGAGAACCTCCTTGAGAAGGGACTTGTTCTCTGCCTCTGGGCCTAAAAGGCTTTCATACCCCCACATCAGTAATTCCACCTCTCGAGGTGTACTCTCACACATAGCCGTAAATGCAGCGAGGAAATTTAAGCAGAAAGATGGTGGTTATGTCTTTTTTTTTCACCAATATATTTTTTTAAAGAATGCAAAATACCTGAAAAGTATGAAAAATAGGGGAGCTGGTAAAATTATGATACAGCCGTGTGATAGAATCTTCTGTAGACTGATCTTCAACGGTGTGGAGTTGTTCATCTCATATTAACAGAATAAAGCGAGCCTTAAAATTGTGTGTACACGTATGTGTGTATGCATATATTTAACACTTTTATGACTTACACATACACTTATGTAATGATTTGTTACATTAAAATAGGAACACTTCGGAAAAGAAGACTATAGAATCCATATATCAATCATAAGGGCATAAGATTCTGAGTGCTTTTCCTTTTGCATGCTGTTCTCTGTTTTCTAGCTTTTTGCAGTAAGCCTATCTACTTTTGTAATCAGAAAAGAATGGTAAAAAGGTAATTTTTTGAACGTGGTCCTTGCCCTGAAGCGCACTGTTTCTGTGCTTACACTGAAGTGCCCCTAACTCTGGCGGCCGACCCTTAATCGCTCTCGGCCAGAGGCTGCACATTGACCGGTATCCCAGTAATTCTTTCCAAGCGCTCAAGGCCTCTTCCTCAGGTTTACTTTGCTATTTATACGCCCTGAATACCAGCTCCTGCTTGTTAAAGACAGAAATCGCCAAAGGCCCATTAGTGCCTGCTGGAGTTCAGGGGAATATTTCGGCCACCGCACAGACTATGAATTAAAAGAAAATGCCTACTGTTATCTGTTGACTGGCAGTCATCTTGAGGGCCTGACACGAAGGAGCCGCCCTTTCTCCCCTTCTCTCTACATCCCTTCATGTAGCACATTTTTGTTGAGTACCTACTCTGTCCCTGACTTTGTGCTAACAGGTAGGATTTCAAACATCAGTGAGACCCAGCCAGCTCCCAGCTGTGTGCATGTCAGGACCATGGGCAAGGGAGGGGAGGCAGCAGGCGGTTAGAGCCTGACCGCCTCCTACAGACCAGGAGCTGTCTCAGCAGGAGACACAGCTGAACGTGGATGCAGGTATGGGGCAGGCAGCGGTGGCCTGGGTATTGCTGTTTAGTGACTCTGTCACTCCATGGACTGCAGCACAACAGGCTTCCCCGCCCTTCACTATCTTCCGGAGTTTGCTCACTCATGTCCATTGAGTCGATGATGCCATCCAACCATCTCATCCTCTGTAGCCCCCTTCTCCTGCCGTCAGTCTTGCAAAATATCAGGGTCTTTTCCAGTGAGTCAGCTCTTCGCATCAGGTGGCCAAAGTATTGGAGTTTCAGGTTCAGCATCAGTGCTTCCAATGCATATTCAGGGTTGATTTCCTTTAGGCCATTAGGGAAGGATCTTAATTCACTGTTCATTTCTTCTTTGAACTGGTTCCTGCAGTGTGCCAGGCAGGCACAACTCTGGGCCCGGAAACACTGCTAAACAAGACAAGAGCATCTCTGCCTTCAGGGAGCCGAATTCTGATAGGATTGATAGACAGCTCACAAATCCAGAAGTAAATATTTGCAGCTCGTGGTACATGGTGTAGCAGAAATAGATTGAATACTGCCCTGGAGAAGGCGAGGGCGGTGAGAGAGAAAGCTGCTGCAGAGAGGTGGTCTAGGAAGGCCTTTCTGAAGGTCTGATCTAAAGGATGAAAGACTCCAGCCGTGCCATGGGTCAGGCGAAGAGCATTCCCACATAGGGAGCCATGGCACAGAGGCTGAGTCACGGGATGGAAATTGCCCTAGGATTAAGAGTGTGGGCACCCAGGGTGTGAGACTTGGCAGAAACCTGAAGGTGGGGGGGATCTTGGGCGCAGGGGCTGCAAGTGGGCAGGCGGGGTGCTTTGTGGCTGGTGGGGTGCCATGTGGCTGGCGGGGCGCAGCATGTGGCTGGCTGGGTGCGGCATGTGTGAACAAGCCAGTCTGGCGGAGAATGAAGTTTGAGGTGACAGGCAGGGCTCTGTGTTGAGTCTACAGTTCCCACTGGGCTCTGGGGCCTCAGGGCTGAGTAATTGCCAGCCCGCTCTGCGATTTTCCCTTTGGTTCCTGTCCGCTTTATCCTGTTCCAGAACCCAGATTTCTTTCTGGGGTTGGACTCGCTGACTCTGTCTTTCGTGCTAAACTGTGTTGAACCAGCTCTGAAGCCAGTGCCGCCCTGGGAGTCAATTATTTCATTTTCTTGGAGCAACTCCGTTATGAATTACTAACGATAATGATTCATTCTCCTGTTTCACGCTGGCATGTGCTGATTCCCCGAGAGCCCGCAGAAGAAATTGCCGTCCTGATTCAGCTTCTGCTGTGTTTCCCCTTCTCTTAGAATGGCCATTCAAGTGGACAAGTTCAACTTTGAGAGTTTCCCAGAATCCCCTGCGGATAAGGGGCAGTTTGCAAATTCCAAACACCTGGAGGAGGAGAGGCAGGAAGCCCGAGGCCTGGAGATCAACAGCAAGCTGGACATCCACTGGACCATCATATCCTTTTCCCAGACCCGAGGAGCCCAGAGGGGTCAGCTAGTGAGCACTGGGCACAGGTAACTCAGGAGTGGTCTGGCAGGGAGATCCGGACAGAGAGCAGACATTTTCTCACCTCTCACCGTGTCCAGGGCCCCAGGAGGGAAGATGAGGAAGGGCCTGCTTGGAGCGGGGGCTGCCCTTGGCTTGGGTCGCCTGTTTCTTGTCAGCATTCAGATCTGTGATAGTGACAAGTACTGACGGCTACCTGCCATGGCTGGGCTGGAGGGCTTCCACTCACTGATAGTTGAATGCAGGATGCGGTTGTCAGGGAAACTGAAATTGGGTTGAACAGCTTAGCAAGGCGCAGAGATGCCATTTTGAAAAACCTGGGATGGGAGCAGTTTAGGAGACTGTTATAAAGGTCAGTTTCATAAAACAGCTGGCCCTGCCCTGAGCTTCAGAGCAATGCCTGGCTCATGGTTGACACTCAGTTGGATGAGTGGGAATCTGGGGGAACCCCAGGTTCCCTAGGTTCTGTGTTTCTTCAGCAGTCTTCACCGAGTGCCTGCTTTGGGTCAGGTGTACGGTGAGCCACCTGAGAGGTGGAGATGCAGAGATGAGGCCTCACGTGGTTGCATGGTCTTGAAAGGGGTGGAAGTGCTCTAAGGATTAGATGCACGGCAAATCCCATGGACAGAGGAGCCTGGTGTGCTGCGGTCCATGGGATGGCAAGAGTTGGACATGACGTAGGGACTAAACAGCAACAACAGGGACAGAGCATTGGGCCGAGTGCTTCATCAGAGGAGCTGCTGGGGGCAGCGCAGTCAGGGAAGGCTTCACAGAGGAGGTGACATTAGCGTGGGCTTTTTAAAGGTAAGTAGAAGCTTGTCAAGGGGCAAAGGGTGGAAAGTGCCCTGCAGTGCTCCGGATGTGAGAGGATGGCTCTCCTAGAGCGTCTTCCCAGGAGAGGCAACTCTGAGGGGACTGTCTGTTATTTATTGGTATCTCGTTCACACACTGATTCTGTGGAAATGGGATGGCTGCAGCCTGTCATGTGGTCTCGGATCATTCCAGACCATCTTCCTGGTTTCTGGAAACATCCTCGGGCTGCAGGAGGCACGGTTTCCAGGACGGAGGCCACTTCCTTCACGCCAGCTCACGTGAATTTGAGCTTCGGAGACCAGACCTCTGTCTCCAAGGAGCTTGTGAAAAAGCGCTGCAGATGGATGGCTTGGGAACCAGACGCTAAAAATAGAGCGTCCAGGGACTCATGGAGGGAGCCGGGTGCACATCGTGGGGTTAGGCGTTTGTCGCCTGTGGAGAGAGAAGTAAAACGGCCAGGACCACGGCGTTGCCCTTCCCGAGGTGCCCTGCATCTCAGCAGAGTCAGGGTCAGTCAGCTGGCATGTTTGAGTGAGCAGGGCCAACTCAGCCTGAGTCCAGCCAAGGACCTGCTTGGGCGGGGTGGCCAGCGCAGTGCTCACCTGCCCACCAGGGGGCCCTGAAAGTGCTCTTGACCCCTTGAGGGGATGGAGGTGCAGGGAGGAAGGAGGTGGTCAGCAGTCAGTGCTCAGCTCTCGTGTCTGCGTCCTGACACTGGAGCCAGGAGAGGCCCCCCTGTGTTGAGGAGGCTCCGCTCCTCCTGTGTGGGGTCTTCGTGGGGGTCCCCGTGTAAGCAGGGGGCCCTGCCCCTTTTCAGAGCCTTAGCTTCCCCCAGGAGCTGCTGCAGAGCCTGGCCCACTGGGCTGGGGGTGATCCAGTCCGCACTCGGGGAGGAGGGCACAGTGTGCTTGGGGGACCCAGAGGGAAGGGGGTCTCATCACGGAACCCACAGAGACTGGGCCTTGCTGGGAGCAAGGACACACAGCAGCACCTGTGAGCGTGGCTTCCTGGGCGCTGACCTGGGGGCCCACCTGGTCCTGCGTGCCCGCACCCCAGCTCCCACTGCATGTCTCACCTGTCTTGCTGATGCAGCTGCCTCCGGGTTCCTGCAGAGAAACAAGGGGAGCTGGTACTGAACCGTCAGCCCCACTCGAGCCTGTGGCCCTTGCCTCCTAGTAGGATTATGGTGACCATCAAAAACGCTTACATTGTTTTATTGAAAACATACTGAAATGTTTTGGGGTTTCTCTCCTTTCAGCCTTGATTCTTTAAAGAAGCTGACTTCCCTATTTTGCGTTTCGATTAGTAATTCATGCAAGCAAATCCTTATTGGATGCCCACCAGGTGCCAGGCACACCTGTCTCCTAGCTTTACTGATTGGAAGGCCGTCCCCACAGGGGATTCGAGTGACGAGAATTAACACTGTGGACATCTCTTCCCTCTGCGCTCCCCTCCTGTCTGGTAATGACATCTGGCATGGGACGAAGAGCAGACTTTCGCTATTGTAAACCTAAATCCAAGCAGATGGGAAGACCAAAGATGGAATTGCCTAATTATTTCATTATGCATTTTGATATTTTCTCAATATTTAGACTTCATAAAAAAGTCGAGCCTAATTTGACACCCATCCACGGTGATAAAAATGGCCCATATGTAAGCCTGTACGGCTGGATAGACGCGTTTTAAAGGAAACTGGGCTCTCGCGGTAGGTGTGTGCACACCTGTCTAGAGAATACCTGCTACACCCAGAAGAGCCCAGGGGACGCCGGGAGCTCGCTCTCTGCACGCGGCTCACCATCTGTGTGCCTTGTGTCCGCGCCTGGGGGCGGGCAGATGCAGAGGTGGGCGCTCAAGGCGCAGCCCTTGTGGGGTAAGACGGAGCTTTCCTCTGGTGGGACTGGCCTGCCTGGGTGTTCCAGACCCGCCGTGCACTGTGGACCCGAGTCGCCCCCTGTGGCAGGTTGTACAGGGTGCAGGCTGGGGCCGCAGGTGGCCCAGGCGGTGCTGAGGAGTCGGGCTGGCCTGCCTGCCTGCCTTTCTCCCGCTCCCCTACTCCCCTCCCCGCTCCCAAAGGCAAAGGTCAAGCTCTGGGGCCGCCTCCTCTGTGTCCTGCCCCCAGCAGCCTGGGCGCCTGGGCTCCCGAAGGCCATGAGACAGGGTGGGGGGTGGAGAGTAGGCGTTGTCCGTCCCACCCAGGAAACCACAGCCCTGCTTCCTCTGACCGCACCCCTGCTCTGTGAAACATGCAGGGCAGGTGTCAGTGCTGATTTTTTTTTTTTTTTTAATTTTTATTGAAGTCTAGTTGATCTATAATGTCACGTTTAATCTCTGTAGATTAATCTCTCACAGCAAAGTGACGCAGGTGTATCCATATATACATTTTTTCTTGTATCTTTTGCATTCTGGTTTATCCCAGGACACCGCATACCGTTCCCTGTGGTGAACAGGAGGACCTTCTTGTTTATCCATTCTCTCTGTGTGATAGTTTGCATCTTCCAGCCCCAAACTCCATCCCTCCCCCCGACCCACCCCGGGTGCTGCAGGTCCAGGCAGGCTTTCCTACATGGAGCCTGGAGCCTGCTAACTGGCCAAGAGCCAGCACGGCTCAAGGGTCCCCGCAGGCTGCCTGGGGCGTCGTCGGGAGACCGCCCTCTGCAGGGACAGGGTGGCCTCATGCGGAGCAGGGGGTTGGGGGCAGTTGGCCATCGGGGGCCGTCAGCGCCAGGGGCTTCTCAGTGTTTTCAGCCCTGAAGCTCCCTGGTTCAGCGGTTCACACGCTGGCCTGGGCCCGGGCAAGTGAGCTAACATTGAATACTGCTCTTCTAGATTTATGATCCCTCTCTCTCTTCTGAAACCCTGTGTATCATTTCCATTATCACCCCTGCTGTGCAAACCACCACGTGTGCGGCTCCTGTGTATCGAGTCTCTTGGTGTGTTGTCCACGGGGCAGCGGGGCAGACGCCCACCAGCGGGCGCTCCCGCCCCGCTCGCCCGCCCCCTCCCCCGGGCCTCCGTGTAGCCTTTCTGCTCCCCTTTCCTCCTCATCTGGTGAGGGTGGTGATGGCAGCCTAGGGCGGACATGTGCTCTGGGGTGCTGCTGGGATCAGTCCTAACCATTATACCCGTCCTTCTGATCCCCTGGGAAAGTGAAAGCGTTGGTCGCTTAGTCATGTCCGATTTCTCTGTCACCCCGTGGACTGTAGCCCACCAGCCTCCTCTGTCCATGGATTCTCCAGGCAAGAATATTAGAGTGGGTTGCCATTTCCTCCTCTAGGGGATCTTCTTCGTCCAGGGATTGAACCTGGGTCTCCCGCGTAGCAGCCAGACCTGATCCCTACCTGGTGCTGGACAGGATACTAGCATTTTTCTTAAAACCTACAAGCTGGGTAGTGCCTACCCCTTTTAAAAAATAGATACTTATTCTGGAAGTTGAATAACTCTCCTGACATGTGTCCCGGAGCTGGACAGCCAGGATCCGAGACCTCACGTTCTTTCCTGTTGCCTGAGGTCAGCCTGGAGTGACGGCCCACCCTCGAGGCGCAGCCGCACTTCCTGACCCTGGAAGGTGTCAGCACAGCTGAGCCCCCGCTTCCCGCTCTCCTCGGGGCCTGGCCCCAGGTGAGGCTCCTCCCAGACGGAGGGCGCTGGGCTGGGCCTCCCCCACAGTCGGCTCCTGGCGTCCCTGCCTTCGTGTCTGCGGGGGTGCCCGAATGGGGTCAGGTCCCCCAGAATGTCTAGTTTGGGAGCTTTGGAAGCTGACTGTATCTTCCTTCACTCTCCATGTGGCATTCGGAGGAGGAGAGACAAGCCTCACGCAGGTGCAGGTGGGGGTCACCCTTTATGATTGGCCTCCCATGTCCGCTCTTCTCTGGAGCCCTCTCTGCCGCCTCTCCCATCAAGCTCCAGATGGAACCACCCTCCTGTGGGCCCCTGCAACCCTCAGTGCTCAACTCCTGTTTGGGATAGTGCTTCCAGAGCACAGGAAAGTTTCTCCTCCCAAGACTGTCTCCCTGGCCCGGCTGTGCTGTTCTTGAGGTCAGGTCCTGTCAGCAGCTGTCCCCTGATGACCTCCGCCTGCTGGAGTTTGTGCCAAGTGCCGGGACACTGCGGTGAGCAAGAACTCAGCCTGGAGTGGACTCTGCCTGATGGAGCCCGGGCGTGTGCTCCCTGCCCACCCTGGTGCCATGTGTAATCCTTAGCACTGAGGGATGGAAACCATTTGGTGAATGGATGGTTTCTGTTTCATTGATGGAGCTGAACAGCCACCAGCTTGCTTGCATGACGCTGAGTGCCGTGAACGTAGGAAGGGAGTTTGCAGCCAGCGTGACTCGTCTAGCTGAAGCCTGGCTCCCTTTCCAGGGGCAGTGCTGCACAGAGGGTCTGCAAGGGAGGCAGCTGCGGGAGGCGCTTGGGGCGAGCTCGGTGTCAGCACCCCTTCTCATTTTCCTGTTTTTGTTGCAAACCTCCCTTCGGAGAGCATTTCAGGGTTGGTGAGATGCCTACTGACCTAGCAGAATCCAAGCCTGGGTAGGTTTTCTGACAAGACCTGGGTGCCCGCTCCGCTGATCCCCAGGAGGCTGGTGGCCTGGACCATCTGGGCTGGGTCTCTGCCAGGTGGGCTGATAAGCACGTGTCTTCCGCCTTCTGTCTAGAGGTTATTTGTAACCATCTGGCTGCTTGAGGGTGAGGCAGAGGCTCAAGGAGCCCAGTGGCAAACTGGGCTTTAGGTGCCTAAGAATCAGTAGCAGACGAGGGGCTGGAATGCCTCTGTGGGATTCTCAGGGTACGTAGGCTTAAGTAATGGGAAGCAGAGGTGTATGGAGCAGGGTCGTGTGCCCAGAGAGGCTGTCTTCTCGGGTCTGGCCCCAGGCCATGCCGCTGATGGTGGCCATGTTTGGTCACCCTCTATAAATCCCAGAAGCTCAACAGTGGCTTTGACATTTGACATTTGTCATCAGTTTTTACTAGTCCATCCTAAAGGAAATTAACCCTGAATATTCATTGCAAGGATTGATGTTGAAGCTCCAATACTTTGGCCATCTGATGTGAAGAGCCAACTCATTGGAAAAGACCCTGATGCTGGGAAAGGTTGAAGACAAAAGGGGACGACAGAGGATGAGATGGTTGGATGGCATCACTGACTCAATGGACATGAATTTGAGCAAACTCCAGGAGACAGTGGAGGAGAGAGGATTCTGGTGTCTCAGTCCATGGGGTCGAAGAGTCAGACACAACATAGCGACTGAACAACGACAGTCACACCCTGTACGGCTTGAAGCACAACGTCTTCAGTGTAGTCAGTCATCACCAGGACAGGTGACCTGGCACACAACCATACCCAGCCTCTCAATTTCCAAGACAGTGTTCCCACCAGTGACGAAAACTTGTCAATACACGAGCCCTCCTTACTTTAAAGACAGAGGCAGAGGAGACTTGCCTGGTGGTCCAGCGGCTAAGACTCTGAATGCCCAAAGCAAGGGGCCCAGGTTCAATCCCTGGTCAGGGAACTAGATCCCACATGACGCAGTGAAGATCTCACATGCTGCAGCTAAGACCCAGTGCAGCCAAATAAGCAAATAATAAGTATTTATGATAAATAAAGACGCAGAAAGGCTAAGCTGTTTGCGCTGATTTGCCTGAGATAGCCCCTCAGCCTCCCTGATTGACTCCTAGCTAACTCTCACAGACGCTTTTATCGGAGCTCTGTCTTCTCATCGCCCAAGAGAAATTAGGTGTTTTTAGATAAGACTCCTTTAAAACAGCGCTCTAGGTTTTCCTACTAGTCACGTTAGGAGAGACAGTTTTATCTAAATGGATTCTAAAACAGGCAGCTCCTGTCCTCAGCGCAGCCGATTCCTTGATCGTCTTTAGTCAAGTGTGGGCTTGCATCATGTCTCTGTCCTAAGGGAATCGGTGTTTATGGCTGTGGGCGATCACGGCTTCAGAGGCTTGATCCTCGTTGTGGGGACGCCGGGCCAGCCATTGAGAAGCACCGCTCCTGACCTTCCTTTGAGGCTGTAAAGTTGCCCTGGCTGCTTAGCCTTCAGCGGATGGCGGGAGGGATGGGGCAGGGACACGTGTTTGATCCTTGACACCCCCCACTTCCAATCTGGATATGCACGCCCTGAAGTTGTTTTGAAAGGAACCAGGGTTAGGCGCAGGGAGAGAGTGCACAGATGTGAGGTTTGGCCGGCTGGGAGAGTGGGGAAGGGCTCCTGCCCTGGAGTGCACAGAAGAGTTCCCCGAGTGTGCGTGAGCGGGCACACGAATCCACGTGCCCTGTGCTCATGTGATTGGCCACCTGTTGGGCTTGTGCATGTTCTGTGTGCTTGTGGCGTGACAATGATTGTGAGCATCTAATAGCATAAAATTACTTATGGCGCTTACGTAATAGCTAATACCTGTATGGCCCTTACTAGACGCCAGCACCGTTCTGAGCAATTTACATAGATTTACCCAATTTTTACAAAACCCCAGTGAAGCGGTCCTTATCCGCATTCCACAGATGAAAGAACCTTGGTCCTGTGAGGTGACCTACCTTGCGCCGGGTCACCCGGCTAGTACGTGGCGAAGCTGGGACTCGTGCCTGGCTGTCTGGCTCCAGAGTCTGCGCTCTCGCCAGCTCTGTGCTGGGAAGAAGAACAGAAGGCGCCTGGTCTCTGCCACGATGGCCTCCATCTTCTGGATGAAGCTGGAGAGACGAGCATCCCTCGGGCACGCTGCTGACTGCAGGGCTCCCTCCTTTTTGCCAACCCTCTGCCCCGAGACTCCTCTTTCCTCGCCCAGCAAGACCGCAGCCCTGAATCACTTTCAGATTCTCCCCGGCAGTTCGTGGGCCATCCAGGGAGCTGAGACACCACCAGCGCCCCTGCTGGGACAACACCTGGCATCAGCATTCTCAAAGTTCACGATGCAAATCAGGAAACAAAGTCATGGGAAAGAGGCTCATTAATCACCTAGAGCAGTCTTTCCATTAGCGTAATCCCTAGTTATGACAATTTGCTAATTCATTGGAGCTGAAGTGCAGTGGGCTAAGTCCCTGCACCTGTGGGTGTCTCTCCAGAGCAGGTGCGTGGGGCACAGGCAGCGTGTCTTCCCGGGAGGGGGCGAGGTGCAGGCCTGCTTTCCACAGGGCTCCCTGCTCTGGGATCCTCATCTCAGAGCCAGTGTGGGGATGCCTACGTCAGCTGCTCTTGAGGGCTGGTCTCCGTGGACCACGTGTGACAGCCAGGTGTTCAGAGTCCGGTGCTTTCCTCTCTTGGGAGAGACCCAGGCCTCCACCCGCTGGCTGCACCTTCCCCATGGGAGGAGCTGATGGAATGAACAGTTGTTTTTCTAGAGTGTCAGACTGGCTCATGGTAAACTTCAGTCCCATACGCACAGGCAGGATCTCAAAAACTGCTCTGTGGTTTTGAGGGGTCCTCTGCAGCCCATGCCCGAATGTTTCACTGCTAATGGGCTGGCAGAAAATGAGAGGGAAGATATTTTATTAAGTTTCTGCACCTTCCTTGCCTCTGGAGCTGTTTTTCCAAGATTTGACCACAAATATCCATTGTCCCCAGGCTTCTCTGGTGGCTCCGAGGTGAAGAATCCACTTGCTAATGCAGGAGACGCAGGAGACACAAGTTCAGTCCCTGGATTGGGAAGATCCCCTAAAGAAGGAAGTGGCAACCCCTCCCCCACAGTATTCTTGCCTGGAAAACTACCATGGACAGAGGAGCCTGCTGGGCAACAGTCCATGGGGTCGCAGAGAGTCAGACAGGACTTAGTGACAAAACACACACACACATCTATGGTTCCCATGACACACAGAAGGTTAACCAAGACAACATGTGTGGAGACATTTGTAAGCAAAACACTTCTGCAGAGGTATAGACTAGGTGTAATTAACAATGATGCGTCACTAATAATCCTAAGATATGATCCTTGCATGATAGACAGGCTTTCTTAAAGTAGGGAAGACCTCGCCTTGGTCAGTGTTCTCATCCCCAGCAGCTACTGCAGCCCATGTCATAGGTGTTGACATGCTGGTGTGGATCCAGGCCCGCCCACTGGCAGGAAGGCTCCTGGGAGCACTTGCACACCCTGGGAGCAAGCACAGTGTCCATTCATAGCGGTCTGGCTGGGGTGATGGCTGGAGTGGAGGTGGATTCTAGAGGCTGTCCCAGATGACATGAAGTTCAAGCTTGAGATGGGTGGTGGTCACCAGGATGCCAAGGCCGAAGAGGGTTTCAGGCTGGGGGGTGCGGGAGTCAGGGCCCCGAGGCAGCAAACAGCCTGTCTGTTGTCACCGGTCCCAGTGGTTTGGCTTGGCTGGTGCACACCGAGTCCTCCAGGTCTGCGGGAGAGAGATCAGCCTGGGAAAACTCACGAAGTTGTGTAGCCTCCATGGGAGCTGGGATTTTATCCCTAGAGTGCTTGAAGGGTTTCCGGCTAGGGGCAGTGTGGTTGCACTCAGTTTAGGAGGCTGGAATGACCACTCCCCCTGTCTCCGCCCCCTGGTTTGGCATGGGGTGTCCACGACGTCCCTGCTGCAGGATCATACCCCCTGGTCCTGGAAGTGAGGCAGGAGGGCCTGTGAGGCCAGGGTGTACAGGTCCTGCTCCTCAGTTCTCGGCCAGGCCGCTGAAGGGTGTGGAGTTGAAGTGGAGAAGCTGCGAGCATTGGGGTTCCCATTGGGCTACGGGCTGCCTGACCCTGTCTACGCTCTGTGGGTTTACTGGGGAACCAGCACGGGGGCCCTACTCTGAGCCTGGCGTGTGAGGGATGCGGGACAAGGCCTCTCAGAGCCAGGGAGTCACCCTGCCCAAGTGATGGTGTCTTGGTGGTTCCTTATTTTCTAGTTTGAAGCATGTAAGCCTTTCTCTTCTAGCAGATTTTAGGCTTGAAGAAGGGACTGGGAGATGCTACCATCGGAGAGCTGGGCTGAGTCACTTTTGCCACCTCCATGCCATCTCTCTGTCCCCAAAGAGCCACATCCTCTGCCTCTCACCAGTAGGGGAGGGGCGCGAGGTGCAGGCCGGCTGGCCTGGCCTGGGATCATGCGCCCACAGCCGGGGCGCTCAGTGCGGGGCTCCCTAACCCGAGGGTGCAGCAGTGAGTGGTCAATAAGCTGTGGCCCAGGGTCGTCATCACTTAAAGCTGCTGCATCACTCCTGGAGAAGCTCTCGTTCAGTTGACTTTTACAGCCTCCCAGCCCTGCGGCTCTGAATTAGGGACTTGGAGACGGGAAGCCTGGCCTTGGCCCCAGGCGCTCACCGCAGCCTTGTCCGGGAACAGTTGTGGCCATAATACCATGGTCTGGAGTGGCCGGTGCTACCTGGGGAGTTAGGCAGGCAGCCCAGCGCTGAGCAGTGGCCTGCGGGCCTCCTGCTAGTGCTTGAAGCTGGCCGCTCTGGGGCTGCCTGCTCATCAGCCTAGCAAGTTTGAGTACAGGGTAGCAGCGGAAGTTTAAACTGAGCAAGGGCCAGCCTGGGCTTCTTGGCTCCCGCCTCTGAGACGTGAGAGTGAACTGAGGTGGCTCCAGGGAACTCAGCTGTGGCTGAGGCAGGAAGCTGCAGGCTCAGAGGGCACTCTGAAGGGGCCATGTGGCTCCTTGGAAGATCCAGGAGTCACCTGTGGGAGGCCTCAAGCAGAATGAACGTGTGTTGGGTGAACTGAGCAGGGCGCTTGGGATTTCTTATGTTCCAGGTGCACAGGGTTTGTTGATGGGTTTGTGCTCATGGGTGTGGCTAGGAGACTTGGAAAGCCTGACTGGCACCAGCAGTGGCCCACAGTCCCCCTGCTGCAGGAGTAGATCTTGGGGACAAGAAAACATCCACTGACTTGGAATCTTAATTGCAGTCTCCAAGTGACTGTTGCTGTTTTAGTCGCTAAGTTGTGTCCAACTCTTCTGTGACCCCATGGACCATAGCCTGCCAGGCTCTTTCATACATGGAATTCTCCAGGCAAGAATACTGGAGTGGGTTGCCATACTCTTCCCCAGGGGATCTTCCTGACCCAGGGATTGAACCTGCCTATCCTGTATTGCAGGCAGAGTTTTCACCAGGGAGCCAGAGGGGAAGCCCTTCCCAGGTGACTGCTGCTGCTAAGTCGCTTCAGTCGTGTCCGACTCTGTGCGACCCCATAGATGGCAGCCCACCAGGCTCCGCCGTCCCTGGGATTCTCCAGGCAAGAACGCTGGAGTGGGTTGCCATTTCCTCCTCCAGTGCATGAGAAGTGAAAGTGAAGTCGCTCAGTCGTGTCGGACTCTTCGTGACCGCGGCTTAAAGGAAAGTCAGGCTCTTCAGCACCACGGACAGTGCCCTCTGGGTGGGAGGAAGGCGGCTGGCTGGCCACGCTCCTGCTGGGAGCAGACAGGGTCCTGGCCCTGTGCACTGGAGCCCTCATTTATCAAGTGGGAGTCATAGGTCCCTGCTTCCAGTTTACTGTGAGGAGTCCCTGCAGTGTTTATAGCAAAGTGTCTGAAAGTGGGAGCCGTATCATGGGCTCCAGGGTGGGATGGACTCAATCCTGCCACTTCCTAGCTGTGTTCTCTTTTCTCCTTATCCCCATGGGCCTGAGGTTTGTTTGTTTGTTTAAATCTCTGAGATGGAAATAATAGTCCCTGTCTTATACCCACCACATTCTCAGGTTTTAATTTGAAAATAGCAAGTATTTTTAAACTGAGAAGATCCATGCTAAACACTTAGCGCTGGGCCTCCCTCATGGGACTCACTTTGGAAATACTCTCTTTGCAGCAGAAGTAGTGATAGGAATTACCATCCATCATCATCATTCTTTTCTGACCTCTTGCCCTGAACGCCAGAGTCCAGGTATTTAAGAAAGAGCAGCCACCGCCACGTCCACTGTCCTCACTATAGCATTGTCATCCGGGCTGTGAGAGTGGCTGATTAGGGTCTCGGTAGCCAGGGTTGTGTTCTTGTGTCCAGGCTCAGACACAAGGCTGTTTTAGTGGCTTATGGGGCCGAAGGGGAGGGGGATGCCCATGCAGGTAATTGGCTTTATTAGCTCAGCTGTATAATTTTATGGCTCATGTCCGAAAGCAAATTAATACAGAAATATGCTATTAGAATGGCTTCCAAAGCCCCAGTGACACTTGGCAACTTTGTGATTACTCACTCGCTCACTCGCTCTTCTAACTAATCATTTCAGAGCTCTGCATCCTGGCTGTGTTCGTCAGGCACTATTTCTGTTCTTCAAGCGCCATGTGTGATCAGCCTCAAAAGCCTGCCATGATTTTTTTTTTTTTTTAAACAAGAGACAGTAATCTGCCATATTCTGAAGTCTTAATTTCATATAAGTGAAAATAACCCCCGGAGAGTCAGGAGAGAAGACAGGAAAAAGCGAGCACACACATGTGGCCCCTGCACCACCTACCTGGGGTGCTGACTCATGCCAGCATGCATTTAGTCCTCAGCGTTCATGGAGCAGCCACGGTGACTGGGGCACTGGCCCAGACACCACTAGGAGGGCTCTGCCCTTGCACGGCTGGCAGGCCAGGGGTGGAGCCAGACAGCGGGAGACACACACATCTGGTGGGTCGCTGAGGGCCTCTGGAGCAGAGGCAGCTCAGGGAAGCCTTCCTGGAGGAGGTGAGGTCTGAGAAGAGAGTTAAAGGATGAGTATAGTGAGGAGGCAGAAGAGGGCAGGGAGCAGCATTTCCAGGCAAAGAGCATAGAATGTGGAGACTGGAGTTCCAAGAAAGCACGTGGTATTTTGGAAGAAAGGAAACAGGGTCAAGGTAGCCAGAGAAGGACCTGGATGGGGGTGGCAGGACTGGAGAGGTAGGTAGGGGCTCCTGAGTGCCCTGGGCTCTGGCAGTTTGGCCCGAGCTCCTGTCTCAGACCCGCTGCCGTGTGTGGCTAGCTGGCCCTCTTGGGCCCTGGCAGGAGGGACCCCGGAACTCTGGTCTTCATTCCCTCTGGGCCTTGGCGCCCCTTGCTGCCTGCCCCGGCCCATTCTGCTCCGCCTGCCTGGCTCCATCCTGGCACGGCTGTCCTCCGGCTGGACAAGCGCAATGGCCTGTTCCTGTGTTGTCGTCCTTGTTGGAATGTGAGCCTCCCGAGTTTCAGGCTCATGTGCGGTCATTTCAGCATGCTCAGTGCTTCTCACCACGCCTCGCTCGCTTCAGACACACTCTGTGTGTTTGTTTAGTGCCGTTAACTTGCTAAAGGAGGAAAGTAATGGGATTCTCCGTACTTCCCCGGTCACTAGAGAGTGTCAGGAGCTATAGTCTTCCCTTTTGATTGCGGCTTAAATGCTGCGGCTTTCATTTATGTAGGAAAAGGGAAAGCAGTTTACAGCTGTGTTTCTGAGGACCACACGGGCTGTTTAATATTAGCACCTTGGAGACATCTATTTTCTGCACTTCTAAACCCAATTTCTTCATCCACTGATACTTGCTGAGAGGCAATATGACTTCCTCAATTATGAACGTGCCTAAGTGAGCCCGTTCGTAATAATATGTGTAATTACATCAAGATGTATAACGCGACAGACGTGGAAGCAGCATGAAACCGACACGTGGAGAGAAGCACGTTGGGCTGTATTGAACAGTGAGCCACAGATTGCAGTCTCTTTAGGAAAAACAACCTTCCCTCTTCTTTATTTCCCCCAGCAAGAACGGCTGCTGGGTTGAACCTATCTGGGTGGATTTCCCTTCTTCACACAACAGCTCAATTTATCAGATTTGGTGGTGGAGAGTGGGGGGAGAGGCCCTTGACACATCTACATACCTGTTTCTCACATATCTGACCAACCCTTGAGAGGAGGAGGCCGTTCACCCACTGTGGAGGGTTTCCTGTCTGTCAAGAAACTTGTAGAACTTCTCCTCCGGGCCCTGGGCTTGGCGATCACAGAGTTTTCCTTAACGACGCTCACCCATCTCTGAAGCGCACGGGTGAGGCGAGTGTGGAGGGCCTCCTGAACCAGCTGGTCTTGGAGCACCTGCAGCTGGCTCCTCTGCTGTGGGGTGAGTACTGCCCGTCACCTCTGGGTGTGCGCGCTGCTTCGCTCAGAACTCGCGGGCTCAGGTTTGGTGCTGCTGTATGCCGAGGTCTTCAGGGAACTGGGCGGGGAGGTCTGCGTCTCTCCTGAGCTCGGTCCGCGGGTGTCCGGTCAGCACAGCCTTATGGCCGGGCTGCTGCCCTCTGAGCTCAGGCGTGGTGACGATGTGGATCCCCTTGCTGCAGAACCCGCATCCTCTGTGGTGTACTTACGGTGTCTGCATGGATGTGACTTCTGCAGACGCTTGTGCTCCTCGAGTGATGAGTGAAGGGGTGGTGGGCGGGAGCGAGGGGGTGGTTCCTCCTGGCTCCTGGACGAGCTGAGTTTGTTTGGTAAACACCGTAACTTACCCCGGTACTTGGCCTGAGAGAGCACTGGGAAGTGGCGCTTAGAGCAAGGTGTTTGAACGCTTGCTGCCTGTCGCACCTGGAACGTTCACCCCAGTCTGTGCCTTCCTAAATAGCAGTGGAAATTTTTGTTGAGAAACAAGCTCAAATGTAGAATTGTTGTTGAAATGAGAGTCTGTATTATTCTCTGGAAATGATCCCGTCATGTAATCTGTGCTGGGTCAGATGCAGACAATCATGGATGTGCCTTCTTTCTCTGCTTGAACCCAGAAACTGTTGTGAGTCAGTAGCTGGTCTTTCCTCCAGTTAATTCATTAGCTCGACCTCCTGGTTTTGCACTCTAGAGACACAGGAGGCTGTGGGCTCTCAGGGGCTGGAGGAGAAAGACAGACTCTCCCCCTGATGTTCCCTCACTGGTCTTCAGTTTGTGAGAACCCCTCGAGCTGCCTGGGACTGCCCACTCTCCTGGGCTCCCCACTCCCATGGGTGAAGGTTGTTGAGGGTCCAGTGAGTGGCGCTGACGTGGCAGCTGTGAGTGGACTGAGCCCGACACCCGGGGGCTCCTTCTTCAGAATCTGCCTGCCTTGCTGGTCCAGCCCAAGTGAGAGGAGGTGGATGTTTGTTTCTGCAGAACGTGTCTCAGTTTGCACCTCTCAGGGTGTCCCTCACTTTCCTAGCTCAGAAAACTTTGTCTCTCGGCGACCTGGGCTCAGACAGCGACTTCCACCGGATGCGCTGGCCGAGGAGGGTCGGACACCCAACCCTCCTGCCCCCAGGGCTGGGCAGGCCCCAGGAATCCAGCCCTAGGAAACAGTGACACAAAGTGTGTACTCAGGCATCGAGTCAGTCAAAAGAAGGGAGTGCTCCAAGGCACCGGCTGACGGGGAGTGAGCCCCACAGGGTCAGACTCCTTCCAGAAATGGGGTGGGGGGGCACCCTGGTGGATTTGCACTGGTCTCCCTATAGGTGTTTTCCTTGTCGTGTGTCACGTGCACACTAGTGCCGGTATTAAGGATTTTATCCTGGAGAAGATGCATGAGTTGTTACACCACAGGACCAGGACTCAAAGGCGTTTCCTCCAGGAGGTCTCGTGGGCCCAGCACCTTCAGGCCCTCAGCAGCATTCAGTGCGGCCTGGGTCCTGTCTCCGAGGGTCCACACGCCCCAGAAACACCGCGTGATATCTCTCTGTTCCGTGTCATGATTAATTTAACTGTCGCCACGTCTGGCAGTTTCCAGGGAACATCCGTCTGCACGCATTTTTCTCTGATTTTCCTCAGCTTGCTCGTTTTGGAGTTATGAAGTCAAAAGATGTGGGATTTTTAAGGCTTTTGGGCTGTTTTGTTGAGTGGACGTGTGACTCTTGACTGTTGAAGGTGCCGTGGGCGTTGTGGGAGCCCGAGTTTTTGAGGTGACTTTCCCACCCCGTAGAGCGTAGTTCCAGGTCAGGGGCTGAGAGGTGAGACTGTGAGTTTTGTCTGCCTACCTCCAGCCTCGGGCTGGCCTCCCCGGCCCACCGTCGGTCTGCACTGGGGTGGGGTCTTCATGCCTGGCCCCAGGGCACACCACCTGCCCCGTCCCTGTCACCTGTGCCGTGGAGCCAACATCTTGGGGTCACCGGCTCCTTTCCGCATCACTCAGGCTGTCCTGGTTTTTCAGAGGCAAGGTTCCTTACCCTGGAATCTTGACCTTCCCATTCATTCGCTTCACAAAAGCAATATATTCTTGTTATAGAAAAGCAGGGCAAATCAGAAAAATTCGATGGAGAAAAATTATCTTTTTCTACTCTTGCGCCCCCAAAACCAGTCTCTATTTCATCTCATTTTTGTGCCTTTCTAAGTCTTTCTGCTGTCCCCCAATTCACATTTTGTTCGCCGAGATGATCATACCGCTCTTGTACTCTGTGTCCTTTTTTTTTTTAATACTTGAGAAAACAAGTATTTCTCACATTATGAGCACGTCTTACACTTGCCGTTCAGGTTCTTGTTATCCTTTCATCACGTAGACGCAGGCTGACTTACTGCTCATTCTGGTGTCCGGGTGCCTCTGCTCTTTGGAGGTGTTTGCTGTTACGTAAGTTGCTCACACTGGTTGCGCACAGAGCCTTTCTGCGTCTCGGGGCCACGGCCCCCGCGGGAAGGCCCTGACACGACTCCTGCCCTGCGGGCCGGTGCCAGAGACCACAGCGCCTGTGCCAGCACTGCCGCCCACCGGGCCGCTGATGGGGCCCACCGGGACTGATGCCATGTGGGGCCCCGGAGGAGAGCAAGCCAGCTTCTGGGCTGGCTCCAAGACTGTGTGCGTTCCTTCTGCAGAGCGTCCCAGGGCAAGGCGGGACAGAGGGCAGGGTGGAGCCCCGGCAGGGCTGGGGAGGGGCCTGGGGCAGGACCCCTACTCAGCTGCCTCCTGTCTCTGTTCGTCTGGGAGCAGAACCACGGGCTGGGGGAGGCTGCATTCCCACAAGGGTAGGAGCCTGGCAGAGCCTAGCAGGCCTCCTGACGGCCTGAGTCGAGGGCCGGTCCAGCTGTTTCCATGGATACCGGGCGGTGGTGACTAGCGGACCGGGCAGTTTCTCACACTGATTTGACTGCCCCGCGGCGCTGCCCCGTCTCCCTCCCCAGCGGACAGCACCGTCCTTGTCCTGGCCTCTCAGGTGCGCAGCGCCTGGTCTGCGCCGGCGAGCCCTGGTCAGGTGTTGGCTCCACCGTGGAGGGCATGCTTTCAGGGCACATCCTCCAGATAATCACCGAGCAGGCCCCCCCCCCCCACTGCTGAGCTGTGAGGTGCAGGAAGCTCTTGTGGGCACGAGGGCAATGCCCGTCTGGGAGACAGTGGCCAGGTGGTGCCTTGTGTGGGGCCACCCACTGCTGTGCCCCAGAGAACCACATACCCTCATATTGGGGAACAAGACGCTGTGCCTAAACTCTCTATGCAGTTTGTCTGACCGTTCAGGTCTTCAGGTCGTAATCACCATCCCCCTGTTACAAATTGGGTGCTAGTTTTAGAATGTCTTGTAAGGTCTTCATAGAACCGTTCAGCTTCAGCTTCTTGCGCATTACTGGTTGGGTCTTAGACTTGGATTACCATGATGTTGAATGGTTTGCCTTGGAAATGAACAGAGATCATTCTTTCATTTTTGAGATTGCACCCAAGTACTGCATTTTGGACTCTTTTGTTGACTATCAGGGCTATTCCATTTCTTCTAAGGGATTCTTGCCCACGGTAGTAGGTATAATGGTTATCTGAGTTAAATTCTCTTCTTCTCAGAGCTATTTGTAAGGCCTCCTCAGACAGCCATTTTGCTTTTTTGCATTTCTTTTTCCTGGGGATGGTCTTGATCGCTGCCTCCTGTACAATGTCACGAACCTCTGTCCATAGTTCATCAGGCACTCTGTCTATCAGATCTAGTTCCTTAAATCTATTTCTCACTTCCACTGTATAATCATAAGGGATTTGATTTAGGTCATACCTGAATGGTTTAGTGGTTTTCCTCACTTTCTTCAATTTAAATCTGAATTTGGCAATAAGGAGTTCATGATCTGAGCCACAGTCAGCTCCTGGTCTTGTTTTTGCGGAATGTATACAGCTTCTCTATCTTTGGCTGCACAGAATATAATCAATCTGATTTCGGTGTTGGCCGTCTGGTGATGTCCATGTGTAGAGTCTTCTCTTGTGTTGTTGGAAGAGGGCGTTTGCTATCATCAGTGTGTTCTCTTGGCAAAACTGTATTAGCCTTTGCCCTCCTTCATTCTGTACTCCAAGGCCAAATTCCAATCTCAAAGAAAGGAAATGCCAAAGAATGCTCAAACTACCACACAATTGCACTCATCTCACACGCTAGTAAAGTAATGCTCAAAATTCTCCAGCCAGGCTTCAGCAATACATGAACCGTGAACTTCCAGACGTTCAAGCTGGTTTTAGAAAAGGCAGAGGAACCAGAGATCAAATTGCCAAAATCTGCTTGATCATCAAAAAAGCAAGAGAGTTCCAGAAAGATATCCATTTCTGCTTTATTCACTATGCTAACGCCTTTGACCGTGTGGATCACAATAAACTGTGGAAAATTCTGAAGGAGATGGGAATACCAGACCACCTGACCAGCCTCTTGAGAAACTTGTATGCAGGTCAGGAAGCAACAGTTAGAACTGGACATGGAACAACAGACTGGTTCCAAATAGGAAAAGGAGTACGTCAAGGCTGTATATTGTCACCCTGCTGATTTAACATATGCAGAGTACATCATGAGAAACGCTGGGCTGGATGAAGCACAAGCTGGAATCAAGATTGCCGGGAGAAATATCAATAATCTCAGATATGTAGATGACATGACCCTTATGGCAGAAAGTGAAGAAGAACTAAAGAGCCTCTTGATGAAAGTGAAAGAGGAGAGTGAAAAAATTGGCTTAAAGCTCAACATTCAGAAAACTAATATCATGGCATCTGGTCCCATCACTTCATGGGAAATAGATGGGGAAACAGTGGAAACAGTTTTTTTCAGTTATTTTTATGGGCTCCAAAATCACTGCAGATAAAGACTATGGCCATGAAATTAAAAGATGCTTGCCCCTTGGAAGAAAAGCTATGACCCACCTAGACAGCATATTAAAAAGCAGAGTCGTTAGTTTGCCAACAAAGGTCCATCTAGTCAAAGCTATGGTTTTTCCAGTAGTCATGTATGGATGTGAGAGTTGGACCATAAAGAAAGCTGAGCACTGAAGAATTGAAGCTTTTGAACTGTGGTGTTGGAGAAGACTCTTGAGAGTCCCTTGGACTGCAGGGAGATCACCAACCAGTCCATCCTAAAGGAAATCAGTCCTGAATATTCATTGGAAGGACTGATACTGAAGCTGAAACTCTGATACTTTGTCCACTTGGTGCAAATAATTGACTCATTGGAAAAGACCCTGATCCTCGGAAAGATTGAAGGCAGGAGGAGAAGGGGACGGCAGAGGATAAGATGGTTGGATGACATCACCAACTTGATGGACATGAGTTTGAGCAAGCTGCGGGAGTTGGTGATGGATAGGGAAGCCTGGAGTGCTGCAGTCCTTGGGGTTGCAAAGAATCAGACATGACTGAGCGACTGAACTGAACTGTTACAAATTAGGAAACAGACTCGTGGGGTGTTTGTTGCATGAAGTTACAGGGAATACACAGATTCTTGGATGGGTGGATCCGTCCATCTGCACCCAGGTGCTGGGGACCCAGAGGTAAATTAGACATGATCCCTGCCACTGCTGGTCTGATGCAGGTAGAGGATCCCAGGTCGGTTAACAGACCATCCCCACGCAGCCTGGTGTGCTTGCCAGCTGTCCTGGAAGCAGCAGCCAGAGGCAGCCGTGGACCCTGACACCTGCAGCCACCTGTCTCAAAGGAGTGCGCTTGGGACAAAGCACAGCCCACAGCCCTGACGAGGCTCACAGGCCTCCCCAGGGACAGAACCACTGCAGGGTGCTGTGGGTTCGTCGTGCTTGAATGTTGCTCCGTCTGCCTCAGTGGCCCCTCGTGCATTGTCCACCTCCACCCAGGAGTCTGGACCCAGGTGTGCCAGGCAGCAAGCCTGTCCTGTGCCAAAACTCCAGCTGCTCCCGCCCTCCCGAGGCTCTCGGGGAGACGCGTCCCAAGTCCTGCAGAATGTCCTCTCATCGAGCTGGTACCTGGAAGCCTCAGTGGGGGATCGTCAGTTTGTTTATGTCATGAGATTCATGGGCGAAAGTCCGTACTTGTGTCTTTGGACGCACACGGCTGTGTGTGGCCCAGGCTTCCCTGTCAGTTGAGCTGCCCTCTGACCTCCATCTCCTGTTGAGGTAGCTTAGTGATGGTGCTGGGCTGTGCATTCTCCCCCACAGCCCACGTCTCCAAAGAGCTGTGCCTGGGAAGAGTGCCAGCACTCAGGCCCCCTGACCAGGCCAGGTGTATAGAGCCAGATTAACCAGACTTGAGTGAGTCCCAGATGCCAGAAACCCAGATGTGATCCTTGGGTTGGGGAGAGTCCCCTGGAGAAGGAAATGACCACCCACTCCAGTATTGTTGCCTGGAGAATCCCTTGGGCAGAGGAGCCTGGGGGGCTGTAGTCCCTGGGGTCATGCAGAGTCAGATCTGATGAAGCGCTTGTCAGCAGCAGCAGAGGCTGATGGGCTGAGGACCCCTCCCCGAGGCTGAGCAGTGGCGAGTGGTCATCTGGTCTGAAGCCCGGCTGGCCCGGGGGTGGGTGCAGGGGAAGCCAAGGGGCTGAGTCATTGTCTCTTTGGCCCCTTTGCCAAATATAATTATGTAAATTGATTTTAAAATGGGGGGAAAATTTATAAAAGAAGATAAAGCATCCAGAGTGTGTGTACCTCCCTGGGTACCTTGGGAGAACTTTCTGCCACTCTCCTTTCTTTCTTAATGACACAGGCTGGGTCTCCTTCCATATGGAGATACTGGCACATGTAGGTGGAGCTGCAACGGTCTTTTTAAGGGCAGGCAAGATGTATGTAATTTATTTACTCTGTATCTTTTGATGGACCTTTAGCATCTTTTGCTATTATAAACATTGTTGCAACAAATATCCTTATAAGTAGCCTAGTGCTCCCAGGAGTGAGTCAAGCTAGAAATTACTCTTTTAAATTTAGCAATCTCTTAAAAAAAACAAACCTTATATTTTTATATCATACTTAGAAAGACTTTCCTCATTTAGCTTACATTAAAAAAAAAATCTAATAGTTTCATGGACTCAGTTGTTGTAACATTGAAATCTTTTATTTATCTGGAAGTTTTTAAGGTGTGAGTAGTGAGGCATGGAGACACCTTTTCTTTTTCCGGAAAACTGGCTAGTTAGCCACACGGTACTTCGTAAATAATTTGTCTTCTCCTTGGAGAAGGAAATGGCAATCTACTCCGGTATTATTGCCTGGAAAATCCCATGGACAGAGGAGCCTGATAGGCTACAGTCCATGGGGTCGCAAAGAGTTGGACGCGACTGAGCGACTTCACTTTCTTTCTTCTTCCTTCATAAATAAGCAATGCCATTTTCTCATATGCTTAGGAAAATCTTTGAATTCTCTTCCATTAATCTGTCTGTCCCCTAGCCAGTGCCATCCTTGTGCGTGTAAGTTTACAGTGTACTTGAATATTGGCTTGGGTAATTAATCCTCTCCATGTCTTTTTCTTGCATTTGTTCCTTTGTTTATTTAAATATTGTGGTGAGAAAACACATAATACAAATTTGCCATCTTAACCTTCTTTAAGGGTGCCATTCAGTAGTGTTAACTGTATTTTTGTTATTATGGCAAAGATCTGTAGAATTTTTTCGTTTTGTAAAATCAACTCTATACCCGTTGAACATCTTTCATATGTATTTTTCTGACTTCAGTAAGAGCTTATGTAGCTCACTTTTTAAAAGAAAATTTCTTTAGGTCTTTAACTGCCTTTTTGAGGTTTTTCCCCCTATTTTTGCTTCTTTTATGTAATTTTGCTTCCTCTTTTTTTTTTTCTTGATTGAGCAAGCTAACACATGATCTACTTTCTTCATTAATTATATCCCCTGTCTCTTTTCTAATTCAATAATTCTTCTATCTTTATTAATTTTTTTCTGCCTGATTTGAGCTTATATTATTTTCCCCTCACTTACTGGGTTGGACGTCATTCATTTAAAATTTCCTATTAGTCTAGTTTTATGGGGCTATGAATTTTCCTATGATTCTGTTTCCTGTGATTTCCATTTCCGCTTCCTATAGTATGGCTCTAACCATATTCTGGTATTAAAATTTCTCATGTTGGGCATTTTCAGGCATCCTTTGATTTTAGTTGGCTTCATCTTCATCTTTATCTGAGCCTTTTTGTCCTCTCCTTTTGTTGTGAGTTTCTAGTGTAACAGCACTGTGATCAGTTTAATACTATTCTCACCTCTTAGAATGTACTGAGATTTCTTTGTGGATAGTTTTTTGTGTCTGACTACTCCATGGACATTTAAAAGGAAGGCTTATTCCTTGTTTCAAGTGTGTTGAGTTGAAATGTGTCACCCAGCTCTACTTTACCAATTTGCTTAGGGTTTTAAGATCCTTCCTTATTTGGTCTCACCTGGACTTTGAGAAGTGAATTACAATTACTGCTAACATGGATCGTCTTCACCCTGACGGCCTTCTGTCCATCAATGTGATACTGTCTGTCCTGTAATATGTGCAGTATGAAGGCTGATGGGCTTCAGTACATAGAAGTCATAGTTCTTCTCACTTTGTTGTGCCTTTTACCATTTTAAGTGTCTTTGTCTGTCTCCTCTAATGTTTTTGCCCTTTATTCAATCTGGTATGATCCTATAATTCCCGTCCTTGCTTTCTTTTTGTTTGGCTGATGTATCTTTGCCTCTTACTTTGGTTTAAACGTTTGAGAATTACTTTTTTACCCCATGTGGTTCTCTTAGATGAAACGTCGAGCTGAGTTTTGTTTGTGATCTAACTTCAGTGTCTTTTTGATTAATAAGTGAGTTTAGACCACTTACATTCTTTGATATGGCACATGTGTTGGGTCTTAACTGCCATAGATTCTGTTATGCTTTTTTTTTTTAGTAGTTACTCATCTTGACTTTTGTGATCTGTGTCTTGGTTTTGTTTTGTGTGATGATTTTTTTTTTCTTCCTCTCCAAGCTCTTTTCTCTTGTTTCTCCATTCCCCCATCACCGTCTAAGACCATGCCTGCCTTATTTTTCTCCACAATTCTTATTATTTTCTGAAAGTTCATTACCAATGCAGGTTTTTTCCTCCCCCTTGTCTCTCCACCCCTGTTGGAGTATAAGCTCCAGAGAGAGAGCCTGGTCTTTGCCACACTCTCCGAACCTGAAACGGTTGCTGGGACGTTTCAGTGACGGCGAAACGTATCAGCTGGGTAAATATTTGCTGAAGGGATTAATAATGTAACCTTCACAGTCTATCTCAGAAGCAGATAGTGTTATTTTTGTGCTTTAGGGGGACGGAAATGCAAAGCATCTGCGGGGTCATTCAGCCAGTGAGTGGCAGAGTGAAGACTGGAGCTCAGTCGCTGTGACTCCAGAGTCCATGTTTTCTCCATTTTTATGCTTCCTGGAATCATGATGAGCTGGTGACCTACAGCTGGATTTCACGCCTAGGTCTACTGACTTCTGGCCAGAATTTCCATAGGCTTTTAGAAGTAAAAGTAAGGAAAAAGAAAAAAAGGAGGAAGCAGTTGTGGTATTTTTGACAGCCTGCAGGAAACTTGCAAGCACAGTGGTTAGAATTGTTTTCTGAGCTGCTTTAGAGTCCGTGGCTGGCTTGGTGCACCGTAATCCCAAACTCTGCATTTCCTACGCACGAGGAGTGTCCTTTGTTCCTGAAGGTTCTGGGTGGGGCTCAGAGCCACTGCCGCCTTCAGTCAGCATGTCTCTGGTCTCCAGCAGGCTGGGACAGTTCCTCAGGCTTTGACTTTTTTTTGTTTAACCTTGATGCTTCCGTATATTACCAACCAGCCATTTGTGGATGCCCCCCACGTGGGTCCATGTGACGTGTCCTCGTGGTTAGAGTCAGTGCCCGTGTCCCTGGCAGGGGCCATACCTCTCAGATGGCCCGTGAGCTCTGTTGTCCTGCCGAGACAAAGGTGTTGGCCGCCTTGCTCCGCTGACAGGGAGCTGCCCGCCGGCGTTCCCTCCTGTCAGGCTCCTTTATAATCACTAAGCATTCTGTGGGAAGGTGCTCTGAAACTTCGTAAACACCAACTACTCATCATACTTCTCTTTGTCTCTTTACTCTGCATGGAGTCACCCTCCCCTACTTTACTCAGTGGATTAAGCATGTTACCATCATTATTCATTCTGACGCCCCGTGGGCACTCTGTTGGGCTGATTCCTGTGCCTGTCGACACGTCTCCATCATCCTCTGAACACGCCCTTGCTTCCTGGCTCAGGGGTCCCAGGTTCACTGTCGGGTACCGCTCTGACAGCATACATTTTCCCCAGAGGCCTCGATTCCCGTGAGTGAAGACCAGTGTTTAGAAACCAAGATGCAGACAGGAGGATGGCTGTCTGTCCCGGGTAGTTGCTACTCCCCAGCCTTCTCGGAGGGCAGAGCCCGGGGTATGCGTGGACGCGTAAGGACAGACTTGCCCACGCACGCTCAGTGTCTCCTGTCTGTACTGACGGCCGCCAGATCACCCTGACACTCTCATTCCAGTCCAGCACAGCAAGGCCCCTTCCGGTCTGTCCCCTTTCCCCGCTTCCTGGGCGACGAGCAGTTGGCGTCCATTCTCTCTCGTGGCAATGCCAACCCCCCAGTGCCCCTGCTGCAACCAGGTTCCCACCTCCGCCCCAGCCCTGCCCCCCTCTCAGCGTCTCAACCTCTTGACGCTGCGTGGGCGGATCCCAGTGGGGTGCAGATGCCCTCCACGCCCCCCTGGTCCCCCACTTCCCCCTGCCCTGGGCCCCTCCCTGCTCCCCATGCCACCTTTCCCCCACCCTGTCTCTGCTCCCCTTTCCCCCACCCCGTGGGGGGAGTCTCAGCTAGCTGCTTCCCCGGATCCCAGCTCCATCTCTTGCCAATGGCCCAGCCTCCTCCCTCCCCCTCCTCTGTGCCCCTTGTGCTGCTCCTCCAATCACTGCCTTCTGTGCTGCTGCCCAAGGTGTCCTAATGGCAGTGGTCCTCCCTGCCTCAGGTTGTCCTGCCAGCCCCTGTCACCAGGGACAGGGCCGCAAGGCCAGCGTTTGGGTTGCAGACTCCTCCTGCACTCACGTGGCTTCCTTGTATCGTGCAGAGCACCTTGAAGGCTGCTGCCCATCCGGAGGGGCTGTCGTGTCCACTGCCCTGGTGGCCCTGCCTTTCCTCCTCCAAGGCCCAGGTCCCCTGTGGCCCTGCCCCCATGCGGCCTGGCCCCATCGCCTCCCCTGCGCCGGCCATCCTCGGCACAGTCGCAGCGAGCTCCAGCCCGTGTGGGTGCCCCGTGCTCTGTCCATCGGCCGTGCCAGCTTCGTGCCCTCGGGCCAGTGGTGCCTCCATATTCTTCTTAAGTTGCCCCCGTCTTGCCATCTGAGGTGGAAGCCCTTTGAGTACAGACACAGGATCAGCTTCTTATTTCCCCGGCTTCACTGGGGAAGATGCTGAAGAGTGTATATGCCTGGTTTTCAGTCTGCAAGATGCTGACAGGTCCATGTGGCCTCAGAGCCTGGAAGACGCCCTGTCGGGGAGATGGCCCGGTCGTCCCGGCTCACAGAGGACAGCTGGGGGCGTGCGGCCAGGAGGGGGCCTTGCTGAGGTCTCCCTCCCAGGGCATCGAGTCTAGGCCTCTGACTCCCTCTGCGCTGCTGCCCTGAGACCTGGAACCCGGGCGTCAGGTTGGTGATGGAAGTGCGGGCAGCTCTCAGGGGCATGAGGAGGGGCATATGCCAGGATCTGGGCCCCGTTCCCCCTGAGAAGAGCAGGTGCTGGTCAGGAGGCTTGAGCTGTCTTCTTGAGCAGCCAGGGAGGGGCTGCAGGGGGAGTGGGGTGAGACCAGGGGCATCCGCCTCTCCTTGGCCTTGGTTCCAGCTCACTCACCTCCACTTCCGGGTGGACTTGGGAGGCAGCTGCCCTGGGCTGGAGTCCTGGCTTCATGACCCCAGTGACTGTCTTGACCTAAGGCCTGGGAGATGGCCGTGAGGCTCAGCAGTCAACCAATAATAAACGTGAGCCTGCTCCACAAGGTGTCTCTTAGGGCACTCAGGGCTGCCCCTGAGTAGTTAAAATTCGAGCCCTGTGCCCCTGCCCTGCCCAGACTGCCTGGGCAGATGGGTGACCCAGGCGGGACCCGCGTTTGAACCCTCAGTGGCAGGCAGTGCCGACCCCTAGGCCCTCGATGCCTGAGTCCTGGCCGGGAACCACTGGGCTTTCTGGCCATCCCGGGTCATGTTGCCGTTGCCCCAAATCCCAGCTTCTATTTCCAGCCCTCCACGGGGAGAAGGCTGCTCACTGCCCGCGCCGGCAGGCCCTCCGTGTCTCACCAGTGGGTGCGTATTTTTAGCTGCAGCATTCAGAGTAAGGCTGCCAGTGAGACGGTGCGTGCGGGGTGCATGTGGTGGTGGTGGTGATGGAGGGGGTGCCTCCGCATTCCCCATGTGGGCAAGTCTGCCATCTCAGCCTTTCTCAAAGGCCAAAGCATCTTTTCTAGACGTGCCAGTGGAGGCCCGGCCGGTGTGGGCCTGCTGCTGGAGGCTTGGGCGAGGGAGCAGTAGGGTGCCCGAGTGGGGAGCTGGCGCCTGGTCCTGCCCACGGGCACAGCAGCTCAGCCACCTCCCCACCACCAGAGGGAGGGGCCTCACTGGCCATCTAGCCCCACCCGGGGGCTGGCCCCAGGCGTCCGGGGGCAGCAGCCCAGAGGCTGCTGGGGTGGCCGAAGGGGAGCCTGGTCAGTGACAGCGCAGCCAACAGCCAGCACCCGGGGGCTGTGCCGGGTCCCTGCAGGGGGGTCGTCTGCAGAGGGAAGCACCCCCCACCCCTGCAGGGGACTGCAGGGGAGCTGCTCCTGTCGCACTGGGGAGTGGCAGGGCCGGGCTCCGGTCTTGTTTTCCTCAGCCTGGCGGGGCCTTCCGCCTGAGGCCCACCCTCCCTGGCTGCAGCGGGAGCCGGGCCGTACGGTGGCCCCTCATCCGTCTGCTCTCCCCTCCCTCGTTCATTTCTTCACAGGGAGCCGTGTCCTCGGCAAGCTGGTTGCTCTCCAGGTGCTAAGCCGAGCCCCAGACTCTGCAGGAGCCGAAAGGGGCCTTGGGAAGCATCTCATGTATTTGTTCTCCCACTTGGCATTAAGTTTAACCAATTCCTGTTGGTTTTTCTCGTGGAGAAGATGAGCCAGATGACCTTCCATGCGTATTTTTGGAAGTGCCTGCTGAGATAAAGGCCCAGGCCTCGGGTGGGGTTTCTGGTTTCCCGATCAGAGGAGGGGCCCTGGGGCTGTGCCGCCGGCGGCTTCTGTGCCAGGACATGGGGGCGGACCCCTGGCAGCCCATCCCTACTCAGTGGTGTCTCAGCCTAGACCAGACGGACTTGGGCCTGCTAAGCACAAGGCCGAGCAGGGGGAAAGGGCCACTGTGCGCGAGTTTGCGTCTCAGGAGGCCTGAGGGACGTGGTGGGGCTGTGCAGAGCTTGGGCCTTCCTGATGGGGGTGTGGCCAGGAGGCAGGGGCGGGAGGGAGCAGGCACTGGGCCTCCCCTTGCCCTCGAGGCCTGGCCTTTGGGGCGTGCTCAGGGGCACAGGCCTCTCCTTTTGGTGTGTGGAGAAACAGCTCACAGTTCTGACCACTCACCCTAGATCGAGCATCTGGAAGTTGGGCTGGGTCAGGGCCCCGGGCTCACCATCCCAGGGCTCCTTGTGCCCCTGCGATCAGCCAGCAGAGGGGAAGACGTGCCTTTTCCTGGTTCAGGGACAGCTGCGTGCCCTACACTGACGGCCTCCCCGGCCTCGCCCAGAGCTGCCCTCTGCCCCTGTGAACAGCTGAGCAGACGCGTCCCGACAGGAGCGGCGGCCTGACTGGGTCTCCTTCAAGTCGCCCAGGGTGGTGGTGTCCGAGCCGAGCCCCCTGCAGCCCAGGCTGGGAGGGGCACATGTCTGGACGCAGAAGCTCTGGCTTCAGTCGTGGGCCCGAGTGACCGTGGATCAGTGATTCTACCCGAGTGCTCACTCCCTCCTGCCCTGACAATCTTTCCCTCGGGCGGACAGCAGGTGGAGTGACGGACCACGTGCACGGCCATGACCGTGGAGACACCCTCAGGGGAGAGCTCTGGGAGCGTGGGTGCAGATGGGGCCGTTCCCTCGGGGTCCTGTGTTCGCAGAACTAGAGCTGGTCTTCCTCTTGTGGTCTGTCCCTCTTGATCAGCCACCACCAGACAGGGCTACTGGCTCCCCTCGATTTTACCCTCCGTTTCTGTGTCTCACCCACGTTATTTGAAATGTGCTAAATAAGCACTGAGCAGATGCTTAAGGGAGAGTGTTTGAAATTAAGCTGTTTAATTTCTTAGGAAGGAAAGGAGGTCTGGAAGCAAATGTGGGTCAGCTCAAGCTGCAATGCTAAGAGGTTTGAGGGGGGAAATAACTCCTTCCCATTTGAGGCATGGACAAAGGAAGCCATTCTTTAAAAGGCGCTGGCTTCAGGGCCACTTTGAAGCCAGACCTTGAGCCTGACAAGGCAGCTTCAAAGACTCCGCTGCTGACCTTTTCCAGGCGGCTCCTGACAACATCCTTCTCCCCGAGGCCTTGGCCGGTGCTTCGTCACCGGACGGTTGATCGAGTCCAGCAGCTGGAAAAAACAAGCCGAGCGACCTTCGCTCTCGGAGATGTCAGTTTTCTCAGAGGGTTGGCCCCATGGCTCGAAACGCCTTTCCCCAGCCTCCCTTGGTGGTGGGAGATGTTCAGATCCTGGTGGAACGGAGAAATGCAGGGCAGCGCGCTGTCTGCCAGAACCACAGCAGAAGCCGCGTGCCCGGGTCCTCCTCCTCGGGTCCGAGGCATCTCCTCACAGAACCGCAGTCTCTGGGTCTAAATGGACCACGGTCCCGGTTTGTGGGGCTGAGCGGGAGGGTAGCGGACATGGTGTGTCCCCGGCCTCTGTCTAGCCAGGGTGCGTGGTGCACGTTACCTTCTCAGCAGTAGGAGCTGATCAGACTCATGGATCGGCTGAGCTTGGCCATCGTGTCGAGGGCTGCTGGATCCTCTGTGTTCCCCTTTGCAGACAGCTGACCGCTTCCTGCAGGTGTTTCTCCCCTGTCCACCCAAAGTGCACTCTTTCTAGTGGAGGAAGCCCTGTTTCTTGAGGGTGGGGCAAAGTTCCTCACAACAAGGCACCAAGGGCAGGACGGCAAGGCAGACATGATCGCTGTGCTTTGTCACAGAGAGGACCTGGGCCAGAGACTCGGAGCACCGGCCACAGTCCCCCCGCCTGCAGGTTCCACAGCTCGTCCCCCCGTCTAGTTTGGATGGGCAGCGGCAGCCGCTCCAGGCACGCGTGGAAGCCCGTTCCTCCTGATGGCATATGTGGCCCTGATGGAACGTCCATGAGTTCGGCCATGGGAAGGTGCCAGAGAGCCACTTCCTACCAGCCTGTGAGATGCCCGCTCAGCCAGGGCCACACGGTTCCTGGAATCTGCAGGCTGCATTGTCTGCTTATTTCAGCCTTGTCAAGAAGCAGCTGTGTTCAGGGGCCCGGTGGGGGCAGGAACCCTCGACTCTGCCAGAGGCCTGGAGAGAGGCCGCCCTTGGGTGAGGGGAAGGGACCAGTCAGCACCTGCTTCCTGGGCACACACCATGAACCCCGCTGAGGGCCTGGAACGGGGGTCCGGGAGGCTGGCTGGTAGGAGATGCTGAGGGTGGTGTAGCCTGGCCTGGTGGAAGGACCTGGGCCTCGGGTGTCCTGAGCCTGGGTCCTGGCTTATCCGAGGACCTTGAGCGTGTTGTGAGGACTGTTGAAACCACCCTGTGCCCGGGGCTTGACACAGGGCATCAGAGAGGCTGAGAGCCTGGTTTCAGGGAGCGCTTGCCACCACCCACGCCGCCCCCCACCCGTGGCCCTCAGCGGTGTGACGGCACCGAGGCGGTGCAGCAAGCAGGAAGCAGGGCGGCAGGCAGTAGCGGTGGGTTTCCTGGGGAGCGGCCGGAGGAGGTGGCGTGGGCAGAGATAAGAGGAGCTGGGCGCAGTGCGGGCCTGTGGATGCTGTGTGTCAGGGTGGGGCTCTCCATGGGGCCGAGTGCCTGGAGCGCACGGTGAGGGGCAGCTGAGTCGGGTGAGCACCAGCTCCTGTGGCCGTGGCAGGGGGCCGGGGCTGATTGTTACCCTTTCCAACCTTGGCTAAGTCCCAGTCCAGCGGGTGATGAGGCATCTAGAGGGTCCAGATGCGTGTGTTTCACAGCAGGAAGACGCGGGGGCCCCACCTGTGGCCTGTTCTCTTCGTGAGACAGGAGGGGAGATCGAGTCATGGGACTGGGGGCGCTGTGGATGCTGGAGGGCTGAGGTGTAGGGAGGCGTCTAGCTGTGGTCCTGGGCACGGAAGGAGCTTGGCCGCAGTCAGAGCTCATTAGACACATGCTGAGTTAGTGCAGGAGGAGGCTGGGAGGGATGCGGTCAACAAAGGGGCAGATTCGGTTCCCAGATGAAATAGGGAAGGGCTGGTAGGTGCCACGCCCGACAGACGGACGGAAGCTTCTCTGTCCATCCATCCATGCTTCCGGAGAGCGTGGGCCGGGCCCATGGGACCGGGGAGCAGGTGGGGCCTGGAGCAGAGGATTGTTCCGGGACTGCGTTTCTGGCTGGGGTGGGGGAGGGTACTGTGGCCCTTGCGCAATTCTATTCCCCACCCCCCGCCAACCTGAAACCCGGAGGAGGATATGGATGGGTCCCGCAGCCTTGTCGGGGAGGCCTGGGCGATGGCTGGAAGCGAGACCGCCCTTGGTCGTCTCCTTCTCAGACACAGAAGCTGCCCGGCCGCCATTAGGAGGAAGCGTGCATTTGCCCTGCTTTCTGAAGCTGTGGTGCGTGGTCAGCTACACGCCTTTTCTGTTTCTGGAAGCACAAACTATTATGCAGAAATCCAGCCTTGCTTAGTAAGCACCGGAAAGCCCCAAGTTCACTAGATGTCTCGGGATCACAGGGTCCCCGGGGTCATGGGGTCACGGGGCGGGCGAGCAACCCCGATGGCTGCTCCTGAGATGGGCATGCGGGATGGGGCGCCACGCCGGGGAGGGGGCGGTTGCAGGCCCCTGTGAGCCCTGAGCTGGGGTGCGGGGCTCAGACCACACAGCCGCCTGGGCCTCAGGTTCTTGGATTCAAGTCAGTGCTCCCCCTTGAGTGGTGGCTTAGGCCAGTGCTTGGGAGATGGGGCAGGGGGCCCCGAAGTTCTCATGGGGTGCTGAGAACAGGGAGCCGCACCTTGCCTGGGCACCATGAGAGAGGAGGCTGACAGTAGCCGTGGGATTGCAACGTGCAAAGCAGGGGGAGAGGTTTCTAGGAGACAGTGGGGTGAGCAGGGCTGAGGGGCGGGGCCTGCAAGGTGCTGACCTGCATCCAAGACCCCAACGACCACCCCCACGCCTTCTCCAACCCTGACGACCACCCCCACGCCATTTCCAACCCCAGCGACCACCCCCATGCCTTCTCCAATCCTGACGACCACCCCCATGCCTTCTCCAAGCCCGACGACCACCCCCCACGCCTTTTCCAACCCCGACGACCTCCCCCCACACCTTCCCTCCTGCGGACAGCACCCGCGTCTTCCTGCTCTTCTGTGAGCACGCAGCGCCTCCTGTCAGAGCCCCCCGCCTGTCGGGTTCCGGAGCACCCCACTGCCCCGCTTCCCCTCAGAGACACACACCCCCCTGGAGAGCAGAGGGTGGCTGAATCTCGTCTGTGTCCCCACACCGGGCACAGCGCCGGAGCCGTGACGGGTGCCCGGAGACCATCTGAACGGAAGATGGGGGCACGAGCAGACCACGGGGCGTCTGAATGGACGGACGTGCGAGTGTGAGCGTGGACGTGTGTCCCCTGCTACCTGGTCCGGTCCTGCCGGTCTCTCCCGCGGTCTCCTCCCCCTCCCCCAGTCAGTCCTTTCGGGCCGGTACCGGGTTGTGACTCGGGGAGAAATTGCTTCTGCAAGCAAGCCTGTCTCATTTACAAGTGGCGCCAGTGCTCAGATAGTTAGTGCCGTTGCTCTTGAGAAAAGCTGGTGAGTCGTTTGCTTGCCGCCCCCCGCTCCCCCCAGTCTGGTGCCTTTGCTGTTGGCCTGCGTTCCAGGTGAGCCTGGGGAGGGCCGGTGGTATCTGCACAGCGTCACCTGCCAGAGCTCAGGCGCCTCCTGGTCAGGGGCGGCGGGAGGCAGCGCCCACGGCCCTCTGCGGTCGTCTCTGGGGGCGCCGGTGGCCCCGGGAGAGCTGGCGCTGATCCTAGGGCGTCCGAGGTGGAGCTGGGGGTTGGAGGAGGTGCTTTGAGATGAGGCTCCAGGCACACAGCTGCCCGCAGGTGAGACCCCCAGCCCGATGTGCAGCCTTGCCCAGTGTCCGCACTCCTTCCCACGGACCCCTGACCCCAAAGCCCGGGTCCTCGTGATGGGAGAGTATGGTGGAGAGGGCTCCCGGAGTGAGGGGGCGCGTCAGACTGAAAAGCGGAGGGGCCCGCACTGGGCTGTCACTCCTCCAGAAGGACCTTGTTTCATCTCCGATGTGACCCAGGGAGGTGGGGAGAGCAGTCCACTTTGCAAGTGGAAGGACTGAGGGACAGGGACTCGAGGAGGTGGAGTCAAGGTCAGAGGCGTATCTGGGCTCCCATCGAGCACACGGCCCCCCAGTCCCCTGGTTCTGTAGGAGGCTACGCTGCCGGGGCCTGGCGACGGGCCAGGGATACTTGGCGGTCACCTCAGGGACTCGCCCGTTTCCCAGGCTGTGGAAACCGTGCATCCGAGGGTGGCCCCAGGCACAGGGTCAGTCTGGCCTTCCGGGAGGAGGCTGCTGTTTTCCGGGCAGCTTCCCAATGCCCGCACCTGACGGAGCTTCCTGGGTCCAGGCCCCAGGCGGGCCACTTGAGACTCACCGGAAGAGCTTATAGGAGGGGATTCCTGACCCCTGTCTCGTAAGCATCCTTACATAGAGGCTCAGGAGTGGGGCCCAAGTCAGCCAACGCAACAAGTCCCAGGAGCCGAGCCCCTCCCGTCCTAGGTCTCACACGACCTGTGGCTTTGGGGATGCCACTGCTGTGTGAAGCTGCTGAATCTGAAGCTCAGGGAAGTGACATGACTTGGCGAGGTGCTGGAGCCGGGACGCAGGCGCCATCAGGGCCCAGAGCCGAGTGCCGGGCACCCCATGACCCAAAGGGCTGCGCGGTCACAGCCTGAGGTTCTCAGCAGGAGACCGGAAGGCCCGGACGAGAGCCAGTACCGAGTGGCTTCAGCGTCCCAGTTCAGGACATTTGGGCCTGATTATTTATTTGCCCTTCAATCTGCGGCCCAGCTCCTGGTTACAGGGTCACCAGGTAGGCCCGGTCGTCTTCCCGGCACGTTTATGGAGGAGGTAGTCTCCCGCCTCTCGGAGACGTGAACAAATAGTTGTTTAATAATTGACGCTCGCATCTCAGGAACACCGAGCCAGCTGCATCTGCAGGGGATTGATCGCCCCACAGAAGGAGTGGGCATCCCACCCAGAGCCTGGGGGCCCTGCTGGCTCAGGCTTCAGGCTGGCAGGAAGGGCCAGGTTGGTGTGACTTATGGGGGCGGGGGTGCCAGTGTGTCCTTGGTGCCCACACGGTGCCCACTCTGTGGGGCTCGATCAAGACCCAGCCCTGCCAGCCAGTGTTCTGAGAGGTCTAAGCAGGGGAGGATGGAGGGAGGAGGTCATCAGAGCCGCCCTGTGCCCACCTGACCGTGTGCCGGGCCTCGAGCCGAGCCCTCCTTGTGAAGGAGCTGCCGCCTTCACTGCGGCTCTCATCCCGCCAGGGCTCAGAGAGGTCACACTCCCTCCCCAGAGCCATGCAGCTGCTCTTGATTCCAGGTGCCTGGCTGGGCGCCCCCTTACAAGGGCATGCTGGACACCGGACACCGTGCCTGGGGCTCCCACACGGCCTCCCACCCGCCCCAGCAGTGAGGGAGATCCTCCATGAGCAGCCCCGCCCAGGTACAGGGCGCAGGCCAGGCCGCGCGGGACCCCAGCCAGGCCTGTGCACTCCGAGCTCTTAGCGCCTTTCCAGCACCAGAAGCGTTGTGAACGGCGGCATCTGCGACCTGGGGCTCCGGGGAGCAGAGCCGGCCCTTTGAGCCTGACTCAGAGAGAGCGAGATGATTTCGGTTCTTGATTTCCATAGCCGTCAGGGGAGTGGAGAGATTTTTCACGTGTTGGAAGAGCTCAGCCGACAGAGACTTCTGAGCACAGTGAGCCTCTCAAAACCTTCCGATGCGTCTCCTTCCCCAGAACGCTCGAAGACACAGCGCAGCCAAATGTGTGCGTTTTCCTGGTTTTCTTGTTTTAACTGCAGTGAGACCATTTGCTCTGAGAATTAAAACTAAACAAAAATATTAAACAAAACCCCAAATGACATTTACATATTTTGCATATTCGATGTGTAAGTTATATGTAATCAGTCTATGTGATGTTTACCTATAATTACAATAATTAGATGCCATATGCAATATTAAAATATTAAACATCCCCATATTTATTTAGAAGTAGAGATAACAAACCCAGAACGAGGCCCCCGCCTCCCATTTGAGGTCACCCCTGTGGGGCGCTCTCTCTCTGCCCCTGTGCTCCCTAACCACGGGGGGCGCCTGTCCCCAGGCTCTGCCCCAGGTCCCCAGTCAGCGCGGGGCCTGCCCACCCTCCACCTTTGGCTTTTCTCTGGGTCTGCTCCTCCCCCAACCCCCGAGGCCGGCCCTGCCCTCTCCTGGTCCTGACCATTGCTGACCTGGAAGGAAACAGACGCAGCCTCGTGGCTTTAGAGCTGGCTCGCACCCTCCGGGAAACAGTGGCTGGAGCTGTGTTCGCTTGCTCAGGGTTCATTCATATTTGCTTGCTCCTTGATTCAACAAGCGGCCTGTGAACCCCTGCCTTGCGCTCGGCATAAACCAGGCTCTCGCCCTCTTGTTCCATCTCTCCCAGCGGCGGAGCAGACAGACGCCTGAGTCCCTGCCCCGTGGGGGATACCAGGAGGGAACTTTACAGGGGCACCTTCCTCACTCTTCAGGGAGGAGCTCTGGAAGATGTTTCTGAGCAACTGTGCACCTGATCCCTGGACCGCCCCCTGCTGTTCACCCTACTGGGACCTGGGCTGCCCACGGGAGACCGCGTTCCTGTCTCCAGGAAGGGCCCCTGCACACCCGCGTTCCCACTCGGCCGGGGCGGGGGGGCACCGTTGGCGGGTGCTGAGCCTGGGGCTCGCTGACCACACAGGCTGTGACTGGCAGGCCTTCCCCGGATGGAGGCGGCACCTCAAGGTGCTGACGGGACGGAGTGTCAGCTCAGGACCATCCATGACAACCTAGGGGGTGGGAGGGAGCTTCAGGACAGAGGGGACATACGTATACTTACCACTGATTCACGTGGATACATGGCTGGAACCAACACGGTATTGCAAAGCAAGTATCCTCCAATTAAAAAGAAATTTTTAAAAAGAACTGTCCATGAGATGCCTAGATCAGGACCATTCCCAGGAAAGAAGGTGCAGAGAATGCTTTGGAGCTAAGAACACGTGTGGCCTGTTGAGCAGCTGGCACGGACGCTCGGCAGGTGGCAGTGGGCAGGGGTCTGCGGACAGCCATGTCTTGGCTGCCTCAGAGGGGCCCCGCCCCACTGCTGGGTCCACCCGCCTTTTGAAGGATTGTGGCCCAGCCTGTTCAGTGAAAGGTGATGAACTCATCTTCTCATCTCATTAATCAAAACCACAGACCTGCCAGCCGGAGCTGCTGCCCGTGTGCGTAACTGGTATCACCGCGCAGAGCCGTGCGCGCTCTAGCTGCGGGGAGGAGGCGTGCTGTTTCCTTAGGTTTGTGCTGCCCAATGCGGGACAACCGTACGATTTCCAGTGGGCTGTTTGAATGTTGAAAATCATCACCATTAATCCTATCAGTGTCTCTGGGAACACTCCTAGCTGGGAGCAGCCCCTAGCTAGGAGCTGGGCCTGGGGGGTCGCTGGGGAAGGACCCAGGATGCAGAGAGAAAACTGTCAGAGGCTCAGGCAGTAGGCACTCACCCTCCTGGAGATATACGACCATGACCGTGCTCACTCGTACATCAGGTTGTTGAACACCATGTACCATAGCGTATAACCAAGCCTATGTTATCTATTTAATATGGCAAATAATGCAGCCGTATTATACAGTCAGAACAGTTCCAAGGCCGTTCCCTCATGATTATGAAGACGTTCTTAACAAGGAGTGTAACGGAGTTGCAGACCGGATCAGAGCAGGGTGTGAGGAGGCGGTGCGCCGTGCTCCTCCCCTCCCCTCCCTGTTCCCTGGCGCGCTTCTCCCACAGCTGAGCAAGTAGGGCCAGCCGAGCCGAGGGCTCCTGGTCAGCATGCAGCTCTGCCCATGACGGGAGCCGCGTCCTGGGCACAGCTGGGTGTCGTCCACTTCCCACGTGCGCTGTGCTCCGTGAGGGGTCTAGGGCCCCAGGAGAGCTGTCTTTTCCTTGGGTATCTGGACAAGCGTAGAGGAGAGAGGCCCTCCAGGAATCACCTGCCCGAGATGGGCTCTGGGGACCAGTGGGCAGGGGCAGGTGTGCCCTGCAGTCACCTGGGTCGAAAGTTATGGATGGAGCAGAGGCCTGATCCAACGTGATCACGTTCAGTGTTGGATGTCCATGGAGCCCCCTGCCTTGAGCAGACCTGCCTCCAGCTGAGACACATGGTCAGTCTGGACCTTCAGGCTGCGTGGGGCCGAAGTTGCCTCGCCAGAGAGGGAGACATACGTGCTGAGCCAAGGCAAGGCTGCTTCAGAAAAGGAGACAGCTCAGGACATGGTTGGCCTGGAGCACAGGCCCCAGGGTCTGGAGTCTCTCTTCTGAAACCCGCTAATTCATCTAAGCCTGTAGATCTCTATTTCAGGGCGTTGGAGATACAGAAGCACACACACGTTTATATGGAGAGGGCTGAGTCTGTGCATTTCTTGTGTCTTTGTATAGAGAGATCCAACTTTAGACACACGTTCATATGTGGATGTTGCATGGATACATGTACGTGTGTGTGTAGTCTATGCAGCGTATCCTGGTTCTCACATCAGTGGAGGGTTTTCTTCTCCAGTTTATTTACCAGGTCATCCATCCGTGTGTCAGTGCCCCTCTGGTGTGTGTGGCTCTGTGTGCACACATGCACGTGTGTTTCACTCACCTCCTATCATCATGAGCCGTGACCCGGGCTTCAGGTCAGGGAGGCCAGATGACGACGTTTCCTGGGCGGGTGGGCGGGTAGCTCATGGAGTGAGTTCCACGCCCGTCCTCCCGTGATGCCCACACGGTGCCCCAGTGCTGCTGGTGGGTGGGCTAGCAGGGTCTGCCTGGTGCCCCAGGGGCCCAGCTGTCTGAGTGAGGCTGTCAGCTGCCACATTCCTATCGCCTATCTCTGTTCGCAGCCCCCTCCCTCAAAGCCTGCTGAGAAAGCCCTTTCCATTGAGCGATGCCCACCAGCTTCCCAGCGAGGCCCTGCAGAGCATCTGAAATTCTCCATCGGGGACCTTGCTCTGTCCCTGGAGACCAAAGTCCAGGCCCCAGCATCCCAGGGCCCCTGCTCAGCAACAGGAGTCCCCTGCTGTGGATCAGGAGGGGTGGTGGTCCTTTGTGCTAGAGGGTCTTGAAGGTGGTCGTCTCCCCAGGCCTTCCAAGGGGGGGGACATGGATGCTCAGCCTCATCCCCGGGTGAGTCCGAGGCTGTCGTTTCTGTTTCTCGTGTTTGTCTGGAAGGATGATGCAGGGCTGAGCGAGCGTGCTCGCTGGGTGCAGGGCCCGTGAGTGTGTGTGTGTCCACGTGTGTCTGTGTGTACGTCATCTGGATGGAATGGATAGATTGACCCCATTTCCCCGCCAGGATGAACGCGGGCCCCGTGCTTTCCTCACTCAGCACTTCCGGGTGATCGCGGAAGAGCGTGTGTAGTGCGTGTGCTTCCCCTTCTTAGAATCACTTCTTTTTTCCTGTTCACCGTGAGTCACAGCCAGCTTTCTTGGCAGAAGCCTTGCTTTTGGAACACGGGCGCGCTTGCTCCTGCGGGCCCTCCCCGGCCACTCTGAGCGGCCTGCAGCGTCGTCCTTCCCGGCTGGGGGCTTGTCCTCCTGTGTGCCCACAGTGATGGGGTTTGGGGGCCCCGTGGGGCTGGGACAGCGGCAGGTCCGGATCCTGGCACAGAGTCACCTCTTGATGGGTAATCATTGAATGGATGATTGAAGGAATGAATGTTTTGATTGACTTGACCAGATAGTTTAAATCACTTCTTAATGAATTTGGATAATCAATCTGTCTGATTAAAAAAAGGATGCTGATTTGATGTTGTGTTGGATTCACAGACTGCACCCTGTGATCAGAACCCTGACTGGCGGTGCCCACCCCCGGCCTCCCCGGCAAGAAGGGCAGGCGGCCTTGGCAGCCTGGAGCGCTGAGTAGCAGCGGAACTGAGAAGGTGCCGTGCAGGTGCGGCCCTGAGCCGGTGCCCGGGGCTTGGTCCCCTCGAGTTCTCAGATGTCTGAACGCAGCAGCCGGCTTCCAGCGTGTCTGAAGTCGTTTCTTACCCAGAGTAACTAGAACTCAGTGAAATGGTTACCTTTTCTTTCCAAGACCATTAGGTGTATGCGCGCGAGAGTTCGTTTCTTTTTTAAAAATTAATTAGCTTTTGACTACACTGGTTGTTTAATGGACTTCCCTGGTAGCTCAGACGGTAAAGCGTCTGCCTACAATGTGGAAGACCCGGGTTCAATCCCTGGGTTGGGAAGATCCTCTGGAGAAGGAAATGGCAACCTACTCCAGTACTCTTGCCTGGAAAATCCCATGGACAGAGCAGCGTGATAGGCTACAGTTCATGGGGTTGCAAAGAGTCGGACACGACCGAGCGACGTCACTCACTCACTCACACTGGGTCTTCGCTGCTACACGTGGGCTTTCTCTAGCGGTGGTGAGCAGCGGCTACTCTCTAGTTGCGACGCTCAGGCTTCTCTTCGTGGCGCCTTCTCCTGGTGCAGATTCTGGAACACACGGGCTCAGTAGTTGTGGCACCTGGGTTTGGTTGCTCCACGGCATGTGGGATCTTAGTTCCCAGACCAGGGATCGAACCCATGTCCCCTGCATTGGTAGGTGGATTGTTAACCTCTGGACCACCAGGGATATCCCCAAGAGCTAATTTCCTTAAATGTTTTGTAAATATCTTCATTTTCACTGTTTTCCCACAAAGATGGATTCATTGCACCTGTTCTGCTGATCTCGGATGTGGCTCAGCTTGTCCCACCAGAGTTGTGGGGACCTGAGGTTTGCAGGCTGGTGAGGACTGCGGGTGGGGCTGGAGCTGGGCCGTTGGTTGGAAATATGGCAGAAGAGACTAGCGAATAGCATCCAGGTCATCACCCTCCCGCAGAGCTGGCTGCTGTCACGGGGTGAGACTAGGAGCTCCGTCCAGTCTAGGGCTGGTGGTTGGCCTCTGTGGGGGGCCCAGGTTCATATCCCTTCCTGCCGGGCCCCCACTGGTCTTCTCCAGCTTCAGGCCTTCGCAGACTTTGCTGAACTCTCCTTGGACTCTGGGGGCCCAGCCCAGCCACTTCCTCCAGGTCTCTCTGTTGATGGGTCCCGGTAGGTGACGCTCCTGGTTGCCACAGCCCTGCCATGCCTCTCCCTGCCTTCCCTGCTTGCGCTTTGAGCTGCTGCCACCTCCAGGAAGCCTTCCGTGCCCCCTGTCCTTGATTTGCCCTCGTCCTAGCACTCCTTCCCCTGGGATGAGACTCGGGGCTGACTCAGCTTCCCACAGGCCAGGCCATGAGCCCCAGAACATGGGGACCAAATCTGTGATGGACAGAGGCTGCAGGTCATATCTTGTAGTCTGCTTCTGCAGCAGAAAGCCCAAAATAATGGGTGAAATAAAGTTGAGACGTCTCCATCACACGGAAGCTGGTGGCAGGCAGATCCAGGGTGGTGTGACGTGCCCGGTGCCAGGGGCCTGGATCCCCCCATGCCCCCACCACCACCCAACTGGCTGTAGCCAAGAATTTCAAAGGAAGGAAGAAGGAGGGGGAGGAGTGCTGGCGAGCCCCGTCGGGAGGCTTCCTGGAGTCTGCACAGACCCCCTCTCCTTACATCGCACCAGCCAATGTTTAGTTTAGTCCAAGTGCCCCTCCTGCCCGCAGCTGCCAGTCCCAGGGCTGGGGGTGGCTGGACCGGCCAGGAACATCTGGCACAGCCGGCCCCGCCCATCCTGCCAAACACCTGTCTCTTGCCCTCCCGGGCCTCGGTGTCCTCATCTGTAAAACAAAGAGTGTGCTCACACTCACCTGCTGGGTTTCAGGGCGTTAGGTTGGACACGCCTGTCCTGGGGCCTGGACACCAGATTGCAGAGCGTCGCCCAGTGACTAGCACAAGGTCCCAGAGCAGAGACGAGCGCTCTGAAGCCCATCGCCCCCAGGGCGGGGAGGAGGTGGTGATGCCTGCCGCACTGTGCTGCGAGGACCCGGCTGCACCCCCCGCCCCCTTGCCAGGGTCAGCCCTGCGCCCCGAGCCCTCCCCTGCTAGTCTCCTCCCGCCTCCCGGAGCTTCAGGACCTGTGATCATAGCCCTGGGCAAGAAAGCAAGAGAAAGCGTTGACTCCGCTGACCGCAGTGATGGAGCACCTGCCGATTGTGTTAATTTGTCGGGGCTGCGGCGAGGCTGTGTTCGTGGGGGGGGGGTACCGGCTCTGGCAGGAGGGGGTGGGGGTCCGCTCTGCCCTCCAGTGCCCCCTGCTCACTGTGGGCGGGGCAGGCAGGGGGAGGCCTGGCTGGAGGGCTCCTCCTAGGACAGAGCTGGACAGGAGCAGCTTATAAAGCATCTTGCCCCAGGCAGGATGCCCACCCTGGTGGGAGCACTTAAAAGGGAGAAGGAGGCGCAGCCCCAAGGCCAAGAAGGAGTGGGATTTCAGCAGCCTGGAAAGTACCTGCCCCCCAGCTGTCCAGGTTACAGACAACCTTTTAAACACACAGCATGGAGCTTGGGGTTTAGAAGACCCCCAGGAAGTGGTGGTTGCATTTGATTTCATCTGTGAGCGTCTGGGCTCTGGATGAAGTTGATCTGTGTTTCCCTGACCCTCCTGCTTCCCAGGTGGCGCCAATGGTAAAGAACCCGCCTGCCAGTGCAGGAGACTTAAGAGACTCGAGTTCAATCCCTGGGTCAGGAAGATCCCCCTGGAGGAGGGCATGGCCACCCACTCCAGTATTCTTGCCTGGAGAATCCCATGGGCAGAGGAGCCTGGTGGGCTACAGTCCATGGGGTCACAAAGAGTGGGACACGACTGAAGCGACTTAGCATGCACGCCCATGACACCCTGCTCACCAGGGTGACCCCAGGATCCCAGGCTGGATGAGGATGCTGGCGTGTCAGCCATGCCTCTGGGTAAGAGGCTGAGGGGATGAGGGCTCTGGACTGTGGGTGGTGGAGGAAGGCACTGCTGTCCCCCAGGCTCGCCAGGGGCCTGTCTCTAAGCTATAGGCCTGGAGAAGCCCCGCGATGCCCCAGGACCTCCTGCCTAGGCGGGAGCACGGCCAGCAGCCGGAGGGAGACTGGTTCCCAGGCTCATGTTCCCTGCGCTCCCGGTCAGAGCAGGAGGTGGCCAGGGGTCCTTCCGCAGGAAGCAGGGTGTCAGCAGGGCCTAGAGGACCCCCACACGACCTGGCCGAGGTCACCCAGGAATGGTGGTTGCTATGAATTCCTGCCCCAAGGGCACTTCTGGCCCAAGACCAACGGCAAATGAGGGTCATTGTCAGCTCCCTGCTGGCTCCCCTGCTTGCCTCGGGCCTGCAGGCTTGCACCAGGAGGGCCCTCGGGGATTCCTGGGTTGGCTGGCAGCACCTGGGCCCCTCTGGCATTCCTGGGGAGCCGTGCCAGGTTGGCCCAGCAATTGTAAAAAGCTGCATTCAGCTTTGCCTCAGTGCCATGACTACCACATCATGTGCCGTTAAAGCACCTGGTAAATGCTGACCAACATTCATGCAGTTATTCATTCAGCAAATATTTATCTGTGCTCTTTGCCAAGCCCTGGGTGTGTAGTGTGCCGGGTCCCATGGCATTTCCAGGCCCCTGGCCTGAGGTCCTCCAGGCGCGGGATCAGGGCTGGGGACCACTCCCGGGGCCTTGCCGTGTGCATGTGCCTGGGGCTCAGGCGGCCAGGCCAGCTGAGCTTCGTCTCCCTTGCCTTCGGTTGGAAGCAGACCCTGCTGGGGCGGCAGAGTAATTGTTAAGAGCCCCGCTTCCTTCGGTGCCCGCGTCTCAGAAAGCAGAGCCCATTGGAGACAGCACAGGGCAGGCTGTGGAAGCCACAGGTCCCGGGAGGGAGAGACCACTGGTTTTTACCCCATGTCCTCAGGCCTGGCCGGGGGCTGGCCCTTTCCGTCTTAGGATGGCACCCTCATTCCCCTGGGAATACTCCTTCCTTCCTCCTAACTGTGTTAACCAAACCGGGGAGACACCCAGCAGAGCCGGCAGCTTCCTGGGGGAAGTGGCATTTCAGGGGTGCCCTGGAGGAGCAAGGGGTGCAGAGAACACTTGAAGGGTGCAGCTGACTTCAGGGGTGTGGGGTGAGGGCCCTCCGACTCCACTGTCCAGTGGACACACGAGGCTCCTGTCGGCTCAGGGCCTTGGTCTGCTCACTGACCGCTCTCCCAGTGTCAGCCCTTGTCGCCTGCGGTGGTGGCCCGTCTGGTTCCCTCTCTCGGCGTGGACGTCACTTGTTGAGAGCTATCCCTGGCCCCCGGGGGTGATCGGGACACACCCCACCCAGGCCCTGCTCTCGCTGTACCCACTGCTCAGCCGGGTGTCCCACGGGGGCAGGACCATGGTGTTCACGTCCTCTAAGTATATCCCCAAGCCCTGGAGCAGAATCAGGCACGCGGCAGGCGCTCCATGTTTGCTGGACTCACGGAGGAGCCAGAGCCCGAGGCTTCACCTGCGGGAGTCGCAGGGACCCAGGCAGACAAGGATGGCAGAACGTCTTTAGGCCAAGATAACAGCGTGAACAGAGGCCACTGTGGGCCGTCCCTCTTGTGGTGCATTAGGTGTTATTTGGTAGGTGATGGTACCACACAGGCCTCCTGTTATGGTCAATCAGCCCCCGGAGAACGTGGCTGTGTGTATTCTCACCAGCCTGGTGTCGGCTCCCCATCGCTACAAGGCTGGCTGACCTGGGGCTGCAGCTGCCCGCCCGCCTGCCCACCAGCTGACAAAGGCCCTGAGCTCTCCTTAGCAGGGCTGGAAAGAGGGAGGGGTAGGAGGACAGAAATTGAAGGTCAAGCTCCCAGGCAACCCCTGGACGTCCAGCCTCATCTACAAGAGCCATCTGTCCGAGGCAGCTGTAAGCGTGCGTTTGAGGGCCGAGACTGTCCAGTGGGCTCTAGCTGGGCAGCCGCCCCGAGGCACAGGTCACTGTGGCTGCCGAGGGCCGGGGGAGGTGTCTGTCATCATGGCCAACAGCCTGGTTCTGGGGTACCGCAGCCCCCGGAAGGAAGTAGGCTGACGGGACGCCGGCCCCAGGAGGCTCTGAGGCCCCAGGCCCAGCAGCGGTGGGGAAAGGACGCTCTTCCCCGTGGCATCTCCGAGCAGCGGGCGGGAGGGCGTCTCGCCCGGCACAGGCCCTTGGGCTCGGTCCCCAGGGCTGCCCCGCATGCTCACGTGCCTAGTTGTCCGTCCTTGTCTGTCCCTGCCCGCTGAGCCAGTGTTTGGGGGCTGAGCGGGGCAGAGGTGGACCCTGTGCTCACAGACCTCCCGGCCCACAGGGCAGAAAAGCCCCCAAGTACATAGGATGTCAGCCAACCAAGGTAAGGTCTGAATGGGGGAGCAGGTCGAGCCGATGCGAGGCCCCAGACACCGTGTGTGGGGCAGGGGCTTGGGCGGGGCCTGGGGCGGCTGCACGCAGGGAGCAGCCCCCCGTCCCACCCCGGCCTGCTGTCTGGAGACGGTGATGGGACCCCTTCTACCCCTGCCCACCCGGGGGCTGTCTCGGGGCTCCGTGCGTGTGGAGTGTGATTCCTGCGGTCATCGTGGTGATAATAAGGACCACGATCTGGCCGGCAAGCTTGAACGGCCTTTCTATTCCATACGGATGTGTCGTCTTGGGCTTTAAAGCTTATAAAGTTTTTTTTTTTTTTTCTGTTCACTTTCTCACTGGTTCCCCATCCAAACCCCGCTGTTGGGAGACCCTTGGGGTTCCGCCATGAACCGTCATGCCTTGGCTCCTTGGTCCAAGTCTCACAGCTGAACCTGGACTTGAACCTAGATCTCTGGGCTCCAAGTCCTCATCATTGTTTTTCTTTCTAAGAGGAAAAAAAAAAAAAAAATTACAGAAGGAGAAGGCGTTCCTGTCAGACTTTCTGACTCCCTGGAGGTGGTGCGGCCCCATCACAGCTTCCTGTTCTCAACAACAGGAGCAAACATTCAGGGTTTAGACGATCGTCTTCTCTAGTTTACAAAATAAAACACCTCCATGTAGAAGCGCCTTCCTCAAAGAGCATTTGTTCCTTCTCAGAACAAGTCACACGTGTGCTGAGATTTCCAAGCCTTGGTCTCTCCTGGGGAATTCATCAGAATGTTCCAGGCCTCCGGGAAGCCCTGCTTGTTTATCTCCTGGCATCCGGACCAATTGGGAGTTTGAGGTCCTTAGCTGAGTTGTCTGTCCCGCGGTCTGCAGCATCCCACCTGTGGGAGTAATGGAAAGCTCTGGGATCAGATGGGCTGGGCCCCGGGCTGGCCCGAGCCCCCTGTCCTCCACGTCTGTCTACCAGAGGCGCCTGGTGGGCTCTGGGGCATCTGGACTTGCGGAGGCTCCCAGGAGCAGGTGCACGGCCAGCCCAGGGGTCAGCACCAGAACAGTGTCCTCCAGAGTCGGAGAAGGGTGAGCGATTCTTTGTCCAGGCGCCTGTCACTTCCCTTGGTGAGAAGTACCATTTGTCCAAAAATACGTACAGATTGTCCAAGCGGCTGGCAATCAGGCCGCCCTGCCGCCCCGCTGGAGCCTGGGGAATGGGGTTAAATCTCGAGCGTCACCAGGCTTCTTCTGCTGTCCCCTGAGCCCCGTCCTCCCCGTCACTGCTTCTGTAGGCTTTCTAGGGAAACTCTCATCGTGTTTTTAATCTTCAGCTTCGCCTCTTGTGTCTCGGCAAACCAAGTGGCTTGGATCCTCTCCATCCCACTCTGACAGTTCTTATCAATCTCCTCCTTAATTAAAGATGGCAGATTTGGCCTCTGTGTCTCTTATCTGCCATCAGCTGGGGCCCGATCAGGTTACAGCAGTGGGGACTGGCCTCTCGTGCTGCCGCGTCAGCTGCCGTCCCCGGGGCTACGAGGTGGGATGGATGAGTGGGTGGATACACACGGAAAGACAGACGGACAGCGCTCCCAAAGCATCGGCCCGCAGGAGAGAGGGGGTGATAAGGACGCGTGTCACACAGCCGTGGTGAGCAGGACCAGGACAGGCCTGCAGGATTTCGCTCAGTGCTTTTCAGAATTTATTAGCCAGATGCAGTGTATCTGCAGCCCAACAGATAAAACAAATGAAGGGCAGCTAAGCTCTGGTTCTAGGCTGTGAGGAGGCCAGAGAGGCTGATCGGGTGGGTGAAGTCTTGCCCCCTCCACACCCCACCCCAGTTTAAAAAAAAATTGGTGCTTGGGACTACCCTGATGATCCAGTGGCTAGAACTCCATGCTTCTGAGGCAGGGGGCCCCAGGTTTTGTCCCTGGTTGGGGAACTAGAGCCCCACGTGCCCCAAGTAAGACTTGGTGCAGCCAAAGAAATAAATTTTAAAAATTGGTGCTCCAGTGGGTGTAGGGCTCTGAGAGGGGAGACGGGTGCTTACAGGTCGTGTTCACAGCAGCAAACCCCCATCTGCAGAAGAGCCTGAACACCACCGGGCGGACGGCAGGCTCCCCTCACAGGGGCACCTCCGTCTCTGAGCTCTTCCCCTCAGCCTTCAGTCACCCCTGCAGTGAGAACCCACAGCACCCGGTGTGGAAACGCCCCAGTTTGAGGACTGCTGGGGGCCCGGACCCTGGTGGAGCCGGCCTCACCCAGCAGCGCCTCTCCTCCGGCCTGTGACCGACCTCGTCAGAGCGTCACATCTTCAGACAGGGACACTCACGGCCGAGCCCATGTGTCTCAGGTGTGACCCAGCTTGAGTTTCTGTTGCATAGACCGCTGGGGAGGCCTGCATGTGTGGAACTGGTCACACCAAGGACGGGTGGGGAAACATGCCACTCTGCAGCGTGTGGACCTGCGTCCACATTCAGGCTGTTCTGCCCGAGCCCTGGGTCAGCCAGACCAGCAGACCCCTCTGGGTCCCGTTCCCTCGGCTGGAAGCAGCGGCGACGGTAGTACCTGCTGCTCCAGGCGGTCCCCGGGGCGAAGAGTCACAGAGCTCAGGGGTTCCCGGCACGGGCCAGGTGCCTGGCAGGTCCCCACATGTGGCCCTGTCTTCGTAAAGGGGCCACCCCGCACACTCAGTGTGCACAGCGCTTAGTGAGCACACACACAGTCTTCGGTCACAGACTCTTGGCCCAGTTATTCCCGAAGGAGCCCTCCACTGTCCCTGGGACGTTTCCCTGGATATGAGTGTGCAGCATGGATTTTCCCAGGTTTCTGCTACCTGTAGATGCCGGTGTACCAGGAGAGGAGTAATGCCTCTTTGTGGGAGGTTCTGCTTCATAGGAAGAGAATTCTTTGCTCTGCTGGGCACACACATGGCCGACCTCTGCAGTTGAGCAGCTCATTCTGTGCCAGAGGGGTGGAGGTCTGAGTTGGGAAGGGGAGGGGTTAGCTGCCTGTCCAGGAGCACGCCATGCTCACCGCAGAAGGAGAATTCTCTGAAGAAGGTAACTGCCAGTGGCAGAATCTTGAAAGCTAAGGAGAAGTCATCTGGGGCAGGGGAGCTTCCAGAAGATTCTCTACTCAGGGTATCACCAGGCTAAAACCGGGGTGTTTCTTGGGTGGAATTCTTCCCTGGAGGCCCTGGAAAAAGTCCACTTCCATGTTCTTTCTTATTGTTGGCAGAATTCAGGTCCTTATGGCCGTAGGACTGAGGCCCCTGGTTCCTTGCTGGCAGTCAACAGGGGTCTGTCAGCTCCTAAGGCTGCTCCCCGTTGGTTGATATGTGTCCCCTCCATCCCAAGCCTGCAGTGACATAGAGAATCCTTTTCACGCTCCTCTGACGTCCTCTTCTGACCACAGCTGGAGAAAATTCTCTGCATTAAAGGGTTCCCCGATTAGGTCAGGCCCACTTTGAACATCTGCCTTTCACCAGATGGGCCTTCCCTGATGGCTCAGTTGGTAAAGAATCCACCTGCAATGCAGGAGACCCCAGTTCAATTCCTGGGTCAGGAAGATCCCCTGGAGAAGGGATAGGCTACCCATTCTAGCATTCTTGGTCTTCCCTTATGGCTCAGCTGGTAAAGAATCTGCCTGCAATGCAGGAGACCTGGGTTTGATCCCTGGATTGGGAAGATCCCCCTGGAGAAGGGAATGGCTACCCATTCCAGTATTCTGGCCTGGAGGATTCCATGGACTGTATAGTCCGTGGGGTCACAAAGAGTTGGACACAACTGAGCGACTTTCACTTCTCACCAGATGACGTAACATAATCACAGCAGTGATAGCGTCATATTCATGGGGTTCTACCCACACGCAAGAGGAGATTATATAGGCGTGGAGGGAGAAAGGGCAGCTGATCCGACCTGGAGGCCAGCCTGCTTCCTAGAGGAGGCTGCCCTGGGCAGAGTTGTGAACACTGAACAGAGTTCCAAGCAGGGAACAGACCCTCTCTTCGCTCGCTCTGGTGGGCCTCAGGAGCCTTCCCCTAGAGCATTAGGGCCACCCTTAGCCTAGACCTCAAGTCCTTGGTGAATCCAAGGACCAAGGAATATTGTCATAAATGTTTGAGGTCAGAGTCCCAGGCCCCGCCTGGCCTCCTGCCCACCAGATCTGACCAGCAGTGGCCCCTGGGTGGGCACGGCAGGTCTCGCTGGCTGCTCACGGCCCAGAATCCCGAGCCCCTCCTCTCTCTGTGTCGCACGTGCCCGTCAGACTTGGAGCCCAGTGGCAGTCGGATAGTACCACGTACGTGCTGCCGGTTTCACAGGAAGGCCAAAGAAGAAAGAAGCTATTTTGCACTTAGATTAGAAAATGCGTCCAGGAGGCAGCAGAGTCCATCTCGAGAGACCGGGAGTCTGGCGGGGCAGTGACAGCTTTGCCCCAGAAGCTCTCGAGCCCAGTGACCCCACCCTCACCCCTTTCATAACCTGGTACTGGTGGGGATGCCCGTGACAGCCTGGTGGAAGGGCCCCGGGGACAGGGGGAGTGTAGCCAGGACGGCCAGGGCCTTTATCAGAAGCCTGCGCAGCACGCGGAGCGGTCACAGAGGCTTCCGCAGGCGAGCTGAGCACTGGCCCCGGGGCCACACCGCCTGTGCCAAGACCCCTCCAGCAAATGATGTCTGTCACTCAACTGCGTTGCAAGCTGCTTTGCGTAAAATGAGCCTGTGTAAAGCCCTTCCCGTGTCCCGCCAGCCCCTTGTCTGGTGGCTGTCATCTGAGGGCTCCTGGTGGGTGAGAATCCCTGCCGTGAGGGCGTGGGGGACAGGTGGGGGGTGCTGTGCATGGAGAGGCATGGGATGTGCTGTGCCCACAGGCTGCAGGGGTCCTAGAGGGGGCGCGGCTGAGCATGGGCGCAAATCCAGGGTTATGCAGTTCCCTATAGAGAGCAGAATTAAAGGTAATCACTCAAATTGAGGTGATCTGTGTGTGTGTGTGTGTGTGTGTGTGTGTGTGTGTGTTCACAGGTGGTGTGCATACGTGTGAGTGGGCATGCGTGTGCGTGTGCCTTTCTTCCTATAGCCCGTGTTAGGATTGAGTAGGAAGAAAGCCCATTGACATCTAGGCATCCCCCGTGGTTCTTCTGACTCACGTCTGCATCCGTCTCTGATCACTTCCTGTAAATTGTACTTATAGGATCGCTCTAGCACCTGCCACCTTTTCCCATTTCCTGTGGAGTGGCCTCAGAGCCTCACCTATTGAGCCTGGGCCATCCCGATCATCAGCCCCTCCCTGCCATGTGCGTGGGAACCTTTCTCTGGGCTCCCAGGACCCAGACCTCCCACCATCACCATCACCTTCTCACCCTGATACGCAGCTGACTCCCACACCCATGAGACTTCCAGGTAAGATCAGGTCTGAGCAGGTGCCTGGCCTTTAGAGGAAGCTCAGAAGGTATTTCGGTAATGAATGCACCTCCCATCAGACCCTCAGGTCCACCCTCCTGCCCCAGGGCTTGGCGTCCGGCCCCCTCAGCTCTCACAGCTGCCCCCTCCTCCTGGTCACAGGGACAGCCCTCCCCCAGGTCCCTGCCCTCCCGGCAGGGAGGACGCCCTGGCTCCAGCTGCTCCCCCCTTCTCTGCAGGCAGGTGGCCTGAGCTACCCTCCCCCTTCCTCCCCAGAGCCTGGCACAGTGCTTGCCCCATGGGTACTTGGGCTGGGGAGTGACCGGAGCCCTTCAGCTTGAGACCTCCTTGTCTGGAGCTGCAGCTGCCCGGGTCAGGGGCCAGTGGCCCCCTAGGACCCTCCACCAGGCGTGTGTCGCCAGCCCTGTCCTGCAGAGCAGCGGGCTGAAAACAAGCCGGGAAACTCCATCTCCTGGGGGTGGAAGTGACGTTTTCCTCAGAACTTACTATGGAAATGAAATCTCCATTTTTATTGGGAACGGTAATTGATCCCATAGGGATGGGGGCAGCAATTCTCAGGTTCGAGTTGCTGAGGGGACCCATGCAGCCCCTCCCGGGTCCCACCACTCGGCCTCCACGGCCATGGCCATCCTGCGAGCAGCACTGCTCTGAGCGATGTTGGCTGGGACAGCGGCCTCGAGGGGCTCGGTGCCGCCTACAACAGCAGCGCCCGCCCCGTCCCTCGCTGTCTCAGGGGGCAGTCTTGCCTCTGGTCCTTCGGAGACCCGGGCCCTCGGTAACATCTTCCCAGTCCCTTCTCTGTTAGACTCCTCTCTGGTCTGGGTACGGGACGCTCCATGTGCGCGAGGCCCCCTGCCTCAGAGGGCCTGCCTGCGGGAGGTTGGTGCCCACCTGTCTGCGTCCTCCTGTTTCACCCTGATGGGGAAAACAGACCACTGTGTCTCTGGCTGCTTCTCCCTGATGGCTGGCAAGCTTGGGGGTCTCCTCTGCTGACCCCATATGTCTGGCAAGCTTGGGGATGTCCTCTGCTGACCCCATATGGCTGGCAAGCTTGGGGATGTCCTCTGCTGACCCCATATGGCTGGCAAGCTTGGGGATGTCCTCTGCTGACCCCATAGGCCCCTCCCCTTGAATCCCCTGGCCCTGATGGCTGGCAAGCTTGGGAATCTCCTCTGCTGACCCCATAGGCCCCTCCCCTTGAATCCCCTGGTGCGCCCTCTGCCCCTCCTCCTGGGAGATGCTGTGTCTTTTTCTCACCCACCCGCAGGAAGTCATAACCTGGGCAGAAGAGCCGATTGTCCGCTGAGCAAGCCGTGGGTACAGCTTCCTCGTCTCCTGTTTCCTGTGACTTTGTGCCTTTGCCATAAAGAGTCCCTTCCTTTTCCTGCAGTTCAGTGTCCTCTGAGGAATGTCTCCCCCACTTCCTATTTTATCCATGTTCTTTTCCTTTCCTTCTTCATTTAGAACGTTAATCTATCTGGAATTTATTTGCACACGTAGAACGAGGTGGATCCTGGCCTGTCGTCCTAGAGATGTTTAGTCAGTTATGCCAGAGCCAGTTTATTTTGAAAACCACACTTTCTCCTCTGAATTAGCATGCCATCTATGTAATGTATTCAGTTCCCATGTAAACATGGATCTACTTCTGGATTCTCTGATCTGTGATGTTGAAAACATTTGTCTGCTTCTGCACTCACACCGTGCCCTTTAGATTAAGTCTTAACATCTGGCAACGCAAGCCCCCTGCTGCTTTGCTGTTCTTCTTTTACACTTTTCTTAGTTGTATGAATTAGAAGAACATTTTTGTCCAGTTAAAAGTTACATTCTAATTAGAAATGTAACAAATTCATATATGTATATATATTCAAATATGTAAAATATTTTCTTTAAAAATAGTTCTTACAATTTCATTTTCTTCTGTCTCAAGAACTGTTTATTTGGGGAGAGGTCTTCTAAATCTTTTCTGTGAAGTCACTTTGGGCATTTATTAATATAATCCTGATTTTTCTCCCCTTTAAAGTGCTGAGGTGAGCTAGGCTGGTTTGTTGGTGCGAGCCATCCTGAGGATAAACCGTTCCTAGTCATGGTGAGCAGTTCTGTGCCGCACTGATGTGTTTGGCTCATAGTTTATCTCTACTCTTTGCATCTCTTGTCATAAGTGGAACTTATCTGCAGTTGTCTCTGAAATGCCATCTCCAGATGTCACCTCTGCGCGCCGACGAGGTGGTCCCCGTCTCGGGGAGGGGGGCGCCCCCCAGGAGCAGCGCGCCGCTAGGGAGTAAGTGCTGCGGTTGAGATGTGTGTGAGGGGCTGAGAGGGGAAAGGCAGTCTGGGGGGCTGTGCCCGAGGAGGGCAGGGTGTTGACATAGGAGCTGATCCTTTTCGAATGACTGAATCGGTGCCAAGTGGCGGGCAGCCGGTACCGGGCCCCCGGGACGGTCCAGAGGGTGGCCGGGTGAGGAATGCAAGCAGGGCATGGGGTGGTCCTCGTGATCTGCACGTGGAGAGGACGTGAGCCTCAGGTCAGCTGCGTGACCTTTAGCAAGTGACTTACCACCCCTGCACCCCAATCTCGTCCCTGACACGGTGGTAACACATGCCTTCTATGCTGGAAACGCGAGGACCCCGGGACCCCAGGGGCCAGCCATCTGAGGATGGAAGACTCAGGCTGGGGCTGCTGTTTCTCCTGTGCTCGCCCTCCCACAGCTTCCTCCCTACTTTATTGGAGGGAAGATAAAGCCAGTTGGCAGCCTGACTTTTGCCTCCCTGACCCTGACTTTGGAGCTGCCCCAGGCCGAGTGGGGGAGCCACCCATGGCGGCCGGAGCATGGGGGCCTTGGGGGCAGGGGTGGCCGGCCCGAGCCCCCGCAGACGCGCTGCTGATGCTCCTGGGGCCGCACCCGCAGTCTGTCCACCATGGGCATCCTTCCAGGCATCTCTCAGGACAGGAGCTCCCACTGTTCTCAGCGACCAGCCTCTTCCTTCTAGGCCAGCTAGCAGGGTTTAGGGGGAAGAGGAGTTTGGATTCAAATGTGGATTCAGAGTCTAGCGCTGCCACTTGTTAGCAGAAAACCCAAGAAAAGTGAGTGTTCTGAGCCTCCGTCTCACGTCTGCCTGGACCGAGACATGAGAACCCAGCCTGGGTGTCAGCTCAGCTCCTAGTGAGACTCCAAAGTCAGCTTTTGTTGCTGTTTAGTCGCTCAGCTGTGTCTGACTCTGCAACCCCTTGGACTGTAGCCCACCGGGCTCTCTGTCCATAGGGTTCTTCAGAAGAGAACACTGGAGTGGGTTGCCGTTTCCTATTCCAGGGGATCTTCCTGACTCAGGAATTGAACCCGGTCTCCTGCATTGGCGCGTGGATTCTTTACCACTGAGCCACCTGGGAAGCTGCTAATGTTGACTTGCCCAAGGTCAAACAGGTGTGAAATCTCACCTGCGTGAGTCACCAGCACGCAGGCCCGCTAAGCCTCCTCCCTCACTCTTCCGGCCAGCAGGGAGAGGGGCTCGTGCTGATCGTGTTTCACAGCTCAGAACAGCGACGGAGGTGACCCTGGGGGCCGAGCTCCCTTAGGGGTGCAGATGGCAGGCTCCAGTTCGTGTGTTCTTCGGCTCGCAGAGCAGCACCCCTGCCGTGGGCCTCAGGCTGCATCGCCCTTGTGCCCTGTTCACAGGCTCTTCCTGCCCGTCCCCCCGACACTGGGCCCGCTGACTCCTCGCCTGCTGGCCGCTGCGCCTTTGTCCTTGGTGTCCAATGAGCTCCGCCCATCACTCTTCACCTCTTCCCAGGATGGCCTCTCTCCTCGTGGGCACACCTGTGTCTGTTCCATCACTCTCCTCTCTGGGGGTTTCCGGAGGCAGCAGACAGTCACACGGGTGCCTCGGCCCGTCTGCATGGCTCTCCCACCACCCATCTTTCCAGTTGCCCAGTGACTCCACTCAGGGCAGGTGTGCTCAGGTGCCAGGTGTACCCGTGGGAACATTGGCTGTGGGAGCACTCAGGGGGACTTGGGGAGGGGACGGGGTGTGGGGAGGTGGGAGGAGCTGGCAGGATGCTCGGCAGCGTCTGCTCGGGGAAGCGCGCAGTCAGCCTCTGGGCTGGCCGTAGGTGTGGGGTTGATTATCTGTGGCCGTGCGGTGGAGTGGAGCATAATCGTATCGGCTCCTGGTGTGTGCTGGGCGCGCTTGTGGTCTCGGGTGTGATGCTAGTGGGGGCAGGGCTGCTGCCCCCTCGGGCTTGGAACGGCAGGTGGGCAGGTTTGCGGAGGACCCCGGGTGCCAGCGGGTGAACCCAGGCTTGGCCAAGACAGAGGAAGGGCGTCACGGTGGGCAGGGACAGAACGTAGGGCAGCTGCCCGGGTTCGTCCCCAGCGAGGTCTCCACGCGCCGGTGCGTTTCACGGCCCGCCTCCCTCTGAGGCAGCCTGTTGCCTGGGGCATTCGGGGCGTCGGGTGCTGCTGCTCGGCGGCCGCCCTGACGCTGCCAGCCTGTCGTCACGCTGGCAGGATGGCCTCGCTCCCGGCACTGCGCCCGTTTAGTCCACATGCTGCCGACGCGGCAGCCCAGGGCGAGGTGCTGAGCCCGCCTCTGGGCGAGGCTGCGCTGAAAGTGTGTTTAGCGGCAGCTGCTGCACAAGGCGGGCTAACGGCTTTTGTTTGCTCTGGGGGCACATGCTACGTGGGACAAGATAGATGATTGTCCGAGCTTCGCATTCGTCTCCCTCTAGGGGGTTATCAAGTTAGATGTTTTTAGGGATGAAATATTATAGTCTCTAGAGATATATCCTTGTTTTGAACTAGGTTGGGTACAAGAACTCAGGGGTCTAAGTCAAGCACATCCCCTCCTTGGCAAAGAGAAGTAAAAACCTACGAAGGACCAGCCAGACCTGTGTGTGAGTTGCAACAGAAGCTGAAAGTGGAATCGACCAAGCTAGGTGTCCCCCAGCTGGGGTCTCGGCAACTCGGGGTCTACCCCACCCTTTGATGGCGCGTTGCTCAGACATTGAAAGGAATGGAGTGCCGAGATGTGCTGAAATGTGGGTGCGTGTTTAACATATCACGTGAGGTGAAAGAAGCCAGACGTTAAAAGCTACACACCATCCGATTCCATTTGTTTGAAGCATCTGGAGCAGGTAAATCTGTAGGGACAGGAAGCAGATCAGTGGTTGTCGGGGGCGAGGGGGTGGGTGAGACAGCTCCTGGGTGCAGGGTTCCTGCTTAGTGGGTGACCTGCTCTGGACTGAGATGGTGGTGATGGTTGCGCACTGTGAACATGCTGGAAACTCTGGATTATATACCTTAAGGCGGCAAGCTGTGCTGTGTGTGAGGTACCTCTCAAAGATGTTGAAAAATAATAAGCTTTTTAAAAACCAGGCAGAGCCCTGCCTCAGCCACCCTCAGGCTCTGCGACCTTAGCTAAGCTCCTTAAGCTTTCTGCCTCTCGCCCTCTCCTGGGTTAAATGAGACTCATGACACCCACCTGTGCGGGAGGACGTCCCATTCCACCAAGACAGAGTCACCCAACCCGTGCCAGCGCGTCCCCCACCCCGCCATTCTACACTGCCCACCATCAGAGGCTTTCTGGGGCATCAGACAGAGAGCCCTGGGAGACGGGAGCCCTGCTGGGCACTTCACACACGCTGCAGAGCCCATTTCAGTCTCTGGAACATTCTCTCTCCAAGCCTCTGCATGGCCTGGAGTTCTCAAATACCCAGGAAAGAAGGCAGCATGAGCACCCCCATCAGATCCACATCCCCCAGACCTGCAGACACTCGCAAGGGAACACACATTCTCAGTCTCGGGGCATCTGCCCTTTATCTGGGCTGAAAGCCAGGGCCCCGCCCACCTGGCAAGGCCTGGGGAGTTCACTGAGAATAAGAGAGCTTAAAGGAGGCAGGCAGAGAGCTTGATCTTATTTTCACCAACTGCCCAAGTGGGTGCCCATTAGGAGGTGCCTCTGGACCCCTAACGTGAGAGGAGCCCTCCCAGGGTGGGGGCCTACGGTGACGTGTGATGAGTGATTTGAAAGTCCCATCGGGAGACACGCTGGGAGCATTACTGCTCCAGACAGCAGAGAAACTGGCTGCAGACCCAGCTCTTCCGCGGTCCAGCCAGTGGGGGCTGGCTGGGCCCCTGGCTGGTTGAACTTCAGGCTCCAGCCCTGCTGGAGGCGTGTGAGCCGAGGGCTGGAGCCGCTGCTGCCCCCATGGGCTCATGTGCTGTTTGCAGACCCGGGCGCCCTGGGGACTGGCGCACGGGCACTTCCAGGCTTCACAGAGCGAACTCACAGACCGTCCAGACCACACATTTGCATGGCGGTCCCTTCAGATCGTTGCCAAGGTGACCGAGATATAGATCCCCACTGTGGAGCATCCCGCCACTGGCTGAGCACATAGCCAGGCGAGGAGGAGAGCCCTGCCCTGCACCCCCACCCCACACCCACCCCCTCCTCCAGCTGCTTATCTGGCCTCCCAGAGACACAACTTCTAAATGTGAGGCTTAATTATCTGACGGCAAATCAAACCCTCCATGAATTTTATGCTGTGTTCTTTCCCCGAGAATAACTGTGCCCTGAACTTTTCATCTCAACAGTAAAGCCCTCCCTCATGCAGCGGCTGGGAGCCAGCCCTCACTGCAAGTCATCCGCACACGGGTCCCCACGGGTCCATTCATTTGATTCATTTGTTCGACACACATTAAATACCTACTGCATGCCAGGGATAGAGCAGGGAGCACGGTGGCACCATCCCACCCTCCAGCGCCCACTTTTTATCAGTCAGTTCAGTTGCTCAGTCGTGTTTGACTCTGTGACCCCATGGACTGCAGCACGCCAGGCCTCCCTGTCCATCACCAACTCCTGGAGCTTACTCAAACTCATGTCCATCGCATCGGTGATGCCATCCAACCATCTCATCCTCTGTTGTCCCCTTCTCTTCCTGCCTTCAATCTCTCCCAGCATCATGGTCTTTTCAAGTGAGTCAGTTCTTCTCATCGGGTGGCCAAAGTATTGGAGCTTCAGCTTCAGCATCAGTCCTTCCAATGAAGAGTCAGGGCTGATTTCCTTTAGAATGGGCTGGTTGGACCGCCTTGCTGTCCGAGGAACTCTCACTTTCTATAGGGGAGACAAGTGTCTGGTAGTGGCTAGAGACAGGGAGGGCGGGGAAGGCCTCGCCGAGGGGGCCACATCAGCAAAGACCCCAAGGAAGGTGGGCCAAGCCAGGGATTATTAAGGAGGGACACTTGAGGCCAAGGAAGGGGCAGGGCCAAGGGTCTAGGGGGAAACAGCTGACCATGTACAAGAGCTAGCAGGGGACCCCGGGGCCCAAGCAGAGTGACAGGGGTTGGGGAGAGGGCAGGCCACCGGGGGGTGTCTGGGGACGTGTTAGCTTTTGGGCTTCTACTGTAGTACCACAGTTTTCCTTCAACAAATCTCTAAGAGAAGAAGAAGGGCCTTGGGAGCAGGTGCTGAGAAAGCTCAGCTGGCAGGTGCTGAGGGCCTACTGTGTGCTCCAGGCTAGGGCCTCCGCGTGCGGGAGAGCTCAGATGCTTCTGGGAGGGAGAAAAATCGAGAGACAGTGAAACGGCACGCGGGCCCCGGGAGCCCAGAGAGGGTCACTGGGAAGGCCTTTCAGAAGGTCCTCTCGGCTGCAAGGGTGGAGGTCGTGTGGACTAAAGGAGAGGGTTTTCCCAGAAGTCCTGTGTAGGGATGGGAGCTCCAGAAGGCCCTGGGGCACATTCCTGCCAGTTGATGCTGACCACCCAGTCCACGGACAGCGGGGCAGGGTTACGAGAGAATGGAGGTGACGAGTGACATGTGTAAGGCCCCTCGGTTCATGGCAGTTCAGGTGGCAGAGGGTGCCGGGTACTTGGGGCTGTGCCTTGATGGTGTTCTGTGGCCAGCACTCTGCCAGTTAGTAAACATTTGACGAGTGACTGAGCCCCAGCCATGGAGCTCCCGGGCCTTCAGAGGCCGCCTGGCCCCCCACTTCCATGGCAGTCCCTGCAGGAGGTCTGGCAGCTGCTTTAGGGAGGTGCTCACGGGAGCCCCATCCCTCCCTGGGGCCCTTGTCCAGGGCCTCAGAGTAGGGGATGGAGTCTGGGTGGAGTTGCCACGGTGATGACGGAACAAGGGGCAAGTTCTGACAGAGGCCCCGAGAGTGGGCAGAAAGTGCTGTTGTGGGGACGTGGCCCCTTTCAGAAGCCAGTGAAGGGGGTGGTTCCTGCAGGTTGTGACTTAGCGCTTGATGCATGAGGTTATGGGGATTACACTTGTCTGCACGCAGAGCCAGGGGGAGGCCAAGAAGTGGCTCTCCAGGGAATTTCCTGGCGATCCTGTGGTTGGGTTGGTGCTCTCACGGCCGGGGCCCAGGTTCAACTCCTGGTCAGTGGACTAAGATCCTGCAAGCCATGGAATGCAGCCAAAAAAAAAAAAAAAAAACCAAGTCTCTCCAAAGGAGAGCCAAGCCTGCCTTCCTGGGAACTTGTGACTCTGACTGTATGTGGCCAAAGGGGGTCTCTGTAGGTGTGAGTTAAGGGACTTGAGGTTATCCCAGATAACATGCATGTGTGCATGCTAAATTGCTTTAGTCGTGTCCAACTCTTCGTGACCCTGTGGACTATAGCCCGCCAGGCTCCTCTGTCCATGGGATTCTCCAGGCAAGAAAACTGGAGTGGGTTTCCTTGTCCTCCTCCAGGGGATCTTCCTGACCCAGGGATTGAACCTGCATTTCCTGTCTCTCCTGCATTGGCAGGCGGGTTCTTTACCACTAGCGCCACCTGGGAAGCCCGTCCCAGATAACATGCATGGGCCGTAAATGCAGCAGCGTGTTGTTATAGGAGGGAGGCCGAAGAAGGGTCAACGCACAGGAGAGAAGGCCGTGTGACCCCAGAGGCAGAGGCTGGAGCAATGCAGCTACAAGCCAGGGAAAGCCAGCAGCCAGCAAAGGCTGGGAGAACAAGGAACAGAGTCTCCCAGGGCTCTGACGGGAGTGCGGCTCTGCCAGCACCTCGGTTCAGCCCAGCGATGCTGATTTCAGACTTCTGGCTCCTGAGCGGTAGGAGAATAGATAGCTGTGGTTTTAAGCCACTCAGTTTTCGGTAATTTGTTAAAGCAGCCCAGGAACCTCTTCCAAGCAGCATTGCTTGGATCCCATTGTGTGTTCCCATACTGGCTTATTGAAGTGATGGCCAGCATCCAGAGTTTAGAAGGTAACCATTTGGAGCAGTGGCTCACAGTCTCCAGTGGGTTGGAGTCAATTATACCCTTGTGTCCGGAGCCAGTCCCTGCAAAGCACGGATCCTGATGTAGCCACACCTCGGGCAGCACCCTCCACGCCTCCCCACCACCCCCTCCTTTAAGAAGGCAGACACAGAAGCAATCAGAAGCATCTATCACTATCGTTCCGGCTCTCATCTTCTCCCAGCTTAGCTGCTGTACCCTCGCCCAGCCCCCATATCTTCAGAAGCTTCTCTTTAGGACGATAAGGTCATATTTCTAAATCCTAGATCCAATTAAAAGTGTCTGTTTCCATGCAAGATTAGTATATGAATTGTATTTCTAGACACTAGCAATGAACACAAATAAAATTAAGAGCACAACTCCATCTACATTGGCAGAACAAAGGAATAAACCTAAGAAGTGTATATGCTGAAAATGACAAAATATCCTTGAAAGAAATTAAAATGTTTAAAAACCTAACTAATTAGAAATCTTTTGTTCTTGGATCAGATGACTTAATTTTGTTAAGATCAATCCTCCCCAAATTGATCTACAGATTCAATACAATCCTTATCAGAATTCCAGCTGGTCTCTTGGCAGAAATTGGCAAGCTGAGCCTAGAATTCAAATTCAAGGGACCCAGAATATAAAATAATATTGAAGGGAAAAAAAAGGAATAAAGTTGGATGACTCACACTTCCTAATTTCAAACTTATTATGAAGTCTACCTATTTATTGAAGAAAATCCATGTGTAAGTGGACACGTTCAAGTCAAACCCGTGTTATTCAAGAGTTGGCTATGTATTCAACGAATTGCTGGGACAACTGGATATCCATATGCAAAAGAATGAAGCTGGACCCCTTCTTTATGCCATATGTCAAAATTAAGTCCAAATGAATCAAATACCTAAAAATAAAAACTAAAACTACAAAGCACTTAGAACAAAACATAGGGATAAATCTTCATGGCCTTGGACTTGGCACCCTTTCCCTAGATACGATACCATTGTTATTGTCCAACAACAGAAGGATAACTTGCACTTCATTGAATGCAAGTCGCAGTCACAATACGAGGCCACTTGTCCCCTGCTAGGATGCGTGGGGAACCGGAACCACGTACTCTGCTAGTATGAATGTAAAATGGTGCCGCTGCTTTAGAAAGTTAAATGTAAGCATCCTCTATGACCCAGCAGTTCCACTCTGAGATGCATATATACCCAAGAGAATTGAAAACTTGTTCACACAAAAACTTGTACACAAATGTTCATGGCAGCGTCTTCATAGCAGCCAAGCTGTGGAGACAGCACAAGCATCTGTCAACTGATGAACAGATAAGTGTGAGTCATCCATGTTGTGGAATGTTACTCGGGTGAGAAAAGGAACTGGGGGTTCCTGATCCACGCTGCTGCTGCATGGGTGAGCCTCGAGAACATTGTGCTAATGAAAGAAGCCAGACACACAAGTTCACCGACTGGCTGATTCCTTTCACGCGAGATGTCCAGAACAGGCAAATCTATAGAGACAGAAGTAGATGAGTGTTGCCCGGCTGGGAGGTGGGGGTGGGGGACAGTGTGGGGAGTGACTGCGTCACCCAGCTCCTGAGCGTGCATCCCAGAATAAGGGTCCCGGGGCTGGAACAGACCTCCCAGGTGACTGAGGTGGGCTCCTGTCCCTGAGCCCCAGCACTGCTGAGTGACCTGCATGCGCCCCCCACCCCCCAGCGCAGAGCTGGGCTCTTGAGCCGCTGGAGAAGCCCAGGGCTCTGCTCGCAGACTGACTTTGTGAATAGCACCGGGAGCAGGGCAGGAAGGAGAGGGAGCATCCTGAGCAGGCCTCCTCCCCGCTCCATCTCTGCTTGTGCTGAGAACGAGGTTCTTACTGATGCCGGCGGAGCCCCTCCGCCTCCTCCTGCGTTGGCTTTGCTTAGTGACTGTTCACCACAGCTGGTGACCCGGAGCATCACACGCTGGGGTCCCTGTCCCCTCCCACTGCTGTTCGGCAGAGGGGGGTCTCAGGCTGGTAATTGGTTTGTGCTTGGCTGGTTTTCAATTCCAAAGCTCTGCCTCCCACCTCTCTCGTCTCCCCCGCCCGTCTTGCATCGTGATCCTTATGGCTTCCCAGCACTCCAGCTGTGTACTCAGGGTTTCAGGTTAGCCTTGGGCTCTTTGTCAGATAATTGAAAAGGATGCTTTCAGATGCTAAGTGGTGGCTCTAAGTGCTCATCAAAGTGTCCGCTTGCTGATGACTTCACCTCTCCCACCGCCCCCACCGCACTCCTACCCTGCGTTGATTACAGATCCCATCAGCTGCACTGCCTGGCAATTAAGCCCTGTGAGCCCCAGGGGAGAGCTGTGTCTGAATCATGGAAGCTCAGGCTGGAAGGGTCCCTGGGGGCTGTCTGGCCAGCTCCCCCATCTTCCTGGTAGTGCTCTGAGATCTCCGTGTCCAGGTGTCTCACTGAAGCGCCTGCGGAGAGGGCCCTGGTGATGCAGGGTGGCACCTGGCTCTTACAGCTCATCAGCAGTGGCCTTTCTTCCTCCAGAGGTGTCGGGTGGATGGGTCCTGTGCACGATGCAGGCGCAGCAAAGCAGAGTGGGCTCTGCACTGGAGCAGGACAGCTGGGCCTGTCCCTCTTTCACCATGGCCTCTGGGGACCTGGACCAGACCCTGAGTCCCGGGTGTAGAGTCCAACACGGAGCAAAGAATCCTCTCTCGTGCCTGTCCCTGCTGCTGCTGCTGCTAAGTCGCTTTAGTTGTGTCTGACTCTGTGCGACCCCATAGATGGCAGCCCACCAGGCTCCTCTGTCCCTGGGATTCCCCAGGCAAGAACACTGGAGTGGGTTGCCATTTCCTTCTCCAGTGCCTGTCCCTAGAGGATCTGATATCTCCCCAAGAACCCAGTGCATTCTTTCTTCCCGGGGCTCCGAGAGTCCTAAGGGAGTTAGGGTCGAGACCTGCCCAGCACACAGTAGGGCCTGCACGAACCCTGGTTTCTGTCTTTCGCTCCCTGACTGTCCTCCCCCAGGCTTAGGAAAGGAACGATAGGCTTTCTTGGTCGTGGGCCTGCCCTCAGGTCCTCTCCATGACAGACACGGCGATCGTCACATGAACAGATTTCACGTGCGATGAAGTCCCAGCGGTCGCTGCTGCTTGTTTGGGACTCGAGCTGCAGGTAGCGTGCGGGTCCTTATTTAGCACCTGTCCCTGCCGGGGGAGCCCCAGGCAGAAGCAGCGTCTACCTGGTGACGTGCACAAGCGCGTCCTCTGCTGTGTGGCCGTGGACCCGACAGAAATGACAGGGTGAGCGCGGTCTGCGGGCCACGGGCCAGGAACAGGGCTGGAGAGGACGGCCGGGTCACTCTCCTGCTCCTGGGGGTGCACGATCGCCAGGCAGGGTTCACACCTGGGTTCCCAGAGCTTGTCCCCCAGGGGTGCCTGGTGTGAAGAGCTGTGTTCGGGATGCTGCCCGGTCCCCCAGGTGGCCAGGGTCAGCACTTGGCCTGGGTCCCCTCTTCTCCCAGACGCCTGTCCAACAGCCACCTTGGGCAGCCCTCCTGAGTCATGCGATAGTTCGGAGCCTCCTTGGACGGCGCGAACCCCGTGGCACTCATGTGGTGCACGCTGTGGGTGGTAAGGAGGGCAGCGTGGGCTGTGCACAATGCCCAGTGCCAGTGGGGCAGGATGGGGTCCCAGACCAGTCTGTGAGCTCTTGGGCGCCCCTCCAGAGGGTGGGCTCCCAGTCTCCATGGCTGCATGAGGAGCTCACGGCCCCTCCCCTTGGCTGCTGCCTCCCTAAACAAGTGGACCCTCCGCTGGGGGACAGCCGTAGAATGACGGGCTTGGCAGCAGAGGGGGCAGGCTGGGTGGGAGCCAGCCCCCCCCCCACTGGGTGTGGGGTGCCCTGCAGAGGGGAGCACACCTCGATGGGCATGGTCGCAATGGAGCAGAGTCAGGGTTTCCTTTCGAAAGCTCCTCTGACTTGGAACCAGCTCTGGGCCAGGCGTGTCACCCTCCATGAGATGGCCCCTCTGTACAGGGCCCCCAGAGCCATCACCTCACTTACCGAGGAGGTGGGGATCATGTCCTGTTTAAGAGGGGAGGAAACGGAGGTTCGGAGAAGTTAAGCGTCTCTCCCAGGGCACACTGCCTAGTAAGCGGCCCAGGCTGGTTTTGAATGTGGCTCCTTTGCACCTGGCTGCCTTGGCCCCTGGCTGGGTGAGCAGCTCCCTTCACAGCCAGACCCAGTGAGTCACTCGGCCAGCAAGCCTAGCCCTTGGCTCTGAGACCGCCCCACCGGCAGCCAGCTCCTGTCCCCTGACACACGGCAGCCCGAGGAAGCCCTTTGTCACTCTGCTTCCCTGTGAATGATGGTTCCGTTCACCTGCTGTCAGCTCTGGGCAAACAGGATTTAAAGTCCAGCCGAGCAGTGTGCTTTGCCCCAGAGGTGGCGCAGGCCCAGGCCTGGACGTCAGCTCCACAGGGCGCCGTGCTGTGGGAGGTGGGCGCCCAGACTCAGACCCGCCGAGCCCAGCCCACCCGAGGGGGCGCTGACCTGCTGAACACTGGCTCCTCCCGGGGCTGGAGGGGGGCGTCTTCACAGAAGTGGGGCCCTGTGGCCAGGCCCCAGCTGTCTCTCAAGCCCCAAGTCCAGGTTCCTACTAACAGGCTTCGTGTGTTCCTGTATGCGTATATGTGTGTGTGCATATGCAGGCTGCATGTGCCTGTGTGTGTGTACGTGTGTGTGTGTGTGTACATGCAGGCTGCAGGGGGCCTGTGTGTGCGTGTGGGTGTGTGTGTGTGTACACTCAGGCTGCAGGGGGCCTGTGTGTGGGGTGTGTGTGTGGGTGTGTGTGGTGTGTGTGTGTGTACACACAGGTTGAGGGGGCCTGTGTGTGGGGGGTGTGTGTGGGGTGTGTGTGTGGAGGTGTGTGTGTGGGTGTGTGTGGTATGTGTGTGTGTACACTCAGGCTGTAGGGGGCCTGTGTGTGGGGGGGGTGTGTGTGTGGGTGTGTGGTGTGTGTGTGTGTGTACACACAGGTTGAGGGGGCCTGTGTGTGGGGGGTGTGTGTGGAGGTGTGTGTGTGGGTGTGTGTGGTATGTGTGTGTGTACACTCAGGCTGCAGGGGGCCTGTGTGTGGGGTGTGTGTGTGGGTGTGTGGTGTGTGTGTGTGTGTACACACAGGTTGAGGGGGCCTGTGTGTGTGGGGGTGTGTGTGGGTGTGTGTGCTTGTGTGTATGTGTGGTGTGTGTGTGTGTACACGCAGGCTGCAGGGGGCCTGTGGGGGGGGGGGTGGGGTGTGTGTGTGTGCTTGTGTGGGTGTGTGTACACGCAGGCTGCAGGGGGCCTGTGGATGGCCACTGGAGGACCAACAGGGCGGTCTGAGACCCCTTCTCGCAGGGCGTGAGGCTGCCCCCTCCGGGCCCCCGCCTGTCCCCGGCGGTGCGGGCTGCCCTGGGCGCTGGGGACACGCGGGGCCGTGTGGTCTGTTGGTCACCCGCCTCTGCGCACTGGATGCCGGCGCCCCTCCCCCAGGCGTGACGACCAGGCCGTCTCCAGACCTCATCCTGGGTCCCGGGGTTGGGGGGCAGAGTCGCCCCTCGTCTAGAACCCTTGCTTTGTGCTCTGAGCGCCAGTCCCGGGGTGGGGACCGCCCTCGTCCCCTGCGGCGAGTGTGGGCCCCTGGGTCTGCACCCCCCACTCCTGCATCTTCGGTCCCCCCACCCCTCCGCCACGTGGCACCTGTCGCTGGAGAACAAAGCCAGCCTCCCAGTGTCATTTATTCTCCGGTCACAGTTTTGAAAATCTAGGCAGTCGATTCGGAACGTCTGAATTTGATTAGTGGAGCCGAGCTCTCTGGCATCAGCATTTGCAGAGCACTTGGGCTCCCAGTTCAAACAGGGCTAACCTTATCTTTGGGAAAATAGAGTGTGTTTGAGGCCTGATCACAGGCATTAAAGCCATCAATTAGTAATGAGATTCAATTTCCCGGTGTCCTTGCCCGTGTGTGTCCCGATGCAGAGATGGTGCTGCGAGCGTTTTCCGCAGATGCATGGACAAACACCTGCTGTCCCAGTTCAGCGGCCACACGTCGTAATGTTCCCCAGCCCGGCCAGGCCCCACGTAACCCCATTACTGAGAAAGATGAGCCCTGGCCGGGCGGGGCGGAGGGGAGGAAGCAGGAGAGGCCCTCCTTAATGAGATTAGCGATGTCAGTGTTCCAGTCGAGGCCTGTTAATAAAATGGATGAGAGCTCACTCAATGAGGCTCCCTTTCCACTCTCCTGCGTTAACACAGTTGTCTCTCTCTCGGTTTTGCTAACCTCTGCCTCCCGCCCCCGCCTGCCTCCCTCTGGTTCAGGGTCAAAGGCGTGCTTACCTTTTGTCCCAGCCCAGGACCCCAGGGAACTGGTAGCCAGGAGCACGTGCTGCGTCCAGCCAGACTGGAAGGCCACGTGGATGAGGGACAGTGGGAGGTGTGGGTGTCCAGGCCGATGAGCCCCAGCACTGCCCACCCCCCCTGCACCAGCCGGGTGAGCTTCAGCATTGTTTTGACTCACCCCCCGCCTCCAGCTCTGGCCGCCAAGGCTGGACAGGAAGATACCGGTCACTCAGACGTGCTTCCAGGTCGTGCGAGATGATGGACACACAGATCGGGGCCTCTAGGAAGTCCGCAGGGAGACGCACAGCCCCTCCCGTTCTGAAGTGTGGCTGAGCTGGGCTGAAATTCAAGCAGCGCGGGGTGAAGGAGGCCAAGTCACAACAGATGCCTGAGGGCAGGGCAGATGCGGGCCTGTGGACCAGACAGCCTGGGAGGCAGGCGGCAGGCCTGTGGCCTCGCCCAGGTCAGCGTGGCTCGGGGTGGCACCACGCACCTGCGTCCTGTCCGGGTTCTGCATTCCCATCTGTGGGTCCACCCGCCAGGTGCCCACCTGGAGGGGAGGGTGCAGGGGCCGTGGCGCACGAGTGCCAAGCGCGCTGTGCTTGCCCTGCTGAGAGCTGCAGGCCTCGTGTTTATGGCACCTTTTTTTTTTTTTTTTATCATTTTATGACATTTGGATTAATGTCTGTGCTGATGATCTTCGCTGCCCTGTCCTCATAACTCCCAGGTGGTATTTGCATCTTAGCATACAGCCGGTTTCTCACGTCAGAGAGTTGTATGTGCTTCGGCTCTTCTAAAACAAGGCCCCTTTCATTGGGACTTTTCTTCCAAACCCTGCGGTCTGACCCGGACACTGTCAGCAGAGGGGCCCCGGGTCTGGTTGTGTCCCCTGAGAGCCCTGGGGTTGGCACAGCCGGAGAGCAGGCAGCCTGGCTGTGACTGGCAGGGTCATCTGCTCAGACAGGTGGTGGGCCGACCGTGTGCTGGGCTAGGCCGTGGGCCCTAGGGCCGGTGGTGCGATGCTGCCCTGGTTTCCTGCCGTCTCTTCCCACCCACTCTCTGCCGGGTCTGTTCTTTCCCTGGAAAGAAAGGTGGGGAGCAGACGGAGCCCAGATCCAGGCCGGGGTGTCCGCAGCCATCACCCCTGTGCATGGATGGCCACCCCAGAGAGAATCTGTTTCCACAAACTCCAGGGACCCCGGTACATGGAGGCATCAGGACCCTTGACCACAGACCTCACAGATGGGCTGGATTTTGGTCACTCGTCTGGCTGGAGTCCACGCTGCCCTAGCCTCTCCGAGCCTCAGTCTGCTCCCATGAGGGCGGGGTCCTTGTAGGTCTGTGTGGGAGGGGAGTGGGAGAGTGTAAAGCCTGCACCCCCAGAGCAGGCAGCCCTGGGGGAGCAGTGTGTGACACGGTAGGTGGTCCTGGCCATTCCCTGCACGGGGGTGGCTGTGGGGAAGTGCCCCGGGGGGTCCCCGGCCCCCCCTGAGGGCCGGTCTCTGCCGGGGGCGGCACTGCCTGCTGACCAGCAAGCCCAGCAGGTGCTGGGAGCGGGAGGCCCTGGACCAGGACTCCTGGCTCCTCCCTCCCTGGCGGCCGGCATCTCCGCCCGGCCTGACAGTTAACAGTTCTGACAGGCCAGGCTATTTTTAGAAACCTGTTCCCACATCTTTTCCCTGTGGGAAAAGGAAAGCAAGTTAAAATTTCAAATTAACCCACCAGCCCACCCTCCTGCAGCACACACTCACACACAGTGGCCACTTGGGGTGCGGGCTGTGCAGGAGGGGCTTGGGGGGCATCGGTGGAGGGTCCTCTGCACGCCAGGCTCTGTGAGGGGCGCTTACGTCTGAGATGCGGGGGTTGGGGGGGGAAGCCGACATCACAGAGGGACCCAGCAGAGACCCCATAGGGGACGGGGGCAGTTTGTTGGGGTCACCTCACCGGGAGGGCCAGGCCCGGCGCCCCGTGTCGTACCTGGGGGTGGGCTGGTGACAGAGGGGCGCCTTGCAGGGGTGGGGTGAGTGCCCGTGGCAGGTGGTCCCCCCTCACTTCCCAGCTGCCGTCTCTGCCTCCCAGGGCTCTTCTGCTCCCAACTAAGGTGGTGCTGACATTGTCCTGGAGCAACGCAGCGTGTCACCGCCCCCCACCCCTGTTACCAGGCAACCTGAGGCCCAGCCACGCAGTCACAGGTCACTCCAAGTCACACCTCGCAGCAGCTTTCCCATGGGGCCTGGCCGATACACAGTGGTCCCTGGGCAGAAGCTGGCCCAGGTGCCAGTGGGCAGGGACACTTGGCCCAAGGCTTGAAATACTAACGGGGTTGATTTGAAAAATAAAAAGGACATTAAGCAGTCACTAGTTTTAAAAATATTAACCTGATAAAGGTTTTAGTATTGGGAAAAAAAACCCTGATCCTGGGAAAGACTGAAGGCAAAAAGGAGAAGAGGGCGTCAGAGGATGAGATGGTTAGATAGCATCACTGACTCCATGGACATGCTGCTGCTGCTAAGTTGCTTCAGTCGTGTCTGACTGTGTGCGACCCCATAGACGGCAGCCCACCAGGCTCCCCCGTCCCTGGGATTCTCCAGGCAAGAACACTGGAGTGGGTTGCCATTTCCTTCTCCAGTGCATGAAAGTGAAAAGTGAAAGGGAAGTCACTCAGTCATGTCCGACTCTTAGCGACCCCATGGACTGCAGCCTACCAGGCTCGTCTGTCTCCATGGACATGAGTTTGAACAAACTCTGAGAGATGGCGATGGACAGGGAAGCCTGGAATTCTGCAGTCCACGGCATCGCAAAGAGTTGGACATGACTGGGCAACTGAACAACAACAACTGATAAAGATTTAGGAAAAAACTTAAACATATATCACTGTCTTTGACTTGCTCATTTACAATGACATTTCCGGCAAGGCCCCTTCCTGTTTTGGGGGTTGACAGTGAGACGCCCCCTGGGCAGAAGTCAGCTCGGAACCGAGGTCCTCATCCTCAGAGCGGGCCCAGCAGCCGTCCTTCCAGGCTGTGATGAGAGCAAGGATGCTCCTGTCTGCCACGGGCCTGGCGGGGCCCAGCCAGTGTAGGCACCCCCGACTGCCCCCACTGTCTGCTTGGGCCTCGGCATAGATATGGAGCAGCTCAGTCACCCTGAACCGGAGTTTTCCTCCTCCAGTTTAAATTAAGCAGTGACTAGACGTTCCCCCAGGCAAAGGCTGTACTCCTCATCCATCACCTGGGTGTTGTTCATGGAAGAGGCCTGGCCTTCCTGGTAATAAAGCAAGCCCCTCACGCCCTGGCTGACTCAGTTTCCGGAGGTTTAGCAGCTTTGTCGGAGGTCTGGTTAACACACAGTAAACTCAGCATATCCAAAGGGTACGACCTGATACATCTGGACGAATGTGTACCCTGGTGAAGGGCTTCCCAGGTGACCCAAGGTAAAGAACCTGCCTGCCAACAAAGGAGATGCAGGAGATGCGGGTTTGATCCCTGGGTTGGGAAGATCCCCTGGAGCAGGGCATGGCACCCCACTCGGGTGTTCTTGCCTGGGGAATCCTGTGGACAGAGGAGCCTGGCGGGCTACAGTCCACGGAGTCGCAAAGAGTGGGACGCGACTAAGTGACTGAGCATGCATACCCTGGGCCAGGCATACCCTGGTAAAGCCTTCTCCACCCAAGCTTCCTCTTGCCCTGCAGTAATGCCCTCTTTCTGGCCCCCCAGCGCCGCCCCACACCCATCACCAATCGGCTTTCCGTCAGTGTAGGTTAGTCTATCTCTCTGGCCCCAGCGCCGCCCCACGCCCAGCACCAGTCGGCTTTCTGTTAGTGTAGGTTAGTTTTGTGTCAGTGGGCTCTTGCACTGTGTACTCCCCCGTGACCGGCTGCTTTCATTCGGAATGACCGTTTTGAGATTCCTTTCTGTTGTGCATCTCAGTCTGCCCCTTCCCGTTGCCGGGCGGCACCCCGTCAGAGGTGCCCACCTTGTACTCCTCACCTGCTCCCTCCATAGACACTTGGCTTGCTTCCAGCTTGGGGCCTTTAGAAAGCAGCACAGCTGTTCCTGTAAAAGTCTTTGCACAGGGTGCACCTTCGTTTCTTTGGCATCACTCTCTAGGCGTGGCATCGTTGGGTCCCATGGTAGATGTTTGTTCCTCTTCCTGACATCGCCCCTCTCATTCCTGATACCCATCACTTGCATGCTCTCGTTTTTCCTGATCAGGGCGGCTGGAGGTTTACTAATTCTACTGAGCTTCCCAAAGAACCGGCTTTTGGTTTCATTGATTTTCTCTATTGATTTTCTGTTTTCCATTTCATTGATTTCCACTTTGCTGTTTATTTCCTTCCTTTTTTAAAAAACATCAGATTTAATCTGTTCTTCTGTTGCTAATTTCTTAGTGTAGAAGCTGAAATCATAAATTTGAGATTTTCCCTTTCCTCTAATAGATGTTTAGTGCCATAAATTCCCCAGGAAGCATTACTTTATTGGCATCTCACAGCTCTCGATACGTTTTCATTTTCACTCAGCTCAAAATAATTTCTAATTTCCCATTTAATTTCTTTTCTGACCAGAGGGTTATTTGGAAGTGTATTGTCTAGTTTCTAAATATTTGGGGATTTTCCAGATCTCTTTCTGTTATTAAATGCTAATATAATACCATCGTTGTCAGAGAATGTGCTTGGTATGACGATCTTCTTAAGCTTACGGTTGAGAGTGTGGTCTGTATTGCTGAATGTCTCATACACTTGAAAGAGACGTGCTCTAAAGTCATGCTCTGCAGGTGTTAACCAGGCAGGTTGTTTGACAGGATTGTTCAAGTCTTTTATGTCCTGACTGATTTTCTGTTTGCTTGTTGTTATTATTGAGAGTGAGAAATACACACCTCAAAACTGTGTTTTGCTGTTTCTTTTGGTTGCTCTATCAGATTTAGCTTCACAAATTTTGAACTTCCATTACTATATATATATAGAGAGAGAGAGAGAGAGACATTTAGGATTCTTAGGTCATTTTGATGAACTGATTGCTTTATCATTATGAAATAACATTCAAAACTTCACAATATCACTTGCGCTGATGTTAATATAGCCATGCCATTCACTTTTGCATTAGTGATTGCCTGATATACCTTTTCCCATACTTGCAATTTTAATCTGTTTCTTTATAAAGTGCATTTCTTTTTAGCAACATATGGTCAGATCCTGTTTAGTTTAGTTTTATTTTGCTTTTATCCTGACTATGTCTGCCTTTTATTTGGGTCCATTTAATGTTAACATTTGATGTGATTGTTAAGTTTATCTCTGTCTTTAAGTCTATGATATTCTCTTTTCTGTCTGTTCCAACTGTTCTTTGTTCCATTTTCCTATTTTACTGCCTTCTTCCTTTGGACTTGTTAAGTATTTTTATAATTCCATTTTTAAAAATAGCCTTTATTCTTTACAATAGTTTTGGGCTCACAGCAGCCTTGAGTGGACAGTACAGAGAGCTCCTGTTCGTCTGCTGCCCCGCCGCCTCCCCGTTGGCAGCATCCCCACCAGAGTGGACGTGCAGGCTTGCCATCAGCGAGCCTACCTTGTAGAGTGTTACCCAGAATCTACAGTTTACATTAGGATTCATTTCTGGTGTGGTTCCTTCTATGAATTTTGACAAATGTAAGCATATGTGCAGCGTTAAGAGTATTGTGCAGAATAATTTCGGTGCCTAAAAACCTTCAGTGCTCCACCTCTTCATCTCCCCAAGGTCCCTGACAACCACTGATCTTTTCACAGTCTCCGCAGTTCTGCCTTTTCCAAAATGCATATAGTTGGAATCATACAGTATGTAACATTTTCAGTTTGGCTTCTTTCACTTAGTAATATTCATTTAAAGTTCTCCCGTGTCTTTTCATGGCATGACAGCTCTTTTTTTTTTTTTTTGTAGTTTTGAATAATATTCCATTGTCTGGATGTACCACGGTGTATTTATCCATTTGCTCACTAAAGGGCATCTTGGTTACTTCCAAGTTTTGGCATTTGTGAATAAAGCATCTGTATGCAGGTTTTCTTTGGACATAAGTTTTCAGATGATCTGGATAAATAGCACAGGGCATGATTATTGGATCATATGGAAAGAGTTTGGTTTTGTAAGAAATCCCCAAACTGTCTTTGCAAATGCTTGTTCCCTTTTGCACACCCATCAGCAATGAGTGAGAGTTCCAGTTGCTCCTTACTACCATCATCTGCTGTTGTCAGTGCTTTAGAATTTGGGTGTTTAGAATACAGGTGGGTAGTTGTGTCTTATTTTAAACTGCAGTTCCCTAATTACATATGATGCTGAGCATCTCTTTATAAAATGCTTATTTGCCATAAGTTATCTTTTTTTGGTGAGGTGTGAATTCAGGTCTTCAGCACATTTTTTGAGTTGTTTTCTTATCATTGAGTTTTAAGAGTTCTTTGTATGTTTTAGATAATACTCTTCTATGAGACATGTGTTTTGCAAATATTTCCTCCCAGGCTTGTCTTCTTATTCCCTTGATAAGTGTCTTCTTATTCCCTTGATGGTGTCTTCTGCAGAGAGGAGTTTTTAATTTTAATTCTTTCCACCTTACCAATTCTTTATTTTATGGATAGTGCCTTTGATGTATTTTAAAACTCATCACTATACCAAGGTCATGTAGACTTTTCTGTTAGGTTATCTCCTAGAAATTGTATACTTTGCTCTTTACGTTTACGTAACCCATTTTAATCTAATTTCTGTGATGGGTGTAAGGTCTAGATGCGTTTTTAATTTTTCCGGCAGCGGATGTCCTGTCGTTCCAACACCATTTGTTGAAGACGTGGTCATTTTCCCACTGTATCACTTTTGTTCCTTTATCAAAGAGTGTTGGATTGTATTACCTGGACCTGCCTCTGGGCTCTCCTCGTTGCATTGACCTGTTCGCCTGCTCTGTTACCAGTGCTGCGCTGCCTTAGCCGCTCTGCCTTTTAGGAAGCCTCGACGTCAGCTGGTCTCGGCTCTTCGCCTTTGCTCGTTCCTGTCGGTGCGGCGTTGGCTGCTCTGCTGTTTGCGTTGGTCGGTTTAATTGCGCCACTCCAGATGAACTTTAGAAGCTGTTTGCCAGTGTCCATAAGTGACCTTCTGGGGTTTTGCTTTTGATTTAAGTGACTATAAATAAGGTTGGGAAAAACTGACATCTTGACAGTATTGAGTCTATTCACAAGCATGGAATATCTCTTTCTATATTTTAATTATTTCTCTGATTACTTTCATCAGAGTTTTCTTGATTTCCTCACATATCTTAAACATATTTTGTTAGATTTTTACCTAAGTATTTCATTTTGGGGGGAGCTAACTACCTTTAAAAAAAGTACTCATTTATGTAGTTGATGTGTTTGGCTGCACAGGCTCCTAGTTGCAGCGTGCAGGGTCTTCCCTCCTTGCTGTGGCCCGAGGGGTCTTCCCTCCTTGCTGTGGCCCGAGGGGTCTTCCCTCCTTGCTGTGGCCTGTGGGGTCTTCCATCCTTGTTTTGGCCTGCAGGGTCTTCCGTCTTTGCTGTGGTGTATGGGGTCTTCCCTCCTTGCTATGGCCTGCGGGGCCTTCCCTCCTTGCTGTGGCCTCTGGGGTCTTCACTTGCAGCATGTGGCCTCTTCGTTGTCAGACGTGGGATCTGGTTCCCTGACCAAGAATGGAACCCAGGCAACCCTGCCTTTGGAGCATGGAGCCTTTGCCACTGGACCATCAGGAAAGTCCCGTTGATTGATTTTGTATATTTATTATCCCTCGTATCATTCAACCTAGCTATAATCACTTAGTTCCAAGAGAATTTTTAGTTAGCTTTTTGTGTTTTCTACATAGACAATGATGTCATCTGTGAACAAAGACAATTTATCTCCCTTTTGGCTAAAACTATGACTTTTTTTTTTTCACTATATTATGTTAGTGCCTGTTTTAGGTATAGTATACATCTTTAAGTTAAAGTGACATTGTAAACTTGATGTTTATACCTTCTTCTCCCCGAGTGGTATCACTGTTATCATGCATCTTATTTGTGTGAAAATTATAAACCACAAAAAACATCTTTATTATTTTATAGAGTTTTCAACAAGAACAAAACCTTATATATTCACCCATGTAGTCACCATTTCCTGTACCTTTGTTTCTTCTTACCTGCGTCTCCTGCTGCTGCTGCCAAGTCACTCAGTCGTGTCCGACTCTGTGAGACCCCATAGACTGCAGCCCACCAGGCTCCCCCGTCCCTGGGATTCTCCAGGCAAGAGTGCTGGAGTGGGGTGCTATTGCCTTCTCTGCCTGTGTCTTCATCTGGTGGTGTTTTCTTTGTACCTGAAAGACTTTATTTTCACCTTTCTGAAAATGCAGGTCTGTTTCTGCTAAATTCTTTCTGCTTTTGTAATTCTGAAAAAGTCTTTATTTCACTTTATTTTTGGGAAGAGCTGTTTTCAGCCTGGTTTCAAATCCTGGTTAGCGGTTCTGCACCCCACCCTGTCCAACACTTACACAATCTTTTTACGTGTTTCTGATGAGAAACCACTGTCATTCTTCCCTTTGTTCCTCTGTGAGTGATATTTGTTCTCTGGCTGCTTTAAGGATTGTTTTCATTATCACTGGGCTTGATGGTAGTGTGCCTTGCTGTAGTTTACTTCTTGTGTTTGGGGTTTGTTTAGCTTCTTGGATCTTGGAGTTTATAGTTGTGTTTTTTTAATCAATTTTGGGGGGAAAATGGCCGTTATTTCTCAGTTATTTTTTTCTGTGTCTCTCCACGCTCCTCTCCTTCAGGGCACTCCAACTGCAGGTGGGTCTGGCCACTTGAAATTTTCTAAGAACTTACCTATATTCTTCTTGTAAAGTTTTTAATCTGTGTATTTTATTTTGGATCTTTTGTATTGCTGTGTCTTCAAGTACACTTATTTTTCCTTCTGTAGTGTAGTCTGCTATTAACCCCATCCCACTTATTTCTATCTCAAATACCATACATTTCATTGATAGAAGTTTGGATTGAGTCTTTTTTGTACCTTCCCTGTCATTGCTTAAGTTTTTGAACACCTGAGATTATTACAGTTGCTTTAATGTTCTCATTTGCTAATTCAGTGTTACTTCTAGACCTGTTTTGATTGCTGGCTTTTTTCCCCTCCTCATCGTGAGTCATATTTTTCTGTTTCTTTGAATGCCTAGTAATCTTCCATTGGATGGCAGACATGATCAATTTTGCCTTGTTGGGTGCTGGATATAAATATGCTCGAGATTCTGGGACACAGTTCTATTGCTTAGAAAAGGTTATGTCATTTTGGTTTTTGCTTTCAAGATCTTTTAAGCAAGACCAGAGCATCTTTTAGTCTAGAGCAAATTCTTTCCCACTGCAGAGCTAAGAACTTTCCAGCTAGGCCACCACTTTCTGAATTCTGATGTTCTTTCGTCTTGCTGGTGGGAGCGGGTTCTGTCCCTGGGTCTGTGTGAGCAGCAGCTTCTCCCTGCAACCCTGCAGGTGGTCCCTCCCCAGCCGTGCCTATGTGCCGGATGGTGCTGACTCCTGTGGGACCCCTCTGGGTCTCCAAGGTCTCCCTCTCTTGTCCTGGCTCTCTTTTCTCCAGCGTTCTCTCCTGTAAGCTCTGGTAGCCTTCACCTCCCTGGACTCACAGGTCCAGCTCCTCACCTCACAGAGCCTTTGACGCTTTTGAACTGTGGTGTTCAAAATGGGAGCCCTAAGCTCCCCATTCCCTGTGTCATGACCCAGAAATGTCTCGAGGCAGGAAGCTGACGTACTGTGGGCTCACGTCATCTCTCAGGGGTCACTGTATCTTGTTGCATAACGACCAGTATGTTGAAACCCATGGTTTTGAGTCTTCTGCCCAGGCTCTGCTGTGCTGTGCTGCAGTGAGCGCCACTCAGTTCAGTTCAGTCCAGTTCAGTCGCTCAGTCGTGTCCAACTCTTTGCGACCCCATGAATCGCAGCACGCCAGGCCTCCCTGTCCATCACCAACTCCTGGAGTTCAGTCAGACTCACGTCTATCGAGCCAGTGATGCCATTCAGCCATCTCATCCTCTGTCGTCCCCTTCTCCTCCTGCCCCCAATCCCTCCCAGCATCAGAGTCTTTTCCAATGAGTCAACTCTTTGCATGAGGTGGCCAAAGTACTGGAGTTTCAGCTTTAGCATCATTCCTTCCAAAGAAATCCCAGGGCTGATCTCCTTCAGAATGGACTGGTTGGATCTCCTTGCAGTCCAAGGGACTCTCAAGAGTCTTCTCCAACACCACCGTTCAAAAGCATCAATTCTTTGATGCTCAGCTTTCTTCACAGTCCAACTCTCACATCCATACATGACCACAGGAAAAACCATAGCCTTGACTAGACGGACCTTTGTTGGCAAAGTAATGTCTCTGCTTTTGAACATGCTATCTAGGTTGGTCATAAGTTTCCTTCCAAGGAGTAAGCGTCTTTTAATTTCATGGCTGCCGTCACCATCTTCAGTGATTTTGGAGCCCAGAAAAATAAAGTCTGACACTGTTTCCACTGTTTCCCCATCTATTTCCCATGAAGTGATGGGACCGGATGCCATGATCTTCGTCTTCTGAATGTTGAGCTTTAAGCCAACTTTTTCACTCTCCACTTTCACTTTCATCAAGAGGCTTTTTAGTTCCTCTTCACTTTCTGCCATAAGGGTGGTGTCATCTGTATATCTGAGGT